>NC_054054.1:24325288-24950288 GCF_017639655.2 Falco naumanni | reverse complement strand
CAGAGTGATGCAGCACTTGGGGAAAGAGTTTCTTCATGGGAGCCAGATAATTATAAAATTAAATGTAAATATAAGATCCGTAGTTTCTGCTGTACAGGCTTTATCCTGTTTGCACTGAAACGTGTATGAGTAAAAGAAAACCAAGACTTCATAGCTGAGAGAAAGCTTGTAAAATTTTTTTTAAGAAAGAAAAAAACTGTAGCAGGAATGGATCAAAAAGCACTAGAAAGTGACTTATGCACTTGGTCTGTGTCAGGGAGGTTGCGCTTACCTCCTGATGATGGGAGTAGGGACATCCATCTGTTTAAGTCGTCTTCAATTCTTGGCAATAACAAAGGGAAAAATATTCTTAAATAAAACCAAGGATAAAGGCTTGATTCCAACCACAGGCACCCAAAGCCAGAGTAGTAAAACACACAGAAATCTGTATGAAGGGAAAATTGAACAAAAAATGGATGAAGATCAGTACATGCGACTTGCAGCCATTCCAAGGCTTATACACTTTCCCAACAAAAATTCCTTATGCCCCCGAATTACATAGGAAGTAGAAAAATTTCAATGGATAGCAGAGATTTTGAAATATTCTGTAAGGAGCTGTTCCCATGTGCTTCGTGTCAGCTCTGAGCAGCTAACTTGCTGGAGATGATGCTTTTCAGAGCAGTGTGATTCCCCGAATGAGATTCATAGTGTCAACTATACATGTAGTGAAAGAATAAACGGCTGTTGCCGAGATTTCCTCTCTGCTGTTAGTTTTGTTCCTGTTGTTTGAGGTGGGAGGCCAGGAGAAGCTTTGAAGGGAGGAATAAAGTTAATATAAGTAAACAACTGTCAAAAGTGCTGGTCAGCATTGTAGAACTGAGCTTCCTGGCTGAGGCAAGAAGTACTTGTTTCTGCCACTGAGTTCTGTAAGAAAGCTGCATGTGAGGTGGTTAAAAACGCCGTGAAGCTGGCTGATAGCGATGAGAGCAGAGGGACCAGTGTGGTGGCACCTGGCAGTGCATGGAAAGGTGATGCCTCCTGCGAGCTCTGGCCAGCCCTCTGCCTTGCCCCAGCTCCGCTCATCTCCAGCTGTTCCACTAATGGAAAGCAGAAGAGCTGCCTTATCATGATGAATTTATGTGAATTAGAGGTCAGGAACATGAGGAAATGAATCCTCCCACAGCTTGCGGGGGCTGGTACTTGTTTATGTGTTTTACATGCGCATCATACAAATTTAGTACTGAAATGTGATATTATGAAAGCACTGAGGGACTCTCACTGAAATGCTTCTCTTTCAGTCAGTCTCTGTTCCACAGTTGACTTTCTTAACCTATGTCTTTGGTGGGAAAATGAATTAAAATGTAACCGTTTGTGTCATAATACAAAATGCTGATTTTCAGGCCATATGCCTGTTGCTGGATTTTCTTCTCCTGAATTTTAAGCAGTTTGGGCATTATTCCCTACTGTGAGACGCCTGGTTTTAATGGGCTTGTAGCTCAGTGTATATTTAGAAAGATTTTCAGAAATGCAGGAATAGGTAAGAATCCAAACCGAGGGGGAGCTAGGCAACTTAATTCAGTTCCTAGCTTTGAAAATTTCTGCGTACAATGTGGTCATCCCAGGTTTATAATAAAGAAGAAGGAAAAGTGGTCTTTTGTACTTCCAATGAGTGATTCGGATGCTTGCAGAGACTGGCTGGCAGGCTGTGCTCCTCCTTGCCATGGTACATTTCCTCTGCAAGGGTCTTGTGGGGTTCCTGCCTGGTGACTCTTGCCGTAACTGCATGTATTGCACCAAGACGTCCCCTGGGGCTCACAGCGTGCTTCCGTTTGTCCCTCTAAAGTGCTACATAGATGATAAGAGTAAACTTACCTTGTTTGTCTTACGTGGGATGACACAGTATTGGGCAACTGGAGCTGATAGGAATGCACATGGAAATGACTAACGTGAGAACATCATCCTTGCAGTTAATTGTGCTCCCAGCAGACCAAGTTTCTTCAGATCCATTTCTGGGTTACAGAAGCACATAAATCTTTCCAAAATGCAATAGTAAAACACCACAGAGTACAGCATGACCCAGCTGTTGTTGCTATGAAAACAGTGGGCTTTTTTTGCCAGATACGCCTTGCTTAATAATTGTTTCAAGTATTCTAATAACATGGGATAAGATTGTCAAAATAGTTAGGATTCTGGAGGTTATTAAAAGGCACACAAGTCTGAGTCTGCAATTTGGGTTGATGAGAGCGAATTGCTATCTCAGGGAAGCTGGCTTCTCCTGCCATAATGAAAGGGAGAGGCTGACCTGTGGGAAATCTGGGTTAGACTGTCAAATACTGTGTGGTTTGGGAAGAAAACCCAGTGAGTGATGAAGAGCTTTGCTGACTTGTACCTTTAGGAGCAGCCAAGGAAAGCTTTTTGTTTGTGCGTTTTCCTTTGCAGCATGACTGGCGGTGCCTTCTTTTTAAACATTCCCTGGAAAAGTCTGAGGACATGTCTGGAGGAGACATGCAAGTAACGGGTCGGGTGCCTCTCTGGTGTATCCTTGGAGTCTGAACTCCAGCCAGATCGCAAGCAGGCTGCTTCATCTGAAAACATGAGTGATGTGTGTGCCAGAGAGCAGGTTTATCCCAGACCAGAGTGGATTAACTAAATGACTTGTAAGGCTAATGAAAGTAGAGTTGATATGCAGTTTTCTGTCCTGGCCTTTCCTCTCTGCTTTTCTGTAAGTCAGGGAAAAAGGACTGTGTGGGACTCAGCAGGCATTGCACTTCAGAGGCCTTTCTCATACTTGAATATTTGCTTATGCTGGGCTTGTGACTTACATCAGCAGGTAAAAGCTCTCCTTTCTTTTGTTAATGGTAAGGGACTCTGTCCATTGGGTGGCAAGAAACAGTAACATTTTCCTCTTCCCATGTTTCTGCATGGGGTGCCTAAATGTGAACCTAGGCACCTGAGAAAATTGGGTTCATGCACTCACACCCTCCATGGAGGACAGGGAGCAATGGGATGTGAGTGCTTCTCTGAGGCACTGTCATCTCAGGTCTGTGCTGGGTTAGACACAATGCTGAAAAGATCTTGGTCAGATCTTAAAAACATCTTAATCTAAACCAGACCTTTTATACACCTTTGCGTGCTCTTCCTGCTTCCCTCATGCTTCTTTTTCCAGAAACTTTACAGAACTCATAGAATCATTTAGGTTGGAAAAGACCTTTAAGATCATGAAGTCCAACCATTAACCCAACACTGTGAAATCCACCACTAAACCATGTCCCTGAGCACCATGTCTACACATTTTTTTAACACCTCCAGGGATGGTGATTCCACCACCTCCCCAGGCAGCCTGTTATATGCTGCCTATTAAAGCCTAGCTATCTGAGGGTGAGGTGGTGCATCTACTCATGCACTTAAAACAGCTCTGTAGACCCACTGGTGAATTCAAGAGCCTGCATCCACTGTGTTTCTTCACTGTAATGTGCAGGCAGCTGCTCTGGTGTCTTTGTTTCTACTTGGGAACTGGTCAGCTATTGCTAAATGTGGGTTCTGGCCCTTTAAATAACTTTTTATTTGCTGCAGGAACAGAACAGAATCACAGATTTTTCCTGAATAAAGCTTCAGGGTTGTTTGCTGCTTTTTTCCTAACAGACAGCAGAAGATCCTCTGCTTGTGTCTTTGTAAAGGCCTGTGAATCATGGAGCAGCTATGCTAAAAAGGATCACAACTTGCCATGGTCCTGTGTTAATGAAGCTGCCTTACAGAATTAAAGTCAGTGGTCTGAATTAGTGTCACCTGTATGTTAAAGAGCGTGTTGGAGACAGCAGCATAATCTGATTGCTTGTAGATTTGATGGTAAGAGAAAACATCAGAAAGTGTTCTCAAGTTCCAGGAAAGATTGTAGTTGCACTTTTCTTTCCTCAGCAGTGTATCTGTTAGCAACATTAAGGTAACAGGTAATAGTGACTCTATTAACTATTCATCAATGCCAAAGAGTGATGTGGCAGTCAGTGACAGGTTTGCAGCTGTTTCCTGCCCTGGAGCATCTCATTAATCCTCTGGGCCTGAAGTTTTTGGGTGTGTTTTCTTCCTTTCATATGAAGGTTAGTGTTGTAATAATTTACTAATTCAGTATATACTCTGCTCCATTACACTCAGTCTCCTCTTGAATGTGTTTCAGTAGCGCTGCAAAGCAGTGTGCCTATATTGGAGATGGTCCACACATGCGGGTACTGAAAGTCTGCAGTTTTTAGGATGCTGGTTTCTGCAGTCCACCATTCCTGCTGGCGACAATGGACCAAATGGGAATGAGCTGCCTCCAGGGCTCACCTTGGACCAGGTCTGCGGGAGCACTCACCACCCAGCTACCATGGCCAGCTGGCCAGATTACTGCCTGGCATGCACCTACGGCTCTTGTCCACAACAGGAGTGCTGGGAGCGAATTTTGTCCGAATCAAAGGGTTTGTCCAGCATTGTCCCAAGTGGTGGGACCCTGAGTCGTATTGCCTCCTGCCTCTCCCAGCAGCTCTGCTGGGGTAGGAAAGGCGTATACTGGATCATGTCAGTTAGAGGGGACACTGGGGAAGAGAAGAAGCTGTTGAGGATGTTCCTTGGGAGCTCTGAAAGCAGCTTGAGCAGAACCACTGGGGATGGTTGCGGACTTCTCTGCCAAATATTGCAGTCCTGGTTGGCCTCTAAAAATATTTTATTTTAATTTTAAAAAAATTAAAATTTCCAAGAACAGCTGGCCCTAATGAGGCTGTGGGTTTGAGGTGGTTGTGCCCCTTAAAAAGCAGAAAACCTAAACCAACCGACAAACCTTTCTGGCAGCAGGAAAGCCTGCCTTCTTGTCTCTCCCCTGCTCCTTTAGACAGCAGCATGGATCCTGCTTGCTCACTCTTTTTTCATAGCAGTAACAGGTAGTTAGATCCCTCAGCTCACTGGCTTCAGGGGTGGATCTGTTGTTTGTCTTGCTGCCTGGGACTGTTATCTTCTAACCACTGAGTGGGGCGCCTGGGGCATCTACGGTCCTGTTTTAATATGAGAGGAGTTACCCTGGAAAGCTCATCGGGAATAAGGCAAGAAACAGTTCCAGAGAAGCCAGTTTACAGGAGAAGCTTGAATAAATGATGTAGTTGCAACTTTATTAAAATGTTTTCGAACTGTAAGTTGTTAAGAAATTAGTTTGTCAAATAGGGAAAGATTGTTGGTTTGTGAAAAAAATTGTGACGGTAACAATTTTGTTTTATTGAGAACTTGAGAACCTATGATTTTCACAACTGAAATCAGTTGGAAAGACATCATAAATGCCTCTTTCAGATCACATCCATGTTACCTTTCTCATAATATAGAATGCATTTAGTGCTTGATACTTTTTGTCTTTAATGATTTATTTTTCACATAGGTCTTGGACTTCCCGAGTCCAGCTCCAGCTAGAAATTAGTGTCTTGTGCTTCTGCCATTTTTGGACATAGATATTCATTTGACTTTGAATATCTGTGGGTTGATGATAAAGATTCTTTGTGGGTTTTTTTCACTTGCTTAGGGCAGAAAGGAAGGCTATAGCGCTTTTTTTTTTTCTTTTTTCCCAAGATTAGTTATTTAGGAAGCAATCTCGGAGTAAAGCTGGAGCTTTTTATTGTCTAAATGATGTATACAAACTGTGGTATGCATACCACAGCCTACTTGAAAATGGTATGCACCAGCTGGCCAAGCCATGATGCACATGGTGTGCTGTTCGAGAGCATCATACGGGGCAGAGCTGGGTGCTGCTGCCTCCAACAGCAATGCCTGAGCAAAGCGAGCTGGGCAGCACCAGCCTGTAGGGAGTAGGAAGCTCTGAAAAACCCTCATGCCTTGTGCAGAACAATTTTCAGGTTAAGTGACACTGCATTCTGATCTTCCAGGTTTTCTCACAAGACAGAGTGAGTATCTCAAGCTTAACTTAAAAATCATGTTGTTGAACATTTCCGGATGGGTTAAGTCCAAGATACTTGCTCCTTTGCACCCTTGTACTTTTCGGAGTCAAATGTCATTCACTTGATTTTCTCCAGATTGTAAAAAAAACTCATTGTTGCTCAATTTGCACGCATGACCCCTTTCATGTGGAGCAATGTTGTTATTCAGCTGCTCCAAATTCTGAGTGTCAGATAAGAGTATGCTTGTTAATTTTCCTAATGCCATTTCATTTGTATGCGTTGTTTTCTCTCGATAGGTTACCTGGTTTAGGCTTCCTATATTGTTCACTGAAGCTGTTTGCCCTATTTCTGGAAAATTCAGCTGGTACTTCTAGACTGAGAGTAATTCTGTTTGTTGCTTTAATTTGATCTGCGTCCAAAGCTGTTTTGAAAATCCCTGAAAAATATCTTACAATGAAAGGGTAGCTCACTGGGCCTATGAAAAAAATATAATTAATATTATCACCAATTATATAACTGATAGCATCACAGGTTTTGTTGCTTTTCAGTGAAAGTCCTGGATTTCTTTTTGAGATCTGTGCTAGCAACAGAAATCCAGGTCACAAAATAATTTATTGCCTAATATTTTTTTAAATGCTCTGTTTTAACCAACACTCAGTGAGTATCCAGGATCCATATAACCCATTGTGATAACTGTTGTAAATAGTTTGTCCTTAACAGTCCTTGAAATGGCACTATCATACAACTGGGTTCTGCCCAGGTTCTCCCACAGCCAACTCAATGGGGTTTTTTTAACAGTAATTGCAAATTAATTTGCAAACAGATGCATTTGGGTCTGTGCTTTGGTATTTTAATGGTATTTCTCAATTTGCTTTCACAAAGTTGATTCTTGATTTATTTCAAGTCCTTTTTCTTAATCAGTTTGCAGAGTTTTCCCTGCCAGGAATAAGTAACAATATATTTTCATTACTTCTAGTACTTCAAAGGTTCCACATTTCTGATGCCCAGAACATTTACTACTAGAAGAAAAAGGAAGTCTTCCTTTAGTTAACAGCTGCTCTTTAATAGGAACACAAGGTGGGATAAATCAATTAAAAGAATCTAGTATTCGGGAGACCAGCAGTTCAGTTCGTGTAACGCCGTGGAGTGTTTCGGTGGCTGATTATACACTCACTTAATTGGGCAAAGGCCGACAAAGCTCTGACCTCTGCAGATCTGCTTCGTTTGCTCTTTTGTCAAACATGCTTTTTATTTTTACTGGCGAGACAGACTCATCATTCATATTTATTTTTTTACATCTGGAGTTTGTCAGGCTGCTTGGAAAAATATGACAATGAAAGACATCTGGGCATCCCATCCACTTTCTATTTGGAAACATCTGCATTGTTATTAGGAACTTCTTGCTAGCACTGCAGTGAGCAGATGCGCTCTCTTTCCGTCTCCAGGCTAATTCACGATTGCTTATAGTGAAAGAAATTTGATAGGTACTAAAACCCAAATACCTGTTTCTTGACCGGGCTTTTTAATACCACGTATTTTTTAATACCACATGTTTAGGATGCCTTAATGTTTGTTCCTGTGTAAAGAATAAGCCTGTGGCATTTGTGGGGGGAAGTGATGGAGAAAAGCCAGCAGTGTCTCCTACAGGTTATTGGTTGTCCGTATCTATAGAACTAAAAAGCATTGTAGAAGCTAAGCACTTGTATTCTTGACTCTTTGCCATGCAGGCTGATTCACAGCTGTTCATCAGATGTAATGCACCTTGTAAACCCAGAGTCCTCTGTGTCAAGCTGCCCTTTCTTCATTTTTAAAGAAATCTGCATTAATAATAATAATAATAAAATATCCCTAGTCTTTCTTTCCTTGCTTAATATGGAAGAGCTGCTGAACTGTAGTGGCTACAACTAGAAACCATTATGTGATGAAGCTTGGCTTTAACTGTGGTACAGGCTATATACACTGAATTATGTAGTTACAAGAACAAAAAAAATGGTCCGTCCTGAGTTCTAGTAAAGGGCTTCTTGGTTTGGTAAGCTGTCTTTGACATTAGCCAGGAGGTGACATAAGGAAAGTGTATATGAACAGCCCTCTGGTAATGCCCTCCTGCCTCCCATACACCCCCCAGCATGCTGCAGTGTTAGATTAGACTTCCCAGGACACCATTCAGCAGCCATCCAGGGATCTCTCCTACCTTCACGTCTTTAATGCTTTCTGAACTTCTCTAGTAGCAGTGTCTTCTGCCTAACTTAGAGAGTTTGGTACTTTGGAGGGCTTCTGTTCATTTGAACCATTACCTGCCAATTTTATTTGATCCCCCTATCTCCTCTATTAGGAGAATATTTTTCGTATAGACATGTTGTGGTTTTGTGCCGTGGTATCATGTTTTGCTTCTGTGCCTTTTCTAACAATCAGTGCCTTTTAGAGAACTCTCTGCATTGAATTTAATATCTCTTTTCTGAGTGTGTAGGTAATGACACACTGTCATTGCACAATGCATCTGTGTATGTCTTGCTGTGCTTTCCCCCCTGTATTATTTTTCAGCTGCCAGTATGTCCTAATAACTCTGTATTTTGCACTCCATGTACAAGTTCTACAATTAACTTTTGGTGTCACTGCTTTAATAATCAGAAACGTTATTTTGTGGTGTTACCTTTCCCAGGTAACTGGTGAACATCTTGAGTAGCACAGCTTCCAGCATAGATTACACGCCACCTGGCTCACATTTTATGCCCTATACCTTGTGAAAAGCATAATTCTTCTTATTGGGGAGGATGAGCAGAATTGAGTTCAGAGAGCATATTTCTGTCCGACACTGCTGAAAGACAGACCTCAAACAGGTGAATGGAAGTTCTCACCTGTTGATGGGACTGCCCTTAGAAGCTAATCGAGGTCAGTAATTCAGGTTAAATATTAAAAGATGCTTACATTGTGGTAGAATCTGCCTTTGAATTGGTATGACTGAACTCAAATTCAGAAGAGAGTAACTTGATTTGTCTGTGAGGTCTTAGCACTCTACGTACTTTCATTTATAATCTCCAGGCATTATTTAGCATTATTTAGCAAATTTTCAAATAGACTCATTCTTCTCATGAGGAGCGGGATCCACACTGGGTATATATTGTTGATATGGGTGGTGCTTTCAAACTTTCTACTTCTTGGGGAATTCCTTTATTAACAGATAGTTTGCCTATACATAATTTCCCAAAGGAGCATTTTCTTCCTAGGAGGTTTTCCCATGCACACCTGACAGTGAGCCAGCTACCTGGCCATAGGATTTGGGACAGCTTTTGGCAATACCTTGAATATGTGTATGTTGTGCTTACAGCCTACGCACACGTAAACTGATGTGAATCTAGCTAGCTTAGCAGTTGCTGGCAGATCAGCGCAACAGTCCCCAGCCCAGGCTTGGGAAGCCTGGCATCCCACAGAGCACAGTCACATCCACGGTGGTGCTGTGTGTTTAAAGAGTGGCTCTGCATTTTGTGTAGAGCAGGTCTACCATAGAGGCTGCAGCTGGGTTTGTCACTTTCATATTAAGACGTGAACAGCTTTATTAAATTTAGAGAACAAAGAACTGGGCTTAAAAATCCCAACTGAGTTAATTAGCTTTAGGAGATCTGATACAGAATAAAGCTTTGATACAGAATATAGATAGTACAGTTTGTAGATGACATCCTTTCGGCCTAGAATGACCTCACTTTGTTTGTTCTATAACAAGAAGCTAAAGTGGTGATGCACTGTTTTTCTAAAATTGGATTGTGTTTGGACTGGATAGAGTGGTTGATGTGATGCAACTGGTAAGACATGGAATACCTGAGTGTGACTTTAAAATGTTTGAAATGCTGGAAGGAAAGTAAAGGTAACATTATAATGGTGAATAGGAATCCTGGTGAAGGTATGTAGCATCAAGAGAGTAGAGTATCTCAAGTAAATTATGGGCTTAAATGTACCACAGGTGATGAGCTACTAACTGGGAGAATTAGCTGTTTTGGAGATAAAATGGACATGATTATTTGTAGTTTTTTTTTTCCCCAAGTGGCAGCTCATCTTGTTTAAGCTATGCCATAAAAGACTATTTTCGTATTTGCTAAATGGATACCACAATAATCTTGTCACTGACTAGAGGAACGAATGGCCATGTGCTAGAGTATATTGCACTGATGAGCATTGTATGGAGCCATGCGTTGTATTGACCAGTCAAAGCTGTTTCTTCGGAGCAGCACACTATACACTGTCATGGTGAGCATGTACAAAGTCCAGTTGCTGGTGGCATCCCTAAGAGGACAGTGTTGTGGTCAGCAGCATTGTTGAATGTGCTCATCAAACAAACTGGATGACGGGAGTGAATGCAGCTTCAGTAAATTTAGAGAGCACACCAAGCTTGGGTCTGACCCAGCATGGCCAGCAGGACCAGTGCAGGGACCGTCCCCCTGCACTGGGCACTGTGGGGCCACACGTCAAATCCTGTGTTTGGTGCTGGGCCCCTCGTTGCACGGGGGACACCGAGGGGCTGCAGCGTGTCCAGACACCAGAGCAGGGCTGGGGCACGAGTCCTATGGGAAGCGTCTGAGAGAACTGGGGGTGTTCACCTGGAGAGGAGGGGGCTCAGGGTGGATCTTACTGCCCTCTACAACTACCTGGAAGGAGGCTGTAGGGAGCTGGGGATTGATCTCTTCTCCCACGTAACAAGCGACAGGACCCAGTAGGAGACAGCCTCAAGTTGTGCCAGGGGAGGTTTAGGTTGGACATTAGGAAAAACTTCTTCACCAAAAGGGTGGTCAGACATTGGAACAGGCTGCCCAGGGAGGTGGTGGCATCACCATCCCTGGAGGTGTTTAAAAGACACATGGATGTGGTGCTTGGGGACATGGTTTAGTGGTGGGCTTGGCAGTGCTGGGTTAACGGTTGGACTCAGTTATCTTCAAGGTCTTTTCCAACCTAAATGACTCGATGGTTCTGTGATTCTGAACTGGGGGGGATCTGTTGGTTTGCTGCAGGGGAGGGCTGGTGTTCGGGATCCCTGGCCAGACTGGAGAACTGGGCTGACAGGAACCTTGTGAAGTGTCAAAAGGCAAATCCTGCACCTGCACTAGGACAAGCCCACACACCAGTAAGGGCTGCACCAGCTGTGTAGGAAGCAGCTTCACAGGGAAAGACTTGGGGAATGCTTACAGCAACCACTGGCCTCACAATTATAACAGTAGTGTATTGAGACCTGGGGATAATTACTAAATATAAGTTTTTGAACTATTATTCCTTACTCGATGGTGTTAAGAGTGTCTGCACCATTTACAGAAGAATGCACTGTAACCTCCTTTGTTCTTCAAAGAGGATTTTTATGTATGGTCATGGAGAAATCAAAATGTCACGTTCCTAAGACTCAAGATAGAAGGCTCACCCAGACTATTGCTTGCTGTTTGGGTGAAGTTTTCAAATCTCCGCTGCTTGACATTAGCTTTTGCCTCATTTCAGTGTTCCTTCCTTCCTTTATTAACTGTGTTAAGAGAAATGACCTATTGATTCATAGAATTATTTCATTGCTTGAAGGTTAATCCTGAATTTGTTGGATGTACTAACAACGTTTGGTTTGGGATTTTCCCCAAAGAGGAAAGATCAATAAGCAATTACATTCAAAATTAAGTTTGTTCTGAAGGCTCATAGATGAGAATTTCAAAATGGGAATCTATTTCTATTTGAATGTAGAATGCTTCTACTTAACTCTGTGTTTACTTTGGTGTCATACAACACCTTTTATCCTGCCCTGGTCACTATTGATTCTGTTAGCTTATCAGCAGCTTATCAATGGTAAGAATGGAGAGGCTGGTACATTTGTGTACTGTGGGACTTGAGTGCTCACGTCCAGGTGAAATGAGAGAGAGTTGGAAAGTATGGTTTTGCTTGAGTGACTTTTATAGAGGAGAAAATGAAAACCACCTGCCGGATGACTGAGGGTTCTCAACAGCATGGATATTTTTGGCATGTTATCCTTGAGCCAAAAGCATTTGCTTCATCCTCAGGAGGTGGGCATTTGCCTTCCTATCTCTACATCAGATAAGCAGTTTCCCATTTTAAACTTCTGCAAAGGTAAAAGACGGGATTCTGTCTCTAATGCCAGGGAAACTGAGGCAGCAGCTGGCTTTCCAAAGGAGGGAAAGCCAGGTTCCAGGAAGGAAAGCCAGCTGCTCTGCTGGGAGGGTCCCGCAGTGCTTTTCCATGGAAGAACAGAGTTGGACAAGAGCCTCCATGAAACCTTTTAGTTCCTTGGGACATAACAAGCTGCGCTCAGCTCCTTCTCTGAAGGTTTATTGGGGATGATCATAGTATTTACTGCTGGAGTGGGATTTTCAAAGACCCTGTAAATTCTTACCTCAAGTAGAAGTGGGTAAGCTGATACCCCAGGTTTGGAAGACTGCTCCACAGTCAGTGACAGAGCTTAAAACCAAATCTAAACTTCCTGAGTCCCAAGGAGATACCCAAGTCTCACTAATGGCTATATTGTATTTCAACTGGCATGACTGAGAGCTGACTTGGATATTGGTTTTTTCTGTTCAGAAATAGAACAATCTTCTTGCTCTGGTTGTTTTATTGAAACTTTTTGTTGTCTTGTTTAAACCCAAGACCTCATTTGTGCAGGTCAGCATGTTTTGTTGGTGCTCTCCCTTCCTCTTTTTACGTGGTGTTATTGGAGAATGGCTTCATACATAGTTTTGCCATTATCTTGGATGATATCGTGGTACATGTACTGTTTGGGAATAGCTTGGGTTTGGAGACATTTGTTGGTCTTGGAATGCTGACTTACAGTGCATTCATGGAAAAAAAAGCAGGAACCAGAGTTCAGCAGTGTTCAGTGATAGTTTATAGTTGGAGCTTTTCCTTTATATTTATGCCAGTGGAATTTTGAAAAATGGCTGGAATTCTGTGTGGCAAGAAAGAGAGGCTTATTGTCTGTGACTAACAATGCATTTTTTAAAATTGGTACTATTTGCTGTCATGCCACCTCTATGATTCTGCTATATTGGTTGCTTCTGTTGCCTCTTCATTTTAAACAGCTCTTCTTCTAGTTTTGCTTGTTACTTCTGCATTACTCATGCCATCCTCCTTTGGGGATCTGGCCAGCACAACCATGCTATCGAATTTGAATCCAGTGTAGGGATAAGCTAGCCTTTGTGTTAGTTAGTAACTGAATCCAAGGCGAAGTCTGCATTTTTGGATGGCAGTACTGAAATTGTATGAAGTCTTTCAAAAATGAAGAGCAAAAATACCGTACGGACCTGTTTGGTTCATTGTCTGCCTTACTCGTTCGAGGTAGGTAGTCTTCAGGATCAAGTACTCCGGCTTTTAAGTAACTTTTAAGTCAGGAAAGAAAAACTGGTTTCCTGTAACTTAGACTCTCACTTCACTTGTAAATTTAGCAGTACTCCTCTTCCCAAGTATTGGCCACCTGTATTTTGCATGGTTTGAGAGATCTTTGCCTGTATCTGTGTTGACGTACAACAGGCTGGAGATACAGAAGTTTTGCCATTCACCAGTATTATTTAGAATTCAGTTGAGGACAAAATTTGGTTTAACCTTCCCAGAAAAATTCCCAGAAAGGAATATACCTGTGCTTAAATTAAAAAGCTTTTTTTCCTTCTGTGGGTCTCTGATCCCTTGAAGTGCCTGTCTGCCAGCACTGCTCTACGTACTAGCAGAGACAAAACTCCACTGTTTCTTATTCTGTTTTATCTCTGTTAGGGATGCCACTAGACAGTTTATGCTGCTGTTGGTGAAAGTGACAGTGTAGGTGCATGTTAGATGGGAAAAAGGGTGAGGATAAGAGTCTTGCATTTGTGGAGGTCTTTGCCTGGTAGAGGCAGAAGGGTGGCTCAGTGTTGGGGGATGCCCAACTTGCAACTGTGAGAGACATTGTACTCAGATATGGTGTAATGGTACAGCAGTTTGGGACACTGGAAGCATTTCAGCAGGAGAAGGGAGATGTTAACTGCTGCTGTGGGTGTTTGGAGTCATGAAACTCTCGCAACTACAGCAAAGCCTCTGGGCTGAATTAGGCTAAGGAGAGAGGGAGGACGGGGAAGGGCACCAAAGCATTGCATCCCTCTTCCTGGGCTGCTCCGAGAGCTGCCATGGGGAACTTCACCTCAGAGAGAGACACCTGACTTATTTATTGTTGGGGATGCTGCAGCAGCTCAAGGCCTGAACCAGGATCTGGGGGTGGAAAACAGTACTTGTGTTTCAGATGTGGTGGGGGACTGTATCCCAGGCTGCTTGGAGTCTGGAAAAGGCAACATGGCATAGTCTAGTTAGCAGTTGGAGGGATGAAATAGCTCTTGTAGTTTGATAAATCACATCTCCCTATTCACTTACAGGTTGAAAGAGGCTGTCTTTGTAGTGCTGCTGAATGAGAGGAGAGTTGCAGACTGAAATGGCTGGTGGTGAGAGACCAACATCTACAGCTGTAGTGTTGTTGCAGGGATCAAATTCCTGACGCTTGAGCGTCTTTTTGCCTGTGCTCAGCTCAGCGCTGTGCGTATCTGTATGCTTGGTTGTGTTTTCTGCTGTAAACTGGTACTTGCCAGCAGCGAGTTTCACCTCTCAGTATCTCCTAATCAATCCATATGACAAGATTCCCGTACAAGTTCTAGCTAAAGAACTAGTTTTACATGCTGCTGCTTTGCCAGTCACAAAACATATCAGGACCATACTGCTGCGCCATTATCCATTCCCACTCATGTAACTCTGTCACACAAATTATCAAGATACTTGGCGGTGCAAAGGGAAATTATCCTCTGCAACGCCATGTGTTTTCTTCTAACACCTGCTTCAGCTTTCCATAAACTGTGCTCTTCATTTCGTTTGGTGCCTTGACCTATCTTTCTAGCTGCTATTCGTACAGTATTCCTGTGCTCCTGCAACAAAAATAATATTTGACTATTTTATAGTCAAATATTATTTATTTATTAATTTTGTAACTTTTCTAAAAAGTCATTAAATTTACTGATTAACATCAGACCTTAAGAGGTCCTTCCATGTGTCTAAAACTGTGAAAGGACAGACTAAAAACTCAGCAATTAATCTGACTATAATAATCTGGACCTCTAGCTTTTCAAAGTCAGAGAAAACCCTCAGGAGTTTTAACTCGGTATTACATGGACATCTTAACCATCCTCATTCAGTATGGGATCATTACCAGGCTGTCTGATAAAATTAAACCTGCTCTGTACGCAAGTCCAGAGCTCGCTTATGTACACTTTAAAACATTCTTGTTGTATTCTGGCCACCCTTTTCCCCCTTCATCACCCTTTCCCGCCCCACAACAGTGTGCACCCCAGGGCTATTTTCCCTCTAGCATTTATATCTGCCTTTTGAGAAGCACTGTCTCTTTTTGTCATATTCCATGGAAAATTCTTCCTAAATCTTCTCCCATCTCAGGTTATACTTTTTTATATTTTTTTTTCACCATCTCTGTTAGCTTTCCACCAGACTGGAGGGCTCATTAAAGCATACTGTACAGGAAATCGAGAGAGGCGCAAGAATGGGACCCTGCTCGCCAAATAGGGAAAGTTGGCAACTCTAGCAGGGAAATTCCTTGGCTTCAAGGAGCAGCTTCATAGAGAGAGTGTACTCTTGAAGAAGCATATGGGGCACAAAATGCTTCTTAAAATGCTTCTTGAAATGTGGTTCCATGAATAAATGGTATTTTGGATAGTCACGCATTATGGTGAGGCTCTATCAACGATGTTCAAATATTGTCTTCAGATTAATTTGAGTAGAAGAGTTGGAAATTTGTAGTTTTATCAAAGCGGTCTTGAGATCGAACTGTGAGTGTCAGGAGGGAGAGGATCAGTTCTGGGCATGAAGAATTTAACAGCATGTGTAGTAATCTCCTAGGGAAGGTGTTTCCAGCAGATTTCTCCTCCTGTGTCAGATGGTGCGGGCAGAGCAGAAGAGAAGCTCTCTGAAAAAACTCTTCTCCCCTTAGCTACCGCTTCTTGGAGCAAACGTAAATTGCACCATCTTTCAGGCCAGAAAGAGATGGAGGTCAGAATGGGAGAATTTATGACTGTGCTATTTTGGACGGGATTGGGATGGGGAGAAGGAGAGGGAAACGATGAAAATATCCTGTGTGGAAACACTGTGAGTTATATTCATAACACATCTGTGCGAGGTGCAGTTGAGGTTGGCTCACTGGTAGGAATTTGGTGAGATGGAAAGAAAAAAAAGTGCTTCTTTGTGTAAGAGTCTATATAAAAAAGGAAAGTATCAAAGGGTGATGAATCCATAATGAAATAACTTCTGTTGCAGTTCCTTAGGGCATGGTGTTCTGGGCATTGCAGAAGACTTTTTCTCCCTCCCTGGAAGGGAACAGGAAAGCTAATGTGGGACTCTCTTCTATTTGTAAACCAGTTTTGCGATATGGTAGCCAAAATTAAGACTTGTAAGCTGTGTATTTGCTGGTTTTTTCATTGAAAGTACTGTGACATCAGTACGTACGTAATGTCAAACCGTGTGGTTTTTGTAAGTGTGTCACACTGGGGTCATACTCTGTAGAATTATAGCCAGAGCTGCAGGTAGAAGGGGTTCTGCTTCATGCAGAATTGTGAGATTTGAGAATTGGCTTTCAATTCAGGACTGCTCCCTCCCCCTTTTAGCCCAGCCAGTTTTAAAATTCTCTCTTTACAGAAAATGTATGACTGGGAGGCAGGAGGGGCCTTGACTGACTTTCTGTGATCTCACAAAATGTGCCGTAGTGTGCATGTATGACGCTGAATATTATTTTGCAACAAAGAATCTGAATTTGTCAAGCCAGAATGGCTATCTAGAATGTATTTATAATCCCCTGCTTCAGGTTAGGTGTAGTTTTTTGATTGTTTTGTTTGGGTTTTTTTTAAACAAAACCTATTCCATCTTCATTATTCCAGTCAGTTCTTTTGTACAAGTTAGTCGAAAACTGAAGTATTTCAGCTTGAGATAGCGTTGACAGCCAGCTGAAACAGTCCTCAAAACTTCAGATATCAAGGTTTATAAAACTGATCGTTATAATCTAACATATCTAAACATAGTATGTATATATATGTGCATGTACAATACATCAGATGGTGCTCTTGAAGAAAGATAGCTTTATGTATGTACGGTTTCCTTCTTACAGTGTAGTAACAATGTGCAGTGTTTGCTAGAGGATGAGTTGTCGATGGTTTGAGTGCTGAACTGCTTCACTCAATATTGTAGATAACCCGTGCACATTGCCATGACTCAAACACAGCAAGAGTCTTTGCGCTGAAGTCACCAGGCTTTAGGTTAGATTCACAATCTTACATATTTGCCCACATCAGAGTTTGCTGGGGACTTTTGGGTGGAAATTGCCACACTCTGGGCTAAACATCTGAGGAATGTTTTCAGCTGTGGGAGAACTTTGCCAAGATCGTCCTCGGTTGCCATCTGTTGGGGTACATGCATCAAGCTAACAGCTTTGCATCCTTCATCAGCCTGTCATGCATGCCGACTTTGAGCTGAGCCCTGGCTCCTGATGCCGCCTGGCAGCTGGTCGCTAGCATTGGAGGAGCCCTGCCTTGGACTTGGGTCCATGTCGCTGCAGGTGCATGGGCTCATTGAAAGGCCAGTCTGCAAAAAACAGCTGTTGGGCTTTGTCATGTCAGAAGGTTGGAATCCACTTAGTGACAACTGAACAATTAAGGACAATTACGCTTTCAGCTACATTAACGAGTAACTCGGTAGTAAGACACTGGAAGGAAATGACCCGTTGTCGAACACCCGCGTAATGTGTGACTCATGGCATCACTGGAAGGGTGTTTGAAGTTCTCTTTGTTTTGGTAATATGGACTGCATAAATATTTTTCCCACATTTTTTTCTACTTTTACACACTCAGTTATTCCTTTTATGTGACTGAATACTGTGAATTCCATTCTCTGTCTCCTTTAAATGTTTATCTCTGCATAAGCCATCTGACAGCTGAGTCTGCCCGTTATGTTCACAGCCTTGGCTATAGTCTGCACTGTTGGCCATGTGAGGAAGGCACGTGTGGAGTCATGAAGCGAGTGCTGTCCCCTGAAACCTCCTCTGGAAAAATACTCTCCGAGGTGGGGTGGCAACTGGTAAAGCAGAAGCACATTGAGCGTAAGGAGGTGAAGTTCGCTCACGAGGCCGGAAGTGCTCACCTGTGGCCTGGAGTTTCCCAGCAAAGTTACTGTACACCGAATTTCACCTCAATTATTTATAGTATTAATTGAAAAGCACAGAAGCAGCAACCAAGATTGGGTAAGACAAGATGTTGAATGAAACCCTTTAATGTGCTTTCCATGTCATCATTTTGTAGCTTCTGCCAAGTGGATGTTACATATTTCTCTTGTCTTTCCTGTCTTTTTAACGAATTAATGATTTAATACTATTCACAGTTCTTATCTGTAGCAGTAATGCTCCAACACTTCAACTTTGTTAGGAAGCTCATAAACAGAGTACTCCACTATGTATTGCTCTTAAGATTGTTTCTTATGGGTGCTGACTTGAGTGAAGCAGTTGGAAACATAGTTTGAAATGTTTAGCTGTGTGCACTAAGGAAGTGCTGATCACTGGTCAAGGTCCGTTTGAAAATTTGAACTCCAAATCACGGTGCTGCTTATACTCCTCCTGTCCGTATGAGCATGCTTCATGAGAATATCTTTGTCAGTGTTTAGGTTAACTATTTTCTCCTTTCAGCTTTACCAGCTCAGCTGAATTGTTTTCTTTTTTCTGTTTTCCCTTAGAATTGCAGCTGAATTCTTTTCATTAAATTCACTGACACAATAAGTCTAAATCTCAAGTGTGAGGAAAGTGAAAAGTTATTGGTCAAACACAGTATTTTTTTCCTAATCTAAAGTGGGATATGATTGCTCTTGCAGCTGCTGGATAGCTATTGTAGGCTGTCCTTACGGTTATGACATAATTTACCTCATTCACTTTTGTGAGTGCTGTTTTGTTGAAATGCCACCACTAAACATCTCTTCTGAAATGAAACCTGGTGATTAATAATACGCAGAGATGCTCATTGATTTTGACCATGCCTTACAAATATGACCTAATCTATCAAAGTGATTCCTTTACAGACATCAGCCTTCCTGGACAAAAGACAGACAGGTGTCATGTCTGTGCGGCCATCTCAGTAACAGTCGATACCTGGACACATTAGAAAACCCAACAAACCCAGCCCAGTGTCTGTTGTAACCACATCAAAAGAGAGACTGAAGATGTTGAAAAATAATTTTGCCTTTTCTACCTGTCAAGAGGTTCATTCAGTTTAGAAGGGAAACAAACCCAGCTATTCCTTGTGTTATACCTCTTCTGTGGACAGATGTGAATATATGAGAGCTGGAAAGAAACTGTTTCAGTCCCGATAAATTCAGAAATCTTTCATTTCTTTATGTGCAAAGTTTCTATCTTTGGCGTTTTGATAGAGCTTCATCTCTTCCCTCCTCCACTTTTCATTTGGCCTTTTAGACTTCAGGTGTTTTATTCCATCAGGCAAAACGTCCACTCTGGGCAGATTTCAGAGCTCCATCTCTACCGATAGTGGCACATCAGAAGGCGGCTGCTAAGGCAGCAGAGAGAACCGAACTCTCAGTATTAGATGGTCATTAATGCTCGTTTGTGGTGTTAGTTCAGGCTCTTGGAGGTTCAAGAGAACCCAGTGCAAGTCAGCGAGAAGTGTGTTCGTGTCTCTTTCCCTTTACAGAAAAATAAATTTGACGTACCTTTTTGAGTTTTCCAGTGTGTTGCCATCAAAATATTCTCGTACTTCAGCATTTTTCAAGTAGCAGGTTACTGTGCCCCACCTTTTCACAACTGACATTTTTCCTTGGATTTTTACGATGTGTTTTCACTGTTGGTAATTACATTAATGGAAAAGCTTAGCTGCATCAGCTTCAGCTTTTCACAGCTCTCCTCTCCAGCTGGATAGCAATTTTGGCTCAGGCTGTGTTAGTAATGCATAGCCCTTCGGCCGAAGCTCCTTAGCAAGGGAGCCATGCCTTCTGCTTCTCCCTAGGCAAGAGAGTAGAAAAGCTGCCCTGGAAAAGGGCAAAGACTTTTTCCTGAGCTGATGAGAGAGCTTTCCCCTTGCATGGATCAGACTGATCCGCTACAGGGATTTTACGTCATTTGTGGAGCTGGTCCACAGCACATATTTTAAGATTTTTAGTTTTAGGCAAGGAATTGAATTGCATGTTGGTGGCATATGGAGGTCCTTCCTCAGCAGTTACCTGGCTCCACACCTTTCATCCACAAGAGCTAGGGAGAGTCATTTCTCTATTTACTACTGTTCTGCTTTCTGCAAAGCACGCCTCTGTACTGTAAATAATACAGTATTGAAGGGAGCTGTGCTCCATCTTGATGTCTTGCTGCTCTGTCTGGATAGTGTAGTAGGCTTTGCAGACTTTCAGAGGCTTAAGGCAGATAAAGCAATGATTAGAGTGTAATTGTTGTTGACAGTAGACAGCAAGTTGCTTGGTAGAGATAACGACTGACTACAGATGAGCACAGGCCATGCCATGCTCCTGTTACGCCTTTATTGTGGCAGTAACAGGCTCCACATGTTTAGAAACAGATTCACAGTGTTTAAACCTAAGCAACTGTACATAAACACATCTCTCCCTTTATCTCAGTGAAATGAGCCACCAAAGTAGTAGTTGGGTGTCCCACACAAAAGAAGGTGGAAGAGCCGCTTCGGTGGGAGAAAATGATACATGAGGAAAAAATGGTGAGGGAAGTCTAGTCCACAAAGAATTTTGTTAAGCTTTTACAATTAAGAAGCTGTTCTTTTTCTGATTTTTGCTTTTTCTCTTTCCCACACCACCTGCAATTTATCTACTTATAAATACAGTTTCCTAGTTTCATTATCTAGTAGGAAAACTTTCTCTTGATGCTGGTTCTGCCATGCCAGAGGTGTAGAGCTCCACTGCCAACTGCTTCGAGACCAGTGGGAGGCCTACAGTAGCAGTGGTAGTTGGTCCTGACACAGCTACCCTGATCTTCTCTTGATGTGTTCTCAGGTTAGCTTGGAAATCTTACTAGAAAGCTCAACATTTCAGTGTTGAAATAAAACGGAATAAATGTCATTTTGACTAAGACAGGAGGGAAGTTGTAAGCCACCTTTATAGACAGTAATTGTAAACATCCTTGGTCAATAGTGTTCCTTACATCAAATTCACTAACAAAGCTAAATACTGAGAAATACTCATTTGTTTGGGTCTGAGGAACTCTTTCCACCGTTAGGGAGGTGGTAGCCAAAAACTCACCTGCAAAGATGTCTGTAAACAAAAGATGGCCACCAAGGAAGGTAGTAGCTAATTGCTGACAGTGTTGAGTGCCACATCTTAAAAACTCATTTGCCTTTTCAGTTATAGAAGAATAACAGGTGGTGAACAGGTCAGCGGAACCTTGCTTCACTAAAATGTGTTTTAAGAGAGTCATTTGTGGCATGCTTGCGCCCAGGAATGGGAAAGCAGATGATGTGGTCAATTTTAAATGTTAAATGATCCTAGGGATATTTCTGGAGGTAGAAAATACAAGCTTTAATCTAAGTTCTGTGGTATTAAATGTGTTTATATATGCAGAGACTTGTGAAGTATGAATGCATTTCTTTTTCTTTGAGCTGTATTTTTTTGCTGCAGTTATCCATGTTTTTATGGATAGTTTGTGGGGACTGGTCCTCTACTCTCCACCTCCCCAAGCCCCCTGCTTTGATATAAAGATTAACCGTGGCCAGAAGCCAACTGTGTGGTGGGTGTGCTGCTGCTTCTAGTGACGTGTAAACTTCCAGGCTAGCTTATAGATGTGTCCTGCTAACGTACCTGGTGTTGGGATTTGAGATGAGGAAATAGTCTTCTTCTAAGGTACATGATAGTTACAACAGAGCAGCTGTGGGTGCCCCATCCCTGGCAGTGCTCAAGGCCAGGCTGGACGGGGATTGGAGCAGCCTGGGATGGTGGAAGGTGTCCCTGCCCATGGCAGGGGGTGGGAACTAGGGGTCTTCAAGGTCCCTTCCAGCCCAAACTGCTCTGTGGTTCTGTGACTTCTAGTCCTTATCTGAAGCTCTTTGGGAAGAGCTCTCTGTTCCTTGGTGCCCAATGGTGCGTACACATGTTGTTTCTTGGGACTTATGGTCACCTGAGGCTGCAGAGAATGACCACAGTGTTCCTGGCAGTCTCCTCCAACCCTCTCTTCCCTTCTCTTTCTGTACTTTCAAACAGCTGACACAAGCTGGATCAGATGCCTAGGAGTGATGAATCCAAACCAGGGCTGAAATAATTTTGAGACTTTATTATAACAACTTACTTAATGAGCACTGGGGGGCTACTTCTCCATTAAAGTAACTTCCTCGAGCACTGAAAATCCGTAATATTGGTCTGCTACTGAAAATACCTGTTTAAAGAGTTTAGGCCTGGAACTCATCTGAGGCCTTTAGGGATCTTGGGGAAGCTGCCCAAAAATGCAGATGACTGAAGCCACCCAGCATTATTCCAGACAGTTCCGAGTTAGCAAATAAATTATGAATGCAACCTATGTTTTCAAAATGTGGTGGACTTTAAAGGTAACCCTTTTGTAATGCATTATTCAAATTATGAATCCAAGGACTCTTTAAGTGCGCTCCTTTGTGAAATAAAAATTATTTTGAGATTGATTTAATGATATGTGAAGGCATGAGTACTTTTAGGGTTGTTAATGCAGAGCTCTTTGATGTTCCTGGGAGAGTGTCTGACTCTGAAAGTTGTGCACTCTGTGCTCTTACTAGCTGGTAACTTTGGAAGTAAAAGGCTGGCCAGTCTGAGCTGTAAGAGAGTCCTCACATACCCAAACATGTGCTTAGTTCCAGCAGACCAGGTGTCCAGGTATGCATTTCAGGAGTGGACCAGTCTGGAAATTGCTGCTTTTTTCTCATCTGCAAGCTGAATACCAGAGCCTCTAAAGATGTGTTTTCCATGCTTCTAGACATTGATACAGCTGACGATTTTGCAAAATGTGACTTTTTTCTTTGTAAACTTTTGTCTTTTATGAACAGCTGTGTTTAAAGGATTCGCTTTGTGACTGATTTTAGCATTATGTATAAATGCACAATTCTGGTTGTGGACTTGTTTGGACTGTACATGTAGTACATGAAGCCATGTTGTCTGCTGCAATTATGACATGAAATGTCATGATAATACACTGATACTTAATTGAAGAACTTTGTCTAAAATAAGAAAGGAATAGATTTGCTTGCTTTATGTGTGTTTGTGACCCACAAACTTCTGCTGTGTATCATGTATTAGCATGTAACCGCCAGTGTAAGTTATCAGCCAGGTCTCTTAAAAAGCCAGACCCAAATGCCCAAGCCTTCATATATACAATTAAGTTACAGCCCTTACCTTATAGGTGTTCTTGTGGGATTAAAGTGCAAAAGCTTCAGTTGGCACTGACCAGGGAATAAATGCAACTCACTCCACTAATCTGGAGGGGAAAAAAAAGAAAAAGACATACTTCTCACTTATCAGTTTATTAGCAGTATCCCAAACTATGGTAAAAAACCTCAGACTGTGCAAAAATCATTTGTCTTTGCAGCCCCCTCTTGCCTACCTCCACTTCCAACCCTAGTTCTCGAGTCATTTGTGCAACCTAAATACGCCAGCTCCCAGCTGTGCTGGGGGTAACACTAGCAGCCTGCCTGCCTGCCATCGGCCAGTATGCCCTGGATGTCAAGCCAAGGCCATACTTCAGCAGCAAAGCATACTGAGAAAATACACACACACACACACACAAATATATATATATATATGTATTATTTTTTTTTTTTACTTCCACTACCTCATTCTCTGATGAAGGAAACAAAAATGAACTGTTTCCTCTCCTGAGAGTAATTCCTGTGGGGTTTGCTGATGGGTAATGTTGTTCTTTAGTCAGAGCTTCCTTTTTTGAAAGCAGGAGTTTGTTGGGAAGCTGTTAAACAGAGTAGTTACTTTCCTGGAAGGCAGCTGGAAGGCTCCTGCTTTCACTGCAGGAAGAAGGGAGAGCCTTTCTCCATAAGCAGGCTGTTCCATAGTTTCTGTGCCCAGACACCATAGCAGTACTTCACTTTCAGGTGATGAATACGTGCAAGCGGAATAAAACACCTCCTGTGTAGATCTGAGATAATTAAAATTTATTGTTAGTCTACTTGATGTTTTAACAGCCTGATCAAGGTATAGTACAGTAGCAATACTACTAACACATATAACTCATATTATCTAATTATTTTAAACATGCAACTCAAACTGATGGGGGGAACTTGCAAATACCTGCCCCTTCTCTTGCTGTTGCGGCAGCTGGCCTGAGCTCCTCACCTGCTGACAGTGGAGCTCTTTCCTTGTTGGTCTAGGGTCCTTTCTGTGTTATTAATACAGGTTGTCAAGCAGGGTGTTCCTAACTCTTCTTTCTTACAGGTCTGCAGGCAGCGTTATGTCGTGATCACTTGGTTTTGTTAGTTGTTTTTTTCTATATATAGCACAACTCCTTGTGGTAGTACCACACAAAAGGAAGCTACCCTAAGGCAAGGTATGCGTTAACCATCAGGCTGTTGGGGAACTTGGCTGTTTCGGCTAGACAAGCCAGGCGGTGCCGTGGGCAGTGCCTTGTTACAGCTAAAACCAAGCTAAAAATAATGTCGAGAGCAGATGAGCCAGGGCAAGGCCGGACAAGTCCTGAGGCTGGTGTTAAGCTAACACAGAGCTGTGATCTGGTATTAGCGGTAGCAAGGCGAGGTGTCAATGTGATCCTTAGGCCATGGGGTTATACAGAAAGTAGGCTGTGAATTGTCACTCTCTATTACTTCTCCCCCTTGCTATAGTAGTGGATGTGGAGAGCATCCTTTGGGTGCTCGTAAGCTTCTGATTATCAAAGTAGAAGCCAACAGTCCTTGAGAAAAGAGCAGCAGCGTCTTCAGAATGAGCTCGGTTTGATCCTGAGACGTACTCATCATCTTTTGGCAGTCATCTGCTAAACCTGGGGTATCTGAGATGGCTTGTGTTTTAAATCTCACTGCACCTGTGGCTCTTCCTGTGAGCCCATTGGAGAACCTGACACATGCCTTGTGTGAGCCTTTGTAGTATTAATTTCTTACAGCAGAGTGGTGACAGCTGGTTTTACTTAGAGTTGTAAAACCTATCGAAGGAGTTTCCAGCATGTGTAAATACCAAACCAGTTTATATCATGTCAGGACTATGGAAGGAAGGTCTTTAAAGAAGTGGTCTCATAGGCATTTTTTGGTGTAGATCTGGCACGTGCTGTGGGCTTCATTCTTTTCTAAAAACAACTCTTGTCTTTTAATGTTGGCATGCCTTGGACATATGCCTCCTGCTTGCTTTACATTAACCAGACTTGCTCTGGCTCTGGAAGTTAAAGGCTATATAGATTTATGCGGTAACTTTGATACCCAGTTACTTACAATAGCACTGTGCCAGCTAACACCCCTCAGCCAGGCATGTTTTCTAGCTGCTTCTTATCTTAGCAGGATTGCATGTGTTAGAACCTCATGGCGACATTTCCACTTCTAGCAACCTTTCTTGCTTGCTTCTAAGACTTAGAGCATGGCAGGTTTGTAGACAAATCCAAAAGCGCTTTCCCCAGGAATCAGCTGGGTGCAGAACCGTTGCAATGGGAGCTCACTGTCCTGTTAGTGCCTCAAGTATGAGCTTGCGCCAGCAGACTCCCATTCTCCAGCAGTGAAAACTCTGGAACTGGCCGGAGTTCTTCTTTTGCTTTCTGTATTACCAGTTTCTGGTCATGGGATGGAAAAAGAACAGTTAATAGTTGGCCCAAATTCAGACATATTTAATTATAGTTTCCTTAATGGCGTTTTAAGTTCTGGCTTTGTTTTGTGTGTGTTTGCTGCCAGGTAAGGATAACCCACAGTTCTAGAAAACCCTCCTGCCAGGTGGGAAGTGATGACAAGAAAATTATGGGGTAAAATTCTAGCCATTTCTATTGGAAAAGTTTATCCCACGTTGGCTTTGTAGATGTCCACATATATACAGAATTATGCCTTTGGTGGTTCTACGTGGCTTCCTAAGTGCGCTGCTGGCATCAATCCATCATGATCGAGTGCTAAGAAGTGTTTTTGCTGATGATGCGTGGAAGGGAAGAGTCCTTTCCATTACATCAGAGCAACGCTGGCTCCACAGAGCCAGCAAGGAATATAGTGCAGGAAATCTTCCATCCCTCCCAGAATTACTCTGCAGCTGGAATTGCTAAGGTACCAGAGAAGCAAATATTTTATGGAAGCAGTTAGCCTTCTAAATATTTTCTTTTCTCTTTTAATTCCAACAACAAAGTAAGATAATGTTTGTGTTTGTGGCCCACTGAGTTCCTGCATTTAATGAGTAATCCTGCAACCCAGAGATTCAGACCTTCCTCTAATCCCTGTTTGCAATCCTACCAGTCACTATCACCCTAAGGGTCCCACTGAAGAGAGCATAAACAGGACTGATGCTCCCAGCTGTAATTTGCTTAATCTTCTCAGGAGGGTGAAAGATTCCCAGACTGCATATGAAATCACAAGAATTGTTTTCTTCCTCTTTTCTTAATTTCTCAGTGCGGTTAAGCTACTGTGAAAGTGGAGCTGTGTCTGAACCTAATCACTACTATTTTTATTTCACAGAATATTTCAGCAGGTCAGAGTCAGTATTACCTTGCACATGCAGGCAGTCCTGCTTCAGGCTGGGAGGTCCTTCTTCTGTTTTGGTGGTTTCTTCCTCCCAGGCTTCCCCTAAGCTCTCTTTGGTGCAGTACCACAACTCCAACAGCAAGTCACTCATCAGATGACCGACCACTGTTGGTCACTTTTGCCGCTTCCTCCTTAGCCCATCTCTAATGGCAAGCACCCTCTAAATAATCCATACCAACCTGGAAGGAATCTCATAGATGACTGATGAAGAACAGAAATGCTGAGGGGGAGATGGGAGGGTATTTCTCCAAAAATCTTCATTCTATGTCTGATGTCATATCCCTGATCCTCAAGGGAGACCTTCAAAAAACAGATGAGCCTGGAAAATAAAAATTCATAATCTTATTAGATAAAAAAACTCAGGCACTCAATGGATACTGGTTCAGTACTCCTCCCCAGTCCTCGGTGTCCTAAAGCTCTAGAATTGCTTACCCCACACCATTTCCGTTGGGAAATGCTCTGGCATCTTTGTCCCCTGCTAATGCCTCCTCTGCTTCGCAGCTACCCATTCCATTCCATGTCACACAACCTAAACACTCAGTATCTAATCAAACTTGGAACAGTTGTTTCCAGCACATGCTTCTCTTGAAGGTTTGTTACTTCTGTTTCAAGAGGACAGCTTGGGTGCTTACAAGGTTGTCGGTGTTTTCCAGTTCTGCTACTGGCTTTACAAGACATGACACCTACTTACAAGCCTTGCCTTGCCACGTCCTTTGACTCTCGCAGGCACAGCAGCACTTCCATCTGCAACGCGGTGTATACCATACAGCAGAAAGGACACCAGGTGCATGTTCATGGCTTTAATTTTGCTTTCCCATGCCTTCATTGTTTGGCATCTCCTGGGCAGCTTTATTCATGTTGAGTTTTTCTTCTTAAGGCTTTAACTCCTGAATACCTTAAATTAATATTTTAAACACCGCATTATTTAGTCTGTAAAGCAATGCCTATGTTTGTTTAGGTTTTCGGTATTTTCGGACTACTTCTGTGTGCTGTATGACAAGCTGCTTTTTTGGCCTTTCCGCAGCCCCTTTTGCTACCCTCAAACTTTCTGTAAACATATTTACACTGCCCCTTGGCTCAGTTAGGTTTTAATATGCAGTTAAGTTAATATTCTTTTTGAGATGTGTTTTTCACACCTCAAAATGAAATACATTCTCTATTGAATCTAAAACTGTTTACAAACTACAATGTATGTTCAAGGGATGGAAGCACTTTCTTCTCTTTAAAGTTCTGCATGTTTGCTACTGTTGCAGCGTAGGTTTGGGTAGGTGAGGATGTGACCTGTCTCCTCCTCTCTGTGATAGACAGCAGCCACCTAGTTTCTTTCAGAAGCAGCCTTGGGAAGAGGAGGAGTGTTCTGACAGCTCCTGATCGGGGCTGCATCGCGAGCTGAGTCTGCACCAGTGGGAAACATTACCCACCACACTTCATTTAGATGAGAACCCAAGAGAAAAAAATAGGAGCAAATGCAGGACAGCTTGCTCAAATGCTACTCCTAGTGTCATTTGCTTCAGCAGGAGCTGTTTAGTTTTCCTTGGGTTTTCATTTCGCTTTTGCAGTTAATGTAATTTCTGTTAAAAAGTAACCAAAAAGCTGGAAGAATTATACGCCTAAAGAGCCAGGACTGTATTTGCCATGGGGCCGCAGTTCTCACATGGGAGGCATGGCTTCTAAACTGTTTTTCTCTGCCTAGTTATGCCAGTGAAAAAAATTGGGCATTGTGAACTTACAGTTCTGGTTTCTGTGTGAAATCTGATTTTTGTGCTTACATCTTCAGGTGTATTGCTGTGGACAGTTGCACGTAGAGCATTTCAGACCGTTTTGTTTTTAATAGGAAAGGTTTGCATCTTGGTGGTCCCAGTTTTCCTCACTGTCCGCTCACTGCTGTATGTTGCGGTGCCTCTGTCATTCACAGTGACAAAGAAAAACCTGGGTGCTTTTCTAAGACTTTTCAACACTTGTCCCTTTTCCACCCACATTTGACATGGTGCTGAGAGCAGCTCCATAAAGTAGGCAACACTGAAATCTCACCCATGTTTCTTCTTAGCCGTGAGGATCCTAGCAATCACTAACACTTCATTCCAGCAGGACTTTCAAAAGTAAGCTAAATGCCCAGCTCCCACTCTAAGTTGTTTTAGACCCTTTTGAAACCCTGCCTGGATGGTATGGGTCAGAGCTGGCTGGCTGTGGGACCACTTTCTCACTGGTTTTGTTGGGAAGCAGGCAGAGCAGCCCAACTGGCTTCTCAGGTCGTTTTCTGGTAGCTCAGTTTTCTATTACACTTTTCAGTCTTTTGCCAACAGAATTACAGTGGTCTTCCGAGAAGAGGAAGAACGATGTAGTTTGTTCTGAAGTTTTTTGAGGTTGGTTTCTATTAGTGCACAAGTGTTTTTTCTGCCTCCCTTGAGGGAAATGGTAAATCCAATTCTCTCCTCCAACTAACTGCACTATGTTTCTGCAGAAGAAATGACTTGCTTTGTGTTATCAAAATTTCATTTATCAAATATTATCAAAATGATATTTATTTATTGTGAAATATCCCAGAGGGATGCCCTGTAGGGTGCCCACCAGCTTCTGGAAGCACTTAGCAGACAGAGCCCTTAACGTACAGTGAAGCCACATTATTTTTATGGCCGACTGGCTTGGTTAGGGTTGCTTCAGATATAAACTTGTCCTTTTGTTTAGCCCCAAAAAAGAAGCAAGCAGAAGTTTTGGTGACAGTTAAGCAAAGAGTAACAACAAACCTATGTATGCATTCCATCAAAGACGACAACAATATGAAGGAACTGAATCACGGAGTCAGGATTGCAAGTCCCAGTGTAGGTGTTTTGCATGGGAAGGGGAGATTTAGGGCAGTGATGCTTAAGTAAAAGATTGATTGTTCTCATGCCACAAAGACTGTTGTGGTGCTGCTCGAAATTCATTGTGATGCTTCTGGAGTAAAAGGCAATTTCAGGCAATTCTTCAAGAAAAGGTAAAGCAGAATGCTTAACTTTATAAGATTTTTTTTTTTTTAAGAACCTGATAAATCACAAATTTCAGCACATCCCAAAACCTGATGAGAACATCCTGTCATAATATATTTCCACTTGATAACCCTGGGTGGTTTCTTCTGCAAGCACTGATCCCTTATAATTAGACAGCACCAGCAGCACCACAAAAATGTTGCATATACACAATTCCTGCAGAAATAAGTTAGAAGTCTGTTGGAACTGACTGGAGTCAGCATTTGACCCAAGTGATTCATTTTTCCTTCCCTGGCTTTCCAAAAGGTGCACTTCAAAATAAACCTTAGTAGACAGAAAATCAGGGTCTCTCACAGCTTTATTGAAGTGCATATATTGACGGTTGTTATAATTAAGCAACCCGCCTTGTTTCTTGTACTATTTATTTTTGGTGAAAGCTCCACAGAAGCCAACAGGTATTTTTGTGTTCCTGCTGAAATGCATGGGAACCAGATGCTGAAACATCTGGTCATACGCCCCTGGGACCTTCTGGTTCCAAATCTCAAAGCCCAGATCTTTAGAAGGCATCACCATCTTAAATCATTCTTTTAAGGTAGCTAGTAAATAATAGACAGAACAGTCAGCAGAGCATGTTGTGGAACTGTTAAAAATCCACTGTAATACTTGAAACTCTTCTAAATCTGTCTCGGTTCCGTGGGTGTATTTAAATGGTAGATAAGCTTTTGCATGATTTGATGATTTGATCTGCACTGAGCATAGATAAAATCAGATAAAATCTCAGTCTTTGGCTTTAACAGGCTCGAAGCTACAGAATAAATCTTACATGACAGCTTTTTTTATGTCTTGAGGACAGTTGTGTTTGAGTGCTACACAGACCCCTGGGAAGAGCGGTAATAACATTAGATACAGGGGTTGCAGAGAAGCCCTCTCTGAAATGTTCAGCAAGAGAACAAGAGGCAACAGTCACAACTGGAACAGTGGGAATTAGAGTAGGTAATAGCAAAAAATGGTTCATTGCAAAGGTGATTCCCTGGATTGGCACCCAGAGAGGTGCTGGGACCTCCACCCACCAAGAGTTTCTAAGTGGCCAGGATGAGTCTCTGGGCAGCCTGATGTAGCTTTGAATGTGGCTTCCAGAGGGCCCTTCCAACCCCAATGCTTCTATCCCTGGATCTCGTTCCAAGAGCGAGGTGGGAAAAGGTCATTTTCAGTTAGTTTCTTCAATTAGCAAGCCCTGTTTCTACCCTTATCCAGCCTTTTTGACCTGTTGGTCAGAGATGCTGATGGCCTTCCCTTGGAGTCAGCTGGAAGCTGTATGTGGCTGACTTCTCTGGGAAGGGTGTGAGATGTCCCCTCAGCTCTTTTCCAACAGTCAGGAACCACAGGTGCTGGCCGGCCGACCTACTAAATACCAAAATCAGCCTGATGCAGCAGTTACCTCTATGCAGTTAACTCCAGATGTGTTTTCTGTGGAGGATTCTGTGCAACAAAGAAAAATATCCTCAAAAGATGAATTCCTGGGGCTACATTCATCACTGTTTACTTCACAAACTTGCTTCACTTTTAAAATCTCGTGCTTTGTGAAATGAGTAATGCTGCCTTCAAGGGTTTTAGAATCATAGAACCACAGAATGATTGGGCTGGAAGAGACCTTGAAGACCCTCCAGTTCCCACCCCCTGCCACAGGCAGGGACACCTTCCACCAGCCCAGGCTGCTCCCAGCCCCGTCCAGCCTGGCCTTGAGCACTGCCAGGGATGGGGCACCCACAGCTGCTCTGGGCAGCCTGGGCCAGCGCCTCGCTGCCCTCACAGTGAAGAATTTCTTTCCAATGTCTAATCTAAATCTACCCTCTTGTCATTTAAAACCATTCCCTCTTGTCCTACCACTACAAGCCCTACCAAAAAATCTCTCCCCATCTTTCCTATAAGCCCCCTTTAAGTATCGGAAGGTTTAAACATTATCTTCAGGGTGTAATAGAGCCGCTGGTACCATCAGCTGCCTTTCCTAAGCGAGTCATCCTTTTCTCCACACCCTTCTTGCATTTGATCACAAGAGGAGCTTACAGCTCATTTTTTGCACCCAGTAGCTTTTCTCTTTGCTGTCCTGGATGCAGATGCACAGAAGTTCTGCAGAATAAAATAGCCTAAGCTGTGTAGCAGCCTGCAAGATCTGAGCTTTAAGACTGGGGGGAAAGGGCAGAGAAAAACAGAATGGCTGTCTCCACATTGGTAACACAGGTTTTGAGAGCTAAAGAAAATACAGAGCTTCAAGAAACTATGACTAGGAGAGAAAGCAATCATGGAAATTCATATTCATCCAGTGGTTAACAAGTAGAAAAATGTGCAACGGCTGCTTAGTGCAACTTTGGAAGTGACATTATGAGTTGGCCTAGTTTCCTTTCTTTGAGAATAGCATAATGGAATTTTTTAGCTGCTACAGAATACAGCTGTCCTTGGGGACATTTTATACATTAACACGCTCGTTAAGAAGGGAAGTACATTGATTTCAATTTGTCCCAAATCGATTTTTCATTATTTTCCTTTTGAGTTAATGAAGTTGTGGAGCCTCCCTAGGCACTGTTGCCAGCTGTGTTTTCAGGAAAAGGCTATATTAGGCAGTTGTACGCTTGCTTCTCCTAAATTTGTCAGTGGGTCATAGTCTTTTGCCAGAAAGAAACTCTAGCTTATAGCTCCTGGGTGACCTCACGCCGCTCCTAGGGAGTCTGGCTGTGTGGCCCACGTGCCTGATGTGCGGCAGCGGGTCGGTGTGGGGGCGCAGCCATCGCTCTCCCAGCTGATGATCAGCTCATGCATCCAGGCTCACACACTGGCAGTTTTACCGCTGCACCTCGATGTACACTTCTCCAGCACCACCGCCACGTCTTCACCAGGCTCAGAAGAGCCTCCCTTTGCATGCTTGCAGCTCTGTGAGCTCTCCTTTCCATCTTGGCTCATGCTTCCTTTCTCTCCATGGATCTGATCTCGGTTGATCAATTTTCATGCTGATACTTAGTATCCCTCCTGAAATGCAATTCCTGCTCCATTCGCTCTTTTCCTCACACAATGCCTATTAAGGAATGTGTATGCAAGTACAACCCAATTCCTATTCAGAACCTTGCTATTAATACTAGGCACTAAACCTACGCTTCAACAGTGTAGGGCACTGTAACTCAAGACTCCCTGCTCACTGAATCACCCCGGCTCTACAGAGGCAGGAGCATGACCACAGGAATGAGGTGAGCCAGGCTTCTCTCCAGAGAGCGGCCAGTGACTGGGAGCAGAGCATGACTCACATCTTGCTCTGCCACCACTTGGAGACATTCTCATTTTTCTGCACTAATGAATTTGAGCTGCTTGTCTGCTAGCTCAAACATCTGTGGAGGTGAGAGAAGTGCCTCCAAAAGAGTCAGAGGAAAAGGCATAAACCTTAAGGCCACAAGTGCAGTGGCAGCTGCATTATGGATCGATTCAGGAGGCTTGGATGGACATGGATCTCTTGTCTGGGAGGCTGGTGTCCTCGAGAGGCATCACCTCGCTCCTCAGTGCATGGCGTGACTTTGAGTAAATGAGTACCTTGGCGATGGGCAGGTTTGTAGTTACACTGCACTAATCTCTGCCTTGTACTTAAAGATGTAAATCTGTATTCTCTTGTTTGCTGGGTTTTCTTAGGCCCAAGGGAAGCAGGCAGGGACTAAGCAAGGCACCAGGATGTAGCCACCCGATTCTGACTATAACCTCATTCCTGCTGCTGCAGAGCAGTTCCTGCTTCCCTTGCTTGCTGCAGCTGGCTGAGGTCTCTCAGGACTCTCCCATGCCAGCTCAGAGGAGTGAAGCGTCGCTGTGTCATGCTCAGCTCAGTCACACTGAGTGAAAGGTGGCCAAAAAAAGGATGTAACATCCAGATATATCCTGTTATTCCTTAAGCAAGTAAGCATGTGCGAGGAACATACATGTATAAGGAATGCTGCTGATACCAACAATGTTGTATCACAGAATTCAGCCCACTTATTTTACAGTATAAAATAAGATTGTAAGACTCTTCCATGTGAGAAATGCTTAGGGTTCTCTTTAGGTATGCAGAGGTTTGATTGACGATAGCATTCACGAGATTAGGCTTGGGCAGATCACAGCTTTATTTAATAGTAGGGAAAGAGCTATAGTTTCATTCTTTTAAAGTCACACTCTAGGAAAGTTATATACTGCAACCAGAATATCTTTTCTTTTTTAAAAAAATACAAGAAAGCATTTAGGCAGGGTACAGTCATGCCCAATTTTTGATGTAGGTGTTTGTGTTAAAAGTTCACTCTTTCTGAAAAAAAGGTTTGGAAGGGAGGGAGACTTTCTTGGTCTGCAAGAGGGTTATGGCTTTTAGAACACATCTGTAGAACATGTCTGGGTTCACAGAGAGGCTCTGTAGATATATTTGTGCTTGACAGAAACTTACCGTCTGACTCCAGCAGCATGGTTCCAAGTCTCTAGAGGTGGCACAAGGCGAGGTTAGCAGTCGTGGTTTTAACAAAATACAATGACAAAGCATGTGGGGGAGATTTCCTTCTGGTGCGTCTCTGTTCCACTGCTTCATTTGCTACATGCACAAAACGCCTCCTGCCTTTTCTTGCCAGAGGAACCCCAGCTGGGCTGGAGGAAGATGTCATGCTTTGCTCTCCTCATTTTTGCTAGATGATGCATGGTAGACAGGCTCTGATGTGTGCTGTGAAAAAAAGAGAAAGAAGAAACCATACACACCTGCACATGTGCATACAATGCTGTATGTTTTGACTTCCTACCCAAATGTTTGCATAACCATTTCACTGGGTGAAAGAGCACGGACTAATCTTTTTCTGACAGGTAAGATCATGATGTAAAAGTTGCAGGTGACTAGCAAAATAAAAAAGGAAGAGATAATGAACCAGCTAATTCCAGAATGAGATTAGGAAGGATTAGTCTGTCTAGCACAAATCCACAAACAGACAGATTCATTTCCTCCGTGCCTAACAGAATATTGCCATTCAGTGAGGGCTGTGTCTCCTTACTGAGTTAGACAGTGCACTCAAAGCTGCCGGGTAGGCTTTGTAGATTAACTTGCAAAGAACCTTTGTCTTCAAATGATTAATTTAAATAATTCACTTTGCTAAACATTGCTGTGATCTCTTCCCACTCATAACAAGGGCATCATTTCTCCAACTTTTGCTCATGGCTGAATTACTTGCCCTGTGCTCTAGAGAAGAGTTTTTCTAAGGGAAGGCTGGTTTCTCCGTTACCTGGTGCCAGCAGTGCCAGCATACAGGTAAGGGTGTGTCCAAAGGCATTCAGCTGGCAAATCTGCAGGACTGCCTACATGTAAATGTTCATCTCAATGCTGAAACCACCCCCGGATTTAAATATTTGCAGATTATGTGCTCCCTGCAGTGCTGATGCTCAGTAAAGTTATACCAGCTTCAAGCATCTCAGGTTTTCCTAAGCCCTGGATTAACACACAAAGATGATGATGCATTTTTATTTGAATGCAATTTTTCTTCTAGCCCATTACATGCAAGGCCTGTAATTTACAAAGGGAAAGGCACAGCACATGTGTTTCTTAACTATTGCCTAATGACCTCCAGAGTTTTAGCTGTGTTTTGTGTCGTGAGTTCCAATAGCATGTGGCACTACTGATAGTTAATGCCCATTTACTAGCGCTGCAGATGTCCGGCTATCCCTCATCAGACACGTGGAGACGTGTATGAGTTGACTGAAGAAAGCAATTTACATCTTTTGTATTGGCGAGAGGGAGGGTCAAAAGGGAAAGGATGGTTGCATTTGTTATTTATTGCAGTACAGAAAGTATGTGAAAGTCTTGCCGAGCACAGCCAGCGGTCTCAGTCATGCATTAACCAAGATTTTGTGTAAGAACCATTCAGACTGAACTCTGCCTCGCTGTCAAGAGTACCTGTAAGTACCTACTGAACACATTGAATGGAGAATGCTGATGCCTCTGCTGGTTGTAGCACTCATAATGCAGTACATGGCTCTCCGCTAAGATTTTTCCATATCTCTCCTGCTGCGGCATCCATAAATTTTTGAAAGAACTCCGGATTGTAGGCATTGTGGCGTTCTGAAAACTCACCCTGCCAAAGTTGTTAGCCCAGAAAGCAGACAGAACATGGTTTTCACTGCAATTTCACAGTAAACATAGGGGTTGGCTTTGTAATTAGTCTCATTTGGAGCAATGTGGTGCATAGACCAGATGCAAACGTGGGTCAGCCTTCTGTAGAGCAGATTAGATAAAATCTCCAACGTGTTTGTGTCTACCTGCCTGGACGGTTCTGAATCGCACGTGTGTATTTATAAGAGTAATGACGCCATCTCCTGAACGGAACACATCCGAGGACACTTTCTGTGCCACTCAGAAAGGATGTCTGCCTGTCCCCCCTTCCCAATGCCTCGGCTGAAGCCAGTGAGCACAGAACAAACTTTTTAGAACTAGCCAAAATTAATGGTAATCAGTTATGGTAAATAACTTCAGGTTGTTTGAGGTATTTGGAACAGACTTGAATGCTATGAAAAGATTCATTGACTCTCTGAGCTCTTCTAAAATTTCCACCAGTGCCCTAGTACTTAGCCGAATCGTGAGCAATGGCACGAAGAAAGAGATTTAATGACTGGACTGTAGGAACATAGGCATCTTCTCACTTTGCGCTGCTGCTCTTGTGTGCCACGCCGTCATCCCTTTGCCCTGACGTTCTAGTAGGTGCTTGGCAATGGATGCAAATTGCCACATTTGCCAACAGAGCTATCATTAGTACATATAATCTGGGTTTGAGTCCAATTGTTTGACTCCGAAGCTCCGACTCCGAAGTTATGGAAAGCAGGCAAACAAAAGAAGATACAAACCACTCATGTTACCCTGCATTTTTTGGACAGGGCACAGCAGTTCACAGTGGGTGCATTCAGGGAGAGGATCCCACTGCTTTGCTTCCCAGCAAGGCATGGGGAAAGACAACGCACATAATGAAGCTTGCTAAGTAATTACTAGCTGATAAGTACCTCAGATCAGCCTTAAAGTCAACAGTTGTTTGTGACGTTAGTGTTTCTGTTAAGGAGTAACTTAAGTAGTGACAAGAACAGCAGACGTAAAATTTTTAAAAAGCTAGTTGGCACCAGGAGACCTGTAGCTAGAGTGGACACTGTTTAATAGCCTCAGAAGCCCTGGTACATTTGATGGAACACGCTGCATACCAGGCTGAGAAATGGTTCGGGTTTTACCACTGAGCCCAGGCTGGGAGAGGTTTGGGGTTTCTGTGGAAAGAGGTATGCAAGTTGCATTTCAGGAGGTGGGAGGCCCAATGCTTGAAAATGTTTCCAGTGCTATTTTTCTTTTTTTCAAATCTTGGCCAAAAATGGTCATTACATTTCTTCCTAGAGTGAGGTTATTTTTTCTTGCTTTGTTGGGATTGCACACTTGAAAAATATTCTGTGGGTGCATGCATGGAAAATACTGGCATATTGAGAATACCCTCTGTGTGCAGAAAGTGGCTACGTATTAGAGAGGGGTAGAAAAAAAAGGAATCCTTTCTGCCTCACTCTGCCTGCTCGCATGCACACAAAAAAGAGATTCTCCTCTTTGTTTGAACCGCAAAACCACCTATTTAAGAAGGGAAGTGATGGCCAAACCAAAGGTGCTGCACAGCGCAGATAGTTGGTTCTTTCTGAAGTGATCTTAAGCTATTCCATTCATGCCGTGGGCGCAGTGGTACGATGACATGACTGGTATATTTCCGTTGGACAGTGCGCTCGGCAGCTTTGCCAGCTGCAGCAATTTTTAGAATTGGAGGTTGTCTATGAATTTCCCACTTGTGTGCTATCACAGGGTTTGCATTCTTGAGCGTGAGAGGGCTTGCGGTTGAATTGTAAAGCTGTTTGCAGACCTGGTCTCTCACCCACAGTGGCAGGCTAAGCTTCTGAAAACAACTGGGGACAACCTCGCCGTTTGATGTGGGGTTTGGGGAGAGTTATTTCTGTGTTGCTGCGAACCACTGTGATACTTAGGAGGGAGAGGCTTCCCAGCTAGTTCAGCCACTAGTTGAATCTGCTCAAGACGAATTACACCGTGGCCATCCAGCGCATTGGCCCTGATCCTGCTGTCCTTCCACAAGGAAAATTTGTGGAAAGTGTGGAAAATCTAGTTTACTTCGAGTCTTGCCTGAAAACATGTGAAGGGCCAGTTTATGTACTTGCGACCTTGGCTTTCATCAGCTCCAGTCCAGAGAAAAGGGCTTGAAAGCTGTGTCATTGTTTGCGGAAATGCCTCATTACAATGAGAGTCAACACGAGTGGAAGGCAGGACCACCCTTCCCTTTCATAGAATCAGAGTCATTTAGGTTGGAAAAGACCTTTAGGACCATCAAGTCCAACCATTAACCCAGCACTGCCAAGTCCATCACTAAATCATGTCCCTAAGCACTGCATCTATACATTTTTTAAACACCTCCAGGGGACCCAGGGGATTCCATGACCTCACTGGGCAGCCTGTTCTAATCCTCAACCACCCCTTTGGTGAAAGGGTGGTTATTTACTACCCTTTCTATCCATTAGATGCTGGTTGCTTTAGTTGGGTTCATAGGGCAGGAAGATCACTATGGATTTGTGGGCTGTATCATCTCTTTCTTCTAAATGAAGGAATGAGGGAATGGGGATGGATGCTCCTTGACCGTTACGGAGCCAGAGACACAAGAACAGCCCAGTTCCTAGCAATGTCTGCAGTACATAGCTGGTTGTTTGCACCTTAAGATGTTCCAAACTGGTCTCTTTACTGTTGTTTATTGCTTAGAGCCTGTTGGTGTGCTGGCTTAAATTTAGGAAGAACTAAGTAGCCTACAGCTGTCTTTTTTCCTGTCAAAAATCCATGATAATGTTTTGCATTACTGTCCTAAGTGGAAGAAACAGCTTTTGAGTTATTGCAGGTACAAGGCATCCCCTTAAAAAATGAGAGGATGCGTTCAATAGCATAAACATTTTTTAAAAAATTAAATTCATAATGGTTCACCTGAACTCTGCCCCTTGACCCACGTTTTCAAGGGACTCTTCAAGTATTCTGTGATATTCACAGGAGAGGCTATTTCAGTGCCTGCTTTTTAAACAAAGACTTACAAAACTAGTAAGTCAGTCAGAAACTCTAGATTAGCTGTTCCAGTGATGGGGTACGACAGCAAAACACACAACACCGCTATCTGAGATCTTTCCAACGTGAGCTGGGGCTGACCACATTACTTCTGAGCACTAAAGCCCCTCAAGTTCAGCATTGTGCAGCATCCCCAGTGAATACTGAGGCATCCCGTGTCTGTGGCACTCTGTAATGTGTGCCTGATGTGGTGCAAAAAAAGGAGGGAGAAAATTCTGCATTAGGAGGTCAGGTGTTTGCCCTAAGCCTCCTGCAGTATTTGGCCTAAAATTTTATGCTTGAAATAACTACCATGTGATAAACTGTAGAACCATATGGTTGAATGAATTTTGTCATCAGGTGCCTGGTGATTTCCCCCACCCCTATGCCACTAGAATAATCTCTTCAGGGTTCCTGATTTATTTTATCCAAAGAAGCGGTGACTCTGCAGGTAAGGATGTTGTGCAGGAGGGTGTTTCTGAAGTGGAATTGGAGCAAATGTTGATGTCTTCCTATTTCTTGTAGGGTCTCTTCTTGGTGGCCTCGGAGAGCTGAGCTCCCTGAACAGCAGCGTAGAGCAGCATCTGAATGAAACCCTGAGGCGACGCAGGCATGCGGGAGACGACGACTACAACATCGAGGTGCTGCTAGGTGTGGATGACTCTGTTGTCCGATTCCATGGCAAAGAACATGTTCAAAACTACCTCCTCACCCTCATGAACATAGTGAGTATCTTCCATAGTGCTGCACCGCTTGGTTTAGAATGTGAATGGCTTTTGCAAACTCTAGTAGGAGTATCTAAGAGACCACATTTGATAAAAATATAAATGTGATTGGTTTGTCTGCTAGTGGATATGGTTCTTTCTTTTCAATATGTTCCTTTAATTGGTCTTTTTCACAGTAGTTTTCTAGGGCATGTTCTAGAGTATTCCAAGAATTTGGAAATAGTTGACAGTGGGGAGAAAATGTGAACTTGATACATTTCTAGTAATTCCTTTCTCCTCCTGCAACACAGTTCTGAAGGAAACCTAGTAATAGAATAAACATGCAGAGCAAAAAAGTGTTCTAGACACCTAATGGCTCTTTGAAAGAAAGCAAACCTTCCAATGATGTCTGTTCCTTAGCTTGTGTGGCAATATCCATATTTACATGGAAACTCCAAAGGAATGGAGACTTACAGAACGCTTTATCATAGTGTGTCTTATTTTTTGTCTATGTATACATTTCTGGTTGTAAAATCAATGGCAAGATACTATATGTAAAGCTATGGTCTGGAACTAGGCTGTCAGGTTGTGTGGAAATGCACATTACAGAAGAGCACTGTTCACACTGTGCATTAAAAGTCATGTACTACACCAGCACTGAACGCGGGAATTGCTCAAGCTTAAATGTTTTCTGGTTTTTCTATCTTAGAAGAACTCTAAAAGAAATACATGAAGGACATGTAAAGGAGATGTATAATAATCCCTTGCATTGTGTGGACTTTTCTTAATGCCTTTAAGTGTCAGACCCATATGGACACATCTTAGAAGCTGTGGGGATCATAAGGTTTTCCAGGAAAGAAAAACAATATCCTAAGGACAGATTGTAAGGGAACAGGCTTACAGTTAATAACAATTTGATGAATGTGAAAATGATTTGTGTGGTTTTTACACTCACGTTTTTATTCCTGAAATAATTTTAAAATTATTCCTTAGGCTTAGAAATCATCTTTGTAACATTTCTTTGTTCTGCGTCATGTCAGCCACCATCATTCCTGACTGAGAGAATTCAATCCTTCCACTATTGTGAAGTATCAGAACTACCTTCTCCCCTTCATCCCCAAACCACCGTTTCAGCTCCCCCTCGTATGCAGCATTCCCCTTGAGGAGGGACAGCCAATGCGAATAGCACATACAGTGGATTTGGCCTTCAGTCCTTGGTTTATGGTTAGTTCGTATGCTTGTGACGATAATTTTTTTCTTAGCATTTTCTGCTCTTAATGCTCATTCAGAATGATTGAGACATTACTTCTTTCCCATGCACTCTGCCTTTAGTCCAAGCTCTGATCCACGTGGCTTGTATCGCAATGTGTCCTGCACCAAATCCTTTTTTTTTTCCCCCACACAGCTCCTGTTTAGTACATATTGTGCCACCACTGCATCATGCATGTGGCTACTCTGGTATGGAGGCCTAAGGCTGAAAATCTTGTGTTTCAGACTAAAAATGAGTTGCTATATCTAGAGAAAGTCTCTTTGCTCCCTTTGCAAGCTCCTCAGTCAGATAAATAAGCTATTCCTTCATAAGGAACTGTGCTGCCAGCAACACAGGTCCTGCATGTGCAAAAGACTGTACGGCTTCGGTACAGAGGAGACCCCTCAAATACTGAGGGTGAAACACAGTGCCAGGACCAAAGTGTACCCACAGGAATGGTCTCATTGTCATGAGACCCCGGATACCTTTTAGATGTTTAAAGCCAGGTCCTTTAAAAAAAAACATAAAACACACAGCTTTTGCCTGTCACAATCCCATCTTAGTTTTCCAAGAGCACAAACATGCTGAGTGTCTTTGAAAATCTACCCGCCCTGTTCTAGTTCCCAAAATGAGGAACAGCAGTTTAAAAATTTAATCCATAGAATTTGAGAGGGAAAAAAAAATAATCTATATGAATTTAAACCAACTGATATGTTTTCCAGGATAGCTCTGTGTAGAATTATACTGTGCTATAAATCTAGAATAAGAAACTCCAGATACACACACACATTGTAACTGGAAAACAGAATTTAGTCTGCTAGGTTTACAACCTGGGGTTTTGTTCAGTCTTATGCTTTTCCTACTGTTTCTGTAATTGTGAGCCTGTATGTTTGAGGTCACTGTGGTATTTTAGCGTGCCAGGGGAGCTGTTCCCTAACAATAAGCGAAGGGATGCTGTAGAACCTTGGTTTGATGACAGGGGGCTGTTAAGTCAAGTAATGTCTGTGCTTTTGGTTTTGGAGCCCAAAGCGTTTAATCATAACTTCCTCCCCTCCTCTGATGTGCACACAGAATGCCTTTGGCTGTGGTCTGTTAAGAGGCTGGGTGTGAAGATCCTTGAGGAGGAACAAACCACCGAACCTGGGCTGCTCTGCAGATCACCTCTGAGATGTGATTGAGTCAACAGCAAGACTTTCATGGCCATGAATGTGTCTAGCATATCTTTGTTGTTAGGAGAAGCTTCTTTTTTAGTTTTGAGGCAATCAGAAAGCCCATGAGCAAGTCTTTGCTTGTTCCTAGAAGATCCTTAGCTACGGGGACCACAGCTGTTGCCGTCCCACCCACTGCTGACACCAGCAGACATAGCTCAGCACAGCTGAAGTTGCCTGGCAGACATGAACTTGACTTGTGGTTCAGATTTAGGTTTGCATCTAGTGGTGTGAAGGTCCAGGACTGAACCTTGTGTATCTAAACGTGTATCTCTTTCTCTTCCTTAAAATGGGAGGCTCCAGATGCAGAAAAACTCATGATGGATGTTACAAGCATTTGTGGGGATTTTTGCAAGGCTGGCAGTAACTCGCTGAGACTTGCCTTCCCAAGCGAGGAAGTTGAAGGCAGTTCTGCCATATATAACGCAGCATATGTGAGACAGCTCCTGGCTTCAAAAGAGCAAATATGTATGGACATTGCATTGTTTTGCTCCGGTGCAAAAAAGCGGTATTAAATCACATGGGTTCAACCCTGTGCCAAGACTGGTTACCATGGGCAGAGCGCTGTGCTGACACAACTGTACTGCTCTCGGTGCCCGCGCTGGCTCACAGGGAGCCAGGCACGGCACAGCCTTGCCATGCCATTGGGAGCTCCAGCCCTGGAGGTTCACTTCCAGCTGAAGAAATGCCTGAGGTGTTTCCCTATATGTCACATTTGTACGTGCAGGCTGGAAAACCCAGCAGTGCATCTAAAACAGCTGTTACAGGTCAGCGCTAGATATCAAAAGTCCAAATGGGCTCATCTAGTCCAAAGCCATAAAATCTAGAACAGTCCCAAGCTCTGAGGTGAAGCTTTACTGTTATCTCACAGCACAAACTGCCCAACTTACTGGCAGCCTGCCTTCCAGAAGGGCCGGGGTCTAAAATCACCCACTGAAGGGAATGTTGTTCCCCTGGGGTTGTTTTGGGTAGCTCAGTGGCTTGTCCAGTACTGGGCAGTTCCTTGAAGCGACAGAATCGACATCAGTAGGGCCTGCGGCGACAGGGCAAGGGGAATGGTTTTAAACTACAAGAGGGTAGGTTTAGATTAGATATTAGGAAGAAGTTCTTCACCGTGAGGGCAGCGAGGCGCTGGCACAGGCTGCCCAGAGCAGCTGTGGGTGCCCCATCCCTGGCAGTGCTCAAGGCCAGGCTGGACGGGGCTGGGAGCAGCCTGGGCTGGTGGGAGGGGTCCCTGCCTGTGGCAGGGGTGGGAACTGGAGGGTCTTCAAAGTCTCTTCCAGCCCAAACCGTTCTGTGATGATTCTTTGGTTTTCCTGTTCTTACCTTTGCCAGGAGCACATGAGGAGTTGTAGCCTCCATCTCCCAAACCCTGCCGTAGCGTTGGTGCCTTTCCTAATCCCCAGTAAAGCATCCCTAAGAGAACTTGCAGGAGTGCAGCAGGAAAGCAAGTAGAGTGAAAACTGGCAGAGGAATGGGAAATGATGTGCAAGCAGGACTGAGAAAGCCTAACCCTGCTCCCTCTCCCCCCACTCCTCTGTTCCCACACCCTGGTTATGCCACAGAGCCAAGGCAGCCCTTCAGCAGCTCCGGGAAGAGTCTGTCAGGAGCCGGGTCCCATCTCTGTGAGGTGGTAGTGTGCCACACTGGTGTTGAGGCCACCTTTTGCAAGAGGAGAATTGGTTTTCACCACCATTTTTTTTTTTTTTTTTTTGGGGGGGGGGAGGGGGCATGTGGCACTGTTGGTGTATCTGATGCTTGGCAGCTAGCTCTTCTTTTGTGTTATGTCATCTCTCACAAAGTGGCTTTCCTCTCCTCTGCGCTACCTAAGAGAAACCCCTAACAAAGAGGTATCTTGAAGGCACTGCTTTCAGTTTAGAGGGATGTTTGGTTTTCAGCTAACAGAAGACAGAACAGTGAAACATTCGTAATGATCACTTTCAGCCAGAGGCAGCTAGTACAGTGTTGTAAGGGGACGCTTAAAAAAAGCTTGATGTTTTTAGCACTATGGTGTTGAATCTGAAATTAAAGGTCTCCTGCATTAGGCAGCTGACATTTGGTACTCCCTTGGGTGCTTACTTCAGACAGGGCTTCCCTGGATTAAAGTAACTGAGATCAGAAAGGGCACAGGTTATACACAGAGGGCATGGGGTTACACTGAGGGATTGTAAGCAGGTTTGGACTTGGCAGTATTTATATCTTTCAGTTATTTTTTTTTCCTGAGAATAAATGCAAATTAGCCAGTAGAGCGGTACTTCCATGCATCATTCATTCTCAAATTGCAAGTGGCTTTTGACAGAATTTCTCTTTTGGTGATGAGCATCAAAGTTTTGTGTGTATCACCTTCTTTCTAAATAACAATTTAGTTTGTTGTCCACATGCTGAAGTCAATGAGAGCTTTATGATTAGCTTCAGTAAGAACAGGCAGTGCCAGATATGTCTAAAAATTCTGCCAGAGGTCTCCATGCACACACACACTACCTGCAGTTCTTCATCTCTCTATCATTTGCTCTCTTTTTTTCATTTACTCCATCTAGAAATGCATAGCAAGGCATAAACACATCACTTAATTCAGAGATCTCTTGACTTTTTCTACTCTCTAACCCAATCCTTTACCTGATAGTTATTATCTGAGATAAAGGAGAAAAATCAGATCAGCGCTTATTCTTTTCTGTGCAGTTCCACATGGAAGCAAGCGCTGGTGCTGGTGGCCGACTGCAGCGTGCATACAGCAGACAGCTCATGCTGTTCTTGCGAGCAGCATTTCAGAAATGCCAGTGTCCCCTGAGTGGTGGCTTGTGGCTGTGCTAAACTGCGCAGGTAACTGGGATTGCTGAAGAATGCGAAATAGGAGTTCACGTAGTTTTGGCAACCACAGAAGGAAGTTAAATTTGAATCCAGAAAGGTTGAGGTGAAAAGTTAATTGTTCGTGTGAGTAACAAAATATTCTTGATACAGTCCTTGCAGGGAATCATTTTCTTTTTACCATGTACCTCATGAGACACGAACAATAAATCTTCATTAAAGGTGATTTCAGAATGTATTGTCTTTTTAGCTTTAAAAACATTTAACTTTTTAAACAGCCAGCCGATACACTGTCCCAAAACGCTTCCATCTTTTCTTAAACATCTGCAGCACCATCTACTGGGAGTAGAGATGTCAATACAGGGCCTGTGCAAGCTGAGGCACCGCGTCCCTGAGTACTGAGCTTTTAAAAACTGTCATAATAAAAGGGTTGCTGGAAAAGCACACGTTCAGCACCGTTCCTGCCAGTTCCTTTGCCTCTGCTCAGTGCTTTCCTGGAGGCTGCTCTGTGTTGCAGAGCCTGGACACCTACAAAAATGAAAAACAATGCAACTTCACTGAGCCAAATACTTGCTCCTCTTTATATCTCTGTTGTTCTCTGTAAAACCCTTCCCTAGATAACGGAGGCCAGCAGCATCCTGGCTTGTGTCAGACCCAGCGTGGCCAGCAAGACTAGCGTAGGGACCGTCCCCCTGCGCTGGGCACTGTGGGGCCACACGTCAAATCCTGTGTTTGGTGCTGGGCCCCTCGCTGCACGGGGGACACCGAGGGGCTGCAGCGTGTCCAGACACCAGAGCAGGGCTGGGGCACGAGTCCTATGAGAAGCGTCTGAGAGAACTGGGGGTGTTCACCTGGAGAGGAGGGGGCTCAGGGTGGATCTTACTGCCCTCTACAACTACCTGGAAGGAGGCTGTAGGGAGCTGGGGATTGATCTCATCTCCCACGTAACAAGTGACAGGACCCAGTAGGAGGCAGCCTCAAGTTGTGCCAGGGGAGGTTTAGGTTGGACATTAGGAAAAACTTCTTCACCAAAAGGGTGGTCAGACATTGGAACAGGCTGCCCAGGGAGGTGGTGGCATCACCATTCCTGGAGGTGTTTAAAAGACACATGGATGTGGTGCTTGGGGACATGGTTTAGTGGTGGGCTTGGCAGTGCTGGGTTAACGGTTGGACTCAGTTATCTTCAAGGTCTTTTCCAACCTAAACGATTCCATGATTCTATGAAAAGATGTTACAGCAGGCAGTGGGAGTCTTGCTGCTGGCCTGGCTGGGCTGTGGCTTGGGTGTTGAGCTGGAAGAGGATGAGGGGGATGATGCAGCTTGTGTTCTCTCACTTAAAATCTTTGAACTGTCATCTCTGAGCCCAGCTTTCTGTGGCAAGCAGGCATGCTTGAGTAGCACGGTTCAGAAGGAAATCTCCCCTTTATTTCCTCACATTTCAACATCACAGTGGGCACCAAGGCACGTTCTTTATGGGCAAACAGCCTGTTCTGTAGATGGTGACTTTTTTTTACAAATTTGGGAGTCATCGTTCTTGCCTCTCATCCAGTTGATGGGTTATGGCATGGAGGTGAATTGCAGGGCTTCAAGAACAGCCCAGGTCCTCTTTTTTTTTTTTTATCACAAGATAAAAGAGGCTATGGCAGCTGTTTCTCCTTCAAAGCCACCCTTCTTCACAACCCTGATTTTTTATATTTGATTTTGTCAGGCTTATAACTTTCCTTATTGTCTGTCAAAATTACTAGTAAGGGAGCTGTTTCTATAGCATACAGTCATCACATGTTCACTTATCCCATGTATCATTTTACATCAATTTTAATGTAATATTGCCCTCAGCCTGTAGTAAAGGCTAATGGCGTGTGAAGGTGTCAACAAAAGAGCACAGCTCACTCCTTGCCATTTAATCTAGTGATTCCTACCTGTGGATTGACTATTTTTTTCAAAGCTGTTTCATTTCCAGTGATGTGAACAGTAGAGCAGCTAACAGAATTAATCATCAAATTCTGAATTACTCAACATTCCTTCACTGTAGAACACTAATGAAGAAACTGCATTTTGCCCCATGCGAGTAAGATGTGGAAATTTAAGTAATTTGATCAAGGCATAAACAGAAGGTCATTGAGACTGTACAGTCCCCAAAACCCAGAGAGAGCCAAATGAAGCATTTGATGTAAGTGGAGAGGAGCTTGCTGTGATGAGCAGAGGGAAACATCAGCAAAGAAACTTCTGTAACCTTACTCCATCAGTTCAGTTACTCTTAAATCATTTCTGTTGAAATATCCTATTAATTTAAAAAAGTGTTCAAAGACCATAGATTCTAAGAGAAGGAAATGAAGAGCTGGTAATCAAGGTAATGCTGTTATCATATAGCGCTTCTCATCAAAAAATACCAAAGGAGGCCACTACGGGCAGGAAAGCAAACTCAGTCTGGGTCCGCCAGTACTAAGAACAGAAGAAGGGCAGAGTCCAGGTTCCTCGTGTCTCTTTGTGTGCCCACCCAGCAGCAGCCATCCCTCCCAGTCCTCCTGCAGCTGAAAGACAGAAGGGACCACTTACGCTGGCAGATCTGGGAGCTGGTCTGGGGAGATTATGGTGATGGGTGAGGCTTTGCTGGGCAAATGGTTTTACCCCCTGCCAAGTCATTTGAGACCTCGGCCCTCGGCAGGGCCACAGGTTGCCTTGAATTAGCTTGCAGCCCCTGCCTGGGCACTGTGGAGGTAGGGTCGGCGAGCACTGGTGGGTGACCCTGATGGGGGAATTGCACTGGGCCTGTGCAAAACCAGCGGTGCATCTGCAGCTTGCCATATGTCCCAAGCTGGAAAGGCCAACTACTGAGAGGCCATACTGCAGGAGGTGCTCAGGGGGACCATCCAGCGCAACTTGGAGAGCTATGGGTGACTGCGGGTCAAGAGGCAGCAATTTCTGTGACAGGTGAGAATCCAGCCACTTTTCCTTTAGGGAGGAGGTCTGGCTCGAAGGTGCCTTAGATTCCACCATTGTTGTCTTATGTCAGTTTGGGAGTGTGGGTTCACCCATGACATTCCTACTGCGTACAGGTGGGTGGGTTTCATACAGAAGCACTGAAGTCCCTTGGTTAGCATTTACCTCCCTTTCCAGTGCTCCTTACTGCAGTCTTTCAGTTCAGTTGCCAGGTGCATTTTTTTTGTCTGTTTGAACAATTTTTTATCCATTCAGTAAATAGATACTTCTCCACTTTGTCTGCAGAGTCTCACGGTTGTCATCACTGTCCCAGCAAGAGAGTACTGACTGATTCCTTCCCGTGCATATTGCTATTGGATTTCCTCTAACCCCTTTTTACTTTTAAATACTACAGCAGAGGCTATGTGGACAGTTGGCCATCTGTAGTACATTCCACCAGCTCAGATCAGAAAAATCAGGCTTACTGGGGTGTGATTTATATATGTGTTTTGTACCGGTATCTTGGAATGTAATTTCTTTTGCCATCGTAAGCACAGTGTCGTGCAGTTACAGCAGTTGGAAAGTGCTGCAGTCCACGCTGATGTTTTCAGCACTTTTTTTAGCTTTGGGTCCTTCTGGTGAGGCTAAAAGTTCTAAGATTTCCTGTGTTTCAGTCACAAGAGTACATACGAGCTTGTTCCTCGTGGGAATCCTGTAGTGCAGCCCTCCAAAGCAATCCACAGAGAATGGGGTAAAAACCAGTGTCACAGAGAAATCTTAAAGATGACTTGAATCTTGAGGTCAGTTCCAGGATCCTTTTTGTCTCTAGGAAAGTCACTCCTGGAAGGCTTATTGTTTCTTGGCACAATGGAAATCATGAGCATTTTTTCTGACACAAACCATTGTGGGGAGCAATGCTGTTGCATTAATGGGAAGAAAATATGAGGTGCATAATTGAACTTTGGAATAATTGCTTCACAAGACGGGCAGTCTGAGTTATGTACCCACCTCTGTAAAACTGTCCTGCTGACAGTTCTCTGTTCTCAGCTGGTCCTAAAAGGGAATGCATTTTTAAAAACCGTGGGCTAAGATTGTTGTGCCAGGTCCCACAGTCTGGACAACTCAGAATGACCTTTCTTCCCTGAGGGGAAGGGGAAGTTCTGTTTAGCCTGACCTAAAAAAAAAAAAAACACCAAAGAACACCATAAACCAACCTCTAAATCCTATTCAAATATACCAGCCTCTGAACAGTGGTATTCATTTTTCACCAATTACCCATAATATAATAGTAATTTCATTTTTAGGGGAATGAGTAACTTCACTGATGATCTTCAGATGTTTTAGCCCCGTAATTTATACTCTGGTGGCAGGGCATTTCTCACCTTCCCAGACACAAGGAATGTCCTCAGGAAGAACAATTTTTGAGCCATCTGCATGATTCTGGTTTTTAAACTTCAATTCTACAAACACTCTAAAAAGAGTCACTTTTTATACAAAGTGACCACGTAATTCTAATTTATCTCTGAAAAGTAGGGCAGCAGTCTTAGTTGCTTCTAAAAAAAAAAAAAAAAAAGCAACTCTTCAAAACAAAACCCACCATGAAGTATTTCAGTTGTTCAGTGAGCAGTGGAACTGCAGCGTTACTCGGGATTTCTGTCTCGTGGTGGGGCTCTCTAATGGTGCATAAGCTCCTCTGGTGCTGGGAGCACTCTCCAGGCTCCTGTACATGTGTGCAATAAAGCATATGCAGTCCTGCCTTCCTTGTGCGTAGTAGTAAGACTGTTACTTCTAATCACCAGCTTATTTTCACAAAACTTCTGGATACTGAATTTCTTTGAGGTCTTTATTGTTTTGCAAAGGTTGCTGGAAAGTGGTAAATGGGGCCAAAATGTATTGGGGCCTTAGAACTGACAGAAGGGGGTGACTGTCTAATCTTTGTTGCCTTTGGAAATGGGGCTGAAAACACTTGAATCAAAATTCTGCCTTTAAATGACACATAGGGATCTCACTGGAGACCTCTGCAGACCTAGTCTGGTGCAACGCTGTGGACTGGTTTATAAGGACTCCCTCTGGGCTTCCAAGTTTGCTCTTTCCTGTGTGTTTTCTGCAGTCCTGGAGGACGAGAGTTTTGAGGTCTCAGGAGGTTGTCTTACAGATGGGTGTTTTCTCAGGCCAGCACTTGTTCATAACATAGTAAGTCTTTCCAGACTGCATAAACTTGACATGCTTTCATGCAGCTGAAACTTTTTTCTGATGGAACACGCTGACTTGCAGAAATCAAGTATATTTGGAGATATCATTATCCTGTAAGGTATACTACAGTGTTTAGGTCTCTGGCAATGCTCTTGACTTTAAAACTTTCAGATGAAATTTTCCAAAGCATTTCTGGGATTTGGAAGCACTTCTCCCATTAATTTTCAGGTTGATTTAGAATCAAGAGTACTATTCACATCTGTAAAGCTAAACGCATGCCTACATGTGTACAGAAATGGAGCCTGGTTGTTCATGTCGTTGTCTGAATATTCTGCCTTCCCAACCCAGAGCTTCAGAATACAAAAATGGCTTTAAGTCAAATCCTCATGTATTTTCCAAGAACAAGCCTACGCTGAAGCTAACGGCACATTTTCTTGAGTGAGAGCTACTGGCAGCAGAGCATCTTTTATGAAATGAACAAAAATATGTTCGCCCGCTTTCCCCACTAAAATACACATCCCATGTGTTTAAACTGATTGAAGTGAGACAAATGGTTGATGAAACAACTAGGAACAGAATCTGGAATTCATCCGCAGTTGGAGTGGCCAGATGGCATAGCAGAGATGGCCACATGGGTTTCTCTGTTGTTAAAGCAAACTCTATCTGCTTTTAAATCCCTCAGTGAACTTGAACATGCCGCTGTAACTTCGCTTTCAGGAATAACCTCGTTTCCCTCATTGTGTTTATCAAATGAGTGAAATCAAGCAGTGAGATAAGTATTTCCAAGGTTTGAACTTCAAGTCTTGTTCTTCCCCAGTCACCTTTTCTGTTGGCTTTGATCCAGAGGCTGTTAAACTTGAGAAGAGTCTTGACATGTACCTCAGAAAGTTCTATGTGAGGGAGTATGTGATGATGGGAAGCTTAGTCTGCATTTCTCACTGCATGGAGATGATTTGAGACGTGAATCCTCTTTTGAGAAGACTGTAGTGGTGTAAGCACTTGAAATAACATATATGTCGCCTTGGAAGTCCCTTGGTACAATCAGCTTTTTTTCTTTTTAATTTTTCCTCTTTTTTTCCTCCCCAGGTGAATGAAATTTACCACGATGAATCCCTGGGTGTTCACATAAATGTGGTGCTGGTCCGAATGATCATGTTAGGATATGCAAAGGTAAGCAAGTTTCGGAACCAGTTCTTCACCTTCATCTTCTATGTAGTTACAGTCTGTATGAATCACATGCAGGATTGTGGAAACAGAAGTCTACTGGAAAGCTAGTCCAGAGAACTGCTTTCCCTGCTTGGCGTGTGCTAAATGTGCTTGTGCCCTCATTCCTGAGGCTGACCATGAGCATCCCTCAGCCTGCTCAGGCTTGCAGCCTAAATTCTTGCCCTTGTGAATCCTTCCTTAATCGGGAATTAAACCAGTTTAGTAGAAGCAGTCATCCTGGGTGACCAACATGGCTTGCTGATGCACCCCCTCCAAGCAGTCTGCTAGGGCAACTATCTCCTTTTCTCATTTTGTGTACACCCCTTTTACCAGATTACAACACACTCCTCCACTTTGTACCCCAGGTAGTACTTGTAACAGTACATTGATTTTACTGGTAAAATACATTCAGAGATTTTTGAAACAAATACTTGTTAAAATGTTCAGGATGAGAGGAAAGTGCTAATGCTGTTTAGGGTTTGACAAAGATCCTATCCCATTTAACTCAGACACTGAATTTAGGCAAGTCAAAAGATCAGTGTGATGTTTGTCCTGGAATTAAATTTACTAAGCTTGTAGGCACACACTGTAGTAGACGTCCAACAGATCCAGATGTGTAATCTGTGCTCGTTGGTACACGTTTGCTGGCATTACAGTGTTTCTACCATTTGAGACATTGTCCTATGTATTGATATTATTCACTGCCTCCACACCATCTGCATGTGCCACTGCATGCTCATTCATCTCAGCTGAGGCACTTTGTCCTCTGGCAGTCCAGAATCTGAGCAAGTTCCAACAAAAGAAAGAAAAATGGCCTTATTTGATCCTAACATCAAGTGGTCTGTTCCTCCTGCCTGTTACAGGCTATATGCAGAAAGGCAGTTATTTTCACAGATGATGTGAACACTCATTAAACTGCCTTAAAAAAACGTAAAAAACTAAAGATGTACTATTACACATGCATGGTCAGTGCTAGTGTGCACGTTTTCTGTTCTGGTAGGAGAGAAGGCTGTCATGACAGTGATAACTCCTCTCTTAGGAAGAGAGAAATGGGAACCTGGGTAGTGGTCCAAGAAAATCCAAACTTGTCAGAATTTTCTACCTTTAGGAGCTCCTGGGTCTAATGTGTTGTTCTTTCAGTCCATTAGCTTGATTGAAAGGGGAAATCCCTCGAGAAGCTTGGAGAACGTTTGCCGCTGGGCGTATCAGCAGCAGAAGTCGGACCCCAATCACTCTGAGCATCACGATCATGCCATCTTCTTAACCAGGCAAGATTTTGGGCCCGCTGGTATGCAAGGTAATGCAGCTGACCAGGAGCAAAACTATCGGGACTTGGAAATAGGAGAACAGCGGAATTGCATTGTTAGGTGATCCTGAGACAATAAGCAATGTAGGCCTTGATTCAGCAGATACTTAAGGAAGTGTTCAATTTTAAAGATGTATTGAAACCTGGTGCTGTTGGGGAAGGCATGTACGCTCCTCAGACCTCCCGGTTCCCTGTTCTGGCTTTAGAAAAGGCTCATGTGGACAGGCTGAGCATGTAGTCATTACTGTGTCGTGCAAAGAAAGTTCTTCCTCCCATTCATTTTCTGTACTTTTTAAAAAGCGAGTAGACCTTGCCATGGGAGTCCTTGCCATTTATGTCTAACTGTAGCAGATTAGACTTCTTATTTGAGAAATATAAGTAAATAGCGATTTATTTTCTTCAAACACCAGGTGTTTGTGCGTGTGTCTGCAGGGATCACTAGGAATGCTCAATATACTTTGCATTCAACTTTGCTTTTGTTTTATTGCATCGTTCACTGTACATTGCTTTTTATAGATGGCATACCAGCTGCTTTGATACCTGCATTAGTCTTCATGACTAGGGAACTAACGATAATGGGAAGTAAATTCACAACGCATGATTTATGTCAGTGCAGATAAAGAAAGGTCTGGGTGAGACCGTGTTTTGGCTGTCCAGCTGGAGATGTCTTAAGGATTTGTGTGCAGTACCTCCATGGTCCCTTCACCTTTCAAGGGGAGAGAAAGGTCTCAGTTCTCTTTCAGGTCTGGGCTGGCATGCCTGGATTGAAACTGGTTAGGTGGAGCTGTTAGGCAGACTTCCCTGTCGTCAGAAAGATTTTAGCTTTTACTGAGGAAAAGATGTGCAGTATGCACCAGGCAGTGTGTCAATGAAGGTACTAATGCGCACACATGCAAAAAATCCCAGCCTATGACGCTACCTTTTAATTCAAGAAGAATCTTGTGCATCTTTGGTGATAAAAGTGAAAGTGCCCGAAGTAACACAGATGCCTGTGGAATTAATCCCAGTATGTCAGAGCCATTTACTCTGTTTGACAGCAATTGCAGAGACAGAGAAAAAATGGACTATCAAAAGAAAAGAATCCTAGGTTCTTCTCAGGTAGTAAGTTTAGGGGGGGGTGTCTTGTTTAAAATAAATGTAATGGGCAAAAGAATGAGACATGATTTCTCTCCATAGGGTATGCTCCTGTTACTGGCATGTGTCACCCGGTCCGAAGCTGTACTCTCAACCATGAGGACGGGTTTTCATCAGCTTTTGTTGTTGCTCATGAAACTGGTCATGTGTAAGTCTTAACTTTTACAATTAGATCACCAGCAAAATACAGTGCTGTGTCTCCTGCTTGCTTCCAATGGTTTAATTTTAATAGCTATATGAAAGCTATGCTGATTTTATTTCCATCCCCTTGGAATGCATCAGTGGTTTAAGCAATGAAGAGATAAGTGGGGGAAGAAAGGAGGGGGAAGAGAGAGGGGGAACTTGTTTTCTCTAGGGTGATGCAGAGGTCAGTAAGAAACCTGGAAGGCCCAGGCAGTGGAGACAGTAGCTTGTCAAGCATCCTTAACTTCTTTCTTCTCATCGACCGAACATGCTGATTTGTTAGATTTGGCATCTCTTCAAGAATGATAAAATAGATAGAATGTTAGGGTGGGAGTAAAGATTAAGAAAAGTTCTCCCTGTTAGCTGTCTGGATGAATTAATGACAAGCACTAAGGATCTGATTTTTGTCATCCTTGAGTAGTGCAGGCTACTTGTTCAGTTCACCAGGAGGGATTTAGCCCAACTGGAGATGACCAGGTCACTTGGAGATGTAACGTGCTAACAGTGTTAGCTCTTTGGATATGCACCATGATAACTCTGTTAGCTCAGTTCAAATAGCTGCTTTTGATAAATGCGTACACAAATGTGAGCAACTGAATGTCGGAATGAACAGCTCCCTAATGAGCAGAGTTGTTTACCTTCATCCAAAGCATATAAAGTTGTCATCATCTAGTTAGTTCATTCCTGGTACAAACAAATAGAACAAAGTATAAATTAAAAAGTATTCAGAGTGTCCTTAGGTTCTGACATCAAAGATCAGTTTGAAATGCAGGTGATATCTGTAGAACGCAAAGAACAATTTCATGGTTGTGTGCGCATGGAAAATTGTTTTCTTTACAGTTGTATTACCTGTGGAAGAGTGGGAACTGCCTGGGCTCTGACGCTGGTTCTTTGTTACAGGCTGGGAATGGAGCACGATGGTCAAGGGAACAGATGTGGGGATGAGACAGCCATGGGGAGTGTTATGGCTCCCTTGGTGCAGGCTGCCTTTCATCGTTACCACTGGTCCAGATGCAGCGGCCAAGAACTCAAAAGATACATACAGTAAGGACCCGTCAGTGCTCGGCGGTAGTTGTCATACTGAAGGAAGCAGAAGCCTTTGCAGTTCCTGGGATGCGGGGCCAGTGTGCTGCCTGCTGCCCTCCGCTAGACGGCGAAGGGAAGAGAAGAGGCAATCCCGGCATGAAGGGGCGAGCACAAGTGTCATAAACAGGACCCCCAATTGTGGAAGCCCTTTTTCTAAATGCAGCAGTACTGGGGCCTCACAGGAGTGGGATCCCCCAGGGTGGCCTGCCCTCTGCCTCCCAGCAGGGTTCAGCCTTCGGAGGCATCCCGGTAGGCTCCTCTGTGCTTCCTTGCAGCCCCGGCGAGATACTACTGCCTGCACGGCTGGCCTGCTCCAAGGGAGCCGTTTCCCCCTCACCCTTTTTACCATACTCTCTTTCTCCTTCAAATCAATATCAGAAAAGCTATAACCCAGGAATGATGCTTCCTTGCTTAGGGCTGTACTCCAAGCCCATCACATCCTCAGGAGAGGAATGGTAGCAGGAGGCTTTCAGGCAGAATTTATGTTAGGTAACTGGTGCTTTCTCTAGGTTTTTGATTTCTCTCGGAGTTCTGCTGGGGAACGGGCAGGGTGAAGCCCTAAACTCAGAAAATGAACTAGCAAAAGTTGTGGAAGAGAGAAGGCAGCATGCGTCTGAATGAGGGAGAAAAGGAGAACAGATCTCTTACTGTGCTGGCTCTAGTCTCCCTCCATGGAAGTACCTCTCCATCCTGTTCTTACTCAGGCTTTCTTCTCCATGGCTCACAGCTGGGTTAGCCAGTCAAAACTGATTGAAAACTTAATGCGTTGACCCAAATTTCCTGTAGAAGAAACCCTATTTGTAACGTAAAGCATAAAACGGCAATGGACTGAGACCTTAGAGCTTCAAGTGAAATAGCCAGTGTAGAAGGAGCAGCCTGCCAGTATCACATCAGAATTAAACAGGAATGAGAAAAAAGCGAGCCTTATTCTTGCTCTTTGCCTAGGGCAGGGCTTCATCCCTGTTGATACAGTAGATGTCAGGTAAGAAGGCTTTGTTCTCAGACCACTGCCCTGTTCCAAAAAGCTCCATAAAACCAGTGGAAGGACTCTGCCTACAAGGGGCTTTGCGTCCAGCCCTGTATTAGGCATCATACTTCAGGCCGAAGCACATGGAGGCGTTGCCCTTTGGCTCTGAGAGTGGAGCAGTGTTTATTTCCTATTTCTGGTGACAGGAAAGTAAAGTGCACATTTCACATGTGTCGCTAGGGCAGGGAAGGGTTGGAGATGCCTCTCCAGAGTCTCCACTAAATGCAGGGATTTTGCTGTAGGATCTTCCCGTCCGCTGCTCAGTCCCGCTGCACTAGGCAGTATTCCTTCAGAAGGGACTGTCGGTGCTTTGGGGAGCAATAACTATGTGAACAGGACAGAAAACAGGTTGTAGGAAAGGAGTATTGCCTTACTAAGAGTAAGTACTTTGACCTCCCTAATCAAAAAACCAAATCACTACATCTTCTTATGACTTTTTTTTTTTTTCTGTGTTTCTTTCCACAGCTCTTACGACTGTCTCCTTGACGATCCTTTTGAACATGACTGGCCCAAGCTTCCTGAACTGCCAGGCATCAACTATTCCATGGATGAACAGTGCCGCTTTGATTTTGGTGTTGGCTATAAAATGTGCACAGCGGTATGTTCAAGGCAGTCATTGCAAAGACAAAACATTCATTCATCAAGTTGGTGCCTGGCCTTATTTAAGAGCTGCAATATATGCATTTTGCTCCTAATTGAAGAGCAGTTAATGGAGTAGTTTAAACAGATCTATAAAGAGGAGAGAGATATTTATGGGTGAAACCCAGTCAGCTGGGTCATTTGGGTTAATGGTCAAATGGATGGCAGCACTGTCCATACGACACAGAACTGTGGTAGTGATCCTAAGGAAGAACGGAAAAAAAACCCTCATTTTCTTCCCATTTCTGGGTGTCTTTTTTCCTCTTCACACCAGCTCAAGGACGCAGGGAATAAGAACTGCCCTTTGCTTTCTGAAGATACTTTTGCCTTTTTCTTTTTGAAGATACTGTACTTACTGCTAGCCCTGTGCGTGAGATGAATTGACGGGGTGGGTTGAATCCTTATCTGAAAACTATTAATAATCTAATGTTGCATTTCATCACATAAATGTGCTGCATTTCAGTTCCGAACCTTTGACCCATGCAAGCAGTTGTGGTGCAGCCATCCAGATAACCCGTATTTCTGTAAGACTAAGAAAGGACCTCCACTTGATGGGACAGAATGTGCCCCTGGAAAAGTGAGTATTGTGTTTTCACTATGTTTGTATTGAAAAAAAAAAAACAAAACAAAACCCAAGCTGCATTCGTTTGGGTTGAAGGGCACAGAGGACAAGAGGGAATTGCCCAGCATCCCCTGGCAGGAGCCTGAGGAAGGGAGAAGAGGGAGGTGTGCTTTACCCCTGTGATATCCTGTGAACAGTACAAGGCTTACCCCAGTGCAGAGTAAATTTTGGATGTAGAAACCCCAGTTGAGGTGTAACCCATTCTCAGCTTCTTCTGTGGCCTTTTTGTTACGTTTTTTGGATTCTTGTCTCATCTGCAAAGTGTCCATAGAGCGTCTTTGGGAATCCATGGTAGCAGATAATGCTGTTACTGTAGGACTGCTTAGTGCTTGTGGTCCAGACATCCTGTGGCTAAATGTTTGTGTAGGCTTGGGATTAGCTCTTTATTTTTCCCTTTTAATACCCCATTAGTGGATGTCCTGCTACTGATTCATTTTTCATTATAAAATTACACACAAATAAATGTTTGTTTAGCAAATTCAATGTATTTTGAGATACAGGAGAGCCAGTTATACCATCTGAGTATGTCCTAGCCAGCAGCAAAACAACACCCTGCCCACTGACTAGCCCTCTGTCCCAGCCTATTTGCATAAGTGATATTTGGCCACTTGGGGGGGGACACTTGGGGGAACCCAAAAAACCCCAGCCGATCCTCAACAAAAACTTTATCCTGCTAATATGCAGAATATTAAAATTCCCTCAAAAAGGTGGTAGTGACTAAGACTCAAATGAAGCAAAACTTACTTAAGTGAAGAGGAGGGTGGAACGTATTGAGTTTCACGTCTCTTCCCGTGGAAGTGTTCAGGCTCAGGTTCAGCAGAGCTGCCCGCCATTCATGGGGCGGGCTGCCTTCGGGGAGGATGGTCAGGTGCTCTTGGGCCCGAAGTACATCGGCCCTCACCCGCTTTGTCCCCCAGAAAGTCTCTGCTTGCAGCCGGTTCTCTACGACATCCCTTCACCTGTGAGCTCACCTCTGTGTGCTTCTGATATTACTGCAATTCTGCGTTTGGTTTGGGTTTTGTTTCTGTTCTCATCTCTTGTCCTTGCCCGATTTCTCTCAGTGGTGCTATAAAGGTCACTGCATGTGGAAGAACGCTAACCAGCTGAAGCAGGATGGCAACTGGGGACCCTGGACAAAGTTCGGCTCCTGCTCACGGACCTGTGGAACTGGAGTTCGCTTTCGGACACGCCAGTGCAACAATCCAATGTAGGTCTTTTGGCTGGCTGGTATTCCCAGTCAGCTGGGAATTGTTACAGCTGTCAGTTTAAATGATATTTGCATTTTGGATGGAGTCCGCCAAAACTCATGTTCTGTTCAAGCCCCTTGAAATACAGCTTTTTGCAGGGAGCCAGCATCATTTTTGGAGAGTCCAGTTATTTCCAGGGGAAAGCCTATGGAAAACTATCCCAATGATATAGCTGATGTATGAGAAAGTGAAAAGTGTGTGAGCTCAGCAGGCTGTAGGATAAACCTAGATAATTTCTCATTGTAAACCGACTGCTGGCAGCATGTGTGTGCACATATATTACTTCTGAATTTCAGCAGATGCCTTGGGGATGCACGGGCAAGCGCTGAGGTTGTACTGCAAGTGTGTATCTGCACTGTAACTGCAGTGTAACTGCTCTGTTTCCACTTCTGTCACTTCACACACCTTTTTTTTGCAAAATTGTCTCTTAAATTAGAGTGTGAAATTTCCCGGAACACAGATGAAGAATCCCCAGAGCTAGTGGCCAGAGGGTTTTAGAATCTCTTGGATGTTTTCTCCTCGCAGGCCCGTCAATGGAGGTGAGGACTGCGCTGGTGTCAATTTTGAGTTCCAGCTTTGCAATACAGAGGAGTGTCCGAAGCACTTTGAGGACTTCAGAGCGCAGCAATGCCAGCAACGCAATTCCCACTTTGAGTATCAGAACAGCAAGCACCACTGGCTGCCATATGAACACCCTGACTGTAAGTTCTGTTATTTGCCTTTATTAGAAGTCAGGCCTGGAATCTCCCACAGCTTGTGGGGGTCTTGTTCATCAGCTGTGCAGAAAGCAGGAATAAGCAGGGGGTGAGATGAAAAATCAGGAAGAAAGGATGGCTCCTGAAGGAAAGAACAGGTGCCCTGTGAGACAGCTGTCATTTCCCCAACCCTAGGCCAGCTAGCCTCTCCTGGCTTCATCCTCCTCTTGGTGAAGAGGTGATGCAGCAAGAGGCTTGAGGCTCCCAGCTCCTGCTGCAGAATAGCCGGTGGGTGATCACAGTGTGGGGTGCGCTGTGCTGTTGAGCTCTGGCTGGCTGCTGTTGGGGCAAAGAGTGGAAAGCTGTTGGTTGGGCTGTGAAGAACCCTTCCTGCACTCTCTGTTGCACAGCTCTTCATCTGCCTGAGTGCCAAGGGTCAACATCTGATGGTAGCCGCTGGAAGCATTAACATGTTTTTCTAATGGCACTACTTGAGAGGTCCTTCATAGTGTTTCCCCACTCTTCCTATTCCCCCACTCTTTTTATTTTCCCACACTTTTGTAGATCCATCTGCCTTGGCCTGATTCTGTCAGTCTTTGCTACTGACATTAATTCAACCCAGTAATTAACCTTGAGTGACAAGGACAGCTTGGAGCACAAAGACAGATTCCTAGTTCACTGAAAGGTGTTGCAGAGTTGCTGGCATTTTTTCCTCAGGGATCTCCTGAGATACCCTTTACACGGATGGCTAAGGAGTTAGACATTAACCAAGAAATACATGTTCAGCCAGCATTTTCAGAAAAGGATAAAGACAGATTAAATCCTCCGTGCTTTTCACCTGGCTTGTGCACCATCTTCTCATAGACTCATTTTTCTGCTGTCATGTTTCTGCGTCCTTGTGATTTTGTAAACTCAACCCTGTTGCCAGTAGGATCAGAATGAAAGCTGCTGTTGAGAACACAGTCTTCGGAGCCTCTTTAGAGGGGAACTGGCTTCTGTGAGAAGGTCTGAAAGTGACAGGCCAGGCCTGTAATTCACAGAAAAGCAAATCAGTTGCCTTTTTCCCCACAGCTGTCTGTTAAAGGTCCTTTCTATCTCTGTTGTGTTCTCTTCACTCCTTTAGTGGGATAATTTTCTGAAGCATATCTGGATTGCTGTTAATTTATACAGTTCCTCCTCTCTCCTTGCTACACAGCTAATAAGAGATGTCACCTGTACTGCCAATCAAAAGAAACCGGGGATGTTGCTTATATGAAACAGCTGGCGCATGATGGGACTCGCTGTTCCTATAAAGATCCCTACAGCATTTGCGTCCGTGGAGAATGTGTGGTGAGTGACAGCTTCCCAGGGTCACCGCTGAGTTTGAGCTGTGCCGTGTTACAGAACAACCTTGGTTAGTCAGTCAGAACGATGCAGAGATAAGGCTTTGCAGATGTTTCTGAATTATATATTTGCCACATCATATTCCTCATAATTCCTTGAGATTTAAATGAAATCAGAGCAATGGCACAGATCTGTTGCATGGAAATACTCCGCTTCTCTTTAACTGATGGTTTCATTTGTGTCTTTTTGCACTTAGTTTCATGTCTGAAAAGAATTCTATTTTTCTGTCTTCCCTATCTTTCTTAGTCCTGAAGTACAGTGAATATAAAGCAAGAATCACTTCCTATTTTGCACATGAAAGCCATTATCCAGCACCAGATTTGCAAGTAATTTGTATTTCAATAAAATAGGTCAGCGTTGGATGGTAATTCCCTCGATGCATGGATTCTGTGATGGCCTCCCACCATAACTAAACTGACAAACAATGACCAAGCCTTCTCTTTTGGTGTTTTGTTTTTTCTCCTGGCTCTTCGTTCTGCAGAAAGTGGGTTGTGACAAGGAAATCGGCTCTAACAAGGTTGAAGATAAGTGTGGCGTCTGCGGTGGGGATAACTCTCATTGCCGAACTGTGAAGGGAACCTTTACCCGCACTCCCAAAAAGCTTGGTAGGAATAGTATTTTGGATATAGCTTCTGTTGTCTCCGGTGTTTCTGTTGTACTTACTGCTTTTGCAGACCAGCAATGCAACCTACTTAAAGGTAGCAAAGTGCAAGCTGTGAGCTGATGTGCAAGAATAGTTTAGTCCCTGACTTTTCACAAGTTTTTCCTCTCAAACCTGAACTCTAGTTTTTTCAATGGAAGTCTGAATGTCTGTACATATGAAATAAGCATATTGATCTTCATGCCAATTTTTTTTTATTATGCTTTCTCACAAATTACAACCCTTCAGTCAAACAAACAAATTAAAAATCAATTCAGCTGAATTCTGAACCAAATATAAAAATGTTTTGGCAGGAGTCCTCATTTCTCATACCCTTTGCATTGCATGACTGAGGTCCAGTGGAACACAGGATAGCGTTCTCCTCGCTCAGAACTAAGAGTGACCTGGTTAAAATTTTCAGACTGCGCTCTGGGGTGTTTTGCAACACATCTCATATCAATAATAATTCAAGTTCTCCTTGGTCTTCTTCAGAAATTTCTACTTCATCAGTTATTTGCTAAGCCAGGGCAGTACTACCTTGTACATTTTGCTGTGACTATCTGGTATTTTAAGGCTCCCCTGTATTGCTTCCCCGCCCCCAGCCCCAAGTCTGGGGACTACTCAGGGAAATATTTCTCCTGTATGACTAGGAACAGTTATTTCAGAAGTATTTGTCAGCTAGAAAAAAGTGTTTTAAGACAGAACAGAGAAAGGCTGAGGGACAGCCAACCTGAATATCTGCGTTAACAGTTTAGAAGCTAGTAACTGCTGCCATGAAGCAAGCTTTACTGCAGCATTAATAATTACATGTGGACAGTGAGCAGCCAATCTAAACTTGGACAGAGATAAGTTAGTGTGCGACTCTAAATAAAATACATAAAATATTCTGCTGAAAAAAGACTTACTAATTATTACAAGCCAATTGGAAAAGTTTACTTATTGTAATTACCAAATGACAGTAGAAAGCCTTTCTGAAAGGCATGGCTCCCTGGAGGCTGATGGATTGGACACGGAATAATGAAAGACTCCTTCAAACTTCGGGAGCATTGGACTTAAGACTATGACTTTCAGCCTCAGATATAAGCCTGCGTATTTCTGGAGCTGGCAGCTGCTGTGCTTTTCTTAAAAAAAACAATCAGCAGAAATATGAGCTTGGCCTTCTAAAAGCATTTCTGATTTTTTCACTCAGAAAATGATTGGAATTTTGGGGGCAGAGAAGATAGTCGAGTCACAGCTTTGGATCCAGTCCAATAAGAGCTTTCTCTAACGAGTCTGGCTTCTGTTGCCTACACCAATGGTTTACAGCCTGTAGCTCGTGGTCCCCATGCTGCTGGAGCCTGCGGTTTGGCTTACTCCCTGGGGGATTAAGAGGGCAACCAAGAGGCCAGCAGCCACCAAAATATGCTACCAACCCCACCACGTTCTGGCTCAGCACTTGTGCCTGTGGGCCACTGAGAGCCACCACCTTGTCTGATGGTGTGATGCTGTGCGATCCGGTGTTTGCACGGCATTTTCAGCATCTGGAAAGCATGGCAATGCAGGGACAGAGCGCGCCAGGCGATAGCTCAGGGCAGACTGCTGTTAACCAGCCCCTTCTGTGCAGATGTTTATGAAAGTGATAGAAGTGTTTATGAAATGCTTATTGTTTTACCATAACTTTGGCAATCCTAGTCATTAAAAAGACTAATTGACCTCTTCCAACAGGAAAACATTTAAGCAAGAGGTGCCAAAAAGAATTCAAGTTTCTGGAAAATGAAATCTGCAAGTATCCAACTTAAAATCACCTACCTGAATTTTTACTGGTCTGACTTTCATTGACTATTAACATTTGCTAGATGTGTCTTAGTCCTGCTTTAAAGGCATTGGAACACAGAAGTAATTTATCCTTTACCCTTGTAAAGACCATCTGGCTGACAAACATAGTCAATGAAATAACAAGACTTGTCTCCCATAGCACTAATCACAGACGTTCTATTTAAGGGAAGACAAGAGGAGCATTTACATTGCCCAAAGGAGCTCGCAATATTTCCCTTTCTGAAACAAAGGAGTCTAAAAATATGCTGGGTAAGTGTCAAGTGCTTGTAGAAAGCGAGGCATCCATGGCAACTCGAGAGTTCTTGCCACAGTTCTCATCTCCACTTAGACATTGATAGATAATGCCAAATCAGGCAAAAGCTCTATGTTTCATATGCTCAAAAGACAATCAATGATAAGATTGGCAGATGCTGTTTGCGTAGTCACTCATCAGCCGAGACCATGATTTTACACATTCCCAACTCTTCCTTTTCTTCACATAGGTTTTCCAAGGAGCTGTAGTGTGTCAGGTGGATGACAAACTACCAATGTAGCCATTAGTCCCAGGATCCCCAGGGTGAAGCAGAATTACTTAAATGCTACATCTTGTGCTTGCAATGCATGAATAATAAAGCTGTTGTCATGTCTACGCTGCTTCTCTAGCAGGGCTGGATTACTTGGGAGGTTTGCATAGCACAGTACAAACCAGAGAAACTTACTTGGCTCTTAAAAAAGGGATCTACAGAGATACATCATCGTTAAATCTGCAGTTGTTTAACAGAATGTAATAGAAATATGAAAATACCATGCACTCAGAGTGCTTATGATGCTCTTGATTAAAACTTGATATAGAAGTACCTGTTGACAGGTCTCTAGGAGAGATTTTAGTCTTCCTAATGACAATGCTTACTTAATGTTACACTAATTATCTGCAGTTTGGACTGATAAATAACTGAAATCTAAAATAGGAATAATTTTCTTTGGAAACAACTTTTTACTTTTAGCTGTAGAGAGCTGATTTCAGCCCTTTCACTTAAGGAGCAGCAATTTAATTGATGCATTTTACATTCACAGTTGTAAATAGTTTGGGTTAACTTCCATAGAGATGAGCCTTTTTGGATGTGTAGCGACAATATGCTCTGTACTACGCCCACCTTTCTCCAGTCTTTGATGTCTCAGGAGTAAATAGACACACTCGAGATATTAACATCTAATGTGACAGTAAGTAAACTCAAATATAACAGCCTGGCTGATGAGTGATTTGGAAAAAATAATCAGGGAGACTTCTGGTTTTCCCCCCTCATTATGCTGAGGAACATAAGAAACATATTTTTTGCCTGAATTGTTAATTGATATGGCTGATAGCAGTGTAGCTAGTCAAGTGACAAATAGATTTGTAACTGGTTTCTCTTCTCTCCCTGAAAGAGAAGAAACACAAGGAGGTCCCATCAAATACGTTACAAAACTATTTGCTCAGTTTCTTTTTGACACTGCTTCTCAGTTGGTGACGGATGCCGCCTTCTGCAAGTAGGAGCTAGATCACATAGGGCGCTCCTAACCATGGCTATTACTTTTTCTTTCCATCTGTGCTTTCTCCATTGACTACTACACATGCCAAAGGGTACCTTAAGATGTTTGATATCCCTCCTGGTGCTCGACATGTGTTTATCCAAGAAGACGAGGCTTCTCCTCACTTTCTTGGTAAGTGTTTCTCTCCTCAGGTTTGGCTTTGAGGCATGATGAGAAGCATGGGGCAGTCATGCGGTAGAACCTGAGAAATGAGATAACCAAATTAGTGTTTTGGGTGAATATGTGCATTCAAAATTGCATGTTAAGGACTGAGTCCTACAGCATAAGCTCAGCAAACATTTACTTCTCATTTGCGGTTTTTCAAAATATTAAACTGATCCCAATTTGCATGTTTACTAATGCAAGATCATAATCACTCACATTTAAATGGGCACTGCCAGAGTGAAAAATGGTGTATTTTATTATGTGAATCAAATCCAGTGTCTTTAAGCATCATTTGCTGCAGATCATAAGCGACAGCTAATTTAATGTAAAGAAGTTTGGGGAACTTGTGATATAGTTGCAGTCCATTTCATTTCAGATTTTCCTCGTGGAGGACAGTTCATACTGTTGTCAATCAATTTGTATCTTACCTCTTACCACTTTCTAATGCTCAGTGGGTTTTATCTCACAGGAGAAGGGTTAAATATGTGGATTTTAACAGCCTTTTAATCAGCTCCTCCTGTACTAGGGATAGTGACTCTCAGAGAAGCATAGCTCTGCTTTGGCAGCAAGTGGCTTCATGAAGCTACTCACTAGGTGCTGCAGAGCTCCTGCATTTGGATTACTATAATCACAGGAACTTGTAAGACTTGTGCATAGGTGGAAGGGGTTTTTATCGTGTTTTATGGTGCATTGGAAAAAGGTGTACAAAAGAAAAAATTAGTCTATCTTTCAGATTTCTAATGTATTGGCTTCCAGTTGAAACCTCACAGTAAGAATCCCCACGCTGTGTGAGTTTTAAGATGTGGTGCAGGAACCCAAACCCAAGTAGTTTCCCAGGGGTTTAAATGCCCCGGCTCTTTGCTTACTGATTTTAGCATCTGATACGTACATCTGCATGCAAAAGAAATGAAAATGTGTGGAAAAGTTGTCATTTTTGTAATCTGAGGAAAATAAGAAATGCACTTAAAGTCTGAGTTGTCTGTTGTAGGCATTGCCAGTAATACTGATTCTGGTCTTGGGCAAATAGGGAGGACAGGTGAGTCTCAAGACTTGATCTAAGTTCCTTGCTACCACCCGTGCTTCTTGGGAACAAAGCTAGTATGGGAAATGCACACATTTACGTGGGAAGAGGTGCTTCAGGCTGCCTCTAGTTCTGTATCTAATTGCCGTGGATAAAGAAGTAGAAAATCAAAGCAAATACACAAATGCATCTGTCAGCCAACTGGAATTCGGAGGCTGCATGAGGTGCCCTTGGAGGGCCTTTCTCTGAGCCAGAGTATCTACAGCACTTGCTAGCGTGGTGGGGTTTTTTTGCAAAAGGCAGTTCTATAATATATCCCATTAAGTTTCATGTAAGCCACGGTGATTGCTGATGCTGCACAGGAGGCACGACTGGCACTGTTTTCAATCCTTTTAGCGATTAAGAACCAGGCAACAGGACACTATATCCTGAATGGGAAAGGGGAGGAGGCCAGATCCCGATCTTTCATCGACCTGGGCGTGGAGTGGGAGTACAACATAGAAGACGACATCGAAACTCTCCACACTGACGGGCCCCTGCATGACGCAGTGGTTGTGCTGGTAGGTTACATGCTGAGCAGTGGGAATACGGTGGGTTCATCATTTATGAGAAGTGCATAGCCAGTGTGGGGCTGCATTGTTGGACACGAGTGGGACACTTTCAGTGGACCAGAAAAGGGCATTGCATGTCAAACCATGTCTGACACCGGCCTTACTCTTTAGCTGAGTAACTGATGTGGCCACACCATCCTTTCATCCTAGGTGTTGGTGTCGTGCTTGGCCAGCTTTGAATGCTAACCTAGAAACCTATCTCAATGTCAGCGGCTCTGTGTTGATCTTACCACTCTTTGTGCTAATTGTAACAATAAAAGCCAGTTTTTTCCCTCCTATGAGTTAACTAGCAGTTTCCATGTTTCCCCTAAGAGCCAAGCCTTGGTTTCTTTACTTTGCAAAGGAAAAAGTAATAGCTCTGATTTTGTACCACTGTTTGCATTTGATTATTAATAGATCATTCCTCGGGAGAATGACACGAGATCTAGCCTGACTTACAAATACATCATTCACGAGGATTCAGTACCAACTATCAACAGCAACAACGTCCTCCAGGAAGAAATAGATACTTTTGAGTGGGCATTAAAGAGTTGGTCACAGTGCTCCAAACCCTGTGGTGGAGGTAAACAGATGATGTGACACCTTCTAGTAATAATGACAAATTACCAAAAGCGGAAAAGTAAAAGGTGGGGGAAGTGAATGCTGTAGAAACCTTGGCCTCCCCATTTTTTTTAAAAGCAGTTCTTTATTTAGGGTGCCCGAGCTTAAAATATGAGTGCCTGTTTATTCAAAAGAGTCACACTTCCACCCTTGAAAAAAAAAAAAAAGTCCTTTGTAGGTGTTTACATTCAGTACCCAAAGCTACTTTGGAAGTACAGACTCAGGTGTTTATGCTACTGAGCGTTCCCTTTTGGTATGGACATTACTCTGACACAAAGAGCGGGGAATGCAAATGTCAAAATAACTTTTAAGTCTTACATACATCAGTCGAGCAGGTGATGTGTTCTGGTAGCAGAAGCACTAAAATGACACTTGGGTTCCTTCCCAGGTAGCTGGTGACCTGCTGCTTGATGGTAAGGAGGTAATTTCTCCCCTGTTTGTACCATGGTTTGTGTGTGATGCAGAGGTGGGACTGAGAGGTCATAACTGTCCCTTCTGGCCTTAAAAACCTCACGCGGTGTCATGTTATAAATAGCACCCACAGACCACTGCGCAGCAACCTCATGCCTGCCAGCTGAGCAAATTGTGAACACGTTTAAATACTTCGTAAATGTCTATCATGTAAAACCATTTACTAGGCCATAAAACTTAAACCAAAAACTGTAACAAGGACCTTGTTTTCCTAATTTTTCCAAAATATTTTCCAGGGTTCCAGTACACCAAATATGGGTGCCGCAGGAAAAGTGATAACAAAATGGTTCATCGCAGCTTCTGTGAAGCCAGCAAAAAGCCAAAGCCCATTCGTAGAATGTGCAATCTTCAAGAGTGCACACAGCCTCTGTAAGTACATCTTGCAGAAAGACACAAACGATTGCTCCTTGTGGTGGGTGTGGAAGTTAGCCCAAGCCAAATCTGGTAGGATGCTGACAGCTTTCTAGACCGGAGTTCCTGTGTTATGTTTTTTTCTACCTGTGTAAGAGTAGTTATTGACCTTATTGCGTGGTTCCATCACAATATTGTATACTAAGAGCTGCCTCACCTGGCAGCAGTATGGATAATAGGTAAAATTTGTGACAGTGTCTTATTCCCTTTTACTTCCCAGCTGGGCAGCAGATGAGTGGGAATACTGCACAAAAACCTGTGGGAGTTCAGGCTACCAGATCCGTACCGTGCGGTGCATTCAGCTCCTTCATGATGGTGCAAACCGCTCCGTCCATTTCAAGTACTGTAGTGGAGATCGCCCTGACAGTCGCCGGCCGTGCAACCGGGTACCGTGCCCTGCGCAGTGGAAAGCTGGACCCTGGTCTGAGGTAGGCAAGCAGTAGTCACAAGTTAGTAATGTATCTTTGCTACTATCTCATGCCTCCCAAGTCAGATCTGCGCCTGGGCTGAAAGCTCTGGACTGCTCCGGACAGTTTCCCAAAACCTAAAAATCTGCAGCAGATGATGACTTCCAGCTTCTGGGCTTCTGCCACTCTCCAGGCTTCTCCGGAAAGCAGCAAGGAAAACGTTCACAATATCAGATAGACAGTCCTGCAGAACACATGTTGAAATTTTGCTTGCTTTTCTCCAAGTTTCCAGCTTCTCACTTTCCCCACTTCTGAGGATAGCATAACATTTTTTAACCAGCTTGGACTGGTTTGGAATCACAGAGTTTCTGCAAGTGTTGATATTGTTGTAATGACTTAGGAGCAAGCAGCTGAACCCTACAGCTGACTCAGCGAACACTGAGCTTTCTCTGCCCTTTGTATTCTCTTTAGGTTACGCGGTCAAAATAGGTATCAGCTACAGGAGGAATAAATAGCAAAGTTCAGAATACACTCTAATAATACATTTAACATTACAGAAAGCAAGAACCAAGTTAAAAACCACCCTCCTCCTCTGCATATTTCTGCATAACATCAGCCTTCACTCATGTCTGCTTTCAAAACAAATTGCTGGAATGTGTAGCCTGACCTGAAAGCCAACCTTGGGCTATTTTAGACACATTAATTTCTGCACATTGCTGTGAAAGCTGAATGTCCTGAATTTCTTGTGTCTGTTTCGTAGTGTTCTGTGACCTGCGGGGAGGGAACCGAGACCCGGCAGATCATGTGCCGTGCTGGTGACCAGTGCGATGGAGAAAAGCCAGAGTCAGTGAGGGTTTGTAAACTCGCTCCCTGTAATGGTAAGAGAACTGTCTTAAAAATGACTGCATTAACAATTCCTGGCGCAGTGCAGCCGGGGGAGATAGCATGGTGCTGGGCTGAAGTGTTAGACACAGATTTCATCCCTGAGTGAATTCCAGTGAAAAATAAAAGACCTATATTTAGGTCTCAATAAAAGTTAAGCTTTCTGTGTTCATGGTATAGGTTTCTAAGGCAAGGCAGAGCCTACACTTAGAGCAGGTAGTGTGCACACCAAATGTGTACTGTGTTTTAAAAGCTATTCCACTGCCAGGTGACAACCACACACCACCGATCATCTCTCACATGTTAGAAAACACACCCTTCCTCAGAGATTTTTCCTTCTTTTTTCCAGCTAGAGGCACCTTGTCATTTAGTCCAGCGTGTTACTGCTAACATGGCTGCAGGTGATAGGTGCTTATCGCCCACCAGAGTCTCTCGTGTAAACAGGCTGAAATGGGGGGTTTAAACATGTTAACCTAAGTTGTGTGTACAAGAATCTCTGCTAAAGGTGAACGGCAATCCAAAGTAAACTCAGCTCGACTTCTAAATCCCAGGAAAAGTTTTACAAGTCTGCCAATTGAAAAAGAAAAAAAAAGAAAAACCCAAAATCCCCAAAAAATCCCAACAACCCAAACATAAAAATGGAACCACAGAGCATTAATGAGGTTCCTGGGAATCTCATGACAGTGTTCTCCTAGAATTGTTCAAACAGATTTTTAAGTTGGTTTTATGACAGCAAAGTGTTTCTTCCTTTGGGTCCTTGACTCTGTAAGATTTGGGGTTTGTTTGTGTTTTAAATCCCTCACGGTAGTCCTGACACTCTGATCACTAGGTGGTAGAAGAAAAAAAGTAAGAGTTCTTAGAAGGCGCAGCGTGTTTTCCCACAGAGCACATCGAATTGCTTCCCGCAAGTCTGGTAGATGTGTCTGCTTTTGCCCGTACTTGTCTTCTGCCAGCATAAGAACTCCGAGCAGGAAACAGTTCTGGGAGCAATGAAAAATTATAAAAGCTGTATCCACTAGGTGGGAGCAAATCCTTATCTATGACTGTAAACAAGATTTAAAAACTTGGTTTTGACTGGTGATAAAAATATTTCCAAACTGAAATAAATGAGGGCTACATCTCTGCAAAACTATTCACATAGTTTTGATCTTGTGCCTTAAAGTATCACCTTAAGAATCTGTGCTTTAAGCGTCAGTTGACGTTTCCTTGAATAGCGAGCGTTACATTCCTACCTTTCAAAATGAAACAGCACACCATCTTTTTTCTCCTTGTGAGAGTACTACACCTCTTTCGCTGTAAATAATACTGAGAGCCCGGTGCCACTGGCCTGTAAGACCCACTTGTATGGGATATAAGCAACAGATGGCCTTGTACGGGGCCATTCACAAATTGCAGTTGCACCACGTTGGTTAATACTCACTGTATTTTTAGAGGTTTTGATGTTTAATATGCACCCATCTCGCATGTCCTGGTGCCTGAAGGATTTATGTGGTGAAAGGAGGAGGGGTGTCTAACAGCGTTCTGAAACGCTACGTGCATTTCCTAAAGAGAGAGGTCACAGCCGCACACTGCAACAGCTATTAACAATGCGTGAACTAATGGCCACTGATATATGTGGCCTCGGTGCAGCAAACCTATAGCACGAGCTGCGCTTTATGGAAGCACTGTGAGCCATGAGGGCATGGACAGGTACACCGGGCCAAGTCCCTCACACCCCTGACAAAGCCGCAGGGTCCCTGTGGGTTCTGTTCCTTGGCCACGCTACACCTGCCTCTCTGCTTTGAGCTCAGAGCTCCCTGCTCTGCTCAGGGCTTTGGGACAAAACTTTTACCGAGCAGTAAGCAGCTGACTGTGTTCTTCCAGACCACACGGTTTCTTTTTCACCACACTTTTCTGATGTGGTTTCTACCACGTTCTATATATTTTGGGGGAATACAGCTAGAATATTGATAGTATTCTGTAATATTTATGTAGAGAAACTCTTTACACATGGTCATGCGTGGCATTCCTTTACTTCTAAATCTGTGTAGCCTTGATTACTATTTTGCTTTTCAGGGCTTTAGTCTCAGCCATCAGTCTGTATCAGGTGGTTTTGACAAATGATTTACTGCCTACACACAAGGTTGCTGAGAGTTGAACCTTAGCGGGGTTGTCATGAATATTTGCCACAGTTGGTGTGATTGCTTTTGCGCTACGTGGCATATGAGCATTTTTCTTCCATTTCATTAAAAAAAACATATGCCTGCCTAAGGTAGAAGAGCCACCAGGTCTTCCACCGTATACCTTGGTGGAGCCGAGTCTCATAGTGTGGAAAAATGAGGACATCTCCATAGGTATTTCATTTGAACTTTATATGTCTCTGTGATTAGGAGACAGGTGGCAGGATTTTATCCTGCAATAATCTGAGCAGCAGTCACATTTCTGTGGCTGGGCCAGATTAAAAGAAGGGATTTTGTGGTGTTCAGATGAACAGATGAGCTCTGTGTAAGAACCTGTATAAAACAGACCCTGAGAAGGGCTTGATATGAGCTGTCCCTGCTTCACAACACAAGATACTGAATGAAGAAGAAAACATGTTTTTAAATTGCAGTCCCTAAATCCCAATTTTCAGCATGTTTTCTCAGTGGGATGCTGCCAGGAAGCAATGTACTTAAGAGTTCCAGTGATGCCTTCTGTAAGAGACCTGTCAGTTTTGAAATCTAATGTGAAATTTTTTTAGTTGATTTAAATGACATTCTAGTAGCTTCGTCTTCTAAAGATTCCCTAGGGAGCCGATACGCTTTCTTGTGTCTTCTACTCTTAGTTACCGTGAAGCAAGTAACAGATTGTGAAAAGGAGAATTTTTACCATGATCATCAGCGGAAGGATACAAGCACTTACATACTGAATAGGAAGTGGTTGACTAGGTTGTGCAGAATTAACCTAACAAATAAAAAAAAGGGATTATGTGAGTATGCGACTCCAAGATTGTATTTACAGAACCTGCTGAAAGTAGATGAGTACAAAACCAAATCTTTGCACTATTGCTCGAGTCACGAAAGCTAAACCATTACAAACCAACACCACAAAAATTAACCGTGTGAGAAAAGGACCAAGTAAGATGCATTGGCACTATGGGAAAGCAAAAAATAGTTGTTTGGTACTTTCTTTTTTGGTTTGTCACTTTAGGTGATACTGTTTGCTTTGCCTTATATACTGATATAAATCACAACGTGTTAATGAGACAACTGCCATAACTTTCCAGATTGGGTGCTTTCATTTGCATGGAAGCATAAAAATTGTTCTGTGTGTGATGCAAAGATTTGTGTTTCAGTATTAGCTTTTCTAGTTTAGATGAATTATAAATATAGCACTTGAATTTCCCATGCTAAATTCCTGCTGAAAATAGTCTTATAGTGCCTTCATGGAGTACGTATATTCCCACGCAGAGCTGCAAATTTAATGCTGGGTTTGTCAAGAACCAACAAACATCCATCCAAGGAAGCACATTGGGATAAGAAGCAAGGAAAACTTTTCTATTACGTGCTGCAGTCATATAATTTGCTTTTTATAAACAATGTCCCACAACCCCACTGATGTATGTGTGTGTAATTTTACTGAGTACAAGTGGAACTAAGCTGATTTACACTGATCGAGAGGTTGGGCTACAGTTAGTATTTTAAAATAGGAAAACTGGGTTGCCTAGCATACTGTTAACATGTGTTGAGGCAGCATCTGTACACAGGTGAAAAAATAATCACGGTACAGAAAGGTTATTTAATTTCAGAGCTTAATATGTGGTGTTACGTGCCATCTGTTGCTTATTAAAATGTTGACTACGTAATTGCTAGCTGTGACTGGAGGACTATATGTGGAACAGATCTTCTCAGTATCTGGGGTTAACTTTTGGCTTTTCACATTATAATTTTGCGTACTTCTCTTTTGAGTAAAAATGGATTTAAGTAAAATCCATCAACACCATTTCAGGCCAGCCATGATATCTTAGGGAAAGTCTGCTCAGGAAACCTCTTGCTGTTCCGTCCCCAGAGTGTTTGAATAGTTACTGGATGCACCGAGGTACTCATTTGTCCCCATCCCTGGTTTTATGTCCTGCGAAGTGTTGCATGTTTGTTGGTTCCTGGTCTGATTCCCGAGTGCTGCCAGAGCCTTAGCACCCGATTCAGGAGGCGGAGGGGAGGCACCCATGCCCCATGTTCCTCGGAGTCCCAGCCGCTGGGCTGAGCGCCCCGTGGGAGGAAGGCAGGTTAGGCTGGCAGGCAACACTGAAACACAGGGCCTGTTTTGGGGGCGCCCTGTAGATGTCCTTGGGAAAGTCATTCCCCCTCTGCCTACAGATGCGTTGGCTTGAAAACAGCAAGGTGCTCTTCTGAGCAGTGTGGACCCTGCTGAGAGGCTGGGTGCGGTGACCTTCCGAGGTGCCTTCCCGCATTACTTGGTTGGGTGCTGATGCTGCCGAGGCGTGTGATGGTCCAAGCTACACAGATAAGTAAGAGTATAAATGAGCGGTAGGATGAGTTAGACACAGGGAGGAGAATAAAAAGGGAGTATTAAATCTCCTTATTTTAAAATCTTCAAATAGTGCAGTTCATTTCAAATGCTCAGAGCCAACCTCCCATCTTCTTCTGTGCCTTGATGCAGCTCTGCTCAGATACTGAGAATCTGACTTTTTCTGTGAGAGTGAAGTTTCAGTTTAAACTCACATTCTCCATACAGAATGCCAAACTGGCCAGCGAGCTTGTTACCTTGATACAGTCAGTACAACAGACTGCAAGGTTCAGAACAGAAATTCTTAACAGTGCGACCTACTCATGAGTTTTACAAATGCTCTGTGTTTGTCCCAGGCCTGGCAACAGTAAAATTTAAGACTTTACCTTTGAGTTCGTGTGACAGGCTGAAGGAGCCCGAGTACTGATGTGCTCTTAGCTTGATATCAAAGCCTTATTTTTCTTCTGGCTTCTTATGTTACTGCTTTCCTTTCCACCTGTTTTGTCCAACGTGACCACTGCATCTCTGTCTGCGGAGCAAACACTTAGTCAATGCTGAAAGAAATATTGACATTTTTGGGATCTCTGACAGATCCTTGACCTCCTGGAGATCTTTTCCCTGACTGAAAGGAATGCCACAAGTTTAACTTCAAGGTGTCTTACATCTGACCTATCTGTTAAAAGCTTTCCATTGGTTCTTCAGTTACGGTTAGGTCACAGAAAAACTTCAGACTATGTCCCAACAAAATTTTATCCAACTCTTAATATTTTATTTTAAGACATCATATAAAAGGCATCCTTGAGAGAGGGATTTAATTTCTTTAAGGGAAGATTTTGTTATTCTGAATGGTGTTGATAGATAGTGTCCTCAGGCTAGAAGTGAAGATGATTTGGGGTGGGTAGGACTACACCTGGCCTGGTAGGTGGGAGCTCTAGCGGGTTAGCACTGGAAAATGTTGTCTGTGTCCCTCCGCAAATAGAACGTGCCTTTCCACAGCTTTTCACTTCTGGTGTGCACAGAAGCTGACATTTTCAAGGTGACTGCTGATTTCTTTGGTTCCCAGCTACGGTTATTTTTCAGGGTGGCAGTGAGTTCTGTCAGGGGATGAAGCATCTCAGGTGGCCTGTTCAGAGTAGCTCAAGGTTTATGAAACACAGGCAGAACTTTATCAGTGCCCATCTAAACACTGTTTGGGCATTTCGGTGCTCTTCGGTAGGTTTACGATCAACATGCATTTGTTTTGCAGATGAGCCCTGTATGGGAGACAAATCTATCTTCTGTCAGATGGAAGTGCTTGCACGTTACTGCTCCATCCCTGGCTACAACAAGCTGTGCTGTGAGTCCTGCAGCAAGCGCAGCAGCACCCTCCCACCGCTGCTCCTTACCGAAGCTGCTGAAACCACAGAGAAAGCAATGTTCAATCTGCCTCAGGCTTTGATGATGCCAACGCCCGTAGTGCCCCGCTACGCACAGCTCCTGCCCGCGAGAAGTTCTCTGGGCAGGCTTCCTTTTGCTGAAGAGGACGTGGGTACGAAGGTCTCCCCATCCAACACCGAGCCCAAAGGTGCTGAATTTCTGCAATGGAGAGCTCCCCAGGCAAGGAAGTCTTCAAGGCTGTTTGCTTTGCTCCACCAGTCACCTGTCAACAGCAGCAATCTCAGTCCTCACGATGCCCTTGCACTGGCAGCAGCTGTTCCTGTGGTGCCAGCTAATAACACGGCGGCGGGTGCTCCTTCTCCACCGAGAACCTCAAGGAAGAGTGAGAAGCACGCTGAGAAGGGATGGCCTTCGAGGTCCCCCACTGTGGAAAGATGAACGCAGATGCCTTGTTGGAGGATAGCCATTGAAAGAGGCTCTGTTTGGCGCTTTGGGTTCAATGTCCTTACTTCTGGACACTATGGTGCATGCTGCTTTCCACAGGCAAGACACTGCAGGTCATCAACTCATTTTCCTTGTAAATACAAAGAACAAGAAGTGCTGGTTCACTTTCTAGTTGCTCCCGTCCTCCTCCCATGCTGTGTTACCTGGCTAGCTTGAACGCATTGGGGGAAAGCACCAAAGAATATTCCCAAGTTGCTGAGGGCGTCATCCATCAAGCTCTAGTACAGAAAAATGGCCCTGACCTCAGCACCCACCTCGTTATTTTTGGTTCTAAGCACTCACTCATAGAAAACACCCCACTACAAGAGGTACCAAATGTTTACACTATACTTTTGTAATGGAACAACTGAATCCATAAGACTCGTTTTGCTAATTTATCTATATAAACGGATATTGTATGAGCAAACTTGCAGCTGTTGTGTAAATACTGTATATTGCAGAAAATCAGTATTATTTTTAAGAGTTGTGTGCTGTCAGACAACTGTTTACCTATGTTGCATTCTGGACAATTGCTAGGTGCCTGCCATCGAGTACTGCCTTATTTACATTCCAAGAGTTGATTTGTAAAGCAGCATTATCATAAAAGGAGGAGTTCCATTTTCGTTACAAATTACATCTACTGACACTAGGAAAGGGTTGGGGTTTTTGGAGTACCAACAACACGATGCTTTCTTTTGAAATAGGGGGGGGAGGCGGGGAGTGTAAACCTAAAGGTATGAGTTTACTTACAGCCACCCGCCCAGTATAAGTAGGTTTAGAAACTTTAGTGCAATTCCAGTCACCGGTTGGAAGAAGAATTTTATGTGCCTGTGAAATGAACCCGGACACCCGCAGCCTACACTGAGCAGCATTGCTTCAGGTCAGGAGTAGCAGTGCCGTCCTTTAAGCCTCCTTTCGCCGAAGAGGTCAGACCAGTGTAGGAAACCGTGTATATACTGTAAGTACTGTAATGCTCATGAGTCAAAAATGAGTTCTGCTTTCCAGATGATCTGTTTGTTATTTCTGAAGCTGAAAAAGCATCACAGAGGTAGAATAGGCGCTAACAAGAAATAGCTGTGGCAAGACTTAAAATAGATAAATTTTTTTCCTACTGGAAGCATTGATTTAAAGGTGAGAGAGATATTTATTTTTCAGCATGGTTCACCTCAAAATCTCCACAACCACAATGCATCTGACTGCAATAATGTACTAGTAATTTATGTCAATAACCATCTTGTTCACAGTCCACCCAATCGCACTCTCTCCTGTGTGTTGCTGTAAAGTACTTGTATATAGGATGGAGAACTAAAGATATTTATTAAAAGTTGATTTCTTGATAGTATTTTATGTACTAAATATTTACACTAAGGGCAGTTGACTATTCTTTTTGCCAAGATAAAATAGAGAGATGTAATTAGATACCTGTATGTGCTATGTCATATGGATAGAACAGAAATCTAAGCTAACTAAACTACTGTAGAGAAATTGTTGATCTTATTCTTTAAAAAAAAAGAAAAAAAAAGTCTTATGACAGTTTTTATTACAGGCATCTTTAATTTCTAAACAGGTTATTAAAGTTTCACGTGCAATTTTTGCTTCCCCATAAAAAAAATCCCCATGACCCCTTTAAAAGAACAGTGAATATGTACCTCTAAAATGCTATAAAGTAGATTAGGACCCCAAAGATTAAATTCTAGAAACATCTGTAATGCTTATGCGGAATCACGAGGAAGAAATAAGGATGAAAATTGCTGCCAGAAGACTTTCAGAAGGCAATGAGAATGCAGGTAGGTTAACCCTGTTCGGGGAGGTACAGGGTCATGCTCTGCAGGAGGCATCTTGCATCGTGATGTGTGTAGTCTAACCCACGAAAGTATTGACACCTCTAAAGAATTGCTGCTGCCTTTCTGCAAGGCTTTTGAAGGTCCAAGAAATTAGTATTAAACAGACTGTACAGACAATCCCTGAGCCTCAAACAAATAGGGTGTGTTTGTTTCTTTAAAATTCCCCAAAAGTCAGATTCTCTTTTCTCTCTGTCTTTATCTTTTACATATATACAACGTGGGTGTAGATAATCCTTGTACCTTTTTGATTTCTTTTCTACCAGGCTAATTTCTCTTTCTATAAAGTGTACACTACTGATACTGTTTGTTGTATTGGGGAGCACGTAACAATAAAGTCTTTAAGATAACAAGTCTTTCTCTGGTTTCATTCACCTGGTGTTTTTTTTCATTTTTAGGTTTCATCTTTTGCAAAGCAAAGGGCAATTTACATCCCAGGCACAACCTTTACTGTCTTGGTAAAAAGCTCATTTGAATTAACTAATTAACTTGATTTTTTAGAAACAGGAGGTCGTCCTTTTACCGCTGGAGAGGGCAGGTTGCAGAGAAGCTGGGGGGGAAAGGAAGGCGTCCATTTCCAGTGATCCAAAGACTCCCTAGTACGCGCGTGAGCATCTAGGTAGCAGCTCCAACCCTTTTTTCAAGAACATGTAATATTTGGGGCTTGGCTTTTTGAGAAAAGCTGTCTAAGGGGTTCCGTGCCAGACAAACAGGAGGCAGCTGCCCTCTTCTCCTTTACCTGGAAATGTTTTTTGAGCTGATGGGATTTCAGATCTGCGCCAGACGCTAATGACCAAAAAAACTCCACCTCACCCTCGTTATTTTAGTACAACTGCATGTTTTAAGAAGAGTCCTGGCCTTCTGGTCTATGTATCTGCAACAAGTTTTGAGACCACCCACTCTCAAATGCCTCCTTTGATATAATTGCTGTGTTTCTCGTTTGACAAGTACAGGTTTCCACCTGTAACCACTATTTACCCCAAGTCACAACGTCCCTGTGCCCAGAAGACAGCACGATGCAGGGACAAGGGGGGACACATGAGGGGCAGCATCCTTGCAAGCAGGCACACAGCCCCGCTGAGCCACGCTTGTGCTTGCGGAAGGAAAGGCAGCTCATGTCATGGTGCCCACGCTCCGGTTCAGCCACCCAAGGTAGGTCACTCTGCTGTTGCTCCAAAAGGCTGATGACAATTTTTCTGTGGTTCTGGTTGCCCGATTTTGAGAACAGTAGATCTGGACTGGAACTTCTAGGGAAAAGGGAATCTGGTAAGAAAACAGGGAGGTCTTCATCTCAGAGGTGGAATCTAGAGGAACTTTGGGATTTTAACCGAGTCTACAAAAACTTTGGGTCTTTAACCCAGCAGAAGAGAACCTGAGAGGGAGATCTAATTGCTGCTACAGGTTCTGGTGCAGTGGCCTGTGCTGGAATTGGCCAGTAGTGTTTCGGTATTTGGTCTGTAATTACTGATTTTAATACTAAATTATGTCACAAAAAACCACTAAGTGACATTATTTTTTTTAAAAAGGGGGGTGGGCAAACCAGAAAATTAATACCAAGAGGCCTGTCATGTGAAGGGGCAGGATTGGGGGGAGATTCCCTCAGCCCCGGGTGTTTGATCTGTCTCTCAGCACCCCAGGAAAGCCGAAACCCTTGTGCCCGACCAGTCTGTTGGTCCCATTACAGGGACCCTTCACTGAGCAGTCCCGCTGGATCGGGGGGTGATTCGACTGCCTCGGTCAGGGAAACATGGCAACAGCATCAGGGGGACCCTCAGTGGGTCTGCCCGCTTTATTCAAGTATGTTGCCTGCTGCCAGCAACTGCTAGCACCCACAGAAGACTCACACTAACAGTTTACAGAATAACACTCTTTATTAATATAATCATAACAAATTAGGGTTTGCGATTGCTGGTGATGGTGACTGTCTGCAAAAACAAGCTTGACATGATATACAACCCAACTACATACAACTAACCTGTAATCACTGATAACAGCCAGCGTGAGAGTTACTTAGCGCACATAGAACAAAGTCCTTACCCAATAGCATCCCTATGGGGGGAGAAGACAAGTTCAGCCCATCAACTGATCCCAGAAGTTACAAGGAGTCTCCCCTAACTTCTCCCCTCATCTGTCCACCTTTTATACATCACAGCACATTGCATATGCATTATCATACATAGGACTGATTACAAGTTTCTCGCTTCCCATGCAATCAGGGCACATCCCCAGGCAGCACTGCTGAGGGTCTCTGCTAACTCCGCACACTCTCCAAGCAGGGTTTGCCTCTTTCAGGGGGGCTATTTGAGTTGGAGGTCGCGATGTCCTGCTGCCACAATTACCTTTGTCCTATTTTCAACTCGTTTTCAGTTGATGTCAGTGGGTTGCAACACTTTATCGTCCTGCTTCCTCTCATAGCTAGAACTTTCCTCACTGGAAGGCTTCTTTCTGCATAACTTAGATAACAGTGTTCTTTTCACTATCTGTCCTTTGTTTCTCATCCCCCCAAGGCTGACTCCCTTGATTAGAAATCCCTTCATTCATAACAACTTCAGATTGACTCAGACTGACCTTGCTTTGCGAACACTGAATCACAGTTGGGTAATCTGGGAGCTTAGACAACAATTCCCCCAGTCTGGACTGATTTCAGTCCAGGACTGGTCCATTTCCACCACATTTAGGTGGAGCTTGAGTGACTCTAGTCATAGATATCGTTGTTACTGATTGCTATCACGTACCCAGTGAGGTGCAGGCAGGTAACTTTGGGGTGGAGGTGTGTGTTAGTATTGTAATGAGATTATTTCATCTAAGGAAAGTAATTTTGCCACAATGGTCAGTTCAGCAATGGACATCATCTCATATATTGTTCATGTGAGAACTGCTATGAAGCTTACCAGACCATCAGATTCCTCTTGCTGCAGGGAGCACAACAGAGCCTGGCTGCGGCGTCTCTGCTCCGCTCCACCCTCTGTCATTCCCGTCAGCATGTGCTGAGCTGGCAGGATGTGCTGTTTGGGGAGCTGTGGTGATGTAGATTCCGTGCATGCCAGCCGTCCTGAAAGGCAGAGCTGTATTTTACTCTGAAAAAAGCTTTCTGTGATATTACGCTTCTATTAGGACCCAATTTTCTCTAATTCCCCCTCCCCAAGGTGATTTTCCCACCAGGCCAAATTTCCAACCCACTGTCTTGACAAGAGAAGTTCGTATCACTCAGTTTGGCTTCAGGTTTCGGCTAAACCTCTGTGTTCCGCTGAGAATTACGTTCACCAAGTAGGTTCTTGACAGTTTTAAGCCAGGCAAGTAAATCTGAAGTGCCTAGTTGAATTTGCATTCTTGTAAAGAGCACTAATACTAACGCTTAGTACTAATACATAGGCAAGAGTATTTAAAAAATTCTATTTAAGCACCACTTGAGAGTCCTAAAAAGCTCTATTAATCAAAGTTCAATAGGCAACCTGTTAGGTAAATGGTGTGCTATTGGCAGGAACAACAGTTGTAAACTGGGCTGGTTTCCCACTTCTGGAACTGCTCGGGGAATAACAATACCTGAGAGGTATCTGTTCTAATGGGAAACTGCAACTTCAACTGCTCTCGCAACTTCCAGGTGCTGCCAGATGAGAGCTTGTTAAAACACTGCTGCAAAAACCCTGCAAGGCCCACGCAGGTAGTTTTTCATGTGACAGAATTCAGGTGTTCATTCTCTTAAAACAGAAATATAATTATATAAATATTAAAATATAAATATTACATAAGATATAATTTAAAACTCTGATAGTTTTTTAAAGTATTAGCGAGAGGTATCTGAAAAGACAATTTAAGCCTGCCATCGTTTGAATTGTCATTAAGGCAGAGAGATTCCAGCAGCTTTACCCAGTATCTTGGGAAGATGCCAACCATCTAGATTCAAAATAGAAGTCCTTTTCCTTTTTGAGTTTGTAGAATGTACAAAGGAAGTTCAGGCTTAGGGAAACTGATCACACTTTCATGTATTATTCACTTCGGGTTTTCCCTGGTTTTCTGAAGGAAAGGTTGTGCCAAATGTCCGATCCCTCACATGGCAGGTGTCGCACGGACTGCGCCTTGTTCATTGCAGCGAAAAGGGGGGGGAAAGCCTCTGTTTTAAATTTTGTGTGGAAGTCTCTCGGTTCAGAAGGCATTAAGATAAGGGAGCGCTGATGGTGGAGATGGAACCAGCACGCCCAGCTGGGTTATTTAGCAACAGCCTGTGAAGTGTCAGCTTCTAGGTAAGGCGTCCTCTTAGGGAGGCCGAAGGGTGGGCAGAGGGGGCAGCAGTGGCAGGAAGGACGGAGACGGCAAAGCAATCTCGGCTTTCCAGGACTGGGGGGTTGGAGTTACGTGGAAGACCCTGTGCAGGAAGGCAGTGCTTTAGAAGGATCAATCAGCAAAATCACATCGTATTATTCAGACAAATAAATCACCATCTGCTAACCCACAGAAATACCTTCTCTTATTTATTATTTGTGTTTCAGGCTCTGAGTGTGAGGTCTTGTTGGACCGATTGAGTTTTAGGACCACATGACAGTGCTGATGTGGAAAGGAAATCCCTGTCCTTAGTTATGGGGTATATAATATAATATATGGGGTATATAGTATTCTATGTTATGGAGAATATAAACTCTTTCCTTCTTCGTAGATGAAGATGATTCCCAGGCTGCTCTAGGAGAGCTTTCTTCCCTTTTAGTTACAGTATTTTTTCACACTAGCTAATATTTTATTTAAAAAAAAAAAAAACAAACAAACAAACAAACAAACAAAAAAACACCACCTGGGACAGAAGTGGAGATGTGATCCCTGTGATGCTGCTGAAGAAGCTGCAGTAGTTCAGGATGAGTAAGAGCCTTTTATCTTTGTCACTTGGTGTTCATTTTACAAGGGTAAATTTCTTTGGGGTACAATGCACAACATTTTAGCCAGTTACTTTTACTTCTGTTCCACATCATAAGTGAAGTGCAAAACCCCTTTGAAATTTGGTGGGTCATCAATCCAAATGTATGCACACGTAAAAGAACAGTGATTTACTCTGTAGGGATGAGTCACAGCTACTCCTTTCCCTCCTTTTAGGATGACTGTGTTGCATTGAACATGATGATTGCATGGGTATTCATGAAATCAAAATTACAATAGTCCAACTAAATTAATTTCCTGTGTTTCATGGTACGCAGGTCCTGGACCCAGACACCAAAGGGTACAAGAGGAGCTCTTAGGTTCTAGTACCAATCCTAAATGACTTAACTATCTCTACAGAACTGAAGGCAAGGAACAAACAGACCTTCCTACACTCAGTTTGTCCCAAGCCATTGCTACGCTCCTGTAAGAGATGGGAGAGCACAGGCCACTTCCCACACGAGGCTGGCTCTGTGAGACAAGCCTCTTCATGTAGAAACTTGAACACATTTTAATAGCACCATTAAAGAAAAAAGAAATTTAAAACTTAAAATGGCAACTCACTGTCCTCCTTTTATTTCCTAGGAAACCTAGTGCACAGGGGAAGGTGAGCTGGAACAGCCTGGCCATGTAGCCCAGGTTGTTCTTTCTTGCTGTAGTCAAAAATGGACTACAAAAAAAGAATATACGAGCCAGGGACACATAAGATGACCGTCTGTCCCCTGGTAGCCTTCCTCCTCCACGGGCCATGTATTCACAACCCCTTACAAAATTCTGGGTAGTTACAGTTAACAGATCTGAAAATGCAGGGCCGAATTCTCTTCCCCCAGTGGTTTTTACATCAGGTACTCTCTGGGTGTGACATCAGTGCAGGTGGCTCAAGTTATTGCAGTGCCAGTTGAGAAGGCTTATGCTCCTGGGGAAAAGCAATCACTTTTTAATGTGTCATTGGCAACTAGTTACGTTTAACATGCTTCCAGGCTCCTGTGACTTGGGAAGGAGGTACCGCTATAAATCACTGATAATTATACAGGAAAGCTGTTTAAAACTGAGGCGTGCTTTCTGAGCCTAAGTAAATGCATTTTGAAAGTCCTAAGTGTCTTGCTTAATCTCCTGTGCCACTTGCAGTGGCCGAGAATCTCTCAGCTGTTTCCAAGTCATTAGTGAAGAGGGGCTAAAAGCAAAGTAATCCGGACTCCCTTAGGAGAAACACGTAGGCAGATCACCCAGACCTCTGCAGGTAAATGCAGACGTGAAGCTTTCTCTTGCCTGAAATCCAAAGTATGCATGAAAAGCCAAAAGCATCTTTACAGGAGCCTTACCTTTGCTTGTTAGATGTTGGGGGAAAAAAAACCCATGTAAGGCGACATCTCTCTCTTGGTGTCTTTCTGTGACCTTCCTCCAACTCTGAGCAAGGGGAATTTTCCTCCTGAAGGTGAGCCTGACATCACTGCAGTGGCTGTTCTTGATTTGGGGAGACCTGAAAGGATGCAAAGGCATGAAAACTGGTCCTTTCAGGACTCGGAGTGCAGAATGATGATGGATGAGGACAAAGGCTGGTTTTCCTGTTGCCTCACTCCCCTCTCTGCACTTGGATATTTCCTTCTGGTTAGAGACTAGATCCTAGCTGGGTGTTTTCCAGGAAGCAGTGGACAGTGGTGGCAGGAGTTAGAGACAAATTCATGCCCCGAGGTGGAAAGCCTGCCACCAGCCTAGCTGGACTCACAGCCTCTTCCCTGGGGATGCCCTCATACCCTATGCCTTAGGTTCCTGCCATGCTTGAAAGAGCAGCTACATGCATGCATCCACTCGTGCTGCCCCGTACAGCAGCTGGCGAGAGGGATGCAGAAGACGAACAGTAAGTGCCTTGTTCCTTCCTCTCCCAGGCATTCACGAAGCAGGCCAGCCCATCGCTAACATTGCTCCCAATTCCTATTTAATGTCTCCCCCCAGCACACTCCATCGCTTGTGTGCATGGGACCCAGCCCCGCGGCCTGGGGAGCCCCGGCCCCGCTGGGGACTGTGGAATCAAAGGTCGGGCCCGTGGCTGCCGGGGGCCTCCGGGCCCAGCTCTTGCGCGGTGGTGCTGGGGCCCGGGCTTCTGGGGCCGGTCTTGGGGCTCCCGAGCAGAGCCGTGCCAGGGTGCAGGGGCCAGTTCGGGTCGGGGACAGCGAGTGAGTGCAGCGGCTCCGGGGCGCTGGGTTGGGGCAGGCACCAAGCCTGGGAAACGGAGACCCGGTCCGGTGAGTCCGGGCTCAGGAATGGGGGCTGAAGCCCCTGTGGGTCTGGGTCTCAACACTGGGCTTGTTGTGCCAGGTTCGGCACTCAGAAGCGGGGACAAAGAAGTCTTGTGTGCCAGAGGCTTGAAGCCAGGCTCATTGGGCCAGTGCTGGGTTTCAGAAACTAAGTCCTGTTTTGGGGTCAAACGCAGAAGCTATGCCCTGCATTTGGGGGGCTCAAAACAAGGCTCACATGGCCAGATTCCGGGCTCCAATGGGCACACAAGTCTTGTGTGTTTGGGCTCAGAAACAGAGACCAAGGCTGTTTTGGGGGCTTTAAGGCAGGCTCATTGGGCCAGCTTTGGGGTGCAGGAACAGAGACGAAGTGCTGCATTTTGAGGGATTGAAGCCAGGCTCATTGGGCCAGGTTTAGAAACAGAGACACGTGCTGTGCGTTGGAGTCTTGGCACTCAGCTCATTTGGTCAATTTGCGGGTTCAGAGACTAAGTCCTGTGTTTTACTGTCTTGAAACCAGGGTCACTAAACCGGTTTTTGGGCTCACAAGGAGAGACCGAGCGCTGTGTCTGAGGGGCTTGAAGCAGAGCCTGAGCCCTGTGTGCCTGGGGCTTCAGACTGCGCTCGTGTGCCCAGCGCTGGAGCCAAGCACGCGGGCTCAGTCTGTCCCACGCTTTAGTGCTCAGGAACAGAGACCAGGTCCCATGTTTTGGGGGCAGGACAGGAGCCACTCTTGTCAGGGATGGGACTGGGCAGGAGATACAGCATGCGGGGCCCGTATGGCTGTTGCTAGTTCATGGTTTGAGCAGGGGCTGATCCTGTGGCTGAAATGGGGAGCTGCTGGGGAGTCCCAGCCCCATGGGCCAAGCTGCAGCTGCTGCTCCTTTAGATGGGACCCCAGAGAATCAGTGCCAAAACCCGCTGTGAAAGTCACCAGGCCCTGGATGGGCACCCACAGGGGGTCCTGTGCCAGAGGGAGGGCAACAAACTGCTCTCCCCAGCTGGCCTGCATGCTTGCCCCAGGGCGGAGGAGTGGAGCAGGACCCAGAGCCTGTCCATCCCCACCGACTGAGGAGAGGGGCTGGGAGCCAAAGTGCACACCCACAAGAGGAAATGCCTGCTCAGCCACATTGGGGCACCCCAAACGTGGGTTCATCCAGGGTTCTCACACCCTTCCAAGGCTCAGGACCAGCATATTTGCCTCGTCACTGGCACCCACGCTGTGAACTGCTGACCACTGATAAACTTGGTGGAGCAGCTCTATTTCTGCAGCATTCATGCTAGTTCTCTGTTGATCCAGATGCCCCTGGAGTCCACCTTGCCAGAGCCGCTTCTCTGCAACACCAGCCAATGCCAGGAGGATTGCAAAGCCGCATCAGAGAGGCCAGCACTACCTCGGATGTTCGAGGTGTCCTTTATCCCTCAGGGATAGCTCTCAGCTCCCACAAATCAAAGTCCGTGTGTCCAAGACCGGGCCATCCTTTGGCTGAGGTATCTGCTACAGCCCTAGGCCCCCAGCAATGTCACCGCAGCCACCACTGAAGTTCCCACTTGCCAGCAGCTCCTGAGCCTCAGCTGCTTCCCCTGAGCCGCGGTTGCCCCCATGCTGGCAGCCATGTGAGCAAGGTGCCTGGCACACAGCAGAGCTCTGCGGAGCTGCCAGAGCACAGGCAGCACAGCAACCACAGCTCCTGCCGCTGGGAAACTTCAGGGCCAGCAGTCAGTGCCTTGTCTGCCCCGGTCACTCGTGGGCTCCCAGCAAGAAACCAGTGACTGAGAGACTGTGGGGCCAGGCGTGTGGATGGAAAGGGCTTGGGGAGGGATGAGTGACAATAAAACACTCAGTTTTTGGGGAGGGAGAGAAAAGCATGGTAAAAAAACATGCAATGACTGCTGTGCAAAGTCAAAACTTTTTACCTTTAGTCTTCAGTTTTAACTTTACATCTTAACCTTAACACATGGCTAGCAAGCACACACAGGAGACTGAGAACAGCTGCTTAAACATATCGGCAAGTAAACTGTGTTCACCAAAAGCTAAAGTATTAAACAAAAATGCATTTAACAATACCCTTGAACTCATCAGAAGCTGCTGCAGAAAGGCTGTTCTTGCTCAGGTGACCCAAAGAACTGCCAGAGCAGTTCTGGTCCTGGCCCTGCTGCCCCCAGCCACGCAGATATCTAATTTCACCATCCCCAGCCCTGGCCTGCTGGGAAGCAGCTGCAGCTCTGGGGTTTCTGAAGGGAGAAACAAAACCCATTCTGCAAAGAAGCTGCTGATGCCTGAAGCTGGGAACAAGAAACTGGACAAACTCCGGTAATGGAAGACTTTGGCATTCAGGTGCGTCCAGCTCTTGGTGGCCGTCCTCCTGCTGCCTTTTATTTACCATGATTAGGGCAGTAATGAGCTGCTTCCCCACCTTGGAGAGCCCCAGAAAGTTCTGACAGTCCATTTCTCATCCACTCTGTGGATTTGGATGCTGAGAGTGTGCCCCCAGGGAACGCCCCAACAGTGCAGCCCAAACCATCCCAGCCTGTCCAGGGCTGGAGATGGGCACAGCCCAGAACAATCAAGATCAAATGATCTTCGCTGGGAAGGAGATCTGAGGACACACTAATCCAACCCCACAGATCATTAATAACATCCAAGGCAGTCAACAACACTACACTGCCTGTGTCTGCTACAGGGACAACAGGGGAGCCAGCAAGAATTTGCAGAGAAAACAAGTGCCGTACCTGGAGTCAGGTACTGTGAGGAAATGATTTCAGGGCTGCCCAGAGGACCTGGAAGCCCAATTGCTGTTAGGTTTGGCGAAAAATGAGTAACTCTCACCCTAAAGCAATGGTATAGCAGCAGAAAGAAACGCAGAGAAGTCAGTTTTGTACTAAGGGAGAACAAGTTACATATTCTTTGGAGACGGATGTGTCCATCCTGCAAATAAAAGAACACTGATAGAAGAAACAATCTACAGATTGGCGTCAGTCTGCCCCCAGGAAGGTTAAACGTAGAAATGAACCCAAAAGACAGGTTTGCAATTGTAGCAAGTTTCAGCTTAGTATGTGGTCATTCCCTTCTAAGCCACAGTAAGTCAGTAAAACATCTTTCATAGTAAGAAATTAAGGGAGGAATGAATGCACGCCTAAAATCCATCCCAGCTGGATTTCCAGCAGCAGCTGTCCTCCCTTATCTGCTCAGACTGAAGCTCAGCTGTTTTTTTAAGATACTGTGTTTAGAAATGTGCTCAGAAGCATCCAGGACTTACCTGCACCTCTGATGTAGTCTCCCTTTAAGCTGAAATGCAGTTTTCAAGGCTGTCCAGCATAACATCACATTTGACTAACAAAGTCAAATGCTGAAGGTCTTAAGTATCTCAGATCAACTTTCTCTGCTGTTCTGCAGACATGCTACATCTGACATCCTAAATGCATGTATATCTGCACTGCTGAGCCCACCTAAGCTTCTGAACTTTGCTTCTAGAAGTAATGCTCCCCTAATTTCTTTTTGCTCCTAAAAAAGTCCATACTCCCCAGACAACAACACGGTCATCCCAGGCCCATTTTCCTTCCAACCCTGAGCAACCCATCTGACTCAAAATAAATCTCCAGTTACAGCTAATGTCCCTAGCTATAGAAAATTACTGTAGCCAAAAATAATTTCTTTTGAATTCTTGCCTAACGAAAGATGGAGAGAAAGGGCAGCTATGTGAAACCAGAGGGGAAAAGAGTATGAAGTGTAAAAGCTGGCCAGTTTAGGTTTTGAAATTCCACTCAAGAAACCTTTTCCAGTGTTGGCTCTATTCTTGCCTGCACAGGTCAGAGCTTATATTTGCTCACACCTGGTGAATATCACCATGTCAGGATGGCTGTCTGGTAATCTCACTGGCTTCACTGAGAGTTCAGGATTCGCAAAGGAAGCATTTCTTTCAAGATGAAAAAAATCCCATATTAAGAATATTTGGGGGTGTGTAGAGGAATGAAGCTGGGTTAATTAACATTGATAATATACAGCTGTGGGCTGCCTTGGGGGTGGGTTGGCTGATGTGGATAAGGTGCAGCTGTGACTGTTGAGTAGTTCCTGCTAAGTAGTTAAATAGCTCTAAGGACTGTATGAAGGGCAGCCAATGAAGAGAAATGTGGAAGAAGCAGAGGGAGGGTGTGGGTGCTGGTGCCCTGGAGGTAGGAGAGGCAAGGAGAAGGATGCAGCAGAGGCAAGAAGTAGGGTGGGCTTGCCTGAAGAGTATGGAGAACAGCAGGAACAGTAGATGAACTGTTGAAACCTTGTGGGGCATTGGTGGCTGTGCCAGGGCAAGGTGTGCTAACTACTTATTGAAGTTAATCTGGTATGTGATGGTAACAGCCTTGTTGCAGCTGGCTAGTTTTGATAGAGCTGCAACAGGGGTGCTTTTTGCTTATGTTTTTTCCATTTAAAATGCTTTCTATATTCCTACCTAAATGTGTTCATTGCCACCTTACACCCAAGAGGTACCCTTTCAACACTTTCTTGTAGCTGAACATGCTGGGGTTTTTTTCCTGGTATTTACTTCTGAGGTTCAAGAGCAGTGAAAAAGGAGATCCTGCCTCAGCATGTGCTGTGTGGGCTACACAATGGGGAGCTCTGTGTAGCTTCTGCCTTACAAAGGGTATCCTCTTCCAGTCCTTCAGCCGCATCTCTGTGAATTCGTTTTAAATTAACTTTTCCTGAAGGTGTGGGCTTTGACTAATAGAGATTATTCCAGGTGAAGGCTCCCTAATACTCCAGGGAACTTTAAAAACCCCCACCTCCATCAGAAGTACTTCATGTTGTGCTGTCCTATGATCCCACAAAGTTACTAACTCACTTGTACTTTCCTTGGGTTAATAAAGCCAGAGCTTCCTTCTTCCCTGATATTTCTTTCTGATGAGATCCCAGCCTTAACAACCAGAAATCATTGCTGCAGCGTAAATCATGGCCTTACACTTAGTATGAAGTTTGATACCATTTTTTTTTCTTACCTGCCAAGGACATTCTACCCTCTCAGCCAGTCCTCGCGCAGTATGTTATGATGGCACGTGTGCCACTAACACTGTGCTTGAGAGGACACACAGGTGCTTTATTTGAAGATAAAAACAAAAGCACTCACCCTGAGCTGGATATGTTTTGGGAGCTATTGATCCATTATAGAGGAGAGGGGATCATTACCCTCTGAGCCTGTCACAAGCATCTACAATGACATCCTATGTGACAGCAGTGTCACAGTCTGCTTCAGGACCTACAAGAAAAAAAGCAGGTCTATAACCGCAATCCCAAGTATAGTTCATCTCCAGCACAGCTACTTCCCCTTTAACAACTAAAAGGCTTTTAAATTAGGAGAAGAAATTAGGCCACAAGGTAGCCCTGCAATGCATCTATACTTTGTGAGCCATTCTGAGGAAAAGAAAGCAAATATTCACACCGTCACATCTGTGAGCAACTCAGCCAGGACACAAATGTGAATCCTGCTCTGCTGGTTGAATACTCCCATGCCCAAGGCAGCAGTACATTGTGGTGTAGGCACACACACAAAAACAGTGCTTCCAGCTGAACAGGAACATTTCAATATTTTCCTGGCAGAAAAGGCTTCTTTGCTGAAACACGAGAATAAGGTGTTTCAAATTTCAGATTATTTTTTTCCTTTGTCAGGCCAGATGGGACTGTTACAAGCATATGAGGCGTATAACAAAATACACATACCTAATCTAAGTGTGAGATTGATGCTCCTATCCCTGTACAGAATCCACAGAGACCTCCTTGCCTCTGCTACAGCCATCTGTGCTGCTGGCTGAAAATCATGCCAGTCTGGTACTCCATGTGCTTGGGACGCGTCTGGGATCTGGAAAAGCTGAAACCGTTTCTCCCTTGTCTCTCTGTCTCCATACTTATTATTTGAAATGGGTCTTTCTACTTTCAACTTGTTGATTGATTTGGAAGTAGGCAGACTGAAGTAGGTAAATCAGGTAGTAACAGTTCAGTTCATAGTCTGTGTCCATCAATTGTTTTCCTACTTGAGGAACAAAAAAACCCAGGACTGACCTCACCACATAGTCAGATCTAATGATATGGTTCAGAAAGACCACTGCATGTACGGTAACTGCTAACAGCACATGTACCACACACGCTTCTCACTGCTCACCCTCACTGTGTGTCACTGCAGAGAAGATGCTTTGACATCTCCTAAACTGAGATGATGTTTCTGCCTCACTCTGAAGGACATTGACAGCCTTGCTGGGAAGCCGGCACCGGAGGTGTCAGTGAATATATCAGAGCTGCTTGCTTTCAGCTGCTGATAGAGGCATTCAGAGCATCCCACCAGGTCCCCAGCACCAAATGGCCTCACCTGGAGCCTCCACCACCCACACACCCTGCACCGCTGGCACCAGCCCTGCATTTAAGCTCAGACCAGCAGCCTTATTTCTTGCTTCAGCAGTAAGCATGTTGTAATTTTTCTTCTTTTCTTGTTTGTCTTGATATTTTATTGCTGTCTTTATTTTCTGCTTTTATTTGGGTAGTGGATTTGGGCTGCCTTTCATTTCTGCTTAGACACTGGGGGGCGGGGGGGTGGTGTCTGGTGTCCTGCTGTCATTAGGTTTGTTTGTCTTCCAGTTCTATTGCAATCTGTCTGCGTTACCTGAGTTAGTGGCAGTATGTGACTTTTTTTTTTTATTAACTTCTACTGGCCAATAAAATAAAGCTAGAACATGTTCTCTTTAAAGCATGCCTGTTAACTTTGTCTTATTGCTTATGTCTAGAAATTATCAGTCTGATTATAGCATTAAGGTAGAACTCCTTGTTCTCCTGGTCTTTGGCAAGGTTTCTATTATGTCTTTAAGCTTAGTTCAGCTAAAAGGGCTGTTTCGGCAACATGTACCCATGGAGGGGTACTGTGGGGAGGCCCCTGAGAGCAGGGGCATTTCTTCCAGTTTAAGTCAGAGCCCTGGAGCTTCTTTTCTTGCTCAGGATATGGGGATGTGAGCTGGGCCTGGAGTACTTGTTGGCCTTCGTAAGATTCCCTTCTTCCACCCTTTAGCCACATGAGGAGGGAGAAAGCTGTTAGTGATCATGGTGGGACAAATACTACCAACTTGTGCCATAGGGTCAGGGTGGGAGTTGGATTTTGGGGAGGCAAAACCTGTAGTCTTGATTACAAGGGCCAAGTAGTGTAACCTGGGGCATATGGGCTTTTCTTTTTTCCCTTGGTTCCTGCTGCTGATTTAAAAGCTACCCTTGCCTTCTTTCCAGAGAAGTTTGGTCTAAATGCTATAGCTCAGCATGCAGGACAAGAGCTTGAGAGTTGCACGCTGTGCTGGGCAGCACTCAGTGCCTTGGGGTGGCTCTGGAGTGCTGCTGCCCCCAGCTGTGATGGCTGGGGGTGTGTGTAGCAGAGGGCTGGCATCTGCAGAGGTAACTGTTAGTCCCTGACCCTGTTAACAAGCTTCCTAAGGCGAAGGGATGCCTCAGAAAGAGCAGAAGGGGGAGGCTCTACAATGAAACACATGCAAGAAACCCAGCCCTGATGTGCAAACCAGCCTTCTCCTTCCGTCCAAGGACAGCGTGGCTGCGGGTGACAGCCCTCTAGCCCCAGGGCTTGGTAGCTTGGCTTTGGGCTGTTCTCTTCTGTTCCTCCTCTCCCTCCTCCCTTCATCAGGCAGGAGCTGCAGGGTCTCTTCCCTCTCTGCTGCGCCTGGGGCTGCAGCCTTCCTCCTTGCTGCACTGAACAAGCAGCTGCTGCGGAGCTCTGGCACCTGTAAGTAGGGGTATCCTGGGCAACTGGGGTGGGGGGCTGCTTTTAACTTGGCTTGGGGTGTTGCTCCCTCGCTGCCATAGCTAGGAGCTGAGATAAAACTGCAGGTGCTTTGTTAGCAACAGGTTTTTGTGTGTGTGTGAGGTGGGATGCTGATCTTGCTGCTCTGAGGTGGGTGGGGGTGCCCCGACTGACCTGGGGATATAACCCTGCCTGCATGGGACTCCTGGTGATGTCAGGTATCTACCTTCTGGTAAGCAAGCCCCCCCGCCCCCCAACACGCTGCTGAAGCTGGTCCCAGGGCGTGCAAGGCTGCAATACAGACTGGTTCATGCATGGGGGGGCATAGGAGGTGGCAGTGGCTGCCTCTGACCCAAATGGCTTTGGTGTTCAAAAGCTACGGGTGACACACAACAACATTTGTCTCCACCAGCAGGGACAAGGCAGCTGGTGTGGCCAGTAAGGACCACTGTGTTTGATGGGGAAAGCATCTGTGATGCTAAAAGTGCCAGTCTAAATGGGCTGGCTGCTTAACCCCTGTGCAGAGCTCCAGGCTTTTATAAAGAAAAGCCTGTTGCCGTTCAGAGCACTGCTGTGGAGAAGGAGTGAGGAGAGCCATTTGTGTAACGTGCTTTGATTTTTTTTCCTGGTTGACTCTACAAATGGCTCTCAATTTAAAAGGGTTGAAATAATGTTTTAAGGGTCAGTTGTCAAATGCTGCTAGTTAACAGAGTTGCCCTGCTGAGTCTGGTGAATTTATATGCCAGGAATCAGAATTATGTTGATTTTGCTGTGAACGAAGGTGCAAAAAGCCTAGTACGGTATTTCAGAGCAAGTTTTGTGTTGGCTTTACCTCTGATAGTCCCTGCTGTATTTCTGTTAGTGCTAGCAGTGTAACTGTCCTCAGATCAAACACCAAATGTGCACAGGTGTATAGAGGAGAATTCAACCTGTTATTTTGAAGGGATTAAACATGAAAGCTCTTAATTTGAGATACATTTGAGATGGTTTCGGTCAAGGGCAACGCCTTTTAGTCCACTGAACTACTCATTTCAATCAGAATGGCTCTCCAAGGGGCTGACTTGGTCTTTTATTTTTCTCCTTGGCGACTAAGAGTTACTCCTGTTTTGTTTTATACCAGTAGCAGACTACCTCTAGCAGGAGAAAAGTATCTGGAGCTTGAAGTACCTCATTAACTAACTCAATCTATGGAAGAACAGTGCCTTGTTCTTTAAATCTCAACCATACTCAGGGGCTGCAAATTATAAAATGCAGTGGGCTCAGTTTCAAATATTCTGCTGAAGAAAGTGTTATTAATTGAACATAACATTCTGCAAGGGAGAACCATTTCTTGAGGCTTGCATTTAGGTTCCTGTAAGATGGCATCTCAAACCCAAGGAATGGACCTGTGCTGCTGCTTTTATTAAAAGGAAAATTTTAGCAAGGGAAACTTACTTCCAGCCCCTTGCTGCTTGAGGCAGAGGAGATATCTGATTATTTTCCCTTATGGCTATTGCACGTCCTGAACACTAGCTTAGCTTACCTTATGCCTATTGAACGTCCTAAATCCTGCCTGGTGCTGATGTTATTTCCTTTTTAATGAGCATCTCAGTAAAATTTACTTGCTTTCACAGAAATCTAAGACTCTTGTAAGTTAAAAGTTGAATTTATGTACCATGTGATTAGTTAAGCAATCCAATTGTGTAGACCTCACACTAAAGCATGCATCCTGCAAATCCTCATACGGTGGGCTTCTGTCACCCCCAACCATTTTGTTTGCACCTAGACATTCTTTTGCTGAATCTGCTGGGGCTGATGGTGCAGTGATGTACGGCAGTGCTGAAGGCTAAGGTACTTGCAGGCTTGTTAAGAGGTCTGTGGAGAGACAAGGGGTAGCAAACTGCCTGGGGTTGCTTTAGTTATGGCTGCTGTACAAGCATGCAGAGCTCTATAAAGGAGGGACAAGAAGACGGGGAGAAGACTGGTACAAAGCTGCAGGTTAATTGAGCCAGGTCCATGCTGTTTCCACAGCGTTGTGACTTGTGATCTGACCTCTGAGCACCTCTATGGTACAGCCACTGCCACTGAAGAAGTAGAATGGGACTGGATGTTGCTGCTCACAGGGCTGAGGTACCTGCAGGGTAAACTGGATCTAGGGTGAGTCTAACAGTGGTGGGCGATGGGACATCTGTGCCTTGAGCCACTGACCTGCTGAACACCCTGAACTCCTGTGAGCCGAAGGCAGGACTGGTGGACTGTGTGAGAATTGCATTATTTCTATGGAAGCTTAGCAGTTGGTAGTCTGGTAATAGCTGTGGCTGGTATTTGATGCACGAATGCCCTTAAACTAGATGAAGTGATTATTTAATTGTATAATGATAGATGAGTTTAAAACAATTTCCCACATGACATTAAAACTTAAGGATAAGGTTTTTTGAAAGCTTTGGCCTGATCTCCTTGTAGCAGGATTGTGTATCTTGAACCTGTTGACTAATTCTAGCTTTCCGACATAGTAAGTGAATGGCATCAAGAGAACTGCTTTGACAGAAAAGCAATTCTCTCTAGAAGGAAATCATTAACTCTCTCTGCAGAAGGGAAGAGTTACTGTACAGTTAGTTTTCAACTGTCATTAAAATTAAAGTCTAAAATCCCGAGGCTTTTCATTAAAATGCTGCTAGTAATCAGGTGACCCTAGTCAATATGGGTAGAGGGTGCTTGTTTTGCTGTTGCCTTCCAGTGGATAAACCTAGGTTGTTAGAAGCATTATGATATGGCTGGTGTGGGTTATGTTATTTAAGGTACATAATTAAACTAACAGGTGAAGACAGCTTAATGGCCCATCAAGTACACTACACTTTTGATCATAAACTGCTTTAGGTACAGAAGCAAATGCTGTTGGGAACAATTGTGGCACACATGAGCCTCAGCTATCACTGGCTGAACAGTTGGCTTCAGGGGAGAGGAGAGCTTGGTTCAACATGTGAACTTGGGTTCATCGTGATGGAGACCCCAGAGTGCAAGTGCAAATTAAAATAAACCTTTTTAGAGCTGAAATACATATGCATGGTTAACTTGCAACAGGTACATGCAATGGTAGTTTCCAGTAGCTATTTTTGATGAGCACTTGGTGTGGTGGTAACCTGGTGAAATAATGATTAATGCTAATCAGTGACAAAAGGGATCCTCAGGGAAGAGAAGGTGACAAGGCACAACAGATTACCGTGCTACTGGAAGTGCTGGGTTCATTCATGCCACTGGTGCTGCATGCCACTCTCCTCTTTGGGAGATGCATCTCCTGATGGGATGCATCATTCCTGGAAAAGCACAGGAAAGGGGACATGGATGGCTGTGAGGAAGGAATAGCCTATGTTTGGACAGAAAACCAACTCAAGCTTGAAGGCTTGAACCCCACAGGTTACTGAGGGGTGATCTCTCAGTATGACAGGAGTATGTAAAATTTCTGACCTCTGTTAGAGGTGGCTATCGATGTTATCCAGGTGAGGCTTAAAATTTGAGTTGTGTGAATTGCTCGGTACATAATGAAAATAAAGTCACTGAGGCAGTAAAGGGAGTTCAGAAATACTAAATAGCTTGAAATAATTAGAGCAATTCATGGAAAGAATTGGTGGACTACTCTGTAAGTGAGTATTTAAAGTAACTGTGTAGATGTAGATGCCAATTCAGTAAAAGTGAACAGTTAGCAAAGTAGGAAGGTATAGGAAGAGTTCACTCCACTGCCCTGTTCTACAGTCCTACAAACTATTTAGCTCTTTCTAAAGAGATGATACTATGCAGGTTAAATCCTTGCTATAAGCTTAGCAGACTTTTTTAGTCTATACAGTTATTTAAGATTAGAGGTGTTACCTCCAGACAAATCTGACCTTTGGTTGTGGCTAAGTGTTGAGGATTCAACACTGACTTGCTGCACAGGTAGTTCACCTATTGTACCCTTTGTCAAGGCAGGCTGTTCTGCTTAATTTCTAGTGAAGCATAATGAGATATTACACTACCTGGGAACTTGGGTGAGGAGGTAAAATGCTATTTAATTGTAATAAGCTCTAAGTATCGATCCCTGATGTAAAATGCAAACCATGTAAACACTGCAATTAGTTTCCAGTTAAGTGTGCAGCTGGCTGGGTTTGAATGAATCTATACTAAGTGGTATAGAGCAGTTAAAAGGATGTGTTTTAAGCTATATTCCCCAAAATAATGTCAATATTATTAGACTTAAGGTATTAATTGCATGTGACAGTAAGTCACCCCAAAAGAAGCATTGGCTCAAGCCCTGGTGAAGAACAAGCATTGCTTGTATGTGGTGTTCTAAGACTTCCTTCTAATTGGAGTAGGCTGGTTTGTTTGTTTTTGTTTTTTTTTTTTTTTTGGGGGGGGGAACAGGGGATGACATCTTATTCTTTTCTAATGGTAGTTCACACACACCTGTATTTGTGTAAAATTACAGCAAATATCTGGAAGAAGGGTGTCAGTCTCATAACTCTGGACCTGTTACTGTGATTTTTGTCAAAAATGGATGCTTACTGGATAGCTTCATGTGGTTTTGCTCTATAGATACACCCTCCTTTCCCCACCAAATAGAGATTCTCAACATGAGGTTTGTATTGAGGCTTTCCAGTTCAGGAGAAGCAATGGATATACTCCAGATCATGGGCTCCATTTGCTTTTGTGCCTGTCTCCTACTGGGCAATAATAATTCCATGCTAAAATAGATTTAAATCAAACAATTACGACTCTTGCTCATTTTTCACAATAAGCATAGATATAACCTAGTGCTAAAAAACCTTGTGATGTGCTATTTGCATTGGTATTGTTTTGGTTCAGGCTGCTGGCAGCCCAAATGTTCTCAGGTAGGAGAAAGGAGGCTGGGAGGGACAAGAGAAATTCTTCATTCCGCTTCAATAATTCTAGATAGAAACCAATTTTCTGGGTAAAATAAAATAATAAATAAAATTTTAAAATCCATATATTTTTCCAAGTTTTGTTTTTATAATATTTAAAAACCCATGCAGGAGGTTATGTCATAAATACTGCAAAACTCTGTTGTCCAAGCCCTTGGCTTCAGGAAAAAATGCTATCTTGGTTTGGCTTGAAGTGTAAGTGTTTTGGTGGCTGGGCTGAGGATAGCACTCGGGAAGCACACCTTGTCTTGAGTTTAGTTCTCTTACAACTCTATACAAGAGTAATTATTTTTTTACTTCATGCTGATCTTTGTACTCAGATTGCCATAGTGAGAGTAAGTACTTGATAGCCAGTCGGATGTCCTGAGTTTTTAATGCTGAACTCTGCTCAGAGGGATGGCTGCCAGAATCTCTACCTCTATTTGCATTTCCAGTTACTATTCTGCTGGCATGAGAGTCTTGTCATCCTTTGCCCATACAGCAGTACCTGTGTGACAGTAGCTTCTGTAGTTACTTCAAAATAAGGTTTTAACTTTGAAACAAACCAATATGAATTGAGGCTTATAATCAGACTTCTTTAGTGTTACTGTCAAAATTAAAGTCATGTTTCAGTTGTACCTGTGTTTGATCCAAGGGGTGCCCTGAAAGTCTGAGCAAACGATTCTGTTTTGGGACCTGGACTGCTTGCACTGCTCCCAGCCCTGCCTGGGGATTTGCTTGTAAGGCATTGCTGGCTTTTCAGCTACCTCGAGCAGCTGACGGCAGGAAAAGGATGGGTGAGAAAGTGTCCTAACCTGCTTAATTATTTACTTGGGACCCTATCTTCCTAACAGCATCGTCCTGTGTCACAGAATGGGACTTTCCACAGGGATGCTTGCATCCTTCATGAGAAAACACTTAATGCTTTGTTAGAGGCTTATCGTGGAGGAGCCAGCGCAGGGCAGATTGTTTGCCACATGTCTTGGCAGTTTGCAGCTCTGCAGCAGATTAAAAACTAACATGTCCGTGCCACATTCCTGTACGGACTATAACTTGGTGTCACTGAACCTTGGGATGAGTTCTGGTCATTCCCTCTGCAGTGATGACAGAATCCTCTATGACCCCCATTTTGGGTGGAATGTGGCAAAAACCACATGACAACACCTGCTTCTCTGTACATAGTGAATTAGCTTGCAACCTGACAGATGGGATCCTCAATGGCTTTTTTGTTTGCCAATTTTTATTCTCTTCTGGGACCATCTCATGATTGTCCCACCTTTCAGCTTCTGCCTAAACTATGATTACACTTGCTTCCTCCTCCTGCCTATTCCCCCAATTACTCTGTTAACTTTCAATACTCCAAATGACATGGTTGTCGTCTCCACTTGAGTGCTCTGACAAGGAGTGACTCATGTGCAGAGCTTTGGCCTGCATATAAGATCAGATGATTCAGCTTTGTGCCTACATCCAGCCAATATTGAAGGACTGTGGATGCTAAAAATCAGCTTCTGTGCTGGAAGGTGGCAATTTAGGAGGCTCATTTTTCCATTATTGGGGAATTTAGTGCTGCAGAAAGCCTGGCAGTGATCATTTAACAGTTCCTATAGTTTAATTCTCAACACTTACTGCTGAATGCTCGCTGGAGTATCTCTCCAGTGAAAAAAGCTCAGACAATACTTAGTATGGTTCCTGGCCAATTTCCTATGATGGATGGGAAGCTGCTACTTATGGATCGGATCTCAAGAGGACTTTATTGAAATAATGTAAATTTACTGAAAGTGGCTCAGTTATGAATTTGTTTCTCTTTCTGAATTTAAGTAATATATTACAATGGACAAATATGAGCAAGGTATGAGGGGACCAAGAATGCCATGCTCAGTGTCTGGCGCTCAGGAGTAGTGGACATGTTTGTTCAGCCCATGTTAGCAAAGGAGAAGAGAGATGTGACAGCTTTGCTAGTCTACTTTCAAAACACTGCTAATGCTGCTGCATTTGGTAGCTATGAGTGTACTGATGAACACAGAGAATGCTGCTCTTGCTGTATTAGCTTTTTTCTACAGCACTTTCTTGGAAGTTTTACTGCCTAGCCACAAAGACCCACTTAATGAGAAACTCATCAATTCTCTGAAAAATGCATGTCTGAACAGCAAAGGCAAGTTGCTTTCTGCCCTGTTCTGGCTTGTACAGCATTCATTCCTTTCTTATAGTAAGCCCAGTACTCTTCTTGATAGTGCTAGATTGTGCAGTGTGGTGTATGGGGGCATGAGCCATCTAAAGGGAAGATACCCGAAGTATCAGTAGCTTTGAACGCATCCTAAGCACCAGGTAAATTGCAGACTTACAAAAGAATATTTCTCAGAGTCCTTGTGGTTTTGCTATAACGCTAGATCAAGAGGACGCGAATGCTATTGGGTGGCATGACAGAAAACACAGGAACTGTGTTAAACCAATACCTTTAACTTGGCCTCAGTAAGAATTATGATAGCTTTCAATAAGGCATTGCATAATTTGTAAATAGATGTTCTCTCACAGATGTCCTAGGTTTCTGACTGAGCAGCTATTAAATTAAGGCTTGGGTGTAAGACTCTGTTATCATGACGAGGACAAGCCCTGTACCAAATGTGTGGTATAATTTCCTTGCACTCTACTGAGCTGAGCGCCTTATGATTATTTCCCCTGTGCTGCTGACATTAGTGGTAGCGCCATCCCTGCTGCTGGCTGAGAAGACTAAGGCTAAAAAGACTCCTTAGATTTGAACTTTGAAAAAAGACCTCTTATAAATGTGAAACTTTGAGATTTGGGTTGTGAACGGTCTTAGGGGAATTCTCTTGAAGATGACAAAAGGCCATTTCCAAGTATAAGACAGCTAAGAATCTTATGACTTGCTAGGCTTCTTAATAAAGTGGCTGGGTAAGTGTGCCTGTGTGTGGAAATCTTACTTTAACCTCATTTCAGGGAACAGTAGGCTGAGATTTTAGTTAAAATTTTAAACAGCCTGTGACACATCAAATAGAAAAACTTTAAATTCGGAAGCTTAGAGGTTGACTAAGCATTAAGCAAAAAAATAGGAGCATAATGACAAGCAGTAGGTAAGCAGCCTAAGCAACAGTGCTCCCAAAATTCACATGTTACAGCTATCATAATATAACATGCATGCAGAAAACATTTTCTATGTGACCAAAGTGCTGCATAACTTTCATTTTACTGTGTAACACAGGTCTCGCTCATCTACTGTTAAAAACACTGTCACTGCATCTGTTTATGCTATCAGTCCCTGTTCTCCTGGTGCAGTACGTTGTACAGATTCCTGATGGTTAAAAAGGCAAAACAAGTAACTGACAGACTTCCGCCCTGTACTCAACTATGAGCCAAATGGGTTATTTCAGATTTTTAATATTCCTGGGCAAATTGGTAGGAGTCATGTATGTACTTGATAGGATAAAATTAATACACTGTCATCTTTACATCAACTAATAGCAAATGGCAGAAAATGCTTAGCTATAGGGAGGTTTTGCTGTGGTAGACTTCTAGCTTTGGTTTTCCTTGGTTAATGTGGTAATAAAAATCAATGTCTGACATGAAACCTGTGTAATATTACTTGAATGTCAGAAGACTGAAGCAGGGTGGAAAAACCAATGCATTCTAGAGAAACGTAACAAACTTGCTGGGAGTGCCTCACCTGCCCTTAGCATCTTCTGATTTACATTTGAGATTTGGCTTTTCAGCAAAATGTTTTATATTCCCAGCTCAAGTGGATGAGTAATCTGCAACTAAGTCTTATTTCGTTTACTATACCAATCCTATGGATAGCATTGTGCTTCATAATTAGGATAGGAAAAAAATTAAGGTCTTTAAAAAAAAACCAAAAACACCAGATTACCTTGACAAAATATTTTCTTTGGTGCCAGCTTGGACTACTCAGATAAATGACTGCTAGGGGAGGATAAACAGTTTAAGTCCATTTATAAGAGTTCTGCATGCAACTTCAAGATTGGTACGTCTCCCTAGGATTGCCCATTTAAAAATGAGAAATTTTCTTCTCATTGTACACCTGTTTTTCTTCATGGAAGCAAATGTCAATAAGAAAAAAAATGTGTTATTGCAACTTGCTATTTTTCATGTGGCTTTTCTTTCAAGCTCCTTTGCCCTAGGTGAAAGCCTACTGTTCCCATGTGATACTCAGTACTTATTTTGAGATAAGGCACTCCAAGGTATTTCATATAAAATATTGTGGAAATTCTGATGTATGAAAAAGTAAATAAAATACTTCGAGTGAGTTCTACTACCATAATTCATAGATACTCTTATTCTTACAGTTTGTACTTTGCAGTTCAGGTCTTGTCTTATACAGACCGAATGCTTCTGCTTGTATGGCAAACTGATGTTAAGTGCAAAATGAGGTTAAAACTTACCTTAAAACAGTTTTGAAGAAGTTAATAACACTCTAATAGAATGTTGACTTGGGAAAAAGGCTGTCTTGCCTGTGGCATTTAGCTTGGCAAAGCCAGGTGTTCTAGTTTGTTAGTGACAGCTTCTGTCTGGAACTTGGCGCCTGGCTGCTGCTGAACCACTTTTTTTCTGTTCCACTCTTCTGGAAGGGAAAGCAAAGATGAGCGATGCTCACAATGAGCTGCGGACATACATCCTTTGTGTCTAACCTATTGCCATGTATGATGCTATAATGAAGTATTTCTGAAATTTACAGCTAAGTGGGAGAATGTATTGCCACGTTTTACCTTTTTAGATTAAATGACCCCTATCTTACAGTATTTCCCTGGAGGTCATACTTTTGAACCCTCTGATCTTCCCTGTGACTTCCTATAGACCTCCTGCACTTGGTCCAACTCTGCGTTGAATTAAATCAACCAGAACTAAATGCAACAAATGAAATGAGCCCTGAGTACTGAACAGCATGGAGGTATTTGTGTTGTGTAAGTTTACATGCTGTTGAGGTGCCTGCCGTTTCTGTATGTCATGCTGCTGTTGCCTCCCGTTCAGCGGGTATGTTGGTACAAACCCCAGATCCTTGTCCCTAGTACTGTCATACAGTCAGTGTTCCCCCAGTTTTTTTCCTGCCTCACTGCATACTGCTGTGCAGTGTGCCCATGTTGAACAGTATTTTGATTTTAAGCTGATTTCCATAGGAAATGGTCTTTTGCAACCAAACTGCCTGGCTGGCAATCAAACTGCTTTCCCTACTATTGCTTCTTCCAAAAACAATTGTTTTTCATTGAGGCAGAGGTCACTTGTGACCACTTCCCATTGTCATACTACTTTACATGCCCTACTTAATTCTTAAAAGTAGCTGTTAGTAGCACTTTACTGAGTTGGGAATGTTCACAGTTGATCTTTTTTTTTTAAGGCAAGAACAATTTGTTTCTCTTGGTCAATAGCTTTTTCTGATCCACTGAGTCATAGGATAATCTGTGCATTTGTCTCTTCCTTACTTCTAATACACTTAGAGAATGAGGTATTGCTATTTTTGCTGTCCCTCAGTGGCTGTATTTTGCAAGGAGGATTTTCGAACTTTTCAGCAGGCCAGATGTGCTATCATTTCCCAAGGCCTCCAAGAAATTTCTATAGTTGACCCATTACTGAGTACAGAGCTGAGGATAAGGGAAGAACTGCTTTTTTAGCACTTACCACATTAGATTTTCTTTCTCCACGACAACATGCTTCTGCCCTTCACATCTCTGAAGGATCCTTATCTTTGTTTTAGCTTCTAAAGCCTCAGAGGATTCTGTGCTGAGATTTCTCACACACAAAACTCAAGATAACAAAAACAGATGGTTGTGCACAAAGGTGAAACAGTGTTGGCTGGCTCCAGTAGTCACTAGATTTCCTCCATGTGGGCAATAAAAATAATTGCATTCACTTCATAATTACCTTGAACTGTTATTGTAAAAATGGAAAATTGATTTTCCATATCCAGTGGCTTGAGATCGTCCTGGTTATGCTGTGAGACTTTATGCTGCATATTTGTGTGCGGGTGCTGTTACTGGTGTTCAGCAGTGTATGAGCCTCACGTGTGTGTGGGACTGGGCAGTTTTTCACTAGTGGAGGCTCTTGCTTTACTTCTTTGCAGATTTTCCTCTGCTATATTAGATGAAGTAGGGAGGCCATGCTCTTATCCAATTACCATGTGGAAGCAAATTACTTTTATTTATCATCTTGTAATATTTATGCATTGCATTATTTCTTCCCTTCTCTTAGATGACTGATGTTTCTGCCTTCTGAGCCTCTCTTGGTTATTTATCACTGTCTGTTTTAGCTGACAAGTATCTTGTGAAAACACAAGGCACCACCTTCATTTCTCCTTCCAGCCAATCCTTTTCTACTTCAGCTTCAATATAATAAAAATCCATGTACCTTTTCCATTTCCTGTAAGCTATGGTATTTGTACAGCAAATCCTCTGTGTTTGCTGCAGCCACAGTACTACAGATTTTCATTAGTGCAACTGTGGTCAGACAAAGTAAGACACACAGCTCCAGTTTTGCCCTGAGGCTGTTTGCAACTTCTCGTTTATCAGTTACAAGCAAAAACTATTCCAGAGTTCATTACTGGAAAGACTGAAAGCTTTGCTTTACAATACATTGCCAAAAAAAAAAGAGAGAAGGTCTAAGATATGTACTAAAAAATAATTAGAAAATTATTTCTCCTGCTTTTAGTGTGATAAGGTATCATTTCAGTTGTCTTAATGAACAGAATTACAACTAGATTCATTCACTAGAATACTGCCACTGCACAGGGATGACCCACAAGGGTTTGTACGCCTGGGACAAAAGCCTTAAACCTGCGTAACAATTTGTACTTGTAAAAAGCCTAGAAAAGGCTGAGTAGCCTGCAAATGGTTGGGTATATAATGTGCAAAGCAGCAATAAAATCTGAACCATAGGTGCTCCTTCTCTGTTCTTGCACAGAGGAACAATGCTCCTCTAGCATGGAATGTCAAAGTACTTCCTCATACCATCAGAGACCCCTCAGAAAGGCAAAGTACAGAGGGCAAAGAAGGAACGACACCCCTATCCCATTTGCAGGGCTGCTGACAGCACAGGTCCTGTTGGTCACATCGGGAGGCAAAAGCTATCTTCCCCAAGCTGGAGCTTTCCTTAAAGCACCACCTCTGGGAAGCAAAGGATTACAGAAGAAAATTAGTGTTAATTTGTAATAATAATAGTAAACCAGGATACATTTCTGGCTGTCCTATTTGCAGAGAAAGGCTAGAGAAGCCAAAACAGAGGAGCCAAATACATGGGGGTTTTGCTAGAGGATGAGAAGGGGCAGAGGACCTGGCTTTTTCCAAACTCTTTGGATTGGGTGCATGGCTACTCTTTGCCAAAATTTTCCAAAGCGGATGGGAGACCTACCAGGAGCACAAGTCTTGCCCTTGCTTGGCACAGAGCAGAACTCCTATTTCCTTGCACAGCTGCATTTACTGTCTGAAATGCAGCAACATGGCTTGGGTAGCTCAATCCCTTGCTTTGTTTGCTCGCAACACGTAACAACTGTCAGATTACTGGCACCATTTATTCCAGTTCTTGCTGTTTCACTTCCCCAGTGTTAAACCAAGCTCCTTGCTTACTCTCATCACTAGCCATCAGGAAAAGAAGGCCTGAACACAAAAGCCCTCACATTTCTGACTTAATACCACTGGTTAGCAGTCTCAGAAGTGACTTGGAGCTACAGAGGAAACACTATAGAGTGTATGGTTCCTTGTCACAGATTTGGGCCTTATCCAGCATTGCCACACCAGGCTAGGCACCCCTGCCATTCCCAGTGAAGGAAGCTCCTGTGGTAAGCTCTGCTTCTCATCTAGATGGTTATCTCCCTAGGCAGAGAGTGCTTGGGCTCCTGCTCCCTACTACCCTGAGAAACCGGCTGGTGGAGGACAAGGAAAGTGAGCAACAGTAAGTCTATTTCTTGTCACAGTGCTGAGTTTTAGTGAGGCAGCATCCCCTGGGATTTATGAAGCACAGCTCCAGATCTGTGATCAGAGGAACAGTGTCAACTACTATTGTCAAATATCTATATCTGTGTTCTGCTGACACTCTTCATCTTGGGCATGTTTGTATGCAAATGCATTGGCGCCTGCTATCTTGAGTGAATACCAACATCGCCATGAAAACACTTTCCACAGCAGTTGACTCTGTGGAGTCAGCTAAGCGTTTGGCACGTAATACATTTGAATAAAAATATTTTCAGTTGTTTTGAAAATATGTTGAATGAAAACAATAAAGATAAATAGTCTTTCTCCATAAGGACAGCAGAAGAGAATGTACTACTACCGCTAGCCTGTATATCCTGCTTTGTTACAACACACAAGCAGCCATTTTTTTGCAAGAGAATATCAGATTCACATCTGCCTACCTTAACATGCAGACATTTTAATGAATATATAAAAATGCAGACCCGTTATAAACATTGTACTACTGTTGAATTCTAAAAATGGAGAAGACACCAGAACACAATGATTTCTTTCACTACTCTGCTTGTTCCAAACCTGAGGCATATCAGAATAAATAATTTTTTTTACTGCATTTGCTACCTGGAAGTAAAACAATTGCAGAGATGTTATTGAATTTCATTGACAAGCAAAATATAGACAAGCTACAATGCTTTCCCAAGAATTAGGTGTGAGCAAATATATCAGGGAATGACAGGCCGAGACAGAATATAAATTAGAAACTTTTAGGTAAAACCCAGTAAGAAGAACGAAGAAAAACCACCTGCCCTTTTAGCGTTGCTACCTAACACTCATTTTCTTTTCCCAGGGAGAGGGCTGCCCTACACAGAGTGACAACAGAATGTCACCTTCCATCGTTACTCCATAGATAAGGGAAAACCAGTGTACACCTCATCATCAGGTATCTGAGGTGGCAGCTGAACCTTAGCTGCACAAAAAAGGGTCCACTCCAAGTTTCCTTTCATAAGCAAAGAGGTGTACCAACCAGCATTTCCCTTCCCTCAGATACAAGCTCATTAGAATTTGGATACTCGTGCCTTAATTTAAATTCCATTTTCAGTAAGGAATTCGTAAGTGTCCTATAGGCACCTGCACTCATTCCTTAATTTTATGCCTTCTGCCACCAGGTAATTTTGCTATTCTTTCAAGTTAGGAACACCTCCATCCCCCTGCCTCTTTAGGTGTCTCCATGGTAGATAAAATACATGTAGAAGACAATTTTGAATGCTGCATCCAAGTCAGCTGCTGTCAGCTGTCAATGTCAAGGTGCCAGTGCTGGCCTGTTATGTAGGCTGGTACCATTTCTATGTGAGTTGTATAATATACTATTTTATATTATTTTATATATGTGTGTATGTATATATATATATATAAATATATAATATAAAAAAAATGTTAGAAGTTTGTCACAGTTCAGATTCGATTTAGAATTTTGGTTCAGTGTCTTATGAAACTATAGGTTCTACAGGGCCAGAAAACAGACTGTGGCCCACAAAGTTAATCTCAATCAGTTAAATTTGGAAGTAAGTAAGTAAATTTGGAGCATACAGTTTCCACACCTACCTTAAATTGATCTTTTCAGCTCCATCAAGCAGTTGAATAAAAAGTCCTGCGTCCCTTGTGTTCAGGCCATTACACCAGCAAAAGCTTTGCTATTACAACACAGCAGGCATAGATAATTGTAGCTTGAAACCAAGATAGAATCACAGAATCGTTTAGGTTGGAAAAGACCTTTAAGATCATCATGTCCAACCACTAACCCCGCACTGCCAAGCCCACCACTAAACCCTATCCCCAAACACCACATCCACACATCTTTTAAACACCTCCAGGGGTGGTGACTCCACCATCTCCCTGGACAGCCTGTTCCGATGTCTGACCACCTTTTTGGTGAAGAATTTTTTCCTAATATCCAATTTAAACCTCCCCTGGTGCAACTTGAGGCCGTTTCCTCTTGTCCCGTCGCTTGTTACTTGGGCAAAGAGACCAACCTCTACCTTGCTACAACCTCCTTTCCAGGTAGTTGTAGAGAGTGAAAAGGTTCCCTCCGAGCCTCCTTTTCTCCAGGCTAAACCACCCCAGTTCCCCACCCAGATTCAATATCAAGAAAGTTCAGGCTTGAAAAAAAAGTCTTCCTTAGAAAAAAACTTGTTGTTTTTGCCAACAATAATCTAATAAATTATAAAATGGGAGAATTTACTTCACAGTGTGAATATACCACGTGGGAAAAGTGCTACTCACATTTTGTAGCAGGAAAACTGCAACATGGAGAGATGATGAATTTCCCCAAGACCACGTGAGAGTTCAGGAACACAGCTAAGAAATGAATCCAGCTATATTGTACTTCAGCATATTTTAAACATACTGTAATCCTTCATGTTTGTAGGCTTCTCTCCTGACCTATGTAGCTTGCAAGCAGGGAAGCAAAATCAACTGTGGTCTAATACCAACTGTACAGAAAAAGATTTCATTTTCAGTGAAATGGGATTGGATTTTGATACATTCAGGCACAAAGTTTGTGCTGCTTCAGAAAGCTTTAATTTAATCACTGCTTTTCATGGCTGAGCAATTTCACTGCTGCCTAAATGCCAGATTACTTTGAGTAAATGGATTTCTCAAGAACTCAAATTATCTTTTTTCCTCAACATAAACGACTCAGGTTGTTGATTTGTTAGCTTAACACAACACAATGTGCCAGTTTACATCCTGTCTGGCTTTCCTCTCCTTTGGGAAAGGAAAGAATTTATAGAGCCCACAGAAGGAATAGAACCCTCAGCAGTCTTACTGGTCATTTTTGTACACCTTGTTGTAAAAATCAAACTAACAGTATTTGTTGCTTTTCCTATCTGAGCAGGCTCAGAACACAGACTGTTAAAATAAACCGTGGAGAGGTGAGTATATGGAAGCTTTGCGTGTATTTCAGCACACAGTATATCCAGACCAGTCGCATTTCTTCAGATCAATTTCAAGCATACTAAAGTTCCCTTTTAAAAAATATCTTTTAAGGCATATTGCAACATGAGTAAGAAAATGGACTCAAATTCTTCATTCTATTGGCCTCACATGCTGAGTTATAATGGGACGTACAAATACCTCTACTTAGAAGGCAATGTCTCCTATGTGGACTTCTACCTTCATCAGCCTCCAGTGGCAGCTGTTTTCATCATCTCTTACCTCCTAATCTTCCTGCTCTGCATGGTTGGCAACGGAGTGGTTTGCTTTATTGTCCTGAGGAGCAAACATATGCGTACAGTCACAAACCTTTTCATCTTAAACCTGGCTGTCAGCGATTTACTGGTGGGAATCTTCTGCATGCCCACCACCCTCCTGGACAACATCATTGCAGGTAGGCTGGTTGGCACCATGCGGCAGAAAGAGCTTGAGGGGGACTCGCCTGCATTTCTGAATGCTGGCTTCCCTAGGGGCCCTAGCACCGGGTGTGTGTTCCTGAGTGGGCTCTGTAGGCGTTTCAAGCCACTGCAAGTCAGAGGTGAGAAAGACAAGCCTCTAACCCACCTTCCGACTGGGGCTGTCCTTGCTGACTTGCATGTCCCTCATCTTTAGGAAGGGATTCTCCCACTACCAGGTCATATGTTTAGGAAGGCTTGGAGGATGCTACGAGTCAGATGCAGAGAACAGTCAACTGTAGTGGTCGATTCTCTTTCTTGTCTTGAGATCTCGTTTTAATGGGATGTTAAACCAAAAATGTTTGCTTTGCTGTTTTTTGGAACATCAGAAACTCACCCAAGGCATCTGGCAAAGCATTTATTTACTTAACCTCAGCCTTCCTAACCCCTGTTATGGCCTGACAGAACAAAATAAATGTGTTAATTCTAGGGTGGAAATATACTTTTATGTGTATAAGCATAGTGCTGCAGTGAGACGGCGGCTATTTCAACTGCCTGTTTCCTTCCAGGATGGCCATTTGGGAGCCTGGTTTGCAAGATGAGTGGAATGGTCCAAGGAATCTCTGTTTCTGCCTCTGTCTTCACTCTAGTTGCTATCGCCGTAGACAGGTAAGATGATGCAGAGACTGTAAACTCTTGCTTTCATCTCCCTCTGGCCACGCTGACGCCGATTCAGTAACCCACACAACACTGAAATAAATCAGAGGTATTTTGCTCCTAAGGCTATTAAGCAAAAAAATAAAATAATTTTTTTTTTTTTTTTTTTAAATTGTGGCCAGGTCTAAAGAGCAGTCCTAGCAATTTGCTCCTCCAATGGTGTCTCTTATGAAGGTACAGCTGGGCTACAATTCTGGCTGCCTAGAATTGATTTGTTCCTTAGTTTGTAAACTAGACAGCAGAGGTACTACTACTGCTTTGGTTAAATGAAGTAGCAGAAGCAGCAGGCAGGTACAGAGACAGATCAAAAGGAGGAAATTTTAACAGCAAATGTGACATTTTGTAAAGATTGATTTTACCAACGCAGCTCTTAAATGGAGCAGCTAAATGCAACTCCACTGGTTTATGCAGGACGAGATGATTGCATCTGTACTTTTTACAAACTGCACAATTTAAAGTGTGCGCATATACTTGCCTGCTGGATTAAGCATTCCTTGAATGGCTTCTCCACATATGTCCCCTGGTATCTTTGCTACAGGTTTCGATGCATTGTTTATCCATTTAAGCAGAAGCTGACCATTTCAACTGCAGTCACCATTATAGCGGTCATCTGGATTCTGGCCATTGCAATCATGTGTCCTTCCGCAGTCACGCTGCAGGTACAAGAAGAGAAACATTTCAGGGTGATCATTGGCTACAGCAACGAAACCCGCCCTGTATACTGGTGCCGGGAGGACTGGCCTAACCCGGGAATGAGAAAGATCTATACGACAGTTCTGTTTGCCAACATCTATCTGGCTCCCCTGTCGCTCATTGTTATCATGTATGCTAGGATTAGCATTGCTCTCTTCAACACAGCGATGCCCGTGGTGGGAAAACACAGCCAGGAACTGCGGCACAGTGTGTCCAAGAAGAAACAAAAAGTCATCAAAATGCTCATTATTGTGGCTTTGCTTTTCACCCTGTCCTGGCTTCCCTTGTGGACTCTGATGATGCTTTCAGACTATGCCAACCTTTCAGATATCCAGTTGCAGATCATCAACATTTACATCTATCCCTTTGCTCACTGGCTGGCCTTTTTCAACAGCAGCGTCAACCCCATCATCTACGGTTTCTTTAATGAAAATTTTCGCCGAGGCTTTCAGGCAGTCTTTAAACTTCAGCTCTGCTCCAGGGAGATTGTTCACAGGGAGGTCCCTTCCCAGCGAGGCCAAAGCAATGCCATTTTGCCAGCTGCCAACTACCAGACACCCCAGGATCACGCCTGTCAAAATGCTAAGGGAGAGGGGAAGACAGTTAAGAAAGGAAATTGGGTGAATAACCAGCAGGATTTGATAATGGAGGATCTAGAAGAGCCCTGCAGTGATAGGATTAAGTGAAACATGCTATGAACTGCCTAAATGATTTATGCCTAGCAGAGTTTATGTATTCGGTTGTAAAACTCATGCTCTGCAGCCCTTTCTGACAAAAACTTCAAGACGTTTCTGTTTTTAAGTAGATACACAACTTGCACAATATCTGAACATTTGATCTAAGTAGGAAAACAAATTCAGCCCTTTCTGTTACCAGCTCAAACCAGTGGCAACTCTCCTGCAGTCAGCGATGATTCACTGCTCTTTAACTGGGCTGGAGCAAAGACATGATTAAAATGGGATTACCTTCCATTTATGTGACATAAGAGAAAAAGAGAGCTAAGATTATTGACTCGGATACAATTACTCTGGATACTCACTTATGAAGAGACCATTCATTCATTTTCTTCTGTGAATCTCTCAGAGCAGCTGAAACAGAGTTTGCTCGAACAATATTTATGGTATTATTCCACTAGCTGTTGTTAATACCTACAATTTTCTTGTGATACCAGGCAATGAACACATCACTACTGTTGGTAGCATCCAGCTATACTGTGAAGCTGGAAAAAGGAGGGAACCACAAGACCTGAGCATATGCCCCTCCTGGGAGTTCAACTGTTGGAGCTCAGGGTAGCTCTGAGCCAGCGCGGCTGAGGGTGTCCCCCTTGTTGCATCAAGAAATAATTTCATTATTGCAAATACGAATACACATTCTAATATGAATACACCAAAATACCTGCTACAGAGATTTAAAAAACAGTCCTCTGCTAAAAGCAAGACTAATCCAATAAACTCACTTCTTGATTTAACATAAATTTATCTTTTTTCAGCTATGGATGCTTGGTACTACTCTTTCAGCTTCTTCTGTGAAGCCTAAACCTGTTCCTTGAATTTGTCAATCTGTTATTCTATAACTCTCATTAACTGAAATATTGGAGATATAGTCTGAATATTTGAATGGAACTCACAGGTTCCTGGGTCTTCTTCTGGTTGTACTCATATTGTTTCTGCCCAGACATTTTGAATGCCAATCAGTTCCTACCCAAATGATGAAAAGGTAACATCTTCAGTCACGTTCCGTTCCATTTCACAACCTTTTCTGGTTGCCCCTCTTGTTAATTCTGTGGTATTAATTATCGTTGCAGCCAGAGAAATAAATAGGAGTGAAAACTTGAGAAATAAAGGATAAAAAAAGAATTTTGTGGTACATTTTGGAGGGAAACTCAGTTCTATTTTGGGGGAGATATGTGTCACCTACAAAGACTGCAATTTCAATACTAGCAGGAGATAAAACACCTTTAAGGCCCATTCAGTCTGTCAGAACTCAGCAGGTGCAGTGACCAACCTTGAAAGCATCTCACAGACTTCCTGAAATCAGTGAGGAATGGTGGTTACCGCAAGGACCGGCCTACACAGATCCGCTAAAGGATTAGAGCATCATCATGCCTTATCCTGTGAAGGTCTATCTATAGGGGCCAAACACCAGGTAAGGTCATTCCACAATGCAGTCCTTCTTCAGGTAAATCGGAGGTACTCCAATTCAGGTCGTGACATACTTGCACAATTAAGGAAAACTGACAACTTTTCAAACTATGTCATCCCGAAATATGTTCCTTTCTGAATGCTGGAAAATAAAAGGAACACGTCTGGGGCATAGTGGGAAGAAAAGCTGCCAGAACAGCTCTGATTTCACAGATGGTTTTTATAGTGCATTTTATGTAGGCTGGGATTTTCAAAGGATCTAAGCAAATACAGATGTCTGATCCCATTGTGTTGAAAACCACAGCACAAAGGTTTTCAGAGCTCCAGATATTCCACACTTCCTGCACCCCTTCCGTCCAGTCCTTTGTCCTTCACTTGTAGGCTGAGAAAATGGGACCTGTTCTGCCTGTCAGTTTGCCTTGCCTGGATTCCCAAAGCTTATCGCTCTGTCAAGACTGGGACCGGTACTATTTAGTATCTTCATCAGTGACATGGACAGTGGGATCGAGCGCACCTGCAGCAATTGTGCAGGTGACCCCAAGCTGTGTGGTGCAGTAGACATGCTGGAGGGAAAGGATGGCATCCAGGGGGACCTGGACAGGCACAAGGAGTGGGCCCATGTGAACCTTGTGAAGGTCAACAAGGCCCAGTGCAAGCTCCTGCACCTGCACTGGGGCAATCCCCAGTAGCAGTACAGGCAGGGGGATGAATAGAGTGAGAGCAGCCCTGTGGAGAAGGACTCAGGGGTAGCGGTGGATGTTAAACTGGATGTGAGCTGGCAATGTGTGCTTGCCATCCAGAAAGCCAGTCGTGTCCTGGGCTCCATAAAGAGAAGCATGGTCACTATACACCTTGCAGGGCATACCCCGTATTGATTTTAGAGTCCTATTTAATATGCTCATACTTGAGACAGCCTCTTGTTGCAGTACGTGGGGTTGTTTCTCAAAAAGCTTTTGCCAAAGATGCATTTTCCTGATTAAGACTAAGGACCAGATGAACTCCAGAGGTCCTACCCAACCTGTATCATTTTGTGCTTCCAAATGAATCAGCAATGTCTTGAAAATACTTTGAAGTGCAAGTATATGCTCATGTTCACCCCAGTTCAGCAAAACATTCAAAAAAATGAAAAAGTACTCGAAATGCCCTGAAGCGCTTGTCTCAAGCTGGTGATTCTCAAGACAGCCTTAATATTTCACTGCAGAACAAGGATGCTGAAGTAAAAGCCATCAAATGGTTTGCCTTCACTAGATGCTGACCTGTGCTAAACGTAGAAGTTATGCTTTTAAGACAATTTCAAAATTAAAAAAAAATTGCTTTGTAAAAATTGATTTTCAGAATGTTCTCTGCCACCCCTAAACAACAAACCCCACTGTGACTGATCTGTAACTATCTATAACACAAAGTGTTAAAAAGTTCTACAAGAATTAATTTAAAAAGCATTGTTTCGTTCTGGAAACACTGTCTGATGAAGTAATTAGCCTTTGTGGAAGAAACCGAAGGGACACTGATAAAAGGAAAAGAAAATTCTATGGGCTGACAGGATTTCATGAAGTATTTCAATTTTTTTAGGAGTACGCTTTGCAGCTGGACACACAGCTATCAGCATTTTCCCATTTGCCCTACATAAAAGGCATGTTCGTAAGACTATGTCAGTGAACACAGTTTGTCCTCTGGATTCCTGACAATTCTTGCTACCATTAGATAATTATTTCACGTCCTGCTTTTCCTTTTGTTGTGATTCCAGTAGCACTAATGAAAAGTCAGCATGTCTGGTTATGTGGTTCACAACCACACAACCAATTAGACATCACTGCACTTCAAACAGGTAGCTGAGAGATTAATCATTAAAAACATAAGGTTTACCAAACTGAGTTGTTTTTAAGAGATGCCCTTATTTCCTCTAATTTCACAAGCTCAGAACAACTCCCACTAGGAGCAATTTAGGATTATTCTAACACCTAAGCCACCTTAACCCTCTCCAAGTGTCTGCTTTACATCTATTCAACTCACAAAGTGCTCTAACAACTGATTTATTTCACAAAAGCAGGAGCGGGCTGAGGTCTCTACTTAAGTTTCTACTATTCATGTCCAGGGTGCTCACGTATAGGCTTTTAAGACAAACCTAAATAGCTTTTTCAGCAGCACCAAGTGGCTGATTCAAAAATCGTATCTGGTACTTCATTAGACACTTGTTTTTAATATACAGTCTGTACAGGGAGCTTAATGCCACTTGCTTGTCCTCAGGACCAGAAGCATTCGTGATTTACAATCCGTGGCTCAGAGGACCACAGACCTCACAGCACAACAGATCAAGTTATCATTTATCAACAAACCCCCAAATAATAAACATATGCCTTCCACTCTCAAACCAAATCAGAATCAAACATCCTTTGCCACAAGTAAGGTATTAAGTTTCCAGAGTCTAATGTTTTATAACCTTCCTGGTCACATTACTCCTAAATGCTTGTAATTCCCGCACATTAAGCATTCTCGTTAGCCTAAGCACCATTGATTCACCACCTTGTACTGCTCTGCTTTTAAACACCTCAAATTATTGTTAAATAGCTTGGAAATCCAAGTCAACAAATCCCTAACTGAAATCTGTAAACATATTTCTTTATCTACATTTGGGCCTGACAGCATTTTAAAAAGAATCTCTGAATGCAAATAGACCAAGTTGTTCAAATGAATCATATTTGAAACTAGTAATTTGAATTATTATGAATTATTTTTTGTGTTTTACCGGACATTTATATGCTGCCTATAGGTGTAACACAGCAGAGCAAGCCAGCCGTACAGCACTGTTGTCACCAAATTCAGTGCTGCCATACGTGCTCTAGAAGCGGAGGTTATTAAGTGTCTCTCCGCTTCTCCCCCCCCTCTGCAGGCATTGCCATTTAGATGGAATAATAAATTGGTGGTATCTGTGCTCTAACTCCCTGTAGTGGCAGTCCTCCCACAGAACATACATTTGGACTGCATTCAGGATCAAGAAAACGTCCACGATGCATGGAACTGGATGAACATCTCTTTGGAAAAATACAGTAAGGAAGTATAGGGGAGCCAGTAGTTACTGGAAAAGACAATAGTCTCAAAAAAAACAGCTTTCCCTGTGACAAAGAATAATATGAAACCAATGTTGGCTTTGTCAAGAGCTCTTTATTGACATCTAAAAGAAATTACCCAGAATAGGAAAAAGATCATATTAAAATCAAGATTAGCTTGGAAGCTGAGGCATGTTACTAAATAGGGTTAAATCCTATATAATAGGTTAAAATCCTCAATATATTTGCCTCAGTTTCTATTTTAAAGAAAAAGATTAAGTGTGTCCTCAGGCAAGACACAAAGGACATGAAGAGATAAAGATCATTTTGCAGGAATCACCATCTGCAGCTTGCTCTCCAGCAGCTGAACTATACATTCGTTGTCTGGCAGCCTTCTCAGAACCTACTGACTTAGAAACACCTACACTGAGACGTATAAATACACCAGCTTATCCAAAAGGTTTTTGAAGCCGATCCAACAGCAGCTGAACTGCTATGGCCTTCGTGCTTCCCCGTGTGATACAGGGACCACTGTCGGATGGAGCACAGTGAGACCACCTACCATCATTCTTCTTCCTCTGTGGATTGGGTTACTCCTGCACTTTTTAACATCACTGTCTTACTGCATTTAAATATTATTAAGAAACTTACCTGATCTGCAGAGGGTCCAGGTGACTGAAAAGTCTAGGTAACTGAGATTTTATGTAATAGGAAAGCTATACTAATAGCTAGAAGTTCTATGTAATGATAAGATATACTGCTTGCTGAAATCTTTACACAATAATAAAACTCTAATTAAACTACAGTTCTGTGGCCAGCTGTTCCCATTCAGCCAAGGATCCTTAAAAGAACCTGCCTGTACCCAAATTATCAGATGACAAAACCCCAGGAAACCATCCTCCCAAAAAGCTACCTGGTGTTTGTGAAGGATGAATCACCTCAAACAAATCACTGAAATCACGAGTGGATGCAGGCCCTGGCCTGAGCGATGCTGTGGGTGTGCAGTGCCCTACCTGGCTTAGCTTCAGACCTTCCTCACAGCTACGGGCTGCTCCGGCTGACCTGGGACCTGGAATGGGACCAGCTCTGCCCTTCTCATTTGGGTGCTGTGGGGTTTGTGAGGTCCCTGTTCTGCTGCCCACCTTGGGTCCCGGCTTGCCCCCCTTGGGGCACAGCCTGCCCCTGCTCCTCCCTGCATAATAAAAGAAAACCGGTTTACATATAAACTGTCTTGAGAAGAGTATGCATTTTACAGTGTCTTTTGTTTAATGAGCTAATGAACAGTGATACCAAGGAAATGACTAAATCAGTGACAATGGATGCCGACTCAAAAACTGTGTTCAAAACTTAGGTACCAGTTATTCACCCTCAGTGGAAGATGCTTCAACTTGGGATCACACAAAGGTCTGTCCAAGGTCAAATCTACTAAAATATTTTCACAAATCACATCCATCATGAAAAAGTATCATCTTTGCTATAAAAGCCATTTACTCCCGAAATCATCTGACAGTTCATAAGAGCAAGTAATAAAAATTATTTTAGACAACACAAGCTTTGGGAGATCATAGAATCATTTAGGTTAGAGAAGGCACCTAAGATAAACATCAGCTTTCAAGGTCAGTGTAAACCCTGGTGGTGGGTTTTTTTCACGTTTTTAAGAAAAGAGTGTGTAGAGAGGGAGCAGCTAAGCCAACCCTAATTTTCAACCTATGTGCACAGAGATACATCACAAGAGGCAGAAAGCTGGGACCAGTATAGATGAATGTGCACTCACTCTCAGAGTCCTGTGTCTGAGCCTGGTGGGCAACAGGAGCTACGGTGTGGTGCATCCTTTGCTCAGGGAGGAGAAGCTGGTGGGTTTGGAATTGATGGGTTTTAGCTCTCCTGCTAGGAGTGACTCACCTCTGTCGGGACGTAAAGCACAAAATTGAGGCAGAATGCAGAATGAAGAATAAAGAGCAGGAAATAACCCAGAGACTGTGAGCATGAAGAAGCTGAGACTGACATTAGGGATGAAGAGCAGAAATAGTTTCTGAAAGGTTTTTGTGGAAGGCAGGCATTTGGCAGCTGTTCATGTTTACAAAGAGCAAAAGAAAGAGTTTGGCAGTATGAAAGAGGCATGAGAGCTGGGGCTGGAAGCATTGAGATAACTGGAGTGATGGCACAGACCCGTGACGAGGGAAGCTGCGGTGGGTTAGGGGTCCTGGAATAGTGGCAGAATTGTCCTGGCCTACCTTTCATTTCAGATCTTTTTCACTGGGGCTCTGCTACTGTCCTTACATACAGCCACCAGTTTGAGATGTTAAACTGTGAACTGCTCCTTGGAAAAGGAACCGCTATGAAAAGCTGCCCAGTATCCCCGCAGGATCACAGGGTCCCTGCTGCAGGGTCACAGCAAGGCTGGTGGATGCGCAGCCTTGCTGAGCGCATGGGTACCGATGCCTCATACAAGGGGTCATACGGTATTTGCCAAAGACGAGGAGATCCAAGCTGACAGCTTCTGTGAGAGTAAAAAAACGCTGGTCCACCACTTTCCTTATTTTGCATGGTAATTAGAGAAATCACTCTGTCTCAAGAGGAACCAAAAAAGTCCCAAATGACTAGGAAAATATACACACCTGTCGAGACATAACTTCTGTGATGAATAGGGCGTGAAAGTAACAGCTGTATTTGCGTTTCTCTAACTTCTTGCTTCCTCACCAAGGTATATTTTAGACATGGCATCAGGCAAGCTTCAGTTTCCAGGGGTGAATCAATATGTTTCTTATATCAGCTCGGACTAAACAGAACTAAACACTGTATACGTTCTGGCATTATACACTGTATAGCACTTTGATCTGAATTAGCAGCAGCAGCTGACAACCAGAAAGAACTGCCTGAAAACTATAAAAACCATCTGCCCCACCACGGGCAAATAGCTTTCTTAGGGTGTTCAGTCTCAAATACGACCATAAACATGTCTTCTATGAAAGGAGAAAAAAAAATACAAAAAAAAAAAAAAAAAAAAAGAGGAAGAAAAAATTTCCCACAGCTATGCTATCCCTTCACAATTTTAACATAAGAAATTTTTGAAAGCCAGAGAGCATATGTGGTTTACCCACTCTGTAAAACCTCCTGTGCTTTGGTTTAATAAACACTCTCAGTTTGCAAATATTGAGCTTTCCAACAGCAGTCAGCATCCAAAACCAGAACAGTTGGCTGTTCTGGGGATCGTAGCGACAGCAACCACTTCCTGAAAATATGAATTAATGTGGGTGTCACCAAACATCCAGCAGCACAGTAGACATCCCTCTCTTAGACAGAAGATGTGTGCCTTGAAATAATTCACATTTGCTAACAGTTCCCCTGAGCTTTTATTTAATCAGCAGCCCCCATGCAACCCCGCTCCCCCCACTCACCGCACCCGCAGGCACGCTCCTGCCTGCTGGGCTGCTGCAGCAGGGTGCTCCGCAGGGGAGCAGCACCCTGTGTTCCCTCACTGTCTCCCTCCCAAACTGTTGCTCTACGGCACAGATCTTCCAGCCTTTCAAACAGGGCCCATCACCATCAAGACAGGCTTTTAGAAGAGACTAGCCCTTTCTGTAGACAGAGAAAAAGCTTCCAGATAAGTATTTTTGTTCTGATCTAGTAGAAAACGCTTACAGGTGTTAAAAACCTGCTAACTGCTATGAATCATTCCTGGCTATTCGATTAACAAGAAATCAACTCTTCAACCAGAGGTGTCAGACTAGCAGATGCCACATAGAAACAGATCTCTAACTCCCCTTCTCAGCACTCGGGGACATGCTTTTTTCCACCGAGGATGTCACAAGCACCTCGTCTCGCTGGATAAGTGTGTCCGAAGCCACCAGCACCCTGGCTCTGTAAGCAGAAGGAAAACTGTTCCCAATTCTGTTCCTATAGCTCAGCCAAGGGCTCTGACTGCATTTCTGCATTTCAGTCCTCATTGCTATCAAACTGTCTCATGCAGTAACAGAAACGTTCTTCTGCCCCACGCTCTTGACCTTCCACAGCCAGTTAAAATGGACACAAACCCACAAAGCCATACTGCCTGCTTTCCTCCAGCTTGCTGTTACCGTGTAACACAGTCTGGTTTAGCTTTGCAGCTGTATTTCTTAGATATTCTGTTGTAGCTTTGCCATATGGTTTGTTTCCGTGTAATTGCTATGGAGAGACTGCTAACCAACCCCGACTATGTAATTTTATGCTCAGAGCGGAAGAGGCACTTAAAACTTTCGATCGCTGAGAAGACTGTACAGTAGCTGAGGAGACTGCTGTACAGGTAAGTAATGAAGCAAACTTGGAGTCTCCTTGGACTCCTCATATAAGGGAAGTAAATTAAGGTTCAGTGATCAGTCAGCTGTAACTATAGGGTCAACTACTGTCTGAGACCCCTTAGAACACTCTGAGATACCTGTAAGGAGCATGCCTGACACTTAATTAACATAGTACCACCTATGGAATGAATATCTATGATTTTCCTGAGAAATATAATGCATAAACGTAAGTGTGGACTGTATAAGTTTGTTTGAATTTAACATGTGGCACGCACATTAGGTGGGACGATCCCCCAAAGCATCCAGCACTGCAATAAAGAATGCCTGCTTCTTAATACTACATTGGTGTTAGGGAGTTATCTTATTCCCAGTTTCGGGACATTATGAGATAGAGTGGTACACAGAGCGATGGCAGAGCCCTGCTGGTTGAATGGCTTTCCTTTCATTTGCCCATGGGACTACAGGAGCACCAGGCATCAGTGGACATCACAGATGGCAAACTATACCCTTTGCTGTTGTCCCGTAAGCGGGTTCATCACCCAGCGTGCAGCACCGCCTCGCACACCGCACTGAGTTGTGCCTTATTTCTTTATTCTGGTTGCACAAACAGGGCGCTCGGTGTTAACCCACAAACGCCCGGCTCCCCAACAGTCACAGCTTTACACTGTTCGTACAGTTCAGTAAAGACACCAGCCCTCACTGGTTACAAGTTACCAAACTCCTGCATTACTTCGTATTCCCTTTCCCATCTGGTAAATAATTCTCTTGCTTCTCATGCTAATTAGTTCGCATGCTCAGTCTTGACTTCTTTTGGGTCTGGGGGGTTTCTTGAGCCGGCAGTTGTGATCTCCCCCCGCCGGAGTTGCCTTTCTCCTAGCTTTGCTGAGCTCGTGGCCCCTGACAACTTCCCATTAGCCTTCCACCCTGTGGAGCTGCTTCCTTAGTGAAGTTCCTTTTCTGGACAAAAGGATGTGCTGGTGCACAAAGTGCTTGTAGCCTGCATCAACCCTTCACAAACCACTCGCTCCAACTGTCTCGAAGTCCAGCTGCCAACAACACATTCAATTCTGTCAACCACCCGACATCGTTGCCACTCCTTTGGCATGTGCCTGTGCATATCTTTGTTCTGTGCCACTGTCACTGCTCTACCCTAACAGCCATGTTACGTGGAAAGATGTGAGAGAAAGACTTAAGGAATGAATGTGGCATTTGCAGAAGATAATTATTTCCAAGCCGTTGTAAGGCGCTGCCTCTCAAAGCGGTGCTCCCTACGTTCATTCACTGAAGCACAACCCCCTGCCCTGTGCTGGAGCTCCAGGCTCAGGACACTTGCTTAGGAAGTGTCACTTGCTTAGAAACCAAAGCACAAACTGCAGCAAACACACAGATGTTTACGAAGGTGAAATATCTCTAAAAAGGAATGGCAAAGCAAAACTACACTGACAAAGGCCTTGCATCTTGCTGCAGCATCTCAGCACTGTCCTTTCAACACTGCTTTCCTCTCTCCGTTTTCTGCTGCTTATTAGCAAAAATCTCCCCTGCACCATGTCTAAGGCTGGAATTTGATAGTTACACACCCCACTCCTGACACCTCATTCAGAGCCCTTGGGGATGCTGCCATCAGCGGTGACTTCCAGGACCCTCACTAGACACCACCTTTGACTTACTCTGCTGTCCCACCACTGTGGGCCTTTGGGACCAAGCTGTCAATCTTTACCATGAAGATGAGCTGCCTAGAATTCTTCTCTTTCCAAAGGTTTTCTTCTTCTCACTCCCACAAGCAGCTCTCTTCTGAGGATGTGCCCTCACTTGGCATAATTTTCTGTCTAAACCCTTGCCATAAAAATAACGTTCAGCATTCCCATGTACTCTAAAAAAGATTCCACCCTGGCTTTTCAAGTTCATCACAACCTCCACCACCTTCATCTCATTGTCACTGTTCAGCAGTTTCTTCATGACTTGAGGATAAGCCAGCTGAAGCAATTCCTTTTCACCATGCTCTTTAATTGCTGACAAAAGGAAATCTCTTCAGGAAAGATACTTCGGGTTTTCTTCACAGAGTTTTAAAAACTGCAGATTAGGGCTGTTAGTACCAATGGTTTCTTTTATAGCTATCCTAGCAGGCGTCTCTAAATTCTGCCTCCCTAAAGGAGAGAATCGTGTTGTTCCACTTGCCTCAGGAGACCCAGGCTGGTGGCACCCAGCCAAGAACCATATCACTTCAGTCGGGCACTCCAGAGAGCTGGGGAGCTGCCTGTTTGCTAGCAGAGAAGTGGAACAACCTGGAGAGAGTCTCATAACATTCGCCAGCGTTTTAAGAACAGTAAATCAACAGCAAGTCTAGAAACCACACTGTGCCTTGCTACTTCTCCATGGAGGGAGACATTTAAGCCCCAGATAATCCAGGGTGAAAGCTGTCCTCTTTCAGTGAAAAACTGTATCAGGACTCTGGCCTAGGCTCTGAGATGTGCTTGGATTCTCCTTACCGAAGCTCTTGGAGCACAGAAAGGGCTTCCCCATGCAAACGTGGTGCCTCCGAAGTTTCTATTCTATAGAATATTTAAACTAAATCTGAACTTGGAGCTGCTCCAAGAGGACAGGCACTCTCCTTCCAACAGAATGGGACCTGTAGGAAGAGGAGCAGCAGGTTCTGCAGTGAAGGGGCTGCGCCATTATGGGTGGGCACAGCCACATCACGGCACCACGGACACTTGCTGCGACAAACAAGGATATTGCAGGGCATTCAGGCTAAAAGATGTAACTGGACAAACCTGCAGCTGAAGGGGTAATATGACCAGGACATGTTAGCTGACCACCAAAAATTACTTGAGTCCAAGTATCATATCACCTCTGAGTTCCGCAATATGTCACATCTCTGGCACTCCTGTGCAAATGTCCTGCTCTACGCTTGCCCCAGAGCTAGAAGCAGCTCCAAAGCAAGTGTACATTTAAGAGCTCAAAATCCAAAAGGCAAATGAAAAGAACTCAATCTGCTTTGTTTTTTACAGAGAAACAAACTAAAGATTTCTCAAGACTTCTCCTCCCCTCTGCACACGCTGAACGGACAACACTAATGGGCTGTTCTGGGCGTTCTCTCCCTGGTAGTGTCTTCACTACTTACCCGTGGCTTTGCCATTGCAAGCTTTTGGGTGCAAGGACCATTTCTCATTAGGCATCTGTGTGCTGCCAAGTGACAGAGGTCCTCTCTCACGCATGACATTTGAGGCGTACTGTTAATACTAACAATTAACTCATCATTCTACTGCTAAGAATTAAGGGACAACTTTGCCATCTTGCAAAATGGAATATTTCATTGCCTGTCTCATTTGAAAAATAAATAGAACCTGTCATAGGCACTGATATTAAAATGATCCAAAAAACACTTAGCGAATACCCTGTAAATCTGGAAACCTTAACAAGAAATTCATGGTCCTCCATTTAGACACTTAACTGCTCTCCAATACTGTTGAAAATAAGCAACAAACAGCTAAAACTTCTGCCATAAGGTAAAGACATAAAAAAGAATAAGATGATATAAAAAAAGAAAAAGGATGCTAACTAGCAGAATTACACAGGCAAGGGAAGTAAACATTGTTGCTAGATAATGATAAAAGCAAGTCATCAAAATGAAGTGATGCAAAGCCCGCAGAATACCAAGGGAGTAAAGCAAATTATGCAGTAATAAATGTGTCAAAATCCTTATCGATGATGATGCTGTGTTCTGTTTGCCTTTCCATCACTTTTTTTTGTCTACCAAATTAAAATAAAAAAACTTTTCCTCTAAATTACTATTAAACAACATCAATTTATTTACAAGCTCTTAACTTCAAAAGAAAAACATATTCCACTGAAGCCTGGCTTTGTAAGCTGCTCTTAATTGATTTTTCAACTCATTTCTAATTAAAAAAAAATATAAAATTGTTAAATAGTCTTCGAAGTCAACAATGTATGCAGCGATCATGCAAATCCCTGCAGAGAAGGGGAAGAGAAATATCAGATACAAGCCATGCCCCTTAAGGTACCCAGGTAACACTGAAGGAAGAGCAGCAACGGGAAAATTGTAAAGCAGAGATAGTGAAACCGCTAACTGCAGTACAGACTGTTTGGATTTACACTGGTGTAGTGGAAATCCTGTGCTTTAAGATAAATTTAAGTTTCTTCCTTACAACCAACACTTTTTATATAGACATTTGAAAACCTAATGCAGTCTATATCATTTTATGGGCAGTGCTATAGTTGGAAGGTGAAGGTGATTTTTCACTGAAAATAATAGCTTTTTAGGAAAATGTAGCCCCTTTGGGCAACTAAGGATTCATGTTATGATAGCTCCCCAAGCACCTCTGTCAAGATTCAGCTATACACTACACCAACACCTTCTCTGAAGGACAGGTTACAATCTACCAGCCTTCCTCCAGAAGCACCTGTGAGAGAGGACATCTGTGTATTTACACAGTTCCTTTCATGCTAGAGGAATATTTAACAGTTAAATTTACACACTGACCACACAATGCATCTGGGGACAGGAGAAGGAGACCAAGGAACTGCTTTGTCCTGGCTAGGAACTCCTCACATCAAGTCCCTGGAGGAAGGCTGCTAATAAGCTGTGTGGTGTCTGGGCTGGACAAGCGCTGCCTGAGCATTTCTAGCTGTCTTGCAACCACCTTGCAATAACTGATGAAAAACGAAACACCAAGTAGTTACTCATTATAGCCAGCTACCAACATAACAACACATGTGCACATCCGTGTCCAAATGTCCTGCTAGAAAAGGATCTTGTGTGCATGCGTGTGGGTGCAAGCAAGATTGCACGGACGCAAAAAGAATCCTCCTAACTGCAAATAAACAACTCATCAACCGACACTAGTCATCTCTGCAGACATTGCATTTCAGGGGCCAAAGGCCTCAACAGTCAACTGAGCATGGAAAAAAGGGTTGTCAGCTTTCAGCTCAGCTGGGTAAAGGCTCACAGTACCAGTGCTAGCTGGGAATATCAACAGCATGGGGAGAGAGTAGACTGAAAGTATTCATCAAGGATAATTTTTACAGCAAAGGAGATTTTGGGCAAGCATTTTCTTCGTAAAATTTGACTTCATTTTGCAGAAATGGCTAACCACGCCCCACCTGTGGCCACAAGCCATCACTCCTGCTGGCTCAGCAAGGGCAGAGACAACTTCTGCACCGTGGCAGATGCACTCTTGTGGGAGCCCGGCCTCGAAAAGCAACTGAGGGCAACGAGAGTCCCACATTGCAGTTCTCTTGACATGCAATGGGGACATTGCCCAGTGGAAAACTCCTATTTTGGAAGTTTGCAGTTAAGAATTTGAAGCCCTTTGAATTTTGTTCAGCTGCCTACTGCTCCAAATACGCAAAATAACATTCACTGCCCTGACTACCCCACACCAGTTCTGGGTGCCAGAAAGAGCTTTACGTGTTTGCTAATCTCTGCTATTTCATAGCTAAGCAGGCTAGAAATCTGTGGATCAACAATCTGACACAGTAAGTGCCAGGCGGGGGCACTAAGTGATATCTGATAGAGATCAATACACTACACCGAGGAACAGAATCCACAGCCTCAGTAAGCGCTTCTCTGTAACAGCAGGGAGGAAAAAACCCCAGTACTTTTACAGAAAAATGCTTCACAGCCTAGATGTCCCTCATGCAGATGCCAAAACAATCATGAGATTCATGTACTGAAGTCCAGACACATACTGGAGATGTTACTGGTTTTATTATACCCGTTTCAAAAAGCAAACAGAAAATAAGTAGATAATCGAGACTCATTCACAAACAGTGGACCAGATATCCAAGCGCACAAGTCCATTTTCAGGAAAGGAAGTCAGACTGGCTTAAAATATTTGGCTTGCTATAATACATACTGAATAAATAGAAGAGGAAGAAAGTCCATCTTAATGCCAACCCTAAGCTAGGAACTGTAAAGAATTCACGTGGCAGGTGAAATGATGTAAGGGAATACCTGTACATTTGAAGACAGAAACAGATGATCTATCAGCAGAAAGGCAGAAAAAGGGAAAATTTTCAAAAAAAATTTCTGCAATCTGATTAAGAGTTATTTCCAATCTTGCAAGTAAGAAGGCGGCTAACTGGCAGATGTTAAGGCTTTACTTTTTTAAGATCCAAATAATTTACACCAATAAGTTTTAGGAGAGATGAAGCTCTGTCTGAACAGCAAAAAAACCACAAACAAACAAAAACCACCAAACCCCCCGCCCCCCCCCCCCAAAAAAAAGAAAACCCAAACCAAAAAACCAAAACTGAACAACTGTGTCTGGGGGGGGGGAAAAAAAAAAAAAAAAAAAAAAACCAGCAAAAAAGCCCATAACAATAAAAAAACGGCAAAAAACATCTCAGTGAAGCAGAACAGGAGCCAAGCACCAGTTTGAGAACGAGAGCATACCTGAGGAGACTCTTTGCCTGAAGGAGCGACGTTGTGGACTGCTGGACTTGGGAAGGCACTGGCTACGAAAGGACAAAGAAAGGATCAGGCTCCAGCACAGGCTCTGACCTTTTTACAGGAGACTGTTCTCTGATTTAGCACTACTGTCTCTGTGGCCATGCCCTTACCCAGCAACTCCGCTCCTTCCATAAGGGGTACTCCTGCCAGCTCTACTCAGGCCTTAGCCTAGTCCCAAGTCCATTCTAGATTTGTTATTTTCTTTTTCTTTTCTAGTTACTTTTACTTAATACTTCATGGCTTTGATGTTTCTTGGAAATCTGAGAACAATTTACACTGGCAAGGAAAGAAAAGTGCTTTCCTGTCAGGAGGGAGGCAGAAGGAGCTGGTTGTCTATGCAACAGGCATCTTCACAGACCCTGAGCTGGCTGTGCCCAGGCATCTACTAAGGCATGTAGGCAGCCAGGAGGACAAGAGCAGTAATAGAATTGTGTCTTTGACACACTCTGTGTGTTTATGCCTTTTTCAGGAGGTGATTGACCTGGCTCTCCACCTGGAACCAGCCAGCTCAGTGTCACCTGCCCATTGCACCAATGTCACAAAGCAGAAATAACCTTACATACAAGGAAAGACACTGGAACTGTCAGCCTCAAATCACAGTAGCCCTCTAACAGCTAGCTATACTAGTTTTACACCTGGGGGTTAAACTAGCAAATGCATCAACGATCACAGACATTTGTACTGAAGGAATAAACACGTGCATATATGTGCCTACAGGTGCCTTCACTTGAAAACATCATCAACTACCAGAGCAAGCAGAAAAAATTCCTTGCTTAGCACTGCCTTGCCTACTTTCTTTTGCCCAATAGCTGTCAGATGGAAAGAAACAATTAGAAATAGGAACATCCCAGTCATTGTACTCTGCCACAGCTTAATGTTTTTTAACGGTAATCCACCTGAGACCCAGCGTGACTCTCACCACCCCATGGCGGTTTTAAGAACTGCAGTTGAGCAGATTGGCAGTCCACTGCAGCAAGAATTCAGCGTACTTCCAGAAGGTTAATTTAATTATCTAATAAATAAATAAATAAATGTAGATCTGAATTATGCTTTCTAGGGGAAGATGAAGTCATTTTCTAAGTGGTCTGCCCAGCCAGTTTCTGAAAGGCAAACACTTTTGACATCCTTTCATTAAGCACTGAAAATAACATTTTCCTTCTGATGCAATTCAAAAGCAGATGACAAAAATTGAGATGTTGTTACCAAGTGGAAAATATACCCTCAAACAGGCCTGGTCCATGGGTGTGTTACTCATCTGCTGATCTTAAAAGTATTTGCAAATATCGGGGGGGGGGTGGGGGGGGTGGGGGGTGTTGGCTCCCCATTCTCTCATTTCTCACTCTATAAAAAGTTAAGACACCATTTAGAAATCACCAGCTATTTATACTTTCAAAATAATCCAAACAATCATCAGAAAATGGAAAAAAATTGAAGCAAAACACGGATATTTGGTGACTGAAATGCAAATCAGAAAACCTATTCAAGGAATTAATTTCGTTTCATCTAATAATATTTGACTAGTCTGCTCGTAGGCTATATGGCTATTGCAATACTTTGGTTGCACAGGCAGACTAATCTGTCAGCACTATCTTCTCAAAACAGAATTATGGTCTTCTGTTCAAACTGCCCATATAATTTGGTTTTCTCAAAGAGAAATTAAGAAATTGCTCATGGCAGTTTGGAGATTAAGTTATCACAATAGAAAGTAAAGCATAAATATTCATATAAGAGCCTTTGTGACCTGCTGGGCAGAATTTAGAAGGTTATGTGCACTACAAACAGATGAGAACCTCAAACAGAAGACAAAGACTCTCAAGTGGTATATGAAAGCACGTTTGAAAACCTATTTTTTTTTTAAGTGACTTTTCAAATCAAACTTTTAAGCTGACAAGCCTAAACTTTCAACAGTGCTCCAGGGTGGAGCCCACCTGGGACGATAAGAATATTCACACAGATGATGCATTTAAAGCACGGTTCTGGAAGACACTCCAGGACAGTACAGAGGGCACGAGTGCAGGCGGTGTTTCAGACTGTAAAGAGCTGCAAGAAGTACACAGCTCCCCAGGTGAGGTGGCATTTGCAATGACAATGGCTCAGCTTGCCTCCGAGCAAGGAAGCATTAAGCAGCATGCGCAGAGCACTCAGGGCATTCATGTTTTCTGTGGCCTGAAATGTCATGCTTACAAAGAGAATTCCCAGATGGAAAGGCAACGTCAGGGTCTGTTTTGCTACTCCTAAGTAACGACTGCCACACTTGCGAATAGAAAATCACGCTTCTCCAGCTGACTAAATGGGGACCAGACCAGATGCAACTAATCACGTTAGACCGTTACACTTACCTTCCTTGTGAAATAACGTGCAATAAAACCTTATAATTGTCTGATAAAGTTTTGCCAGCACAATAGTAGACAAGACCCTAACAATAAATGAAAGCGTGGTGTAAAACTATAGCATGATCAGCTTCATTTTAGCATAGGTGAAGAGAAAGGCTTTAATCTAGGTATAATACACAGCATGGCCTTCACTTTCTAAATCTCTGTGAGCCATGAGCTAAGTGACTGTGTACACAATTAACCCATGAGATCTGAGTTTGATGATTAACCCACCAACTTGAACTCCCACTCCAGAAGAGGGAAAGGGAATGCTGATACCACAGTGATCCAGCTCATCCGGAGGTGCAAAGCAGCTCTGGAAATAGTCTGTGTGTTTTAGATTCACAAGGCAGTGAAAAAATGAGCAGGAGAAAAAGCCCTAGGTAGTAAGATGTTTCAGTGACTAAATAAGCTTCTCACATTCTCTAAGACAGCATTTCAGTTGTAGACTTGTTACAGGATAGTATTGATTCATACGTTACTTGTACTTTTAAACTGGACAAGCTGTGGAGTTTCAAGGGTGGTGGTTGCTGGTTTTGCATATATGCAGCAAATCAGCCTTACTTTGGACAACCATCCCAACAGGCTTCCAGCACTGATCTGTTTCAAAACAATGTGTCCTTCATCACCAGAAAATAAAAGATAGTCCTGACCCCTATGGTTCCCCATGCAGCCAAAGGAGCTTCTGGCCTGGCCCCGAAGCCAGCCTCCACCTGCACACACAGGGCACCCCACACACTCCCCAACTTGTCCCTCAGCTGTTCTGCTTGATCTTCGCCGGCCAGGCTACCCAGGCATCATGGTGTCGGTAAGGGTCACAGGCGAGGCATGCTGAAAAATGCTCAAAGACATCTAGGGAACAGCGTTGTCCTCTTGTCTGCAATCCCCCAAAATTGCTGGTTCAAGAGCCAGGAGGGAAGGCAGGACACTAGACTTATGACTGGATAAACCTTGTTAACTACTAGGCTATAATATACCAAATTCTTCCAAGGAAATCATGTGCATGGGATCTTTCTGCCTATACTGCACTGCGCTGTTCACATCCACAGAAACGATGATCCCCTGAAATAAAGTGGCATAGTTGAAAGTATCTTGGAGGGAAGAAAACCGAAGGCACTGGAACTGTATATCTACATATAATGTGCTTTACCGCACAGTCAAATTTATCATTGGACTGCTGACCTCCTACCTGGGAGGTCAATTAATTCCTGCTTTAAATCTACAGAAATCAGTGAAGCCCTGCCAGAGGTGAATCCTGTTCCACACCAATTTCAGAATAGCAGAATATCTTGTTGCTAAGGTTATCCTGAAGGCTAAAATCGAGTCCAACTCATTTCTGACAAAGCTGCAGTTTATCTGGAAAAAAGATAAAAATTGCATAGCAGGACAGTTCTCTTTTGGACACAGTAAGCTTATGAGTTTAATACACTTCAACTATTTAGAAATGCATAATTAAAATCAGTCACAACTGACTGTATCTAGAGTCATGAAGTAGATATATGTCAATACAGCCCATTCTATTTTACCCTTTGTCCCACAAGGACAAAGAACAGAGATGGCAAAAGGAGCTTTGCCTTGTAGGCAGCTTTTGGAAGCCTCACGTGATTTGTGAAGGTTGGTTTGAAAAAAAATAATTAAAAAAGGCTTTGGCTATGAGCTTTTGCATTCAAAGGTTTAATTCTTCCTTCTCAACTGAAACACCCTGCTAAATGCAGAGGAGGGAAGCTAAATATTCACAACCGTAAAGATGTCTGGAGACAATTCATAACATTCCTACCAGGCCAGATTTTGAAGTGGTACCAGCTCTCTCCCAAATGCCTTAGCTCCGAGCAGAGAAAGTTCTGCTCCAGCGGAATCTCAGTAAGGGCTGTAACAGCAGCCGCTGCCCACATGCCCTCCAAACGGAGAATGTGGCTCTCAACCTAGTTAAATGTACTTCACCTACAGTCACAAGTAGCCTAACCACTAAGGAACAACTACGTTTACCATTCCCCACAACTGATTGTAAAGCATTGTGAAGACTACAACAAAAATTACATTTGGCACTGTTTATATTTCTCATGTCCTTTACAATTCACAAAGACAATATAACTATTTCACAGGAGGAAGGGAAATTGCTTTCTCTGATTTTTTGGTGTTTTTTTTGTTTGGTTGGTTTTTTTTAACATTTATACTTCCGTAGCTGCAAAAGAATTTGGCAACAGAAAATTCCCCCAGCATTTCCAGCCTTATTTTGCCAGAGTTATCAGCCCTCTGTAAACTCAGTGAAATGAACTCTTAAGCAACGCTTGGACATGAGCTGGTTGTGTGCCTCAGAACAACCAGGGTATTTTTCGGCATTGTCCAAATACACAGATAATCATGCATTCAAGTCAAAGCACCTTGATACAGTAATTACAAATAAACCACAAAACACAATCCATTTTGCTGCTCTGCAGGCTGAGCAGCAGATGCTAAGCCTCTGAGAAACATCCAAGCTTTCCCACTGCCTCACTTGGGGCCTTGGAACAGGTCTTTATTTACCTGCCTCACAGACATGTCTTCCTTGTGTTACCTGACAAATCCAAAGAGATTTCTCTTATAAAAGCTGCAGCATTCATTTCCTCTGCATTTATAGTTGCTGCTGCTGTTACAAGGCAAAGTTAGGCATTCCGGATTACGCGTATGACACAGCACACATCTTTCAAGAGAACAACCTTGGAAAAAAGCCCTTCAGGCTTAAAGATGTGGAGAAAATCATGCTTGTTCCCCTTCCCTGCTCTCACACACCAGTATATCAGATAAACTGTATATTGTTTACAATGGCAGCTGATGCATCATCCTGTGTTGCCAGCCAAACAATATAGAAAAAAGGAGAAAGACAGGAACATAGAGAGATATAGACGGAGCACAGGATTATTCTTCTCAGGTGAAAGAAGATGCCATCAAGCTCTAAAACTAGTTCTCAACTCAGTTCTCTTTCACCAGTGCGCCCCTCAGCCATCTGAGCCTTAGGAAATGAACTGTGCAGGCAGGAACAGTGCTGTGTCCATTGCAGTGGTGGGAAGCAGCGCAACATCAGCGACATGCTGCCAGGACAGTGGAGAGCAGGAATGATATAATTCCTGGAGGCGCTGCAGCAGCCTGATGTGACAGGTGAGCAGCTGGGTACCATGGCACACCGGGAGTGCAGAGAGACTGTGGAAGACTAGGCAACACCATCAGCAAAAGTAAGCATGCCTCCACGCTTCATTATACCGCACAAATTCCTGCTAGGAATGAGGCCCACACATGTCATCTTGGATGCAACAAGTCTTTTGTCTCTGCCAAAGCCACTTTGTTGACACTCGCAAGAACACCGCCCTGAGGCTCACCCATCCCATCCTGCCGTGCTGGAGCTACACGTCATGGGAAGTTCAACCCTCCTCTCACCATAACCTTCAATTTTTCCTCTGTGCTTTCTTTCCACTGGGCAGTACATCCTGCAGCAGTTTACAGACCCATAGCATATCCTCCTCTTTACACTAATTTTACCAGCTGAGACAGCTCAGTGCACATCGCAAAAGGTACCGATGACCGTTTCCTCTTGCAGAGGAAAACATGTAACCTAACAAGACACACAAGCCCACAGAGCCCTGTCAAGAAACAGTTATAAGGGAGCCAATTCTTACCATTACCCTGCGGGTAATTAACAAACTTTTCATGCAGATGGTGGGCAAACAAGAATGTAAATACAGCTAGGGGGGAGAAAATCCATTAACAAGACACATGCTGAGCCTGTTAACAGTGCAAAGTAGGAAACCAAACAGATACTGTTACTCAGAACTGCACACTACAATACCAATGCGAATTGAACAGCTCCTGAAAAGTTAACACTGCTTCTAGAATACTGAATAAATGGTATTTAATTTTTCACAAAGATTGTTTTGCAGCTAAGGGTCACGTTCTTTACCTCGAGAACCACGCTCAGTTCTTGATGGGAGTCAATGAGGATTGATTCCAAGTGTTGAAATGGTGAGCCAAGCCAGGGACACAACAAACACTCTAGAGCAAGTCTCCTACCCCGCTAACGGCTCACACACTCATTCTCTTCTGGACTCTGCATTGCTTTTTACTCACTGCTTCCTTTCAGCAGCCTGGCCCCGCTGGAACTCCTTATACTTGATATTCAAACTACTGAAACACTGATGGCAGCGAGCCATGCTGCTGTACAGACACCATCCATAACCGAGCAGACTGACGCACAGTGTAACGGTCGTATTAGCAAGGAGCAGAGCCAGCTCCACTAAGTATTTCATCGCACAAGGCATTGCCTTTGGACGTTTAACCTTCCTTGTGTTCTGCGGAGAGGGAAGATCATGCCCTTGTGGGAGGACTGCCTGTGGTTTAGTGCAGTAAGGATTACAGCCTCTCCTCTCCAGCAAGTGGAACTAGCTGCTGCCAGACACAGATCATAGGGTGCAAGGGTCGTTACATGCTCAGGTATGGGAGCTGGCTGTAGGCAGCTCTTTGCTGTCTTCCCAAAGGCAAATGGACACACACACGCTTTGCAAAGCCCTCTGGCCCATGCAGGCAAAGGGGAGCCCAAACACCCTGCCCAATGTGCACAGACCTTGAGGGTTCAAAACCCGTCTAGCTTCATTTGTTCCTGGCTTTGTGCATAGTTCCCATCATCCCCAACTCGTCTTTTATTCTTTCTTTGTGTGTAAAATCCTGTGCTTCTCATTGGCCAAAATTTCCATGAAGACCTGTAAGCCATCACCAAAACCTGATTAATACAACAATTACTCTGTAGCAGGCATGACTAAAGTCCGAAATACGAAAACAAGAGTAATCCTCATACATACAAATGCATGCAACATAAATAATGATCAAATTCAAAGATGGTACATCCACAAGTAAGTTCAAACATCCAAATGCTTTAAAAGTTTTTGGTTTGCGGACTCTAGATGAAGGTGCCTCCTTCCTAATGCCAGACTAAGGACACAGCCTTTCTTTAGCTACCTTCCATGGAGCAGACACAGGGTCTCACAAACCGGAGACACAGGCTGCTAAGTCAAAGCTGTGTACTTTAAACACTTACTTTCATTGCAAGGTGAGATTGAAATCTCAAAAGCTTTTTAGAATCACACTGTGAAAAGACAGAAATTATCACCATCTCAGTTCTACTGATAGAGAACTCAAGTGCTGAATACTAACTCGGACACACCAACACCCAGGCCAGAACAAGAACAAAAGCTACCCAACACCCGACTTCCATGACAAGCCTTTCTCAGAAGGACAGGAAAAAGGAGGAGGGACAGGAGATCAGGAAGGTTCTTTCGGGGGAAAAACATCCAAAGTAGCCTTAACCGCCTCTGTGGTCCCTGCCAAACTCTGTGGTTGCTCATATAAAAATATCTTTGCCTGATGCAGGCTGCTCAGCTGTAGCTCAGCAGCATCACCAAGTAGTCTTGGACCACCCGCACACACAGAAGGTGAAATGGGACTCAACACACCGCGCTCCTGTGCCAAAGCCAGCCCAGACCAGCTCCAGCACTGCTGGCTTCACGCACAAGACCCAGAACCTTCTCCCAGCACCAGAGAGGTTTAGCCAGAGCTGATGTGCCTGGACACCAGCAATGCCAGTTTGAGTTTAAGGCAACAGGTATCAAGCGTGTACGGTCTGGAGAAAGCTGAACATTCCTCTAACAGCTGTGCAAACCTGGACTCGTCTCCATCCAGCTCCCACTGAAACTCACAGCAGGCAGGACATGCTCGTAGGCAACAATACCCCGATCATCACGAGGTGGACAATGACAGACAGGCAAGCCAAGGCAGTTTTGCTTGGCCCCCCCAGCTCTCCAGCCTTGCCTGTGTCAGCCTGGGAGAGCGACCCACCCCCCTCTCCCGTTCTGTGTGTTTGAACTGCAGCATCCTCAGAACAGGGGCTGTTTTCAAAGCCGATGAACATGCAGTTGCAGTGCCTACACGACGCCTCTCCAACGTAAGAATAGAGACACCACTGCTCTCAGTTGGAGTTTCTGCCTCGGCTGGAAACATAATTATCCTCCCACAGCCTGGGAAGCGGTTTCTGCAGCCAGGGCACTGTGGAGCGGCTGAGCTGCAGGTGTCCCTGTAATGACAGCCAGGGCCGAGCAGCGAGACTGATGCCCTCCGTAGTGTCTTCCCAAACATCTCAGACAAATTCATTTGCAAAGAATAAGCAAGCACATAAATCAGCGCAGTTTTAATATGCCTACTCCCTCACCCTGCAAATCAATTATAAATTCTGTAGACTTTTTTTCCCCACCTCCCTTACAAATGATGTAAATATTTATCTCCTCAGTAAGACGCCCTACAGAAAGCTTTGAATAATGAAATTCTCATTGGTTTCAAATGTGTACTCATGCTTTTGCACTCTTTTGTGCTCAAATAGCCCAAAGGTTCAGATGTTTGCAAGATGCTGTTTTCTCTTTTGACATCAAGCACTGAAAAGGAAGGCAATCTGCATACAATGTATTTTTCAAACCGACTGAGATGATACTGTATTCTTTTAATGACACTACATTAGTCCTTAAGGTAACGGCTTCGGGAAAAAAAAACATATTAGTGAGCCTTCAATTTAGGCAAGTTAATGAAAGCTAGCTTTATTCAAAGGAATCCATGATGACACTGCTTCAAACAGCAAATTACTGACTACATAAATCTCACTCTGGGCAGTCGTGGCTGGGAGAACACTCAGGAGGGAGGCAGCAGAAGGAATTTTCCCCAAGTTTCACAGCAGCAACCGCCTCGAAAACTAGAGTTCCTGCAGTGTCTGTTCCACTTCTGACAAAGTTTTCGGGAAAGGTTTACCTTGAACTCATCAAAGACTGCCTCGAAGATTTCAACGCTTAAGTCATCCATTTTCCTTCAAAGAAAATGGAAACGCTTTTGTGGCAGGGTTCAGCATATGGCATCACAGTGCTTTAAAAGAGTGCTGGCCCATGCTCCGACCTTCTGCTCCACCCCACTTGAGCTTATGGAAGCCGGGCTCCCCTGTCAAGGGTTTCTGTCGAAACTTCAGGCTTATTTAGACCACAGGGATGGGCTTTGGCTTATTCTGTCAATGAACAGAGGGGGCAGTTCCTGAGGGATTCTCCCCAGGGAAAGGAATGCTTCCTGGGTGCATTCAGAAAGAGGGGAAAAGAAAACAAGCTCACACACCTGGCTATGGCAAAGCCTTCTCCATCCCGACACACGGATGCATGCACATAGACTCTGCAGCTCACCAGCCAAACCCAGGGTGATGGGCAAAGGGAAAGGAAACATCCAGAATTTAGGAGCAGGTCTGGGAGTGAAAAGAAGGGGCAGCACAATCTGTAGCAAAGGCTGTTACACAGGGTGCGCCTAACCACATGTTTTTTATCCTGAACTTCAGGCAAAAGCTGCCATTAACTCCTACCTGACCGGCATTCACTACACAGACACTCTCCCCCTTTCTGTTGGAAGCACACCAAGTCAGAAAAATCCAGAGAGGCGACCAGGGCACAGTCAACGCCCAATAACTCAGTGCGGTCTCCCTTTAGCTATACATGCTGTAACCCCGCCTGCTGACACAAATCAAGCTTATTTTCTCTATCCCCTTTGGTGCACTGAATAATTCCTCATTAATACCTAATTATTCATTTCTTCCAATTGCCCTTTTTGCAGTGCATACAGTCACATCAACTTTTCTGCTCACCATTAAAATCCTTCTTTGAATGTTGACACACCCATTTTTCTGCCAGCTTTCTGACAGCAGAGCATCACACTGTCCAACTGGTCCATGAGCATTAATCATTTCATGCTCACAGAATTTCATTATAGCTGAGGAGCCAATGCACAGTGGTAGCAGTCTGACATAATAAGCCCACCCGTGGAAGCATCCAGAGAGACTAGCACCTGTGGTCTTTTTCTTTAGAGGAGTCTTTATTATTCTTTTAGCAGCTTAGAGCGTATCTGCTGGCTTTTAGCTGTGACTGCTTTTCACAGCCATCAATCAGACCATGGAATATTCACTCAGACACCTAGCAAATGACAAGCGTGTTGCCACTGAGTATCTACAAAATTAGCAGGACTCGCCCAACATCAGATAAAGGCTACAGCAAGAACAGGTCTATTTTTTCATCCTGATCAGCTTCTGCTTTCCATAAGAACAAGGCACACTGTACTCATCCCTTGCTATTTCGGGGACAGCTTCGGAACACTCTTTTACCCAAAGGGAGTAAAAGCCAAGTTTTGCATGGCTGCCTTCATATCATTTAGGCTTTTTTCTCTTGTTGCTTGCTTTCTCACTCAGATTTTTACCTGTTTTTTTCTGTTAAGGCATTCCTTGCTGGTATTTAATTTTTAACACAGGCAGCATTAAGTTCTTGTGCTTACAGGGATACACACACACATTAAGAAACTCATAAATGGTTTGATGAGAGTAATTGCACTGTCTTCAGAGTGATACATTGAAAGGTGCCCTGAGAAAGTGTTAGCTCTTGAAACACAGATCATCAGCTGGCTTTTGGTAGCCTCAGCTGACACAGTAACTGCCACGGCATCTACTGCATTCATTCCCATAGAGCAGACATTTGACTTGCAACACGGTAGCCAAGAGGAACTGGGCAGCTTTCAGACTACAAGTGTTTTCCTCTTCTCTACATGTGCAATTACCATTGAAAAGCTGTAAGTGGAAAACACAGTGATTCAAAGCATCTTCACTCATCATTACTAGCAGCATCAACTGAAGGACAGTATTTTCCTTGTGAGATAAAAACACACATGGCTGCCCAGCACTGACCAAAGCAATCGATACGAACATGTCTTACATTCAGCAATACCAGTTTGCACCTTTTATTGTGCCATGGCAGCAGCTACCTTTTGACATTCACCACTTCCTCACTAGTCTCATCTGCAGAGGCTTCTCTAATGGAACACGAAGATCCCAGTGTCTGTATTCCCCAGTGTGTTTCACTTTATGTTACTGTGTCAGCTGATGCATTGAAGAGCATCCCTTAAGGCTGTGCCTAAGATGCCTGATATAACCTGTAACTGGGAAAACAAAGGGCTGGTTGCAGGCCAGCACAGTTAATGACTGACCCAGTTAAATCATCTTAAAGCCTCAAATGGTGCCTTTCCTGGGATGGTGAAAACGTACTACTCTGAGAGGACATATATTTCCCTTTCCCTGTTTATCAATCCCAACACAACTGGGATTCACATTCTTCACATGTGTAACTGGAATTACCAAGATGCCCCCTGCCATCTTTAGAATCATAGAATAGTTTGGGTTGGAAAGGACCTTAAAGATCATCTAGTTCCAACTCCCAAATCTAGTTCTTTCCCCGAAATTGTTTGAACCCCATTGAGCTGGCAAGAGTGAAAAGCAAATCTCCCAATACTCAGGGAATATGCTAACTTCCACTTCTCTTTTTTTTTCCTTCCATAATAAAGCATTGCTACTTCCATATCTTTTTTTAATGCTTCAAATGCTTGTTTAAAGCAAACTGTCTCACATAGATGCTAAGCATGACAATAGGAAATCCCAAGGCATGCAATTTATTGGCAGAGATAACTTTCCAATTCCTCCTCTTTTCCCATGCTAGGAAGATTTAAAGAAGAGATTTGTTCTCTTCATTCCCTGTAGAATTTTACTAGCAGCTTTTTCCTGTGGAGTAGTTACAGACAGACAAACATACAGATTCTTCCCAGGGCATTTTGTTCTGATTAAGAGCCCATCAGCAACTCCAGCCCACAATTAATAAGTACAACTTCCCCACTAAGCTGCCATTTGCTAGAAGCTGAAGTACATTGCTTGACTCTTGTGTCTCCCACAAAGCCCAAACAAACTGGTGGGTTTGGGTGCTGGGGCTGGAAACTGCAAACTGGAACTGCATTTGGAAGAGGATTGTTGCAGCACAAATTATCAGGCTGCAACAAGGCTTTTACCATCGGTCAGAGTCTACTGTCCATGCTGTTTCTCCTTCCTCCAGAAGTCAAAGCACACTGCTCCTCCTCTGTCCAACCACCCATCCAACAATCCTCAGAGCTATTTAACTACTTAGCAGGAACGAGCTACACCTGCACATCATCCATGTCAATCAACCCACTGCCTCTGAGGCAAGGCCACAGCTGTGTATTATCAATGTTATAATCAACCCACTGCCTTCATTCCTCTACAAGGATCTGAATGTTAAGAAAGTTGCCCAAATCCCTTGTTCCATAGCAGAGGGTTTTTAATCTGGCAGCCAGCCCTTCTACTCAATCTTCTTTAACACAGACCAACCTGAAATCAGCCTCTCCTGAGGATGCATCACATTAAAGGCTTCTGTACAGGGGAAAGAATTTGTTTCAGACTGCTTTGATTTTCCTCTAAAAAACAGCGTTATTTGTTTTGATAGCTCTTTTTAAACTTCTTTATTTTTCAGCAGTACTTTTTGCAATTTTTTCCAGAGCAAGTTGCCCACAGATGGCAAAACAAGAGAGAAAAATGCCAGCAACACCCACACAATGTCCAGGTCTACCTTCTGTTCATAACTTAGATGCAAACATCATCCTCCACAACAGCTACATACTGAGGGAAAACCTTAAGGTGAGATATAAAAATCTCAGGATGCAACAAAATGCAGCTGCCTTAAAAAACAACACCCAAAGTCATCCATCAGGTGGAACAAATTCCCATTTTTAGCCTCCACAGCATAAAGTGGGGAAAAAAAAAAAAAAAAAAAAAAAAAAAAAAGAAGGATGGGGGACGAAACAAATCTTTATGAAACTTAGTTTGGAAAGAGTGTAAACAGTAGCCTGACTGCTAAGGCATACCATGCAACACCCTTGCACTACTGCAATCCACACCAAGGGAACCCTGCTGGTACCTTGCAGAGCAAGGAGCCGACCTTTCCATGCCAACGTGCTATCACACACCAGCTGGAGCCCACTCTATGCACTACACATTTATTATGTGTTAAGTCCAACGAGAAGCAGTGTCTGTCCTTGGCTCCAGATATTGAAAAACTTTGTTATTTCCCGATTTTGCTGTTCACGATTTTCTAACTTACAAAGCAATCGTTTGTTAAGACTGCTTGTCCTAATATTGTTTCAAATCATTGTGTGGACATAAACCTTTGAAGTTAAACATTGACCCTTACCTGAATTAATCTTAAATACAGCACGGTTACTTCTGTCAGCACGAGCTTTTACTTAGATGTAAGCACAAAACCCACAAGAGCCATCTATTTCCTCCAGTACCAGCATTAGGAAGTCCTCATGTGCCTAGACACAGGACCTCAGCTCCTGCTTGAGTATAACCTAAGCCTATCCCTTAAACTAGTCCTCAGTTTCAAACCTGGCTGGTTTGTACACAGCCTACTAGAATCCACTCGGTTCCATCCCAACTTGGAAAGAGGAAAAACCCAACACACCGATCCCTCACTGTAATCACAGCCCTAATTCTGATCTTAAAGATAGTCCAAGGGGTTACATCAAATTAATTAGAAGGCAGTCAAGGCCACTTTGGTAAGGGCTGTGCCTTTCTCTGTAGGCTTTATGGACTGCAGCAACCAAGGTGCTTCAAAGTGTATAGCCTGAAAGCAGAACAGATCTCTTAAGTAAAACCCTGTATTAGCAATATGCCAGTTATAACTGGAAAAAAAGATATTATCAGAAATCATCAGCTTCTGTGGCTATCACTTCATTTTAATCACATAAATCATGCAAAATTTAGGAATGCAGCTCCTCGGTCTATCCTACTGTGAAACCTAGTTCTGACCCCAAATGTGATCCTAGAATTTAACCCAAATGAATAAATTATATCCCTTATCAAAATACTCATTGCAAAGCTAGAAAAAAGGGAGCCCATAACTTGGAAAGCTCTACTACCATGAAACAAATGTTCTCCTTTGGGAACAGCAGACCCCACCAACAACCTTGCTGCATATCCATCATGATGACTAACACAAACTCAACAAAACCCACAAGAATAATGATTTTGTGCTACTTTGAAAAGCTTTCATCTCTGCCTTGCAAAAGGTAATAACTGCATAGTCCCTGCTTTCCAGAACACCAGCCATTAGTTACCTCCAGCTTCCTGGAAAATCTGCGCTAGCACAATGTGACAGTTACTGCCACATCTAGGCTAACCAGAAAGCATTAGGCTTTACCAGTGACAACCCTCCCTTGACTGCTGCAGTGTGAGTGAGATCCGTCTACAAATGGAGCTCTCAAAATATCCCTGAAAATTTTTTCTAATCATACCTTTAAAATAACAAATGGCTCAAAATGGCAACAGCTCAAATTACAGCTCAATAACTGCAAAAGTCCCTTGTCCCGATCCTGGAAGACTTACATACATACACATACACTTATATACACATTCATAAATAAACAAATGGTCAGGCAGTCCTTGCTTTCAGAACTCCTATCCCAAAGCCTTGCTTTTCCTGCCCGTAGCTGCAGGAAAATCCAACATACTATTAATAAATAAGCTCTGCTGAAAGCCGTCATCGCTCCAATCCTTTAGGTTTGGCAAGACTTCACAGTGAACAGCCCCAAATTTCCAAGCCCCAAATTCTAATCCTAAATCTAGATTTCTACTAAGTTCAACAATATACGCGTGGCCAGTAAATTGTTTACAAATCACATAATGTGACAAAAATGATTTTGCAACGCAGATTTCACAAGAGGTACCAGGCTCCCAAGTTTAGGACTCGCAGCCACTAACTCCAATTCTAAAACAAGATCCAGCAACGGCAGAGCAGACACGGCTTTGGCATGGCCCAGAGTCCCTCCTAGTACTACAGGCGTTACAAGATGCACCAGTAAACAGAGATTATCACTTGCTGGCTCTACAAAAATCGACCCCTAGCTCAAGCTTCCTGTGGAGTCTGGAGATACATGGAGAGGTCAAATTTTTGTGTGAACCAGCAATCTTTGTAGGGACCAGCCTTTACTGAAGGGTCCTTGCAAACAAACCTCACAATCCTGCTTGCCCTTGGCCTCCTCAGCAGTCTAGGCAAGCACAAACACACCAAGCCCCAATATTAATATTTGTTCCCATCATTAACACCAGTCATTGCTGAAAACAAATTCTTCAGTTCTGAAGCTTCCCAAGACATAGCAAAGGGTCTGTCTCTCCCAAATCCTCACCGCAACAAGAATCACTCATTCTAATACTTACTCCATTAGCATCTGTCAGTTCATTAAAATGTTGTGTAGTTAGAGCTCATCTTTTCTTTCCTTACCATATTCTAACTCTAAACCTTGTCTTCTGCAAAGTTTGCAATCAATGTAGCATTACCAGAGGCGTCTCTTCCTTTTGCTGCTGTAACCAATACATTAAGAAATAACAGTGCTCCTACAGGCCTCCGTATCTATTACCTGTGCACAGCACCAGATCTCATCCTACCCACTCAAGGCATGATAATTTCAGTGATAAGCGATAATCACCCATTGCCTCCACAAACCAACCCCAAACTCTGGTTTTTAGCTTGCCACAGAGCCTCTAATTTACAATTCTACATTATGTTAGTAGCTAACGCAACATTAGCCTTTCCTCTAGACCTCTGCGCCCACAGCAGCTCTAGTTCACTTTTTTCCCAGCCAGAGTCTAGCTTTAACAGGGACCACAGAGCAGCCACAGACACTTTCCTGAATGTGTCAGTCATCGCCGTCACAACACACCCGCACCTAGGTCCTGCGTGTCACCCACCCTTGCAAGGAACATGGTTCCCTGTCTAGTCCAAACACCCTAGAACGTCGGTGGGCATTTTTTGTGTGGTTAAACAAAGCACACTTGCAAGACTGTTTTAACCATTCGCTTGTATGATTTCTAATTAAGTTGAAACAATTAACAGAAAGAAAGGGTTTCCACCTGAACATACAGGTTCATTTAAATTCCCCTCTGCGCCGTCCCCCCATTATGTTAACATTACTTCAACCCATTATGTGCAACAAACCAAAACAAGCAGCTATTGTGAGAGTTTCTGGCCAGAAACAGATTTCCTACCATGTCACCAGAGGGATATGCCAAAGACAGCTTGAAAAGAAAACAAGGACATATTAAGAATCTTGACAACAAATGATACAACCTAATTAAAAGACTGCACAATGAATAACAGCAGTTTTTTCCATGGCAATTAGTTGGCTTGCCGGTGAACAGAAGAAATACAGATGTTGAATATGAGAATAACAGTAGGTCTCTAATAGGTGGTGATACCATGTTGCAGATAAAAGTCAGGACTGTTGGAGAAGAGAGGATTTTCTTGTTGCCCCAGAAAATACATGTATTTAAGTGATTCAATTTTTGACAAATTCATGAATTTCACAGCATCCCAAGCTTTGGAGCTGTTACTGTGTGTGTGAATGCATCAGCAAAAGGCACTAACCTTTCCCACACAGCCAGTGCCCTGTTGCTATTTTCCTGCAAGGGGAGCAGAAATTGCACTGCAGCCTGCAAGCAAATATTCCTATCAGACTCCAGTGAGAGAAAAGGAAGAAAGCAGCTCTGGTCAAATAACCCACAAGACATTTCACCAGGTTTCTGCTTCACACTTAACAGCTTCAGAAGAATTAACAAACCCACAGGTGCTCCAGAGCACCACTGACTATGTTCCATTAACAGAACTACCAGACTACTGCCATGAAAGGAGACATGGGTAAAGATCTCCCAGTTGTCTCCAAATGCTTTGGTGTGGGAGGGATGGGGTCACAGAACCAGGGAAAGTGGGGAAGTGGCTGACAAAAAAAAAAATCCTTCCTTCCCTTCACGACCTCCAAAAGACACAAAAGAAATTATGAAAGGAAGCAGGTGGCAAAATCATCAATAGAACAGCTGTGCCAGGAGACTGGCGGGAGGTAATTGATGATTTTAATGAGATAGTTAGATTTGCTATTTTGTGTCTTATTAGAGCCCTGGCTGGGCACCTCCTCTCACACTTTCAGTGCATTCATTTTCTTTCTTACTGTCAGCTTCTCTTCCTTTCCTTCCTCATAAGTTTCAAACTGTAGAACCGAATCTTTGCAATCAAGTGGCAACAGCATTATTATTAACACCGAAGCCTCTCAGACGCTGTCATTGTGCAGAGAATTGTGCTAGCGCGGATCCACCCGCTAGTGCCTTCAGCAATTATCGGGAGAAGCAAACAACTGCGCACCTCTGTTTGGAAAGATTTGAGGTAATCAAAAATAATCTCACTTCTCTCTCTCTGAACTGCAATCAAAGCAGTCACGCAGAACAACATGGACTAGTCTTGGAAGGCTACCGTAAGGACAGGTGGTGATGTTTACATCTTAATGACCAGACCAGACTATCGATCTGTGTAAACCAGCATGAATCTACTGAAAACACCACAACTAAATCACCTTTTTGGAGCAAAAGCTATTATGAAAACCTGGGGAAGTGTTCACAACTGCCATTTAGAAAAAAGAAAAAAAAGAAAACTACATGAAAGGGCACGGAGAAGCCAGTGGCATGAGGCGATGTTTCAGCGGCACTTCCCATGTTGAGCTAGCCTGACATGGGACACAGTCACTCAGCTGGAGCAACACTGTTAATCAAGCTCTAATTAGCGAACCAGGTGCAATGCCTGCTACCTGTTAGGCTGGCCAGTGCCTCACTGTCACATGCAACGGAGCTGCTGAAGCTCACCAGGCGCAGGCCACAACCTTCTTGTAAAAAAAAATTGTGCTTAACAGGATACCTGGAACAACAGATCCCAGCATTCATAGGCACAGGGGATTTTTGGCTGCTTACAAATACTCAGAATTCCACAACCCCTATAGTCCTGATTCAGTCGGGTAAAAAAAAACAACCAAACCCCCAAATCCACAATTTACACTAAAAGCATGCTTCTTACTAAACACAAGCATACAAAAATAATTGAAGGCAGAGAGGAAAACACAGACCAGAAAAAAGGCAAAAAGAAACAGGAGGGAAGAAAGTTAAACAGAACACCCCGAGAAAACAACTAGTTATTTTGTCACAGACTCTCTCCTTAATAGCTCTTTTTATAATGTGACTCAAATGTTCTGTGTTGAAACAGTTTCTTCTCGATAATTACAAAGGAGATTAACTATGTATTATAGACAATTACTAATAATTTCCTCTTTTCAAAAAAAGGCTTGGTTTTCTGTTGAACTGTTTGACATATCCATTAGGTTTTGGGGGTTTGGTGGGGTTTTTTTTGCTAAAACTGACAGGCCTGGACCAAACTCAACCACCAACACAAACGCTCCACAGCAAAATTTGGGCAAAATATTTATGTAATTTTATAAATACTCTCCTTTCACACTACTCAGTCCTTATTGCACAACTTCATTTTTTCTTTTCCTCTTGACTTAATACATTAAGTTTATTTTCAGGCCTTCACAAGTTTTCTTTTTGGCTTTTGCAGCTCTTGTTTATACCAACAATTGAGTACATGAGACTATAGAGCAAATTTACTCCATCCTTTGCTTCCAAACAACCTCTCTCCAGACCAAATCCAATTTCTCACAGATGCAAACTAAACTAACCAAAGGCAATTGTTCCAACCAGCACCCAGAATTAATATTTTCCTGTTAATCTCGATAGCTCATCAAAATAACCTCAGCAATCTCAACAACAGTCCAGACACATTTATCTTCAAAGGAAAATGTCACTGATGTGACACAGTTCTGACACCAGATTTTCTCCCATTTCTGGTGTCACGGGAAGACAGAGATAAATGCAGTTCCTCAGACCTTGCACCCCTGAACACAGCCACCGAACACAAGGCTAACTTGAGTTTCAGTGAGATCCCAGTAACCTGTAAAGCTGTGTTAAAGCCAGCACAAGCCAATTGCTTCACCTGGGACCATCACCCACTTTCCTCCAGTAAGTCTTCAGCATGCTGTCTAAAAAAAGAATGGTTTTCTTCTGTCCAGAGGCGTAAGCCCGGATCCTCTCCATGACCAGTGCTTGCATCAGGCCCAGCCAAGAGGCTTATCAACCACCCTGGCATTATCTGTCAACCCTGTAAGACCTGAAAAAAGAGAACTTGGGTTCCTGCTGCCCAAAACCGATTCTTAAACTCGCTTTCACAAATAATTACAACATATACCTCTTAACACAGCTGACAAGGCAGGCAGTTAACCCTGTCTGACAAGGTCTATAATCTACTTCTGGAGGCTTTGCAAGACTCGCCTCTGTCTGGCCATAACCCCAACGTAACCCTCATCTGTCCTTGCTGCTCAGTGACTGGTACTTGCCTCAAAGCTCTCGCCCCCCCGGGCAGCAGCAGGGCACGCCTGGAGGTGCGACCCACTGCCCCTCAGAAAGGTTGGGCTGGAGAGCAGGCAGAGTAGGTTCGGTGAGCAACCTGTGGGTATGCCTGCCATCGATGGATGTGTCAGGGAGATGCTGGAAATCTTGAGTCCAAGAAAGTGGGAAAAGAGAGCATCTTCTGAGCCAGCAAGGTTGCACATGAGCCATAGACTTTTGATCTAAGAAGGTACCACGAAGTATAATTATCACTGCTGGGGACAAGAGTAGCGTGATGCTACCATTAATTTCAGTAAGACCTTTCATCATCTCACAACTAATGACCCATGTTGTTGAATTTGACTTAAACACCCACCAAGAAACCAAAAAGAACGAATCGTCCTGGGAGACTGGTGCAAAAGCAGACCTTGCGTCAGGCCAAAAGGGGTCTGCCAAACTGCTGAGGTGGAAAAGCACTTTGCTAAAATTCCTACATTGCCCTGGGAGGTAAAGCTCCATCATGGATAGGTACAGACAGATGGAACACTGTCAAAGCAGACAATGCAGAGTACACCGAGGGAAAGCATATTCCTGCTGTTAGATGAGCAAGTGCTATTGATAGCAAGAACAAAGACTGCTTCTTAATGGGTTGGACAGATCAATCCCTGTAACGTTATTTAAATGTAACTCCTAAAATTTCATCTCATGTAAAATACACACAGAAGTTCTAAAGTCATTTTGTGCTTGAAAGCTTTCCACCCAGAGCCATTCTCTGGACAGAGGCGATACACTCAGGCAAGCTATATAGCATACTCTGTTGCTGCTGAATCTTTCATCCATAAATAAGCAACCCCTATTAACCCAACATCACCTTTGTCACATGCCTCTTAATTTCTACCATTTTTCAGAAAACACATGTAGAACCAAACTGGATTTTTAAAAATGTCATCTTCCTATCGAGTTAATCCCAAGCAGAAAGGAAAATAGAAATGTACCCAGTGAAAGCTTCCCTCGAGTTAACCTATACCACTGTCAGAACAGGGTGCCATTTCAGCGCAGGCGGCTGGGGCAGGGAGGAGGTTGGGGGTTGCTGACCAAACACCAAAGTATTTGGCATAGCTGTGCTGATTTAAAAGATTTTTCCTGACCTAAAAGAGAAGGGGAAAATAAAATTAAGTACACTGTGAAAATCAAAGGATCCTTGTTTTCACGCTTTTGTTCCAATTTCTCCCTATAGTTTTTTTTCCGTTAAAAATTAGAGATGACAGCCAGATGAAATATAAAAGTGCCCTATTTCAACATTTTTATTCCTACTTATTTCAGGCATATAATTATGCTAAATGTTATTGTTGTATTTTTAGCCTAACTTTAACAGAACTATTTTCATTACGTACCACATCTTGTTACTCAACCCTTGGCCATTTTACTTTGAACAAAGTAGCAGATATCTAGTACACTGGACCACAAGAAACACTTAATGAGAACTGAACCAGAAACAAATTGAAACAAGAGGATCTGCCAGGCACGGGGCAATAATTATTGCTTGCTGCAATGACCTGTCAGAAACAAGCAAAGATGAAATCAACGAGCAAAAATCCTCCAGCGGGTAAATGACAAAAAATTTGTGAAAATGCTTTCAAGTCCTCTAAAACACCCATATTGGAATTGTATGTGGTTCATCACAGAGCCATGCTGCAAGATTCACAGCTGAAGCATTTTCCTCTCCTGCAGAGACTGTTGAGTTTCCACATCCTATGGCACTAAGGGAACAGAAGAACTTTCTCAGTGAAACTGATGGGAGTGTGTCTCTTTACAACCAACTCCATTTAACAAACATCCCACTTTTGTGTTTGAACATTTTCTGTCCAAACCATTGAGAACCACAAGGCTGAGGAAAAAAAAATTATAAAAAAAACCCTGTGACAGACTCCACCAGTATCAGTTATAGAGAGAATTCATGAAATGAAATACCTCAAAAACATGACAAAGAAAGGTTTCGAGATATTTCAGAAAACAGAAATAGGTTCATGCCTTCCCAGTCCACACCAATTCTCTTAAGTCAATTACTTCTGACCTGTGCAGGTAAGGCAAACGCTCAGCTTCCTCTGGGGTAAATGCTGTATAACCCACATGGATGTTAATCCTGGACAGCACCTATAAAGAACTTCTAAAATGCAAAACTAAAATGATCTTTCCTGGTAGAAAATGAGTATTTAAAATTAGCCTTTCAGAAATTTTGGACAAATTTAATAACATCAGTTTTGTACAATAACCACAGTCTATGGACATCTCTCCATCCCAGCTGATAACAGGAAGGATAGCTAAAGGAAATGCATGTAAACGCAGTCAGTTATTTGCACTGATTTCCTAAAGGCTTTTTTACAGTTGGATACTCTTTATACTTTTCCCCTCACTGAATTGATTCCTGGATAGTGATGAAATTAGCTATTATACTGAAGAAGTTCTTCGCTTCTCTCAAAAGAGGATGGTACTAAGGCCCATGAAAAAGGCAAAAAAATATTAATTAAAACAAGGACAGCTGAGTTTCCATGTAATGGATACATTTAGCATCACATTTTTTTTCGAAGTTCACATATGAAACTGAGCAAGAAATACATTGTTTTCTTCTTTTACCAACAGAGCGCAATCTGGAAAAAAAACAATAACTATTCGTTAACATTCTCCAACTCCAATCTCAAACCTCATCTAATATTATGCATAATACATACTAAGGCACCGTATCAACCTTGCTGTTACCATGTTTCCATCTTGTGCTGGCTACATCTAATAAAATACTCAGCTGAGATTTTTAGTGAAGATCCTGGGCATCTACCACACCATTCTTTTGAAGAAAGAAAAGAGGGGGGAGGAAAAAAACCCAACAACCACTTCCCCATCTCCAGAATCAATTTAAGAATGGCACAGAAAGGGAGACACAAGCTATGAACACACTGGCTCGTAAACACCTTTAATTCTGTAAGCGGTTTCAGAGTTCAGTGAGGACATGAACCAAACCAGGGTCATTTGTGTGCCTTGCCATTTCAGAATTAAGCCTTAAATGCAATACAGATTCAAAAACAGCAACGAAGGGCACAAAGGCAGGAAGAGGCAGCGGCTGGCAAGCAGAACGTCGTCCTTTGTGCCCGCAGAGCGCTCCGGCGCTTGCGTCCTGACCGCTCTAAGCAGGCAGGCAAGCCCTCAGCCAGCCCTTCTGGCAGCTGATGGTGTTCAGCACTGAAATCTGCCGCCGCACAGTTTCTCTCCACACATGGCAAAAAGTCATGTTTAATCAGCCTTTATTCTTCACTTCTACTTAAAACCGTAACTATTTCTTTAATCTCTTGCTTCTTGCGAAGTCTTTCACATACAGGCTCATTTGTCAAGCTGCTGGTTAGTCACACAAAACAGTCCTCCTTTTTATATATATATATATTTTTATTTTTTTTTTCTCACCATGGACCTTAATCTAGTATATCACCAGTTACTCAAGAAAAGCCTCATCTGACAGCTAAATGCCTTGGCCTGTTAGACAACCTAAATGAACACCAACTTCCACCCACCTTATTAAATAGGATCGAGGTTACAGTAAATAGCCTTCTGTGTCACAGAAATCTTACACAGAGCCCCTGCATGGGCACACTTCTCCAGTAAGTAGGAAGGGTTGTGGTTTAATCTCATTTTCTCACCAAAGCAAACTAAACTGGAAACAAAGTGCACACAGAGGAATCGTTTAAAGTAATTGGCACAGTAGTGAAGCAAATAGCTTTATTACATACAAAAAAAACCCAAGGGAAAAGTCACACACCATGCACACTGAAATTGACTTTATTGAACTGCAACACAAAGATCTTCACAGCAGGCAATTGCAGGAGTTAAACACAGGACTATCAAAACAGCATCTGGGGCTTGGAAGAGTAAAATCTTACAAGGTTATGGAGGCAGGGGACAATGTTTGGGAATAAGGCCTTACTGACTGGAAAGGATTCATGCATCAGGGCTAATGAAGTCTGCAGCAAGAGGTCCTGCTCAGCCAGCAAGTGAATTCAGGCAATTTAGCAACAGCAAGGAGTAGGATTTTCCACCTCTTACTCAAATATCATTGAGGGATGAAGCTTAACTTAACCATGAAGGTTCCTCATCTCCACCACCCCCATCCCAAGCCCATCGATGAAGACTCTTGCTCAACCTTTTGCCAAATCTAACCAACATGCCCACCTGGCTACCAGTCAGACCGAATGTTGGAGAATAAGCCAGCAGCAGCAAAGAGCAGGCAGGACTGGAGCAGCCCACTGGAGAGCTAACAGCAAGCAGCAACCACTCTGCTTGGCTCATGCATACCTGCATTCTAGTCAGGGCTATTTTCTTCATTTTCATTCTTTGACCACAATTATTCTGGCAAGGGAATCTTAAACAAGCCTACACAATGGGAAAATATTTCCCAAAATGAGGTCTAAATAAATTAGAACTACAGGAAACTTTATTCCCACAGTGAGAAAAACCTTATGAGAGGACCTAGAAAATGCCAGCGTGATGTATGACTATTTGGAGTTACAAGCGACTGACATTTAGGCTGTGAACAAAAGGGCAATAAACTGCTTCAGCAGCTTGTCACGCTGGCTGCTGCAGGATGTGGAGCTTTCCTGAGATGTCAGGTATTTCTCTTCCAAGCTAAAGAACACGTGAGCAAACAAACTGGTGGTCCAAGATTATTTTCTTTGTACTTCAAGTAGCACAGACCCAGGAGTAAGTGGAATCAAAGACCAGACCTACAAAACTGTCTTCCTGCCCTCTGCTCTCTCTCTACTTTCTTCTTCTGGAAGTACATATATGCCATTCACCAGAGGCACGAAAAGGACCTTTCAATTCATTACAAAACCTACTTTAGAAAACCAGGGCACCAGGTTCAGCAGCATTTGTTCTTTGCGTTCCTGCTCACTGTGCTTTACTTCCACTTCATTTCACTGGTTCTCTTCTGGCAAGCTCATTTCTGGTTTGTTGGGGTTTTTTTTCCTTTAAAAGTGTTCTAGCGAATTTTGTTTTAACTGTAACCACCACGTAGAGAAACAGAAGGAATTCTAAACATTTAATGATTTAACACTAATCAGCCCTGATGTGCTGCAAGAAGACCCACCTTATAAATAGGGATTAGTTGCAATTCGCAACAGGAGGTACACACCAGAGGTGTAAAATATTAGCAAATGTAATTTTTAAAACACAACTCCTGTAAAAAAGGCTGCTTCTTAAACTTAAAAAAAAAAAACTAAAATACTTAAAAAAACCACTAAAAAAAGTTTAAGGAAGAGAAGCTACCAGCTGGGTAATTCTTCCAATTGCAATGACCCCACTGCAGAGCTAAGTTTACCATTCAATCCATACAGGTTTGGGAGAAAAATGTGATAAGTAAATGCTTCAGAACAAACAGAAAGCCTTTTGGCCACCAAAAGGTCAGCCTCCTTTTATTGTTTAATTTCAGACTGCAGAGCTCATTAACTAGCTTTCAAGAGTGAAGCATGAAAACAGCTTGGTGGAACCATGCTGTGCCAGCCTACTAAATCGGTCCAGAGTCATTTCTCCCCTCCCAAAGGCACAGCATTCACGGGCCAGGTGGAGGCAGACACGACCGCCAGCCAGATCACACTTGTAGACATCAAAAGCAAATCTTTCCTCAACTCAAGTGTATCCAACTGGAAATAGAAACCAGGGTGTACTTACAGAGCTGCAAAATACTAAGGGATGCAGAGACTCTGCAGACTCCCGCAAGGCCATGGAAGGAGGGCCACGGAACACCCAGGGAAGGTCACTCAGCCAGGCAGGAATGAACCAGCCCTCTCCACCACGACAGTAACTCCTGAGCCATCCGTGTGGTGACAGTGACATGGCAGTCCCACCACCACCAAGAACCAGACAGAACCAGTATGATCTGTAAAATCACGCTGCCTCAGCCTGTGCCCCTTTACCAGGTTGTTAACTGTAAGTGGTTACTAGTGTTACTTTGAAATGCAGGCTTACAGTAGAGGATGGACTCTGATTCAGGATACAAGTACCATGATTAACGCAAGATCAAGTAATTGTTAATAGATAGAAGAGCAGCGAAAAAGGCAATATTCTCATATATTCCTGTAGGGATGTCTACTCTTGGGCATGACAATTGTTTAAAAGACCAAAATTTTATGGTTTTCTGATGGTTTTGAGGTTCAACAAGGCCAAGTGCAAGGTCCTGCCCCTGAGCTGGGGCACCTCCCCGTATCAATACAGGCTGGGCAGAGAATGGATTGAGCGCAGCCGTGAGAAGGACTTGGGGGTGCTGCCGGACAAGAAGCCCAACACAGCCGGACAATGTGCACTCGCAGCCCAGAGAGACACCCGTGCCCTGGGCTGCACCCAGAGCAGCGTGGCCAGCAGGGCAGGGGGGTGATTCTGCCCCTCTGCTCCGCTCCAGCGAGACCCCCCCTGCAGTCCTGTGTCCAGCTCTGGGGCCCCCAGCACAAGGAGAACACGGACCTGTTGGAGAGAGTCCAGAGGAGGCCACGAAGATCATCAGGGGACTGGAGCAGCTCTCCTGCGCAGACAGGCTGAGAGCTGGGGCTGTCAGCCTGGAGAAGAGGCGGCTCTGGGGGAACTTACGGCACATTCCAGTGCCTAAAGGGGCCTTATTAGAAAGATGGCGACAGACTTTTTGGTAATGTCGGTAGCAATAGAACAAGGGGGAATGGCTCTAAACTGAAAGAGGGTAGATTTAGATTAGATATTGGAAAGAAGTTCTTCACCGTGAGAGTAGTGAGGCGCTGGCAGAGGCTGCCCAGAGCAGCTGTGGGTGCCCCATCCCTGGCAGTGCTCAAGGCCAGGCTGGACGGGGCTGGGAGCAGCCTGGGCTGGTGGAAGGTGTCCCTGCCCATGGCAGGGGGTGGGAACTGGAGGGTCTTCAAGGTCCCTTCCAGCCCAAACTATTCTGTCATTCTATGATTGGTTAATATCAAATAACTCCTCTGAAGACAAAGTCTATTTATTTTCCTCAGAAAGGCACATACAAATTGTTATTGAACCACACTACAATTGCACAAGCCAATTCCAAGTACAGTTCACAAACACAGGTTACAGCCTCACCATTACACCATGTCACTAAGTCATTAAAACATACAATCATGCAGGATTTCTTGGTAGCCAGCTGTTACATGCATTGATCTTCTGCACATAAAGCCCCAGAGCCATCATTACTTTACAGATGTGGAGGACAGGAAACATGCTTAGTTTTATGCATCTTCTGGGTGCAATACTTTAACAAGCAGGGAGTAAAGGAAAACTTTTCAGCACTAGTTAGTAATGGCAGTATTTTAGTATATCCATTAACGGTTTTCTCTGACTCTACCTGGTAAAAGCATGCCTAAACTAGCAACTGTGCTCTCCCAAAACAGAGTTACATACCCACATATTTCACTGGTGCCTGAAAGAGCACCAAGCATGTGAACAACCCAAACCTTCAACTCCAGGGAACTTTAATCCCTGCACTCAGTTTTTGCACCCATACCTTCCTCCTCCAAACAGCCGGTACAAGTGCATGGGAACTGGCACAGCTTCTGCCACCAGCTGACCCAGTCCAGGAGCCATACCAACTTTGTGCCAAGAGGCAGAGCTGAAACAGCAGGCGTGGCATAGCAGTAGAAGATTTGTGTGGCTGCAGTCCTTAGGCCAGCAAGCCTGAATCAGCCTGTGCCTGTATAACTCACACCGGGCCCTCACCTCTACAGAAGCTGTTTGCTAACCCAGGAGGCACAATCATTTCACAAGTCAGCTTAGCAAACTGTTTCTGCTATTGTCCTTGTTTTATCACCTTTGCTCCTTCCCATGCCTCCAAGTGTCAGGAGGAAAGCTGCACATTAATACCTGTATCATTTAATCTCACCTAGACGTAACCATCATAGCACCTGTTGTGCCGCCGTGTATCACTATCATTCAGCAAGTCCTAATGCTGAATGCACTGCACTGGCGCCTTGGAGAGGATTAATTAAGGCATCTAGGACAGCTGCAGTAAACACCCTCCACCCCTCTCCAGGTAGCCTTTGCTCTATTAAACGAAGTTTGCTTTTTCATGAGAACTGGTTCAAGTTTTCCCTCTTATACTTTGAACTTTCCAGTGCTACACTTGCAACGCTCCTTTTGGCAAGTAGAACTTTACAAACTGCCCAAAGGCTTTGTATCCATTTTTCCTTTCTAAGCAAGCTGGATTTTACCACCCTTTCAGAAAGAGAAATATATTGTCTTGAGCACTATGGTCTGTTATGCCAGCTCAGCATATCTAAACTCAGCTTAGAAAAGGATTACTAAATTGTCTTTCTGAAGCCACAACATCCCTGGCTTTGCTTTTCCATTAAATATTTTGCTACCTATGCAACTAAGGCCCTTTCATGCTCTGAAAGAGTCAGCCAGGGAACCAGAAACAATCAACCTGTCAGTGGGGGCTGTCTGCGCAACATGAAGAGGATTACAAGCCTGTCACTTCACACTTGGCTTCTGACAGCAGGTCAAACTGCTGGAGATTCATTGTTTAAGTGAACATCAGGCAGACCAGCAACATCACTTCAGCACAGCCATGGACAGGTCTGTTGCAGATTGCCTTGTGGAGATTACAGAGCTGAGAAATTGCTTCTGTGCCAAACACATCATAAACCCTGCATCCACCAGTGAACTGTCATTGCAGGAAGAAATGCTCGGTTTAGGACCACAAGTAATCTATAAGATATCACTGGATTTGAATCTACAGTACAAGTTGTAAGCACCAGTTAAAAATATATCACCTTATAGGTAAATTAAGGGCACCTAGTCATCCAACAGCAGCTCAAAAGTACTGATTACACACCTCACCAAAACTGCGTTCAAAGAAATTCTAACATCTTCAGAAGCAATTAATTTTTGTATTTGTTTTTTTTTTTAATTAAAACCCCAAAAAAGCTTTTCAGACCCATTGGAAAAGTTCATCCTATTTTTTTGGCAAAATTCTGAGACTTGTTTCCAGCATCCTGACATTCATTTCTCTTCTTAACTTGCACATAGCTGCTTGCATTAGAGCTATCTCTAGAAACAAATAGAAGCAGGTTGCCTGCAAGTTCTCATTTCATCAGTTCTTGTGAACATTAGTATAACATACAACTCAAAGTATGCATTTTTAAGTTAAAATTTCATGCCTACAGAGGAAAGATTAGGTACGATAATACCAAAAGCTAAATGCCAAAAGAGGGCCAGAGCCAACCACTGCTTGACACTATATGCCAAGTACAAAGTGGATAAGAAGCAAGCTCCTATGCTCATCTAGACAGAAAATTAAAGAATCCTGTAAGCACTAAGCCACCCCAGGGTAAACGTTAACCTTTGAGTGAACAGCCTTGTACCAGCAACTTACACAGCATGCCTGTGACTGGAAAGACAACACACAGGCGTTAGCTGCTTGTTCAGGGCTGTTTGTGCTAGTCAGCATCACCAGGATCACCCAGGGACATCAGTGAGCCCGAGAAGGCCAGGGAGCCCACATGTGAGCTACGGGTAGTGCAGGGTACCATCTTTCCTGCCAAAGCCAGGCAAACCCTGGGGGAACTAACTAAATAGCTACACAGAAGTTACTTTTCACCCCTTCCGCCACTGCTAAGCTTGCCCTTCAACCACCCCTCTGGGATCTGACCTCATTGACTTAAATTGGGAAACAGGTCACCCCAAACTATTACTGGCCTTTAATCTTTTGCCAGAAAAATCAGCATAGGCAGCATCTTTCCCTTCTCTCTCTGCACACATTTAAGTCATGCCTTGCTCCTCAGCTGTCTTCCAGCCCCACCACACAAAAACACATCATAAAAGGCAATATATCGGATGTTTTTCCTGGTTCTCTTTGAAACTCCTGAAGTTGTTTTTCCGAGCTCTCAAATGTCCAGTTCTTTGACTATTTGAGTTATTTATAGTCCCAGGGTTTATAGTGTTGCCCTGTGCCCCTTCCTTACCAGCCCCGTACTCTACACTGGTTCATGCCCCTGCTATCACACTATCCTTGCCTTATACACCGTAGCATTAATAAGTACCAAAACCATCTCCCTCTACATAGTATCAAAACATTTGACTGCAACCTAAATCAAAATGTTACATTTAAGCTATAGAATGTTAAAACCCAAGTTCAGATTTGGCAATAGCACCCAGTCATTAGAAAATGCTGTCATTTCTTTTGCTTGTTGCAGGTGTGCTGAAAACAGCTCCACAGATCAAGACAAGTTGGAAAAGTGATACATGTCAGCCCTGAAGCCTTGCAAAGTCTGTACTGGGTCAGCAGTCTCTTGCTAGCCATGGCAATGGACTATCTTTCTTAGCACTAAGTCAAGCAAGCACTCTAAAAGGCTGTTGATCTAGAGCACTGAAATTCTCCCAGCTACCTCGACCTTCTTGCCTGGGCAACACTCTTTCCAGCTGCCTGCACCCTCACTGCTTATCACCTTCAAAATAAATTAAAAAAAAGAAAATCAAGTTTCACCTGGATTGCCCTGGTTCTATGCAGCTCCCATAGTTCAGCAAGTGGATGAGTGGTATTGGCACCAGGAGCAAGTGACACTATCAGGACCGTGGGGCTCACACCAGTGCTGAGGTACCTCTGTCTTGCACTGCACATAGCCCTTTCAAGTAGGCACACTGTTCCACTAAAAGGAAACAAACGAACAAACAAATTCAGAAGTAGGAAGAAACATCGGAAGTACGGACTCTTGACCCTAGATGGTACTACTGCAGGGTATGAAGTGGAAGAGAAGTTTGCAATGATACCTTCCGTGTCCTCTGCAAGGTGCCAGCTACAAGGGAGCTGCAGACCCAACCCAACATCCCAGGGCATGATTGCATTCCCTGATCTGATCGGTGAGCTCCTGGGTAAAGCACGACCTGCTTTAATGCAGCAGCCAGCAAACCAAGACCCAGAGACGGAGCCCAAGTGCCAGACTGAAATACAGGGCACAGCTCAAAGGACATGCTACATGCCTGCCAGCTGCACGCGTGCTGGGACAACCACAGCACCAGCAGCCACCAAGCTTCTCACGGTCTTGCTGCTGCACGGACCTGTGGCCAGGTAGGGCTCAAACCTCCACGCATCACAGCAAGCCTTTGTTTTGGCCCAGCTGCTCTTTTCCAGTCACGACCAAACATCCAAATGTCTTCCACCCACTACTCCTCTGCCCTAAGGCACTGTATGTATACTACAGACACGTTGCCACGTATGGATTAAACAGCCATAAAGCCATAATGTCAATACCAAATTTGCCTGCCCACCAAGTTCTATACCGAGAACATCCTGAATAGGAGGAACATTTCTCCCACTCTCCAAACACCGAGACCTCCTCACTGCAGCATCTAGTTCAAGTAACACAAACTTAGTCCTGGGCTGTGAAACAAGGGATTGACAAACACCTAAAAATCATCCCTGCCTCCAGGGTATGCAGGCTTGGGAAAAAGCCCTTCCCACTATGCTCCTTGTATATTCCCCCCTGCCACTTGTCTCTGCTGCCATGTTTGGAGGGGTTTATCTCAAGCTGTATTTAATTTCTGTTCAGTGCAGACATCTGGTGGCCAAGGTGGCGATGGCAACTGGACACCAGCAGTGCTGGTCAGGCCATGAGTGACCAGCACATCAGTGTTTGCTGCCTGCTTCAGAAGCGGACAGTGCAGTATGCCCACTCACCCCAGCTAGGCGTGCCAAGCCTTCTCCCCTTACAAGTGGCAGCTGGTGGTAGAAAAAGATTTAGGCAGGGACGATGTGTTGCCTTAATCTTTCTCCCTCTACCTCAGCTTATTTCTTCCCTTCCTCTAGCTTCAGGGACTTGCTGGTCCTGGATCTTCAGTAGATTAAGAGGTACTTCTGTAAAGGAATAGCAAGCCCAGGAGAAAACAGGCTGGGATTTTACCTGCATGTTGAAGAGCACATCCCCAAGCAACATTAGCTTTGTAGATGCTCTATATTGCAATTAAAAGCCTCAATCAATCCTGCACGGCAAAGCAAAGCGGTTTTTAACTCCTCTCTCCAGGCAAGAGAAATGAGCTGACAGTAGGTACCGTTTCCAGCTGACCTGGCCCTCACCAGCAGCTGCAGTCCCTGAAAGAAGTACATAACGCCTTACTCTATTAGTGTGAGCTACTGCAAGCCCTGCGGTACCAGGATTTGAAAACTACGTTTAGGTCAGCAAAAAAGCCTCTAGCTGGTGCAATTAACTGATTCAACTGGCAGATGCTGAAGTTTTTCCAAGTGCATAAAAAAACTAAAGGAAAAGGTGCTGAGCACACTGGAGTCAGAGGTACTTCAGGCACAGGTTACCTAAATTACTTGGAAACTGTTTTCAGTCTGGCTTTTGACTGCTGCCTCCCCATCACTTGGCGCTTTCCAGAAGAGCTATCATTGCTGGCTAGGTCAGGAAGGAGGGAAGGGCTATCAGACTCTGTTTGGAACCCCTAGTCTCACTTCCAGTGAGCAATGACACTTGCAGTGACTGCAGCAATCACCTGAATTCATGTCACTCCACAGATTGTTCTGAGACATCTACTGAATGACCTAGCCACATCAGACAATCATGGAGAGCTCTAATAAACATACATCAGCATTAGCCTTAGTACTTAGGACATAACTGAGATAATGCAGAGTAGAATACAAAATTATACCATTTATCTTGCTAAGTGGTTTTCAAGTGGTACATTAACACTACTTCATTGCAATCTTGAGAGCTTCAAGGAAAAAAAATAACAAACTACTAAACTACCAAGATGTCAATTTTATTATACTCCTGTTATAGAGCTACTCCCAAGCAGGTTTTCTGTGGTAATCTTAAATACATGTGTGTTTCAGAACCCTCACACTTCTAAAGCAGTCACTTAAGGAGATTAAATTCACCAGACGCTTTGGTTTGCCAGTCTCTAATTTGTACTTTCAAAAGATTTAAGAACATTCTAAATCAAAATGAGGTTTCTTGGTGACAGAACAACATTAGATGAGGAAAACCAAGAGACTTTCCATAAAGTTTTTACCACAGACTATCCATTCCCATCACTATCATCTTTAGTATCATTTTTCTTTTTTTTTTTTTTTTAAAAAGATACTTTGTTTTCAAGTGTTTACATCAGTCAAGGCACTGCTCCTTTGACTGCTGTTACCAGAAGGAAATCACAAGTTGATTTATACCACCTACAAATAGGTAAGACTTAAAGGAAAACTGCTCTAACAGAAAAAAAATCAATAGCATTATGATAAGCTGACATCTTTATCTTTTTTATTCTTATTTCCATCCATAAAAAGGAGTCTAAACTCAAAAACATGCAAGTGTCCTCCCTGAGCATACACACAAGACTGATGATAGCTCCTTTGATGGAAGCCAAGTTTCTGAACGCCTGCTGCAAACACAAAATCAAACAAGATGCAGGTTCCTAATTTAAGGTAATCAAGGAGTGCATTTCTCATTAAGGGAATTCATTTTAGACGGGTTTGTGTCACAGCACTATCAAAACTCACTGGCTGCAACAAGGCTTTTCCTGCCCCATACCAGGTTAACTTCCATAAACAGTTCCCACACCTTGCCCCAGCACAAATCCCCCACAAGGTTTCAGCAGTTCATCTACTGTTGCTGTTTCTCCAGCCTCTTCAGGACTGTCCACCCTGCTTCTTGCCTCTGCTGCATCCAGGTTCTTTCTTCTCCGGGCTCCACTTCCAGCCAGCCTCTCCTCATCCAGGCCCCCTGTTTCTCCCAGGGCCTCTCCTTGTCTCTCCTACAACTGGGGCACCCTTTGCTTCTTCCAGATCTCTTTTCACCCAGTGCTCCTCTTCCATACCCCTCAGAGCTATTTAACTACTCAGCAGGAACCAGCCACAGCTGCACACCATCCATGCCAGCCGCGGAAGCCCCTGAAGCCAGCCCACAGCTGTATATTATCAATGTTAATTAACCTGCCTTCATTCCTCTATAACTCTTCTACAGGTTTGTGATAAACAGAAGGTATTACCTGGACAGGCCTAGGAAATCAACCTCTCTCCTTACCCTTGGAAGCACAACACCACGTGCCTCACGATTCTGCCTACACCGAGTCACAACGTTTCCCACACCACAGGGACCATGAGCTTCCCTGAAACTGGTTCCCTGTGTGGCACAGCCTACATTGCCCAGCTACACAGTGCAACGCAACAATGTGTAAAAGAGTGAAATAAAGGAAATAAAGTGAAAATTCATACAACCAAATGCGTCACTGATGCTACGCACAAAACATGTCTTACCTGACAGAAGAGAATAAGTAGCTCCTGGCCTTGTTGGGTTTATTTTTCAGCTGCACTGCTTAGCAAGTGGGTAATGTACTCAGGCTCCCAGCCACCACCTGTTTGAGAAGCACCACATGAGACAAGTGTCTGCAGACCAGTTTTACAGGTGTTTAGTTAGTCCACTGGGAGACAGACGGGACACTCTGCCTTGGTGCTGCACCTCCATTCTGAGATGCCTCCAAGTGGTTTAACCACAGCTGGCCCCACTGCCCATCTCCATGCCTGCAGGCAGCACTAACGCCACGTCAGCTGCACACCTGCAACAGTTCAAGTTAGGCTCAGACCAAGCCCTGCCACTTCTTGCAGCATAGCTTATTTATGTTTCAGAACATCAGTTCCAACTTTTTTAGGTATAACTTAAGTTTAACCTAAGAAGAATCATCTGGCAATCATTACCCAAAAAATTCCAGTGCATCATCTTTGTCTATTACCTCAACAAGTTCAGTTAGGCTTTGGGTCAGAAAAAAGCCCACTTGTATCCAAGAACTGCCTCTAATTACCATTACCTGAATTATCCAGGTATTAGATAAACTTTCAAACAAAACACATAATCTTAACGGAATCATCTGGTCAAAGATTAGAAGCTCTAATATGAGCTTTGTAGAGCACGTGGATGAAGCCAGTCACTAACCCACTCTTCTGCATCAGCATCTGGTCCCACCCTCGGGGAGGAGTTCAGACATCGACCCCAGAAAGCAAGGAACAACCTCTGTGTAGCACATGATATACAGAGGCTTTGACATTGCTCAGGCAGGAGAAAGCCAGCTGCAAATGTTGTACCCCAACCCTTTGTTTTACTGCTTATCAGTATGAATCTGTGTTTACACGTACTTCCTGAAAAGATTTCCAGCTTAGAGGATTTGGGAAGCATCACTTCATCTCACCCTGCCTTCCAGCCAGCCGACTCAGACAAGCTTGGGGTAGCCACTGAAGCCAAAGATTCACTGGAACTCCTGGGTCAACAGGCAGAACAAGTGGGTAAAGGTACCAGGTGAGGTGGGTCAGGGCACCTGTTAGTGCCCTCAGCTCCCTGGCATGCTCCCAGGATTTTCTGCCTCCTTTGATGATAACCAGCAGTGCCAGCCTGCTGCACCAAGCCGTTTCACAACAGGCTATCGAGTGCCCTCTTCAAGGGCTCCTTTTGATAGAAAGCTTAGAAATAACTAGACTAATAGGATATGGAAAACTTAAAATAATTAAAACTCTCAATGTATGTATAAAGAGGAGCTTCACAGTATGACTTTGCAAATTAGGCCTGGTCCTGGGGCCCTTTGTACTGATAAGATGGACCTGGGATGCTCGTGTGCTGGTAAGAGGACACTGGTATGGGATCTGTCCTGTTTTTTGGTTGCGAAGAAACTCGAGATAACGACACCCACGACCACCACCAGGAGACAGTGTGCAAGCGCAAATGGGAGGAAACTTATGTTAATGACTTCTCGGTAGACTAATTATCCTAACCCAACCGATTCTCGGGGATTAATTGAATATGTATGAATGTATACTTTAAATCACACGTGCACAAAGAAGTTGGGGCAGCAGGTGCTTTTGGAATTATCCACCCTGTTGCTCGCCGGTGAATTAAACATACCTGCTTTATAACCTATCCTGCGTTATAAAGTTTAATCCTGCACGTCCCTTTCAAGAGAGGAGAGAGCCCACCCTGGTTTGAGGGGAAGAGGGCTCCTCAAAAAGCAGCTCTTCATGCCTCAAAGTACCCGCTGCTAAAGACATTTCACAGAGGACAGCGATGAAACCGGCTGAGCAGGCACTTGGACTCAGTATCAACCCAGGGCTGCTCCCGCGCAGATCTGTGACAGCCAAAACCGAACCTGCTTTGACACCGGCAGCCCGCTTCCACCGGGCAGCACAGCGCACACACCAGCTACCAGCTGACATCAACCCCCCACCATCTATACAAGCCATACATATATGTATATATATAACTATGTATAACTATACCGTACAGAAAGGCACCTGCTCCAAGGAGATGCCCCTACCAAGCACAGCAGCATCTTTACCGGCTGACGTAAGGACGTACCCCCCGAAGGGCACCCCCTCATTGAAGCTCAGCATTACACCTCACCAACACTGCACAGCCTGCATCAGGCAATTAATTAAACGTGCCCCGTGCAATTAACACAAGGTGAGGGCTGAACAAAGCATTTCGGAAACAGGCTGCCGTCAGGGTGGTTCCAGAGAGCGCTCAGTGATATGGTGACAGGTGCTTTATTTCAATAAATACAAGGGTTTGTACCTAAGTTCGTAATACAATTTTTTATAGGCGTTATTTTCAAACATTTGTATTTTTACATGTTTTTGTAACAGTTAGCATTTAAACCAGCTTTAGCACTACACACTAATTCTGCTCCCGGTTGTACTACAGAATAAAACTCTGAAAAAAACCAAATAAAAATCTGAAACAACAGATTAAAAAAGAAGGAAAAAAAAAAAAAAGAAAAAAGACAAGAAAAAATAAAAAGGGCAAAAAGAATAAAATCAAGAAAATAAAGGGGAAAAAAAACCTAGAAACAAACAAATAAAAAGGCGGGGCGGGGGGGGGGGGGGGGGGGGGAGCGGACAGGAAAAAGAGACAAAGAGAAAAGCGGAAAGAAAAAAAACGAGAAAAAAGGGGGCGGGGGGGGGGGAACACGGACCTAATACAAGTCCCCGCGGGAGCCGCGGGGCGCAGCCGCTGCGGAGCCGCTGCCTCAGGCCCCAGCCCCCAGCGGGGGTCCCGGCGCTGCCGTAGGCGCCCCCATCCCCCCATCCGAGCCCCGCGGGGCCCGGCCCGGCCCGGGGGATGACCCGCAGCCCGGGGGTCCCGCTTCCCCCCGGGGGAGGCGTCCGTGGGGCTGGGGGGGGGCGCCCGCCAAACCGTATCCGTATGGATCCCAGCCCCCCCCAGTCCCGCCCCCCCCAAATCCCAGACGCTGCTTTGCAGCAGAACAAGGTTCTCCCCTGCAGCCCTTTGCCTTTAATTGAAATAATCGCCTGTAATTGCAGCCTGTCTGGCTGCAGCACCCCCGGCGAACCGCCTGGCTTGCTGCGGCACAGCCGGCTCTAAGTGACCGACTGCTTCGGGGTGAATGCATGGCAGCCAGATGCCCCCCACTGCCAGGCGGGGGGACCTGGGCACCTCGCTCCTGTTGGCTGTCCCAAACCCGCTCTGCCCTAAGCCCAGAGGACCTGGTCTGGCGGGGGGACAGCTGGTCTAAAGGGGGAACATCTGGTCTGGAGGGGAGCGGAGGCAGCGAGGCGGGGGGACCCTGCCTGCGGCACCATGTGCATGGAGCCCGGGCAGATCTGGGGTGCGGGGCGCAGCGGTTGGATTTCCATCCCTCTGGACCTGCTTCCCTGTCAGCAACGTGCTTCCCAGGCAGGACCACGAGGAGCACTTCAGCTAGATTTTTCTCCCTTTTCCAGGTGTGTCTTTGGACACTAGAAGAGGATATCTTGTTGAATTTTCATTCTTCAGGGGGTAAATGGGAAGCTTAGCTCCAAGGAGACCCCGCAGAGTTCTATGACGCTCCCAGCAGAACTCTGGGATGGGGCTGGGACAGGCATACCCTGGCACAGTTTGGCCGCCGAAACCTGGCTGCCAGGACCGACCCCTGGTCGCTCTCCGGCTCAGCCAACGTGCTGGTCGGTGCTGCTGCAGCCCCCACAAAACCAGAGGCCCCAACCCAGCAGCTGCAGGGGCAAGAATTCAACCCAATGCCATGCAACTCACCGAGGCACACTGGAGCTGAGCTTTCCAGGGTAACAGCGACATTTCCCCAGCAGCGCGGGATGCTGTTCATTCTCCTGTGTTTAACACCCCAGTGCAGGGGTTCACCGATGTTGCCCATGCTCATGGGATGGTTTCATGGGGATGGAGACCCGGACACAGAGACCAGCACCAGTCACCAGCTGTCAGGCAGCCACAGTGCAGGATGCGCACCGGGAAGCCCAGCCTGGCATCTTATTAATTATTAGCCCTGATGAGGGCTGTTGTGCAAGCAATTCGAAGGGATGGGGAGGGCAGCCCAAACCTACCTCCAAAATCCTGCCCTCATTGCTGTGTGGGGTGAGCGGGTGGGCACAACCTGAGTCACTGCTGAGTGGGGATGGGTGGCAGGACCACCCTCCTGGCACATATACAGCATTTCATTACATTAAGTAGGTGTTTACGTCTTCTCTTGGGTTTTTTCTGATGTGTTTCTCAATCTCGCTTGGATCCTCACACACACACACACACACACACACACACCAATTCTTCATTGACTTCACCTGCCAAAAGGATGAGACTGGAGAGAGCGGAAATCTTATGTATGGGGCATCTTATATATCCACATCTCCTGTAGCTGGGCATCGTATACACACACCTTATAGAAGCATCATAGTGCAGGTGAGCACGCACGCGCGCGCGCACACACACACACACACACTCTTATTGCATTAGTGAGAGGCATCTTGCAGAACCCAAATCCCGTGGGATTCAGGCACAGCAGGATGATGCAGGCAGCTGCTCATCCCAGAGAAGCCAAATTTATGGGCAGCACGGGTAGGAGGCTGCCACCATGCCTGGGGGAGGAGAGCTGGCTTTTTCAGCCTAACACACCACCACTTCTCGTAATTTTTCACATCCTGCACCATGCATCACCCTGGCTGCAGTAATTTTACAAACAGTTCTCCTCCATCTGGTTTAACCCATACCCAGGCTTTCGTCCCAAACAGGCTGACTGTGGCGATTAAACAGCAAGCTGCTGAGAAATTACAGCTTGACTCCTACAGGGTAGTCACAAAAGAGACCAAATACCTGTGTTCGTACCCAAATAGCCCATTACCCAGGTTGCTTCTGCACAGTGTGATCAAACCCTCCTCTGATCTCTAATGGTTCTGAATCCTCCTGAGCATCCACTGTCTCTGGTTTTATCATATATAAAATGTATATATATTTTATATATATGTATATATATAAACATTGTCACTGTACTGAAGAGCATCTCAGCTGGCACGTCCACCTGTGGGGGGCTGCTCAGAGGGGAAAAAGGACCTTTAGTTCCAGTAAAAGCAAGAAAACCCACTTCCACATGCATCTGGCTGTGCACACAGTCCTGGTCACCTCTGTCTAACCCCGAGCCACCTGTAGACCATAGCCACTGCAGGACTGTGCCAAGAAACAAACCCACCGCTACAGGATTTGGAGGGTGGCCCGAGACAAGCAGCAACCAGGTCAAACGCTACTTGTCCTAAACAGCAGCAAACTCTGTACACTTGCCTGGAAAAGGGGATATTTAAGATTTGGTTGCTCTAGTCACGACTGAGCTCTTAAAAAGCCCCAACACAGCACTGGTCAGTTCGCTCATGGGAAGCCACCTGAGAGAAGCTGATTATTTCAGTAAACACCACTAACCCAGGGTGGGATTTGCTTGATAATTATTTTGCAGCAACCTTGGGCCATGATGCCTGCTGTCTGCCTTCCTAAGGCTGAATAAATAAGCTGCTCCTGACCCTGGTGGCTCTGCAGTCCCTCTGGCCCCAAGCCCAGGCACCTTGCCAGTGCCACATACAGCACCCACTGCCCCTTCTACTGCAGCTCCTGGGGGTCTCCAGGGCTCCACTATCAGCCCAAGGAGGGGAAAAAGCAATGCATGCCTTTGGAAAGCAGCAAACCTTGGGGCACATGACACCTGGCCATTAGTCACTTTGGGTGGGAGTCACCCTGACCTAGCGCTGGTACAACATGGTCACGGAGGCGCAGGGCGCTGCACCAGGTCACCATCACCTCACAGAGCAGTTGTCCCCACCTATCACCACCCTGGCAGAGTTTGGTGTGCTTGCACCCCAAAAGTGCAGGCTCCTTCCTTGCACGGGGCTGGGAGAACCATTTCTTGGCCCAACCCACATTGCTTTGCGTTCCTGGGATGTATGGAATGCTTTCCCCGGCACATCCTCTATTGTTCATGTTGCACCCACCATCCATCTCAGGCAGGAAGACCCTGCCTGAGACTCCTACAGCAACGCATCCCCATTTTGCTGAGTTAATGATTAAAATCAGCCCGATTTTGGAGGTGCTGGCACCCAGACTATGGCAGGCAGGCCAAGGATGCTCACCCTCTGCCCCTCCACTGGGATTAATCATTCACCTGACAATTGGCACTACATATAAACACTGGGATGGGTTTCCCAGCACTGCTTTTCAGCTGGAGGAGGGAAACCGGCTCCAACATGAGGGCAGCTCTCTCCCTGATGCTGCTTTTAGCCGCTGTGCATGCCGAGCACCGAGGTAAGGGCATTTATCATGTGTCTGGGGCTTTGCTCTCCTGCAGGGATGAGGGATATGAGGCTGGGGTCCATCTGCTCTGGTGGTTTTCAGTGACCTCCCCTCTCCCCAACCCACAGCCAAATCACTGGGCAGGAATCAAAGAGAGGGAAGGGAAGGCATGGGATGATGCTTTGGTACCTGGGATACCCCTTTGGGGTGATGCTGGAGGAGCTGGGAGGGAAAGAGCCTGGGCTGGTGTCGGGGTCAGAGAAAGGAGGAGAGGACTGTGTCGCAGGGCCCAGCTTCTTCCCTTTGCAAGGGAAAACGAGATTTTCTGATCCCTTCACAAGCACCTTTTTGGTGTAACACCCACCCCTCGGATGGAAATGATGCTCTGTGCCACCCTTTGCTGCCTTCACAGCACTGCAGGGAATCACCCACCTGCCAAAACCAAGAAATGCAGTAAGTTGGCACTTGGAGCCGCGCTGGCAGCTGCTGTTCCTGTGAGGAGAGAGACCTGCCTTTTACCATGGCTTCCCCTTTTTTCCTAGTGCTACCAGCCCTGAAAAAGCACCATCACTCTTCCTTCCCCACCCAAGTAATGTGACCTTCAATGTAACGGCACATAACCCCTCGGTTTTGTGGAAATGACCTTGCTTCACACTGTAACACCAGTAAATACTGGTATCAGTATTTACCCTGCCAGTACCAAAGTCTAACCAATGCAGTTTACAGCAAAAATCAATAGCATTTTTCCAAGGATGAAAGAGTCACTGGGGATGTCTTCACTGCTGGGTGCTTCTGACCTCCATGGTCCTGTCTCCAGAGCTCCCTGGCAGAAAAACCAACACCTCGCATTTCACACACCCAGAAACATCCATTCAGACAAGGAATGAACAGGCCTGATGTTTTGGCTGCTGCTTTCACAGCGGCCAAGGAGGGGGTTTGCCCCTGCCCCTTTTTTTGGCTGCAGAACTGGAGCAGCAGCCTGGGTACCAGAGGTGCTTCTCCAAGACCAGCAGCACAGCAGCTGCCTTTGCTGGTCTGCAGCGCCGTACCAACACCTTCCCAGGGGCAACCACCAAGTCTGACTTGAGAAAAGAAGCAACTGTGTAAAAAAATAACAATCCTCAAGCAAATAAAGCAAGAGCTCCACAGCCTTTGGACCATGTTTTGTGGTGGCATAGCATCCCCCACTCCCACACCACTGTTGCTGCCAGGGAAGGAAGGGGAAAGAGCAAAACAGGGTTCAAGTAGGAACAGGATCCCCAAATGATCATTTTCCCTGGCAAGAAGAAAAAGATCTGAGTTATTTTCCTTAGGGGACTCAGGCAGAGCCATGCTGGTTTTAGGTTCTGCAAGGAGAAAGGTTTCTGGAAATGAGTGCTAGCTGCCACCCAAAGAGAAGGGCATAGGAGGTGGTACTGCAGGGGAAAGCAAAACCAGCATTTTCCCAAACCCCAGCTCCAGCAGATGCAGGCTAACTGAATCCCGGCTCCCCGGCCACCCCAGGTACAGCTAGGGCTGTGCCCTAGCAAGCCAAGGCAGAAATCCTGCTCACAAATTCTCCTTTTTCTGCACTGACAGGTAAAGCTTACGTCCGGGACAAAGTCTGCCAAGAGTTCAAGGCCCTGGGGAAGGAGGATTTCCGAACGCTGTAGGTACCTCCTGCCGTATTTGCCCTGACAGGACACTCAGCACCTGATCCAAGATCAAAAAGTACTAAATAAAAATAATTTTAGAAAAGGGAAGATTTATTCATTCTCCACAAATGAGGACTCCGAATGCTCTTAACAGGAGAGAAGTTTGCTTCATTGGTGAACTCCTCAAAACCAATTAGGTGCCTAAATAATCAGGAATTCAAACAGAGCTGGTGCGTGATCCCCTGGAGAGGGCAGCCCCCAGCCTGAGACCCACTCTGGGTCTTTCGCAGTTGTTTTCCAAGGAATATGCTGCTATTACTTGCAGCGCCACAGCTGCTCCTCTCCAGCTGACGATGTTAAACCCCATTTTGGCAGAATTATGCTGCAATGTGATTTTTGTTATAAGAGAGAGAAACATACCCCTAGCTCATCCTCTCCTTGCTCCCTGCTCCCAGGACCATTATTGCCAATAGCAGGAAATTCTCCAACGCCACCTTCGAGGAGATCAGCCACCTCGTCCACGAAATCGTCTCCCTGGCTGAAACTTGCTGCACTGAAGGTGCTGACCCCTCCTGCTACGATGACGGGGTAAGGCTGGCCGAAACTTGGTGATGGACCCCAAAACCAGGGATAGGGGGGACAGTTTAGGATGGTTACCAGCATGTAACCTCCTCTCCCTCCCACAGTCCTCAGCTCTGTCAGCCAAATCCTGCAGCGCAGACTCGCCCTTCCCGTCTCACCCTGGCACGGCTGGCTGCTGCGCCCATGAGGGGCTGGAGCAGAAGCTGTGCCTGGCCGCCCTGCGGCACCCACCCCAGGACCTGCCCCGCTACCTCCAGCCCTCCAACGAAGAGATCTGCCAGGCCTTCAAGAAGGACCCTAAGGACTTTGCGGACAGGTAAGCCAGGCTGGGGATGGCACTCGGTCTCACCGATAACAGCCGATTGAGCCAGTGTGCATGATGGCACTGGCTGACATCCAGGTGCCCACCAAGCGAGCATCTCCCAGTCTTGCCCCGCTGCCATCGCTGCTGTGGCTCTTGGTGACTGTGGGGCTACCAGTGCATCAGAGTAAAACACTGGGGCGACCCGCATTTGCACGAGCCCCAGCAGCCGGATATTACCAAAGGGATGAGGAGTGCCACCGCCTGTGCAAGTGGCTGGAGAGGGGCCACCAGCCAGCTTGATGGCTTGGTGCAACAAGCTGGCAGCATGGGGTGGTACCAGGATAGGGCTGCCATCTCCGGGCAGCCCTAACACCCCCAAACCCTCCATCTCCTGCACCTGAGTACCCGATCCCGGGGCACCGGCTCAACTCAGCCCACCTCTGCCACAGGTTTCTCCACGACTACGCCAGCAGCTACAGCCAAGCGCCCCTGCCCGTGCTCCTGGGCTCCACCAAGTCCTTCCTCTCCATGGTTTCCACCTGCTGCATCTCCCAGGCACCCACCGCCTGCTTCCTGAAGGAGGTGAGGCTCTTCGGACCACTGGGCTCAGCCCCGTCCTCGCTCCTCAGGGAGCTGGATGAGCACTGTGCCGATGGCCCGAGGAGAGGTGGCTGGGAAAGGCTTGCATTTCCCTCAGAGGACACCTCCATCTTCTTTTTACGGCAGAAACTGGAAAGGAAAACCATCTCCCTCCTCACCCTGATGTCAAACCGGGTTTGCTCCCGCTTCACGGCGTATGGGAAGGACAAACTCACCTTCAGGTAAAAGGGGAAAATGGCCTTTTCTCTCCTAGAAATCAGGCTGTGAGCGCATTCCTCTTTCAAGCTGCGGATCCTGTTCACAGGCAGCACTCACAAAGGCAGATGTTAATTACGTTGTAAAAAACAAGCGCGCTGTAGCATCCCGTGGAAGTGCTATGCCTGTAGCTGAGGCACAGGATGAGCCCCGTGGCTCCCCATCATGTCCCACCCACACCTCTATGCAGCAAACCCCCTGCTTGGAGCTGTTAATGGGGGAGGGGGGAGCTGAGCTCCCTAAGCCCCTCGTACGCCTTGTGCACGCCCAGCTACCTCACCTCGCTTGCTCAGAAGAGGCCCAGTGCTTCCTTCGAGGACATTTTCCCCCTGGCAGAAGATGCTGCTGAGGTGTTTTCCCAGTGCTGTGACTCGGTGGCTGAGGACTGCATGCAAAAGAAGGTAGGAGAACCAGGAGTCCACCTCAAAACCACCTCCTGAGTCACAGCAGGGGCTTAGGGCCTCGAACTCCGTTGTGGTGAGGGGGTCTGCAGCCTCACCAGCCCCGGCAGGAACCCAAGCCCCACACACTCTCTGCTCCCCTCTTTGCAGTTATCGGAGCACACAGCCAAAGTCTGCAGCATGCTGTCGGCCCAAGATGCAAGGTTTGCCAACTGCTGCAAGGGGAAAAACCTCATGCAAAACTATTTCTGCATCTTGGCCTTGCCACCGGCGCCTGCCCACAAAGTGCCAGACACGCAGAAGCCGCCGAACGAGCAGCTGTGCAGTGAGGATGGGCCTCGCCATGTCAAGAGGTGAGCGGTACCCACAGCAGCCGAATTGCTGACCCTTCCTCCTCCCCTAGTCTTCATTATATGGTTTGATTATTATTAGGATAATGGGGGGAGCAGCCTCTCTTCCCTCAGGGGTATCACCCCCAGGAATTGCACAATGATGTGAAAAGCAGCCCCCATCCCACGCTGAGCAGCACCAGCAATAAAAACTCTTACAGCTGCTTGTTTTCCCTGCTCCAGGTACCTGTTCGAGCTGGTGCAGGAGTATCCCAGCATCCCCGATGCCTTCTTCGGCAAGATATATGATGCCTCCAAAAAAGTCAGGGGGGAGTGCTGCTCTGCCAAGGACTCCGCTGCCTGCCTGGACAGCAAGGTGAGAGGCAGGGATGGCTGCGCTGGCTCCCCTCCCTTGCTGCCCTGCATCCCTCAAACCCCCACAGAGGCTTTTCCCAGCCTGCTTACAGCCATCCTCTGCTACCCAGCGCCAGCAGATGGGAGAAGAGCTGCCCCCCTTCCTGGAAAAGGCCAACCAGCTCTGCGGGCAGTACAACAAGTTAAACTTCCTTGATTTCAAGAAGAGGTAACCTTTTCTCCCTCTCCCTCAAAACTGGATCAGTGGATGCAATCAAAATCTGGCCAAAAATTTGAGGATGGGTGAATGGAGCTGGTAGTTTTGAGCCTAAACAGCAGGAAAACACAGGGAAGCTCATAACACAACCCTTGCAGGGGGTCCAGCCCCATTCCTGCTGCCACCTGCATGTGCTTCCCCTCCCTGAAAATGCCATAGAGGTATTCAATGCCTCCAGCTCCCTGCTAAAACCCGTCGGTCCCTACCTGGCAGGCTGCGGGAAAGCCTGACACAGACGATGCCAGAGGCCAGCCCCGAGCTGCTGGGTCAGCTGGTGGAGCAGCAAGCCGACTTCGCCTCCACCTGCTGCCCCCCCAATTCACCCCCTCTCTACTGTGCCTCCAAGGTAAAGCCACGGCCCCCTCACCCACCCCATGCCATGCTGGCGGTCAGCCTCCACGCCTGGGGCTGCCCCTCTGCTTTTCCCCCTTTTGCAGGTGAGCTCAGAGCTGGAAGCAGCATGCAAGGGGGGCTCCTGCCTGCTGGGCTCTGCACCCTGAGGTGAGCGGCTGGGGTGGGGGTCTGGTAGGCCGGCATTGGGGACTGCTCCTCCAGTCACACATGGATGGAACAGGGAATTGCAGGACCACCGAGCCCTCGGCTCCCTGTCCACCCACCGGCAATACCACTGATGTATTCCTGTGGCTGCAATAAAGACTGTAAAAAGTTCCCTCCCTGCTGCTGGAAAGGCTTTCTGCATCCCCGGGGCGGTGGGGAGGGCTGGAAATGGGCATGGCCCTGGCTCTGCAGGTAGGAGGAGGTCCCTGCTCTAGTCCTGGGAGCTAATGATCTAAAAAAATTAAGCAAAACCACCAAAGACATTCATCAAGTGCTCCAGAAGATGGCTCTCTGCCTGTCACCCAAGATGGGGCCTCTGGGCACCCCGGCAGCCCCAACACCCCCATTCCATACCCCAGACCCACTCCTCTGCCTGTATGAGCCCCTCCAACCCCCTTGCCTGCCAAGCTGAGCCCTGCCAAGTACTGGCACAGTTTGGGGGGTGCTGCAGGCAAAGCAGCCCCGCGTTGGGAGGCAGGAGGATGGTAAACCCAGCTGGGAAAACGAACGGAAAATACCCTAAGCCCTAACTGGGCAGCTTTTTGCGGGAGAACAAAATCTAAATATATGAAGGAAGGCAGATAACGATACCTCCATGCACAGAGCTGTGCTGTGCAAAGGAACCAGCAAATTAAAACAGCCTACGCTGTAGTGATAAAACATGGATGAACCACGGTGATGGAACAAGGAAAGCAGTAAATGAAATAAAGTGATGCGAACAGAGCAATGGCCTTACCAGTGGGGCAGAGGGACTCCATCTGAAAAGGGAAAACTCTGCAAGGGACAGAGGATTAATGGGAAGAATTGGGGGAAATTAATTTAAAGCTAATTAAGGCCCCAGAGTAACTACTTTGCGGACAGTGTTAGGAGTCAACAGTTGCCACACTCACCAGACCCGACCTTCAGTGAAAACGAGAAGAAACCTCGCTTCACAGCAGTTCCTCTCTGTACCCGAGAGCATCAGCAGCCCCCAGATCCCATTCGGTTTTCCCATGACGTGAGAAACGAGGTGGATTTGGCTGGCACAGTGCAGGGATTGTGCCCTGGGCTGCAGGTTGGTCCCTGCCAGAGCCTCTCTGGCAGTTGCAATGCTGACAGCCTCATCCCCAGAAAGGTGGGGAGATCGGCAAAGACCATCCTCCCCCCTCCCCACCCAGGAGCCTGCAGCGAGTGCTCACGGAGCTCGAGAGCTGCTGTCGTCGTTGCTTAAACCGTCTCCTAGCAAATACATCACCTGGGCCCCCACCTTTGCCTGCGGTTATCCTTGCTGGCAAAGTTACCTATGGACCCTGCAAACCCCATGCTCTGGGGTCACCAAGCCCACCCAAAGCATGCTAGAAATAGAGCGGGGCCAGGCTCGAATGCTGTCTGTGTTTTTACCCAGGCAGGGCTGGCAGCCTGTGCTGGGGACAGGCAGCACTACTGCACCCATTGCTGGCACCTGCCCGTGGGCAAGCACTGAGCTTGACCTTGCCAGCTCCCAAACCATGGCAGCAGTGGCAGCATCTCCACAGGGGCATGAGGGGGAAGGAGCCTCACCCCACGGAGGCTGCATGGGGTGGCAAAATGTTATTTTGGGGAACAGAACTGGAAATAATGACTTGCTTGCCCAGCAATGACAGTAACATGTGCTGGGCAAGATGAACACCTTTTTTTTTCCCTGCATCAGCACCCAGACGCTGAACACGCTCTCAAATTGTGGTAGCATGCAGCAGTTCTCACAACCCAGGACTGGACCCTGTTGCATTGTAGCAGCAAGAACACAGACACCAAGGCACCTGTTCCACCCACCCACCACCATGTTACATCATGCTTTCAGCATTTATTTTCCAAAATAATTAACAGTTGTTTTTTTCTCCTTTCATGTTGGGGTGAGACACCCACATCTCACTCATGTACTTGGCATTGCCAGCAATTTCTCTCGCCTCCCCAGTACATCAATAAGTATGCGGATGTGTTTCATCTTCCTACTCCGGGTGGTACCCACGGCAGCAGCTCTGGGCACCAACCATGGTCAATGCCGCACAGCTGGGTCCTGGCAGACAGGGCTCTACCCCACCGCTCCTGGAAAGCACTTTAGTCTCCATCAGGCACCAGGTATTAATGACCAGCCTGAGCTTTTCTCCCTTCCAGCATCCCCTTCCATCCCATTCATCCAATTCCATTCCATTCATCCCATCCATCAAATTCAGGATGCACGGGGTAAAGGCTAACAATTACAGCAAACTTCTGGGTTTCCAAGAAAAACTGGAGAAATACAATTAAGCAAGCCAAGAACAACTCCTTCTGCTGTGTGCCTGTTTCTAGGAAATGTGCTGATAGATATAAAAATAGAGCACAGAAAATAGCAGTGCTTATTATCAGTGCGGTATTCTGGGCAAGATGCGCATACTCCAATACCCCAAGGGTGTTTCCTAATACTGAAAGCCTGGGCACACTGGAGAGAGCAGAAAGCCAAGCCCAGGCTCACTCTGGAGCAGCCTGCATCACCCACCCCTTCACACCTGGAACAAAAGAAAGAAGAAGAAAAAAAAAAAGAAGAAAAAATAAAGAAAAAAAAAGAAAGAGGAAGGAAAAAAGGGGAAAAAAAGAAGAAAAAAATGAAAAAAAAAATAACGAAAAGCAAGCCTGGGGTATCTCCTGGGACCATAAGCAGCCTCAACAGGCACAAAACACCAGGACAGAAACACCCCATCGCTGCTGGCATGGTGGCCAGGCAGGGCTTGTGGCCCCAGCTCCCCAGCCCTTGGTGCAGAGCCTGCCCGCCCAAACCCACCCACGCCTGATGCATTTTCACTCTAAAAGCACACGAGAAATGCTGCCTACCATGGCAGGAGGCTTTGGGCAGCAGCGTGCATGCTCTGCCCTCTGCATTTATTTACGGAGCGTGTTTATTAGCACTGATGTTTGGGCTCCATTCACTTTAACTGTTACAGGAGAGCCCAATTCCACCACATCTTCCTCCCTGCTGACTAAGCAGGGAAGGGGGTCATGCTGAGCCATGAGAGAGATGGCATCCATTATTAAGGATTTTAGCAGCTCTGGGGACCTTCCCCACACACACTCCCCCTCTCCATCCCCGCCCAGCACAATGGACATGTCCAATTTGCTTTGCACCAGAAGCTGCCCACGGTCACCGGGGGAGCTTACACCTTTTCGGATGGGGGAGCTTCATGTTGTGCCGCACCAGTGGAGAAAAAGTAAAATGAAGCAATGCCCTGTGCCCCTACCCGGTCTGGGGAAAACAAACCCTTTGCCAGCAGCAGCCTGCACAGCACTGGTGAGGTGTCCCAGGAGGTGCCGGCACTGCACGAGGTGAATGCACCCCACCACAGCAAAGCCTCCGCTGCTGTCACTGTCTCTGTGGGGACCTTGGCAGGGGGTGGTGGAAACAACCCAAAAAATAATCAATTGCTGTTTCAAAAAACCCACCTAAACAATCTCTACCCAAACAACAAAACACAACCATCTTTTTATTAAAGACGGTCAAGTTCTGAGAAGGGCCAGGCCGGCAGGTACAGCAACACGGCTGATGCCACCCAGGAGCACTGACAAACACCCCGAGGGATTCTCACCCAGCCCTCCATCAGCAAGGCCAGAAACCATTTTCCTTCTCCACTCTTCATTGCCATGGGGCTTTTTGTTTGTTTTTTCTTTTAACTTTGTTTACTGGGTCTCTTTCCTCCCACCCTCAGGGCTACAAAGGACACGAGGCCGATTTGCCTCTTGCATTTTAATCTCAGCAGCTCTCTAAAGCCATTTCCAAAGATTGGAAAGAGGCAGCAAAGTCCCTGTTTTTTTCAAAAAAAACCATCCTTGCTGCTCAGAGCAACCTTTCCTGGCTGGTCTGTCAGCTCATCACCCAAATATCGGAGTGCCCGGCAAACCTCTGGCCACCGCCAGTGCCTTTATGCCAGGCAGCTTGCAAAGCCCTTGGCAGAGCACACCCCAAGGTTGGAGCAGGGGATGCAACAAGGACAGATTAGCAAGAAACCAAACCCAAACCAAATACCTCTGCCAGGCAGATCCCATTCCCAGCCTCAGACACCTCCAGCTGTCAGCCAGGCTAATTGCATGGCTGGTAGGGCAATAACGAAGCAGAGGTGCATTGTAGGCACAGTGGCAGGGTGGGAGTAACATCACTAAAAGCTCCCAGCCAGGCAAAGTGGGCCTGCGAGGGGAAAAGCGTGGTGTGAATTGCTGAAGGCACTAAAACCCAGCGGCACCAAAGAAAACAGCTCCCAACATTTACGTTGCTGGTGGCCACAGCCCAGCTGGTGATGCTCAGGCTCCTGCGGAGGGGAAAGCGCATTTGGTGTTCATTAATTGACGTGTGGTAGGATGTTTTTTCCCTAAACTCGAGAAGAATCCTTCCAAGCTTGCCACAGCCAGCTGATGGTATCCCCCAGCCTTTTGGGGGAACGCAGGGTGTTTTCTGCCTTCCTGTCAGGCAACTAACATGTGGGCAAAGTGGTTTGTTCCCAAAGAACAGGTTAATCCAGTACAGAAGTAAATACGCTGACCCACTTCTGTATAATTTTTTTTAAATTAATTACTAGATCCATAAAAGCATTTTTTAAAGGTTAAAACCATTAGTTTTATCTGCCTCCAAGACCTGTGGGACTGTTTGCCTTCCCAGTGACTCCACCCCCCAGCCATTCAGGCCAGAATTTACTCTTTCAGGCCAGCAGCATCCCTGCCACCAACTTCAACTACACGTAAATGGATTCACACTTGCTTTTAATGTTATTTTTCTTTCTTACTGCATACAGTGCTTTCCTGAAAGAAGCAGCAAGTGTTTTCCTCTTGGCTTAAAACCCCAAATGCTCACAGAGACAGGCTCAGCAAAAGTTTTTAGCCAGCTAGCAGGTGGTAAACGGCAATTTCTGAGGGAGGGAACCAGCTCACAGGTGATGCTCATGCCACCCAGCTCACACCCCAGGCTTCCAGCAGCTGCAAGGAATAAATAATTCATTTCCTCAGGGGATAATCCTAGTACCCTGGTGCGGAAGTAGCTGCCTGAAACATATTAGAGTTCCAAAATGCCACAAAACACTTTCCATGCTGACAAAATGGATGAGATTCTGAGCAATATATGGCTTTTGGTCCCAGTTCAGGAGTGCAGAGCTTGGTGCTGCCTAAGCCAAGCCTGTCAGGTCAGGTACGGGAGAGAAGCAGCCAAGGGGAGGTAGCTTTGGGGACCTGTAGCTTGGACCAGCACCACCACCACCACATTGACAAGGCATGACCCATATTCCTTACTAAAGTCAGCTCAAAATACTCATATAAATATTTTAATGACTCCATCTCCTCCCATGGCAGGAAGGGATGGGGTTGCTGGAAGGGTTGGTGCCCCATTACAATTCTCCATCATGGGAGCGCTGGTGGAGCCGAAGAGGCGCCAATGGTTGTTGTTCCACAGCCCCACGTCCTCACCAATGGTTATTCCCAGTCAAGGAACAATGAGTGCAGAAAGCAAAGTTTGGTCATGATGAGTTCCAGCCCAGAAACGAGCGGTTTCTTGGAGAAGCCCAGCTCATGCAGGGCTCACCAGCTGTTTGCTGGTGGTAGAGTTGGGCAGGGAGATGCTGTGTTGCTGTGGGAGCTCCTGGTCACCCTCTGGATCTGGCCCCACAGCTGCTCCCCCTGAGGCGACGGGCATCACCCGAAGCCCAGGGTCCCACTGCCCACCGAACGATGGGGCACCATAATAGAGCCCTCAAAGCCAGGGGGTTACATGCCTGAGCAATACAGGATGCCAAACATCTCAGCAAACGTCTCCTCTGGCTTGGTCTCACTCTGCATAGCACAGATGGGCACTGTGCCCACCCCAGGAGAGCTGGGAAGGGCAAATTAAGCCCCAGTTCAACCCACTGGGGAGATAATCCTTGGTGTCCCAGCGCTGCCAAACCCTCTGGCTTCTCCCCAGCAAAAGGCCAGCCATACTGCCCACCTGCAGCAAGATTCCCCCCCCATGCCTGGTGCTGCCCACCCACTCCGAGTTCTGCCCAGGGCATGGCAGGAGCAGGGACCCATGCACAGCCCTGGCGCTGGGCTGCCGGCACTCCCCATGCCTGCTCCCCACTAGTCGCACAGCGAAGACGTCTCCGTAACACACCTCTCCATGCCTGGGGAGCCTCTTTCTGTGGGCAGGTGTTTTGTCAGAGGAAGTGGCCCCAGGAAGAGGATGGTGCCACACAAACCCATGTCCCCAGGCCATCCATGGAGGTTGCACATCACCATGATGGCTCGTCCTGGTTTTGGCTGTGACGGAGTTACTTTTTCTTTTCGTAGCTGGTGCAGTGCTGTGGTTTGGATTTGGTGTGAGAACAATGTTGATAACACACTGATGGTTTTAGTTGTTGCAAAGTAATTTTTATACTAGGTCAAGGACTTTTAGTTTCTCGGGCTCTGCTAGCGAGAGGGCTGGAAGGGCACCGGGTATTGGGAGGGGACACAGCCAGGACAGGTGACCTGAACTAGCCAAATGGATATTCCATATCATTGAATGTCATGCTGAGTATATAAACTGGGGGAAGAAGAAGTAAGGGGAGATGTCTGGAGTGACGGCGTTTGTCTTCCCAAGTCCCCATCATGTGTGATGGAGCCCTGCTGTCCTGGGGATGGCTGAGCACCTGCTGGCTGATGGGAAGTGGTGAATGAATCCCTCGCTTTGCTTTGCTTGTGTGTGCGGCTTTTGCTTTACCTATTAAACTGTCTTTATCTCAAACCATGAGTTTTCTCAGTGTTATCCTTCCAATTCTCTCCCCTGTCCCATCACAGAGGGAGGGGGCGAGCAGCTGCATGGGGCTGAGCTGCAGGCTGGGGTTAAACCACAACATGCTCCAGCCACTGCTTGAGCTGTACTGACCATTTACTAAATGTTTCCAATGCAAAACCACAGAAGCTGGTGCTTGTGGAAGGGGAGACCTGTGCGAGGAGTACCCCAATACCATGGAGAGGCTGTGGGGCCAAACATGCGATGGCTCACAGCTTTAGCATCACAGTGTCGTGCAAAGGACATGCATGCTGGAGAATGAGAAGAAGCCGTGTGGAAGGATGAAGCGACTGGGGCAGCCCCATGGAAGGCACAGCCCTGCTCCCAGCACAGTCCCATGGCTCTTGGGGACGCAAGAGCAGCCCCCAAACACGGGCGCTGCAAGGGGAGGCTGATGGGGGCTCACCCCTTTCCCACCACAGCCCACTGAAGAATTAGCCAGAGCTTTCTCTAGTTGTTTTCATCACCAACAAAGGGCACAACCGTGCTCTTTTGTTTCAATAGCATTGGCTGGCTCGAGCTGTCACCAGAAGGTATCCTTGTATACCCATGGCAGCCGGCGAGCACCCTTCCCTGCTGCCCCTGGAGCACATGTAACTAGGGGTACTGGTGAGCCCCATGGGACCACGGTGGGCCAGACCCATGCCTGCAATGGGGAAGGAGATCAATCCCACAGGCAGATCCTGAATGGCCATGAGCACGACCCCTGCCTGCACAGGGAGGAGGGCAGTGCATCCTTGCCTGAGGCCATTTCCGTAAAACAGCTTAACTTGTGCAGTATGTTTTCTGGAAAAGTCCCAAGTGATGCTTTTTAGGGGGTTTGATGCCCCAGCCCCATCTCCCACCACCACCCAGCACAAAGCCCCTGGCACCACCACGGTGATCATGATCCCTGGATTTGGAGTGTGAGGGAGCACATCCCTGTTACTGGCCCCGTTTTCCACAATCTTGTCTAATCTCAGGTTTGACTCGGGGTCCTGTGGCATCAAGTCCCTCGAGGCTCCTCTCCGCATCCCAAAAAGATCTTCGGTGGGGTGGGTGAGCCCTTGCTCCAAGACCAGGATCTTTGGGGAGCTCCCACCTCCACCAGAACCTTTCTAATCGTGCTCCGCTTCCTTTTGCAGGCTGCTGCCAGTGTGGCACCCAGTATGGGTGAAAAAAGGATGAAAAAAGATCTGCCAAACACCCAGGCAGTGCGGGGCTGGGATTTGTACTCAGCTGCTGCCTTCTCTTACTGCCCAGTGTTCATCAAATGACAGAGGCAGGACTTGGGTCCCTTTGTCTTTATTTGTGAACAAGTTATATTTCACTCCCCAAAAAGCTTCAAGATATCATCTCAAGAGAGACTATTTCATTATTTCATGTATCAATAAAACTCACTTTTAACAGCCATACATCCTAAACTCCGTTTGGGCTTGTTAAGAGACTTTCCCTACATTTTTTACATGTATTTGTGGGACCTCTCCTAAGCATCCTTTCCCTCCAGAGAGGCGCTGACCATCTCCCCTTGGAAACAGCAATTGTGACAACAGGGATCTCAGCTCAATCAAACAAGACTGAGAGTATAAAGAGGAAAAGCAAACATGCAAACTCTCCAATAAATGCATAAAGTTACTTTATTTTCAGTATACATTTAATCTTGAAAAATATAAATGCTAAAATATCTCATCATCTTCATCTTTTGATTCCATAAAAGTCACAATAGAAAGCTTCATAAAACTGTAAAATACTATAATGTTATAAGGAATTTCATGTTTTATATTACTGGAAAAAAAATCATTTTAATATATTGAAATGTTTTCTGCTTTTTTTTTTCCTTTTTGTTCCACCATCTTGATCCACTTCATTTTATCTAAGTTTTTATTCTTTCCTCCAAAGCAAATACAGACGAGAATTAAAAACAATAATAAAAGTATCTGAAAGTGCGTGTTGATTAAAAAAAAAAAAAAAAAAAAGATACGAAGATGTATCGGCCACAATGATGAAAAAATGTGGGCTACAGAGGCTGACAGCCACCACTTTTCCGGGCCTGGGACAAAGCTGGCTGCAGCTGGGTGGCTGTCACAGGGTTGATTTCAGAGGGCTTTGGGCCAGTCTCCACCCCTGTTCCCAGAAGTGCTCACTCAGGTTTTTCCCCACAAAATACTCAATTGTGACTGAAAAGTTTAGTTATTTTCAAAGGTCTGTGAAGTGCAGCGCAAGTCTCCTGGGGATGCCTGCAGGCTCTTTTCCCTGCCTACCAAGCTCTCAGCTGCTCTCCTGCAGTTGGGTTTTTTGTTTTTTTTCAAAGGAAAAACCAAGAAAGGAGACACCGCTGCCAGTGAAGTGCTATCACCAGGCACCAGGAAAGGAAACATTTCCAGCTCCTGTCACCAGCATTGTGTGTTTTTCATGGAATGCTACAGAAACCTTTGTCCCATTCCTTGAGCAATGCTACCCTCTGTACGACAGCTCCCTTGGGTTCAAACAAAAAAAATAAGGAAAAAAAAGAGAAAGAAAGATCTAGATCAGCAGTCAATACATTTCAAGTACATTTAACACGGTTTGAAAGTGGAAGACCTCTTTTTTGTGGAGCTGCATCACCAGGTGCCAACAGATGGGAAGCCGCGTGCAGGGTGTGCGAGCATGGGTGCAGCGCCCTGCCCGTGGAGATGGCCGGGAGCAGCAAAGCTGCTTCTCCTGATCTTTCCCCCATCAGTTATTGGGACTCCTAGAAATCAAAGGTCTAGGCAAAACGCAAGCAGCTCCTGTGTACTCTGTAGGTGAGGGTTGAGTGTTTCCCCTTTGGGAGCCAGGGACTTGCATGCAGCAAGGGACGGCTGGCATTGCACTTCCCAGGTTCTCCATCCTCCAGCTAGCGCAGCCTGGGAGGCAGCACAGAGCCGCTCCCTTTCTGGCCGTTTCCGATGTCTCCCTAGCCTTTCGGAAGCGGGTGGAGGCCGGGTTCCCGTGATGACAATCTGAGAGCCAACATGCATTTCATGGGAGCCAAAACCGAGAGCCCTCAAGAATGCCTCGGGGAATGTCCAAACGTGCGCGCACGTGTTGTGTGCCATCCAGGTGCCGGTGCGGCTTTGTCGTCTTTCTGCAGCAATGACCGTTTGCAGCAGATCAGGCTCGAACTACCGCAGTCCCTATCAACTCATCCTTCAACCAACACGCTGCAGGGAAAGTCAGGTGGCCAGCTGCTTCTACAGCACATCTGGGGAAGAAAAGAATAGCCCTATTCTGCACCTCCCATTGCTGATATGGCTGCTGTGAGTGAGTGGATGCTAAAATTTGGCATATGAGGTCTCAGCACCATCATGAAATTCTGTTTACTTAACCAACACGGACTTTGGTTTCGCAAGGACAAAAGTGGCAGCAATGTGCCTGTCCTCTGCGGGGGGATTTTTCTCTGTTGGGAAATTAGGCCCTATAACCGGGCTTTTTCTTCTTCTTCTTTTTTTCTTTTCTTTTTTTTTTTTTTTTTTGATGAAGCTTTTAGTGTGTTACATGTAGTCCTCATGTTTCATCAAAGAAATGTCTTGGTGAAATAAATGTGTGTCTACATGCACACACAAGTACATACGCACACATGCTACAGAGAGAAAATCATCTCTCCCAAGGTGATATTTGCTTGCTCCGTTTAAAACCAAAATCCGGGCCATGCCCATGCCTAGCCTGCTTGGTATTGATGCATCACCATGTACGAATGGACGGGTCTAGGACTGAGCAGTCAAGATTTAGGGTAAATTCTGTAGATGATGGTAAACAGACGTGGGATGCTGGAGGATACAGATGTTTGTGAGCCTGGCGAATATGAGCGTCAGGATGAACATCCCAGTAGGCCGTCTTCAGCTGGCTTTCTCCTCCATTGCACTGTCATCGTGCCTGAAGTGCACCCAGGGTGTTTCTCATGTATACACATACACACATGCGCACACACCAATGTTGCAAAAGAAATAATCGGAACAATACCGCGTAGGAAATCAACAATGTGAAATACAATCAGCATCTGTCCACTGACATCAGTAGCCTGTCAGTATTTCGCTTACCAATGTCACATTTAAGACTCTTCCTTGATCACAAGAGATTTAAGTTACATCCCATCTCCTTCATAGTAAAGTTAGATTACTTATAAAAAAAAATATTAAAATAACATAACCCTAAGTAAAACAGATGCTTCAGAGTAGAAGGTGTTAATCAAACTGATCCAGCTCTATGCCATGTCCTGGAGATTGTGGTATGGTGTTGTGGTTTTATTTTTTTTTTTGGTTGGTTTTTTTTTTCATAAAAATCACATTATATATGGTACAATACATTTTTTACAGAAAGCCTGGTATCTAGAAATAAGAGGTAGAACTACTCATAACTATATGTTTCCTGCTGCAGGAAAAATTCTTTTTTTTTTTACAGTAATTAAAAAAAGGTTAAAAAAATTGACAAAAAAAAGTCGTAGGTTAGGCCCCCATAATTTAAACAAAATAATCTAGGAAAATAACACTCTTCAATGTACCTGACGGATTAAGTCCATTAAAGTGTTTCTTTAAAAAAAATTGCATAGGAAAGGGACATTTCAAAACACATGCTACAACGATGGCAATGGTTTGTCTGTGCTGGGAGTGGAGTACCTTTTCCTTTTCCTTCCTGCATTAACTATAAGTACAGGCTTTAAGAGCGAGTTAGTATTAGCAGCACTTTCCAGCATCTTCGAGCAGTGTAAGCAAGACATTGAATTAGCCTGGAGGTCAGTTTTGTTCTGCCAGACAACAAACAGACAAACAAACAAACACCGATTCACAACTAAAGTAATGCCAGTTCCCCTGACATCTCCCACAGGTTTGATATGATATCCTTAATACTTCTGCCCTCTGCTTGCAAACGAGAGAGATGCATGCATGACGAAGTGAGAGAAGGCAAAACGAATCTTGGTCAGCGTGGGAAACCAGGATGAGGAGGGAGCAGAGGAGGTCTACAGGGGAAGGGGTGGAAGGAAGTGTGGGATGTCTCATTTACCTATGCAGGTGGGGAGCAGAGAGCATTTTAATATTTGGCTAGTGACAAAATAAATTCCATGAAAGATTTAACAGACAGACAAATTACAAAGTAGTTTCTGTTCCCTTGCTCCTCCAGAAATAACCATTGTCTTCAGGCTCAAGTTCTATTCTAATTTGAGGCACAACTTTTACCGGAGTTTGTGGAGGGCTGCGAAGAAAAAGAAAGACGAGATAAGAGTGGGGGCTGGCTCCAGGCTTCTCAGCCATTCCTAACTTGGCGGGCCGTGCTAGGGCTTCTACTAGCACAGCTTCCCAGGGACCGCATCCTGACAAAAAAATAATGATCTACAGCTTGCAAGAGAAAACCAGCATTTTTCAAAGAAAGCAGGGGGCAACCGGCATAAACGAAGAAAACCACAGAGCTGGGGACTTACTGGGACACTCAACAGTGTCACATCTCAAAAGGGAACGAATGCTCAACTCCCAGTATCAGTTCCTTACATTAGCTTATACACTATAGCTTTCTGAAACTGGCAGCATATAGATACCAAGTAAATAACCTTGATAGGCAGTGGTAATATGCAGCTGGTCTTAAGATAAGGCCTGTACATGACATAAGATAATTTTAGTGAGTGGGTCTAAACACTGCTCGTGTCAGGAGGTAAAACCACCAATTTCACTGACTGAGGAGCTCCGAGTATCCTCCAGCACTTATACTTCACACCAAGTGGCAACCCTCATAAACCGCCTTCGAAAAAATCCGCTTATAGCCACTGAGATTAATTTCACACCCACCCTAATGCCTGCAAGTGCAGATACTTCTTTGACACCTCGGAGGACTATTGCTGCTTTGGTCTAGTTCCGACTGCTGGTGTTGGGAGGTCCAAGGTGGCCCCAAGGGGCTGAGCTCTGAGAAATTACTTAACTCTTCCTTGCTGCAATTTAAGGTTATTATTTGCTCTATTTTCCACCACAGACATGGGAAAATGGATTACTTCCTCTCTGCAACATCCTGTCACACGACCGAAGGAAAGCATAACAGCTCTCCCACTGCCTTTTTTTTTTAAAAAAAGGCTAAACAATCCCAACTAATTTAATTTTTCCCCTGCAGATGTTTTTTCTAGACTCCTCCCAGTTGATCCACATCTTTCTTCTGGTTCAGATGCCAAATCAGCCATGGGTACTGAAGCTGGGGTCTAACCAAGGCCGGAGCAGCCCTCAGGTCTCCCGCAGGTTCTCTGTTCCCTGTCCCAAGCACTGTTAAGGCCATGTTGGTAAATCAACTTGGGATGCTGCAAGCCTACGTAGGGGATTTTCTCAAAGTGCTTTTTAAGAGTTTCCTACAGGGGGACAGAACCTTTGCCTTGTTGACTTTTGTTATACTGAGGGGTAGCTGAGATGCTTTTGAAGAATCGCTTACCTTGGCATGGTGTGTGACTGAAGGAAAGGAATTGTATCAGCACGACGTATGGCGTTCAAGGAATGTTGGTGATTTTTCTCCTGTCAAGGAGGGAATAAAGTCATGTTTGTCATGGCTTGCAGCACTGACAACTTCTCAAGCCCAGCCTCAGTCTCTCCAGTGTACTCTCATCTACTTGGCAATCCTTTATTTACTGCTGACTGCCTGCCAGGTGAATTTCACAGCTTGCAAAGAAAAATACTCCATCCCTTTCTCTCTCTCCTCCAAGACAAAAACCCTTGGACTGCTGAAACCAACCACAAGACTCATTTGCCAAGACTTCTACCACCTTTAGGTCTCGACACTTACCTTTTATCTACACCTCTTCATTTACCCTGTGCTCCTCATTGTCGCACCCAAACTCCTTGCAAGAAAACAAGTGGCTTGTTGCCCCCAGTGGCTTTCCCTTCCTGACCCAGCACGGGGAAGTGTACTCTCTGTTAATAATAATCCTACTTTTGCTATTGCTGAAGGAAAGCTCATGTTGGTAGTATTATGAGTAGTATACTTTGAATCAGAGCACATTTATCATTGAGGATGATACTGCAGTGTTGCTGGATTCCAGCTACTTTTTCTAGTCCATGGGCCTGATTTACCTATTTTTTGGGTGTTGTTTCCAATTGAAAATCAGCAAATCAATTACTGATTATAAAAAGGTACAAATACACAAACTAACTACTGCTTGGCTCATGGCTGATTTACCCTCTGTTTTCTCAAAGGGCATGCCAACAAACAGGTTTACAGCAGAATTAACTTCTCCTTAACTATTTCAGCCTCAAAGATGTGGAAAACAGTGCATTTGATCATAAAACCCTCCATAACATCATTTAGGATGCAATTTGGTTTTAGCACATCAGGGCATTTTAACAGAAAAATGAGGAGGATCTGTCAGGTTGTCTGAGGCTCATTTCGCTCCTTTTTTTATCAGCAAAACACTGAGAATATCTAAACTGTCAGGGAAATGCCTCTTTCTCCTTGGCTTTGTTTTAGAATGCCAGTCTCTAAGGTTCCTGTATTTAAAACACACAGAGCAATGCTTAGGATTGCCTAAGGTATCTAAAAGCCACTGAAAAGCAAGGGACTTGGGTACCAGCTCTTAAATGATAGTTTAAGGCTCTAAAGATCTGTGGGTTTAGCTCCTACTCCTAGAAATCACCAGCCTTGCAGCAGTACTGATTTATTACTATCACTCTTACTCCTCCCCTCTCGCCTCACAACAGAACGGCATGTTTATCTCCAGATGGCACTCATTGCTCATAGTATTTTAAAAAGTCATCTCAAAGGCAGAAAAGCTAAGGTGAGTTGTTAGTCCCGATTCCTTACTTCAAAGTCTATAACATGAAAAGTGAAAATGACTGAAAATGAAGATCAGAATAATCAATTATGGATATTAACGTAAGAAATTAAACAGAAACAGAACAGCACAAAAGCAAATCACCTAAGAAGGGAAATACATTAATGGTCAACTGATCACTGCCTTGTCAGTTTAATGAGCAATGCGGATCAATGACACGCTTAATTACTCTTTTTAAGTGTTGATTTTTGCAACTGCTTGGCACCTAAGGAAACAAACAGCAACAGGACAGCAATGCAGTTTAGATGTGCTGCAAATCCAGAACACTAGGCTCAGAGGAAAAAAAATAATAAATCAAACCATCAGAAGAGTTAACACAATACAGGAAAGGTCAGAAAAAAGAGGAGGAGAGGGTGAGTGGCCAAGAGACCTGTTAGCTGGATAAAAGCGCTTAAGCTGGAGGCACCAGAAGGAACAACATCAACTTTGTAACGAGCAAAGAAAAAAGCTCACAAAACCAAAATCTGTCATAAATTAGAGGCCTGAAAATTAAAAAAAAAGATAAAAAAAAAAAGAACAAGAAAAAGTACTTTTCAAGTATTAGGAAAGGTGGGTTTTTTAAAAAAAAATCACTCTAAATATATATATATATATTTGTACTGCAAGTCAGAGTCAAGCAGGCATGCAAGAGGTTAGTTCTACTCACTGTCGGCAGGTTTGCTATCACTTAGGAAAGGTTCCTGCTCCATGATGTCCATTGGTATTTTAATACTTGGGACTTTTTCTGAGTAGGGGCAGTCAGACTGTGAAAGAAACGTGTAAAAGGTCTTAGAATATTCTCACTGCTCTCTCTCTTATCGTCTCCCACAAATTAAAATTATCCTTCATATAGTTTCTGTAGGAATGAGGAAAAGAAAATAAGAAAAAATAAAAAAGCATTGTCCGACTTAGTTGCCTGCTGGTTTCCACTGGTTCCCCACTGCACCCCGCTTTCCCTCTTCCTTCACAGTATGAAAGTAACCCAGATTGAACAAATACTCTTGTGTAATTGTTATCTCCCCCCTTCCCCACCTCACCAGCTCCTTTGCCACCAGCTTATAAGACACCACCCAGTGGATCTTGGAGTTGGCTGCAGGAAATACAGATGGAAAATGCATTCGTAGGCAGAAATGTCAGGGCATTGGCTTCTGTGAAAGCTCATCAAAACTTTTTATCTTGCTGTGATTTCTGTAAAACCCCTTTTTTCTTCCCAATTGCTCTACAAGGACGAGGGCCAGGCACAATATGGCAGAGGTTCCTTAAGTCGGGCTGTCTCAGCTCCCCCTTTGATTTAAGTTGATTCAGTCTCAGTTACACCTCTATTTACAGGAAAATAGTTCATCAAACCCAGGGCCCTTTTAAGAACTGTAAGAATTCCCAGCCAGCCAGGAGAAACAGCAAACCGGTGAATGTTGCACAAGTGCATAGAAAAGCCATACATGGGGTCCCCCAGATGCTGGGTACCAGCATGATTCATACCCTGCTGCCTTCAATAATCTACTAGCTTATGCTTAGTAGAAGGTACTGGGAATTATTTAGCTTTTTTAAAAATAAAACTAGCTTCTCATTACCAAAGACAGGCTGACATTGCATAACACGGCAAAGGAAGTAAGGTGCTATTTGCCAGAGACGTTAACACATCTTTGTTCCTGGAGAGAACTAGACACAGCACCTAGCACAGTGCTGAGGTGGAGAGAGGGAGACCTTCAAGTCAGGGCAGGAAAATGTTACAGAGGCCAGAGAATAGCTCTCCCTGGATATTTTATTATTATTATTTTAATATAACTGACATCCAATGCAATATTTCTTACTCCAATAGCAAAACGTTTCCTCAGGAGCATTTTTACGAGACTGAGTAGCTCAAATAAAGATGATTCCCCATAAAAGCACAGAGGCGATAAATCCATCTCAAAATCCCCATCCGTTTGGGGCCATGCTGTTAATGGAGCTGGGTAACCTCTCCAATATACCACTGTTTCAGTATCAATAAATAAAGCTAAGAGGTCCGTGGAACAGCAACGATGTCACTCAGGGTCTACCTTAAACTTTGCCACCTAAAATGAACAGAGAGACAGAGAAAGTATCTGCAGTTGGAAAAAATGCCCCAAAGGGGAGAAGAGACCATCACACAGCATTTCTGACTCTGAAACTAAATGCACTAGCCCAAGATTTAAAAAAAAAACCACAACCTGGCCTTTCTTGGATCACACATTTTTTGACATAAAACTGCAGAGAAAAGCAAGGCGCCTGAGTTTTCATGAGGCAAATGCAGCGATTAGTTGCATTATTTCATAAGTTTTAAAGACAAGCTGGAGGGTAAAACAGCAAGATTACAGAAAGACCTTCCTCACAGCTCCTTCTTTTTTGTCCCCAGTGACAAACCCCCAGTGAGAACTTTAGGTGGGTCCTAACTAGTGCTGAGAGCAGTCTCCACTAATGCCAGGTTTTCCCATACTCATTCATCTAACACCGTTTGCATCAGTATCGCCCAGCGATTCATTTTGCTGAGCTCTGGTTGGTGTATTGCCCACCAAATGCCACAGGACTTTGTGGGGGTATATTTCTGGAAGGGAAAGGGTGAAAATTATCAAACCAATAATGCCAAGTGCTTTATGTTCAGGAAGCTGGTAAAAGCAAGTGCTGAAAAAAATCCAAGAAGAGTTAAGAACCAACATTTTGCATAAAATCTCTTACCCATTAGATCAAGTACTGTACCTGAAATTCATGAAAAGCCTGAGAAGAGAGGAGATAGCTTAAAACATACCAGAGATGGGGGAGCCATGGCTCAGCATACGATGCTGCTAGATTAAAATCAGTCAGGAGGAGGGGATGGAGTCACACCTTTGCTGACTATTCACTACACACAGTAGCATGTTTTCTCTCATTTTGGTTTGCACAAAGTTATCTGCTGAAGGAAACCCTCACCCTCGGCCTCCCAGGAACTAGAGTAATGACAGGAAAGGGGAGCTTGCTGTCTTAAGTAAGAGCCAATCTTCCCAGCTGGGATTCAGCTTGATTCAACAAGGCGTGGATCCAGGCTACCTCCTACAACACTGCACCCTCAACAACAGAATTCATAGTTTTGTCTCTTTGCAGTGTACATGCACTATTTTAGACAGCATATATTCTTTGTAGAAAGGCCTTTGCATGCTTTCGCATCAGAACAGCCTGACTTTGTTGCCTCTGACACAGATCTGCTCTCACATAAAGGACTCAGGTTCTAGCTTGACTTCCACCAGACCTGAGGTTGCCTTTTCTGTCCTCCCAACCTTGAGCCCAATGAAGCATCGGGATGGCCTGGGGGAACCCCTGGAGCTGCCATTTTCCTCTTGCAGACACCAGATTTATTATCCAACCCACAAGGAGAGCTGAGATCTGCTCAGTGCAGAAAGGCTGCAGACAATACCTAGCAGAAACCCTCTAGGCACACAGTGAGGCACAACAGCACCTGCTGTGACCCTCTGGGTTGGTGGCAGTGATGCCACCTTCAGCCTTTGCTGCAAGAAGCTCTCCTGGCAGACACACTGACCCAGCAGCTGCTTCTTGGGGAGGTTGTTGTTGTACCCACTGCATATTAGCTACAGAGGTCAGGGAGCAAGCAGACCAACAACTGGTGCCACTCTGCCATGCCACACACTGCTTGCAGTTCAAACCTTGGGGGCTGCAGGCCAGCAACCCAGGCAGGAGTGCTCAAGAAAGGGCCAGTTGACTTTTCCTGCTGCCTGCCTCGTCCCAGGGTGTGACCTCTTCCCCTCTGCTTCTCCTGCCATGTTAAAATGGGATTTTTTTAAAGCTTCGGGTGATCTTACCTCTGCCTACATCATAGGAAAATCCCTTCTTCATGAACCCTGGAGGGTTACCATGAGCAGAAAAAGTGATGCTGTGCATAGGACTCTCCACGTAGTCTAAAATTATTAAAGCCTAGCTCCCTTTTCACATTGCAAAGCGTAATGCTGACCGATGTAGGCAGCTCTCCAAAGGCAGCTCACGTGTGTTACACAAAGTGCTATACAGTCAGTGTGTTTAGCACTTCAGTATAAATTTATCAAATTTGAGGTCATGCTACACCTGGACAGGAGAATGTTTAAAGGCACGAGGACTACATTTCTTCTTCTTATACATACAGTAAAAAATAGAACAGTCTAAGGCACGTGGATCTGGTCTAGTCAGGTCACCGCACTTAGTAACAACATAAGCAGCTATGTCTCGCTATTTTAGGGCATGCTGCGACCTGAGGTAGGACCAGAGAGTATACTGCAGAAGGGCATGTGTGCTTTGAAAATATTTCCAACATGAGTATTACCAACAGAAAGCAGTCTTTCCTGCAATATGACAAGTCGTACCTTTTTGTGCTTTTAAAAAGAGTAATTAAAAAAAGATCAACAAAGAACACCGTGATATATTCAGAAGTAACAGAGATGCTGGCAAAAAACATTCTCCTCCTAAAACGTAAAAGACAATGACAGGGCAGAAAGGTGGAGGAGGTAAAAATGAACAAGACAGGGTGATGAAAGGCATTCTAGTAAAGGGCATGACATCTCAGCAGGTACCTAGCGCTCTTGTGGAAAGTGTGATTTCATTCTTGGCAATTCAAGTACCACCTACCACAGGCTGGTGACATCTGGAAAAGGGAAGGCAGTGTAGAAAAGAAGTTTTGAGGCCGATTGCTGCAGCAGCAAAAGACTGAGCTGGTCGGCTTCAAAGGAGGTGGGGAAATCCCCAGCCCCAGCACTGGGGAGGGGCATGGACAGTCCCCTGGGATTAGCTGGCTAGAAATGAGTAATTTGACAAGGGCAGAAAGCTCCTTACATCATCATTGTCACTGTCCATACTGCCCTTCTTCTTTTTCTTTTTCTTCTCATCTTCTTTCTTTTTCTTGTCCTTTTCTGGAATGACGTCATCAAGAAAGCTTAAGTCATGCTGGGAGAAGAGGTAGTCCATGGCTTTTCTGACTGCTACAAGTGCCAGGATCTGAAAAGGCAGAGAGGGACTGCTCAGTCACATTTTACCTTTAACTGGGAACGCTATGTGCATTTCTCTTGATGCTGCTTCTGAATCCCACACACTTCAATTCTGGTTGTAAATGAGCACACAGAGAACACGATGAACACCCAGGATATCTCTAGCAATTTGGAATTCTGAACCGTGACTGCTTCACGTTGGAATAAACAGGAGCAATGTCCAGAAAAAAGTATGTAATCACTTAATGCTCCTGTAGAGATAAAGGTCACCTTTAACATCCAACTGACAGGCATCCGGCAAAATAACAGACACAAAAAAATCAGTATTTTCATTTATTTTTGGATTCAGCCTACATATGCAGGTTCATTTTGTTCTCACCACTTCCTCAGATGCAAGAACTCTTTAGTAATTAGACAAGGGCCAAACTGCACCCTCAGAGTTTGCAAAATGAAGTTTACTAGGATCATGGCTGCATGAAACCAGAGGAAAAGCTTTTCCTGTGCAAGACTGCAATCAAAGGCACTGGGGAAAAAAAAAGAAGGGACATGTCTGAAATCGGTGTTTACACTGACACTGGATTTAACACTGCCACCAGATGCCTACCAAGATCAGACATACGTTTTACCAAAGGGTATGGCTGACAGACCAAAAGCTCGACCTGGCTACTAGAAGGTAGAATCCATTCTTGCCTTTAAGATGAAGAGGTTTTTTTCTGAGTAACGATGATCAACAGCACAAACAATTCCTAGGAAAGGATCTCAAGCTTTGACTTGCATAACTTAAGACATGATTACAGAAGTGAGAAATTACTCAGGGGGTGGAAAGATGCCATGTAGACACCCATGATTATCCCATTATGAATTACTTCTGTATTAAAAGTGCTTTTCCTTGAGATAAGCAGAGGTTTGGCTATGGGCCGGACCTTCACAAGTTGGAAGTTTACAGTCTTTTTGTTCATGAGTGCAAATAATTGAGGTTTTTGTCACCAGAGACAGCTTACATTTAAGCTGTGAATGTACTTTCACTGAGTTTGCACCTTTATAACAAACTTCAGCAGGCTTATGGTTCACTGAGATTCTATTATGGGCAAAGAGAGTGTTCCGATCTTAGCCTCAGCTTTCAATAGCAGTACAGCACAGCCATGAAAATGCAATGGAATGGCGTGTCAGTGGGAGCTGCTGATTTTTAATGCCTTTGCATATGAGCATGTCCCAGCAAGAATGTTTGGAGGATTTTTTTTCTTGCATCATCTTTTCTCTTCTCATGTCACCAGCACCACAGAACAAATGTTTGTCCTTGTTCTGTTTGCTTCTTTCCCTCCTTCTCTCCCTTAAATAAGCACTGCAGTTTGCAACCACACCCTCAAGTGAAATTTCACTTGTCTATAAACCTGAAACTGGGTGACATGGTCCCAGATTTCTTAAGTGAGTTTCATAGATCTTTGCCTTTGTAGCAGTCTGACCCATCTTCAAGCCAGAGACCAGACTCAGCAAAATCTCTGCACGTGCAGCTGTGGTCCCATCAGATCCACGCTTGATCCACTTGGCCCTGCGGTCACCTTCCTCCCAACTGTTCCAGCTGAGCTACAGGTCAGGCACGGAGGGGGAGAAGGATCTGCTCCGTGCTCCCTTGTTTAGGATCCATGGCCACAGGCTGCAATGTCTGAGGCAAAGTATACATATAAGCTCCGCTTAACACTAGTTCTTCATTTCATACAAGTGCCTAATTGTGTCTACAGCTGTAGTAATAATCTAAATGCACAGAAAGCTGTTTCACTATTTCCCTTCCCTGACACAGAAATACTGTATCAGTCCAACTGTACAGCATGTATGTAAGAAACAGTTCTTCTGTGTGGTGAACATTTTATCTCTCAACACCCAAATTAAGTTTTAACATGACTCTGACAAGCATTATTAGAAAGAGGACAGTCATCCTACAGACTTACATACCATCCTCCAATGTGAAACACAAGAATCAACATTATTGCCTTTTTACTCAAGTTTAAGGAAAAATACATTCTTTTCTTTTTTGCTCTTGATTTTCCCTTTCCCTCTGTTTAGCACGCCTCTTAGCAGTGAGCCTCATTCTTGGTTTTGTCAATTTGTGCTATTTAAAAGCAAGGCAGACATTTTCTGTACAGTAATTAGCATGGACTAAAAAAGGAAAACTATGCACCTCTCATTCATTTATGCAGCTCAAGGAGAAAACATGGCAAATCTAACCTTGGCAGCCAGGAACAGTCAAAATTAACTACACCTGTCTGGAAAAAAATTAACTTTCCAGGCTCGTTTTCCTCCAGAGGATTTATGTCAAGGCAGCCGTGGCAATGCTGACCCTGCACAACTTTGCACGAGTGCTGGGAATGGAGGCAGAGCCCCAAGCTCGGGATTTGACAGGGAGAGGTTGGATTTGCCCATTTATGGGAGGGTATGACTGTGCGCAGAATGTGCAGGGTGCCAAAGGGAAGGATGTGAAGGACAATGTCACCTACCATGACGGGGAATATGATAGCAGCCACGGTCGACTTGAGGATCCAGAGGAGGGCCAGGCACACCACCTGCAGGAAGGTGAACAGATGGACCCTGCGCAGTGGGACGTGGCGCAGGTAGATAAAGTCAGGCTGGTGTTTTAGAGGCATCAAGAGCAGCTTCAGACGATCCATGAACTGGAAAGGAAAAGAAACAGACCATTAAATGAAACCCGGGGTACACACAAAAAAAAGAGATATAAAAGCATTATTCCACTATGAAGATATGAAGCATGACCTTGTGTCAACTTGCTTTCATTCCACAAAAGAAACCCAGTAGAAAACCCAGCACAGCTCTTCTGCCTCAACATGTGCTTAACGCAGGGTGGGCTAAACATGATAACTCAGTTGTCTCAAGTGATGGTCCTAGGTTGACACTACTATTTGGCAACTAAACAGAGACACAGGAGCGAAGCACCTCCCAAAGCAAGGCCCTGAAGTGCCTATAATTTTAAGGAGCAGGACTCTGTGTGCTCTGGTGGTCAGGGTGTAAACCCAAGGAAGGAAGGTGTCGGTGGACATTGCTCTGCTGGCTTCAAAAGAATGGGCCCAATCTGCTGTAGCTGCAGACACCAGGAATTTTCTCTTGAAGGGAGCACTCAGTTACCCACAAAACAGAGAAAACAAGATGAATGCCCAAGCTACGGTCAGCATCAAGCTCTGGGTTACTTCTGCCACCCTCCTCTGCCCTGCTCCTGCCAAGGAAAAACATTCAGCATTTAAAAACATTTATTTTCCAAATAAATTAGGAGCAGAGGTCAACAGAGGTGAGGGCAGACATCACACTACCAGAGAGTAGAAAAGCACCTAACCAAAGAGCAAGGAAGACAGGCAGCTTTTCCGGCAGCGTCCCCTCCCCCATGCTGGACCAGATGGACTTGGAGTTAAACCAAAACTGGGATTTCTCATCCAGTGAAAAACATCCTTCATCAGGGGAAAACAAGCTGCCCAGTCCCCTGACCACCTGGGTCGGGAAGCAGGGGAAATCCCCTCCAGCAGAACCAACCCCAGGGTGAACATTACAGTCCCCTCGTTGTCCCCTGCCCGAGCATGGGCTGGCTGCCCGCTGCCGGGACCAGATGGCTCTCACACCAGTGAATGAAAGCTGGGGCCGTTTTAAAGAATACCCAAGGAAATTCTCGTGGTGCTCACAGAACAGGCAGTCTTTTCCCGCTAGAGCACAACCAAGCGCAGAGAAGAAAGGCCACAATTAACAGGGTGCCAGAAAGCAACAAAACCACTTCCAGCTTCCTAGGGCCAGCCACAGACACTGCGCTGTGAGAAAGGCTCCTTACGTAATATTTCCTCAATGACAAAGAGGGGGGCTTGGCTTCCCCTCCCTGGCAAAGAGCAGCGTTCCCGCTCGTTAACACTGCAGAATGACCCCGCCGCCATAAATCACCTTCCCTTGTTTTCCCTCAGCCTGGATGGAGGCCTCCGCAGAGGCCCCCCTGCCTGACCACCCTGGGAGCCAGCCTGGGGCCTCGGCAAGCGCTGGCCGCCCTCAGCATGGCCAGCATGGGGCTGGCGGGTGGGAGGAGGTGGACCCCGGGCCTTCACAAAGCACCCCCCACATCGCTGACAGGGCCCAGGCCCGGCTGCTCTCCCGCAGAGCTGATCGCCCCCTTCGGTCTTAACCTCAGGACAGCTGGCCTGTTCGTACACGGCTGTCAGCCTCCCTGTGTGCCTTGGGAAGGGGACGGGAGGCGTTGAAGGAGAAGGGAAAGGCCGGAGGGCTCGTGAAGGAAAGCCAGCACTGGTTAATGATTGCTGTCTTCTGGAGAAGGCCCAGTGGGCAGCGCGCTCCCGGCCTCGGGGGGACTCACCTGTACACCATTGAGGGAAGCAACACCCATGTAGAGGAAGACACCGTAGAGCACCGGCATGGGAATGAACTGCAGTGGAAAGAGTGGGAGAAACTGAGTCAACGACCTTCCCGCGCCCAACGCACCACTAACATGCGCAGGGACCTACGGCCAGGCCTGCAGCCAATGCAGATAACACCTACGGGTGAACGACGTGGAGTGATAAGCCAGCAATCCTTCTGCTGTGTTTTGAGAGCTGTAAGAATGTTTGTGGAATCACCAGAGGACTGAGGGGCAGGGCAGGGCAGGGGCTGAACAAGCCCTGGGCTCTCCTGCTTCAGAGGGACTTGGATGTTTCTCCAAGAACCAAAGGGAAGGAGGCCAGCCAGTGCTGGTCAGTCAGCAAATTAAAGAAGAGGTGAGGTAAATGTATTCTGGTAAGCTTCAAACTGCTTTTTACCTCCTGGTTTCTGGTGAGACTAGAAGCAGAAGGTAGAGAAGGCAAAAAGGCAGCATGATCCTGCAGGATATCCACATCAGCAAGCCCTGGAAATCCACCCAGAAAGGCTCTCCTCTTGAGTCCCACCTCAGTGATGACAGTCACACCAAACCTCTGACTGCTCTGACTTTCACACACATCGATCCCTAACTATTCACAAATACAGGACCATGAGTTACTTTCCTCACTGCCAGAACTGTCCTTTCAAACACTGATTGCTGCCCCCTCAAGGGCTGCCCATTCCTCCATGGCTGGTCCTGCCAAAGGGGACATCTTCCTTGGGAAGGAAGGAAGGCAGGCATGTGGTAAAAGCATACTCACTGCCCAGTCCCTCCAACCTGAAACACAAAGCTTTCCTCAATGGCAAAAGCCACCGCGTGGCTGCCAAGAGGGGGAAGCTCTCCTCAGCCCCACAACAAAGCCATGCGCAGCCAGCGTGGCGTGACGCGAATGGGAATACTTGGGCACAAACCACAGGCAGGAGCTGAATAATGGCCTTTGTGTGATTTATTTGGACCCGAGAAGGACGGGAAGAGCTCTGCCCCTGTCGCTGAAGGAAACCCTTCGTGCAGTTGCAGGCGGCTGCCACTGAACGGCAGACGCAGCACAGCCACGGCTCACACTCAGCCTGCGGGCAGCCTGCTGCTGTAGGAACCTTCCTCTTCCAACCTGTGCATGTAACTCATCAAAGAGGCAAATAAGATGGCAGTTATTCAGCCTTTTATCATATTCCCCACCACATTATTCACCAAAGCCCTCCTGCCTATATTTTTGCCTTTCCTCCCCTGAGTCTCATCCCCTATCACCTCCTGTGAGCTTCGGATTGCTAATTCATCCTTCTATTGGATTTATTTGCCTCCTTGAGTGACTTGTGTCAATATTTCACATTAAAAGCCAAATATTTTTTCAGCAGCATGGGCTCAACGCTCTGCCATTGTGGGGAAGGATGGGGAGACAGCATGTGGTTCACGTAGTTGTGGGTGTCCAAGGGATTCAAAGTCCTCATTGGATCAGACGGATTAGATGAGGGAAGATGGTATCTCCTCCAGCAAGTTGGGTAGGAGGCTTTCAGAGTTTAGCTTCCTAGTTCATTTACATTGCTCTCTTTATCCCCCCTTCTATTTCTTCCTGGTTTTCATTAAAAAAAAGAAAAAAGTCCAAATATTATTTCACCATTCCATGATAATTAATCCTGTAAATCATCCCTAGGTGAAACTTCAGTACATAATCCTGCAGAGTAGCAAGTGGCACTTTCACTTTGGAAGACTTTCTTTTGGCAAAGTACTCACTAACTATGGGGTTGCTGGCTTAGGCACTCTGAGCAAACCTGCTGCCAGCCAACAGAATTAAAAATGTATTTATAGGAAAGTGTCTGTCATTCTCCAAACAGGGCCAAGGATGTTTCTGTGGAGATCTGCCATAGCTGAGCAGAAACAACAGCAACGTTCAAAACCAGCACAAACACTGCAAACCCCACAAAAAACAAAGATGAGATTATTCTGTGGATTGCCTGTTTTATTGAATTTGGGATTGTTAATGTTCAATTTGCTGCTGGCATGAGAAGACCTAAATTTTCTGCAATGCATTTAGCAAAGCAGCTCCCTCAAGCAGGAGACCCTGCCACTGGAGTTTGTTAAAGGTCCTGAAACACTGCCAGGTACTTCTCACTGGCATGTGGGCGAGGAGCGTGCCGACTTATCCTCAGGCGTCCTCCCATAAGTATCTTGCCCATTTGCATTCTTAGGGGAGGCACAGAGAAATAATTAATGAATGAAGCAATAACAGGGGAAATAATAGACCCCAGTGGAATAGAGGAAGAGAGATCTTGCATAGAAAGGTCACATGAACTAACAAACAGAATTATTACAATCAGGCACTAAATTAAGGGCATGGAAATGCCTGTTTGTGCAGAGGAGGAAACTGTTACACAAAAATCTGCTAGTTGTGAAAACAACCTTAGAAATCAAGAACAGAAACACACTGACTTTGTAAAGCCACCTTCTCCTCCACTTCACACACAGGCAGCATCATTGCGCTCTGCCTGCCTCCTCCCCTTCAGGATCACATCTAATTGTGCCTCATAGCCCCTGCAGCTTCCAACCTCCTCATGATCAAAATCTCATTTGCCTCCTCCAGAAATGCTTTTCCAGACACCCATCTGCTCCGTCACGGAGCTATGATGCACAGTGCCACTGCTTCAGTCTGTATGTTACTGTTGACATCTTCGGCTCATACCATCGGTCTACAGATCCATGGAGATGGACTTCTGCAGTTGACATCTCCTGTTGTACAGTATGCCTGCCCTTGGTACCACTCAAATCATTATCCCCAGAGAAGGCAGTATCCTCCACAAGACATGGACAAGCAGGTTTTCCAGTTTCGTTCAACAATCTGATGATCTGCTAAGGATGTGTTTCTCTGTGGCTACATGCCAACAAAATTTGGGTCTTGGAAAACAGCTACCTACCTAGATTAAATGGCACATCAGCAGCACATCTGTCCAGAGCCTTGGCTAAACTCACAACAAAAAGAAATTCAGGAGATTAAGAAATCACATTTAATTGCACTGTTTCCACCAGAAACATGTTTTCCACACTGCTGAGCTGGGCATCATTTCTGAGCAATAACGGATGTGCTATTTTAGGAGGATCCAGCCTAAAAGAGTAAAATTTGATTGTTATGCTGGCTTTTCTTTTTTTTTAAAAAAAAAGCAGGCAACCTGCAGGAGCCTCGCACTGCTGAGGCTTGTGCCTTGGCAGGGTACAGCTCCCCTATGCTGCTGGCAACAGTCCCAAAGATTTTTGGCCAAAACTGTACCCATGGACTAATACCATCAGCTGTAGGTTCTGGTCATTTCCACCAGTTCTGCCTATTCTCTTTCATAAAAAAAAACCCAAACCAACCCTCAGTGGGCCACACACACCGCCTACGAGTAAGCACCAAAAGATTTTCTTCAGGTGTATATGTTAAGATGCACGCACACTCAAATAAGTGCAAATCTACTTTTAAAAGTACATATCCATCTGTTAACCTGTGTCTTCCACATAGCAGCTCTACTGCATTGGCAGCCATCCTTCCGTCATGCCACCAGCAGGCTCTCAAGCTTTATCCACAACTTATTTTCCATTAAACACAGGCACAGCAGAAGCGAGAGTGCGAAGCATAAGGAAATTTAACTTTACACAAACGGGAAGAAAAATCTTAAAATGAAAAAAATCATAGCCCTGAGCTGTGTCACTATTACTATCTACCATGCTACAACATTATTTTTTCCTTCCAAAAGGTATTTAAGCTTCGAAAAAACTGTAAAACTGCATCAGTAATTCTCACTAATCTCCTTCCTCACACTTGGATAATAGGCTTGGATAAAGTAGTGTAAAAATAGCCTGATACTTGCTGTGGCCCTACTCTGGCTGTGTGAGCAGAAGGAAGCAGAAAAGGTGATGTCCTTACCTTTAGGATGGGAGCCATGAAGACAGACACACCAGTCAGAATGAAGACGATGACTCCAGTGACCCTCTGCTCCCTGAAATAAAATCACTGGGTGAGCGGGATGTTTACTCTGGTTTTATTCCCTCCCAGAGGACTCAAACCCAACGTTAAGCCTGACTACTTGTTTTCGCAGCCATGTTCTCAAAGCAGACTGGCAATTACAAGCCAACAGCATCAGGCAGGTACCCTGATCCTGACTAAGCCTCGTACACCTCTTTTTTCAAACGCCACGTTAGCTTTTGTATGCTGCCTTTGCTCTGCTGTTTGTGGGTCAACAGAGTACTGCTACTGAGTAAGGAGTGTGTTTACATGTTAAACATTAGAAACTGTTAACTAGCAATCCCGGTTCTCTGCATGGCATTATTTACAGCATGCAAATAGGTAATAAAACATGAGCTCTCCGCTTTTAGATTAGTAGCATATTTTAAGTCCTACTCATATTACTCCAGCAGTTGGATAAATGGTCCAGGCCTTCATAGGGTGCTGAACATGTGCCTTCATTGGCACCCACATCTGCTCCCCACATCCAAACATACTTCTGCCATTAACATTTCAGAGTACTGAAAGTTAGGCCATTAAATTTCTATTTAGTCGCCTAAACAAGTGGCCTGATTTCCAGAAGTGCTCCTATTGAATGTACTTACGACCACTTAATTAAGGCAACCAAATACAGAAACAATTGCTTGATTAAGGAGAGCTAATTGCTCTAGGCATGACAGAATTAGATTTTTTAGCATTATGTTCGCTAATGAATGCCTAATCTCCCTGGATAAAGAAATCAACAGTAAATTTATCTCCTTTCTCCAATACTGGAAAACTGCGTCTGATCTGGCCAAGTAATAAACTTTTGAGGAGTTAGATGGGGATTTGTCCAAGGAATTGCCAGAGGCCTGCGCTCCTAAATCTCACAGCCCGGTTTGGAAATACGAAGAAAGGAGCACAAAATTCTTTATGACAACTTTGCAGCATCCCATGGGCACCAGAACTCACTCTGTAAAACTTTGTGTATTTTGGGGTGACTTCAACGTGCATGCCTAAAGCATACCAAGAAATGGTCTAAGTTCTGGTGCAAAGTTTCCCTCCTTGCCTTCTTTCGTTTCCACATATTTGCACAGGCTCTCCCCTGTCCACAGGCACGCACGCAGTACATCTATTTTCCTTTTCAAGAAAGAGTATTTGCAAAAGGGTTACGTCAGATAAATTTCTGACTGGATATATCCTCTGTGGACAAAAAAAAAAAGCTGTAAGGAAGCACAGCTGATCTGAAGATTTACAGCAAATCCAAGCGCCATTCTCCCTGAACTTCTACACATGTCCTGCTCAAAGCAAGAACATTTATAGCACAAACTGACCTTCACAGGAAAACAAGGCAATTAAGGCCTTTCTGGTTTGACGTACCTCACTCCCAAAAACTTGGGCTGTTCTCCAGGGGCTGAAGTTTCCGTCTCCATCTTCAAGCTGTCAATATGAGCTATGGAGATCACGGTAGCAGCAACATACCAGGGCAGACCCATAAAGGAGCATATGATCATCAGAATGGCCACCCAGAACAAATCCAGATGATACCCAGCACCTTTCTGTGAAGGGAGACAGACAACCTTAGATTGATTATTCTAATTACCTGCAGGGCGGCCAGGGTTCTGGCCTGGGGGCAGAGGCACACTGAACAAGCAGCACCTCCTTCTACAGCATCTTTTGGCCAATACAAATTGTCCTAAGAAATGGCAGAGTAGGACACGTTGCTCCTTAAAGGATGAATCACCTGCCTCCACAGGGAAAACAGACGTTACATTTCTGGCAGGCTCTGAAAACAGCAGCATACAGTAAGCATGGGAGAGCAGAAGACTTTCAAGTCTGTCAAAAGCAGAAGACTTTGACAAGTCTGTCAAAAAGCCAAGGACCTTGTAGTACACTATATAGCGCGTGGAGGCCGAGTTGGTACAAGCCAAGCCCTGCAACCAGTCACAGTTCTTTACAGAGGTACTTGACACAGGAGTTAAAGACAATCAGAAAGCACCACCTTCACCAAAAAATATTTGGTGAGATACACATCATATCTTGTAAACCATATAAGCAAGTTCTCAATACAGGTATCTCTGTATTTTTTTAATAGATAGATACACACACGCACAAAGGTATCTTGGTTACAATGGGTTTATAGTGTTCTGAGGGAATGCTGCATTGCCTCTTAAAAAACAAAAAAGAAACCCCATTATAAAGTGTTATTTTTATAACAGTATGTTCCCATTTTTTTAATGAGGTAACAGAAACCCAATGCCTAGCACCATCCCAACCCCCTGCTGCCTTCCGGCAGCGCATGCGAAAACACAATGGCCCGTTTTCACAGCATGAGACAGTTACAGCAGCAAGAGAGTTTGCAGAGGGTGAGGGGATGGAAGATTGTCAGCGAAGCAGGAGAGCGGCTTGTGATGGTGCTCTTGTCCTGCCACTCCACCACAAGTGCACAGGACTTCTTTTGATGTGGTGGGAGGCCAAGATCGGTATCTTTGTGCGCCAAGTCATTTCGCATCTGTGTATGCGACAGCTTGGGATGAGCACAGAGCTTTAAACACCCAAACCACCTTTTAAAAACAGTCAAAAGCCTAACTTTAGTTTTAAGCAGCTGTTGTAAAATAACTCTCAGCGTAATGGCTTCATGAAGTCTACCTGAAAGCAACCTTACAAAAATATGATGCCTGCCTAAAAGTAACTTTTGCCATTTGCTGCCTTGGAGTGAGATCTGAACTCCTATATTGAGGATAAGAAGCAACTGTAGGGTCTGACAGTCAGGGCTTCACAACCGGTCTGAGTCCTGCTGATCGTGCCTGAGGCTGGAGAGGCATCCTTCTCAACACTCAACCCTAGGGCCTCCTGGGGAAAGCAACAAGAACAGCTGATGGGCTCATATCCCATTGAAAGGAGAAAGCTACCTTCATTCTTTATGCCTTTTCAAAGACCTCTGATCTTCCATTTTTTAAATCCTTTAACAAACTAACAAAGGAAACCCACCAGTCATAAGTGCTGAGAAGAAGTGAAGAAACAAATGAACTACCAAGGAAAGGGATCTTCAGAAAAACACTAAAAAAATCTTTAAGGTTTGCTATTTTCAAGAAGATTAACCTTTTTTTACTCCTGTGTAATTTGTTTTTATTGGAAAGAACAAATGATCCTGACCCACTTGGTGACCCTGGAGGGAAAGCAACCCAGCTCGTCCTGAATAGTCCTCATTGTTTTCCTCATACGTGCGCTGCTTACCTTGGCTGGCTGGCAGCACCGGCACAGGCACTCGGTGACACTCTGCCAGTACTTTAGCAAGGCAGTAGCAGAAAAAACCCCATCCTTCTTTTGGCCTACAGTAGATTTTGTGTACAGAGGTGTTTTTTGGTGCAGAGTAGCTGGATCAGACTTGAGAACCCCCAATTAAGCAAAAGCATGGGCTCACAACTATAAGAAAGGAAGCAGGAAATAAGTTTTTTATATTAAACAGTACTTTGCTGCAGTGTTTATATTTTGTTACTAAAAAAGTACACCCCGTGCTGATAGCATAGCCATGTTCAGTGCCTATAACCTGAAGAGACGAGGGGCCTCTTCTTTGGAGGGGGGGAAAACAGTGAATATATTCTTCCATTAAGAAAACGGTACGTCTGCTTAGTTAGGTGCAGGAGACAGACCTAAACCTGAGACCATGTAAATGATTAGCCTCCCCCCGAAGAAGGTGTGGGCACAGTATTGATTATATCTGCCCAGATCCAAATGGCAAAAAAAATGTTCTGAGGGTTGTGGGGTTTTTTGTGGTAAACCAGTCCCGTACGACCATCAGCCAGCACTCATTGCTGCACACAACAAACCTTCCCCATTCCCTGCTACTTTGACTTTCTCCTCCAGGTCAGGCTTGGGATGGTCTTACATTGCATGTTGGTTGTCTAATGTCCACAATGACCATACAGAGTGAAACATCCTCCTCTTTTTTCAAGTAAAAGCTCTGTTTGCACTTCCAACAGCTCTCAATCAACTGACGAAGCAGGTACCTAAATAATGACTCAGCATTACCCAGGTTTTGAGGGTTTACTCTCACAGGTTAGATCACCTGAAACACGTCCCATTAGCAGGAAAGGAGAGTCTTCTTTTACAGGAATGTAATATTTCTCAATACAACTGACCGTGCAGGGAAAGGAAAAACCCTACAGGCATGAAAAACTGCACAGCGCTGGTCTGGAAAGTTTATTTTAAAAACATTACTGCATCCTAGACTGTTATATGTCAGCAGATATAAAGGTCTTCTTTAAATAACATCCAACTGTGGCTATGCCCTTGGTATGTCCCAAATCTCTTCAGTTTATTGCTTGTATTTTACAGCACTGTACAGCCAACACAGCTGTCATACTTTGGTCATCTCCGGCCATATCCACTACAGGTGGGGTCCTGCCATTGCCCCAGCACCTCAAAACCTTCTTCAAAGCAGCCGACAGCCACACCGAACTGCCATGCCCACTTAGGGATGGCTGTGACACAAAGAGACCTTGTTCTGCTGATGGCTGGGAGCGTCTGCCAGTGATCGTCTTACGTGATAAATGTAGTAACAGGAGTTTGTTAGATTCAGAGAAACTTTGCCCGTTGTGATAAGGTGAGAGAGATTTTGGCTTGGATGTAATAACGCATTGCTGTGCAAATTAAAATTAGGTCCCAGCTCAGGCTAAAGAGGACCCTTCCAAACTCACAGTCTCTCCCCACCGCAAGCCTGAGCTCCCCAAAACATACACACGCTCTCTGCAGATCTGTGCATGAGCTGGTAGACCCACTCTGGCCACCATTGTTTTCCTTTCCATGCTGATGCATCAGCTTCATAACATATCCCCTTACAGTCTGTGACACAAGTGTAGGAAGGAAGCTGACCACAACCACAAAGCAACTTTCTCTCCTTAAAAACAGCAGCAGATGACAGACAATAGGCCCATGTCATTGAGAGGAAGTTAGTAGGAGGAAAATTAGATGTTACAAGCCATTTGATGCTAGAGGAGACGTTTGAGTTAGCTGGACTTGAGTCTGGGACTAGTTTCTTATAGAGAACTAGAGTCTGTGAAGCAAACAGCCATTTGGAAGCAGCAGCACTACCAAAACCCAGAAGCTGCGCACACCAGCTGTAAGGCAGCGAGCCGTCAGAACCTTCTGCTGGCCCAAATCATCTTTGCAAATGCCTTGTTGAAAAAATGCCAGAAAGAATGTCCACCAAGCATCCTCACTTCCTAGGTGTTCCTTAACATCAGACCAGGGAACTTGTTTTAAAGGAATGAGCAGTTTTGATAGTATGTATAATCGTATTTGCTGGACAGCATGGACAGTATGTGTTTACCCTATGCAAGCAAACATCCAGAATGACAAACATCGGCTTTTCTCCCCAGTTTCTGACTCCGTTTAATGATTTCTCATCTCTTACTGGAAAAGCAGAGTATGCCAGATGGACAAGTAAAGCAGGCAAACAAATAACTGCGGACAGATGCATGCCCTCTTTCCTTTTCTAAGTCTTCAGTGGCAGAGTCCTGCAGAATTACCAAGGCAAAAGACACCTCCGGGGTCAGGGTCAGTAGATCCTGAAATGAACTTCATCCAGCCCTTCACTAAGGTAGGCCACTACTACTACCATAGTAGAGTTGCAGGGGCAGCCAGGTTAAGGCTGCAGTTAGACACTGTTTACATCTGTATTCTTCACAAGACAAGCTTCAAATATATATATATATATATATATATATATAAACCTAAGAAGTTTTCTTTGCCATTCTCAAATGTTTACATCTGGAGAGTGAAGCTCTTGCAAGGAAAGATCAAAATATTGTAAGGTTTTAAAAAACCTTTGGCTTTATGTTGACATGAAAAGGGGCTTTAAATCACAGTTCTGCCTCTCAAAGGAGGGCTGCTCTAATTTCTTCTGGCTCTACCCACATCTTTGCCAGATGAGCAGTGGGTAGGATGCCAGATGAGTGGTGGGTAGGATGTGACAGGTATGAGTCCTTTCCTTGCCCTAGAAGGGAAGGGGTAGCTGGCTGGTTTTGTGAAATCTGACTATTCCTGGCATGGGACCTGTTTGTGAAAGAAAAGGGAGGAACAATCCCAAAGTTTCTTACATGGGAATGTTTCAGGCCGTACGATGGTGAAGCCAATCAAAATTAGTAAGTGCTTACTGACCGAGGCATGGTGAGTTGGCCCTGCACAGTGTTCTTCCTTTAGGAGGAAGGCAAATGCTGTTTGCACAATACTCAGCATTTTCAACTGAATCAGCGGTTTTCCTGGCAAAAACTCTACACTAGTTAACAAAATAAATATTGTTAAACACCAGCAATGACGTTTCTGAGGTGGCATGTACGTTCAACACTGCCACAGGCCCTCTTCCACCTCTAGCAGAGAAAAAGTACCGGGCAGCTCTCTGCACACGTGCAAGACACCAAGCACACCCACCTTGAGCTTGTGCTCCTTCCTGTTGACGATGACAGCTGTGATTTGCTGGTCCATGAAGATGAGGATAGTCACCAGCAGTGCAGGGATGGCTGCTGCCAGGTACACCCACCACGGGTTCCCTCCAAAAGGTGGGATAAACCAACCTCTCTCGGGACTGGTTGGCTTTTAAAGGCAAGGAAAAGAAAGCTTGCATTAGAGCTGCGATATAGGGTTGACAACATCCTAAACACACCTGTACTTCCAGCAATGGGGCTACCGGGAGACACTTGAGGTTTGCAACAATTTCATCCTTCCCAATAACAGCAACAAAAGGTTCAAAGTACAGAGGCAGGATTTAGGAGATAAATCAGCCACCCAAAATAATGCTAACAAAAAGGATATCATCTGAGTAAAAGAGTCCTTTCCAGATAGCTGACTACTTTCCTGTTTTGAAGGCAAGTCAGTTTATACAGGGCAGATGGGTGGAAAAGGGAACCTCTTCCAAAGGCCCCCAAACAAGCTGACAATGACATACCTTGAATTCACTTGGCACAATTAGTTTTGGTGTGTCCACACCTACCAGGGCATCTATTCCACAGAAAATCAAAATGGACAAGATAATGGCAAAGTCACTGATGAGCTTCCGGGCCTGAAACATAAGTTGATATCATAACAGTAGTTAGCACTAAGAAACGTCATTTCACTCATGCTTTAGCATCTATGTGATACTCCGGGCTTGCATTTGGTGGCAATACAAGATCATGGTTTCTTCTTTCATAGAAACAAAGATGCGCATTGTCATGGCGGGCACCATTTGCCTGAATGTGCCTTGGTACTTTATTGAGTTGTCTGAAAGCCAAACAATTAAGCCTAAATGGAAGTATGAAAGCAAGCCTAAGGAAAAAGAAAACTGCTTTTGTAAGGAACTCCCACGTGAATTCTTCAAGGCAGTCTCATTGACCTTATGCTTGACAGTGGCCAACAACCACTGCTATGGAGACCTAGTTCCTCTGTAACAGTGTCTGAAGAGACTTTTCAGGATCAGCTTCCAATGTTAACAGACATTTACAAATAAACCTAAAAAAACCCAGTGACTTTTTTTGATGTATAAAATATTGTCTCCTTCTATTTGCCTTCTGATCTCTGATTCTTTAGGGTCCACATATTCACCTTTTTCTATGCAGGGCCTGAGACTGCTTCTCTGACACGAGTTGAGCTTCTTGTGTTATCACAGGATTCCTAAGGCACGTGCCTTTAACAAAAAGTACTGTGTTATCCACAGATCCCATTCTTGTAATATGACTGATTTTGCAATGCAAATCAAAAAAATAAATGGAAAAGGGAAGGAATGGTATTTTACACCCAACAATGGAAACAGTCACAAATTTCCCTTTAGAAGATGGGAAACCCCAGACTTCCACAACAGATGAGTTGTTCTGTATGACTGGCAGAGATTACATTGTTTTCTATTCAAGTAATTACTCGACCTAAACAGATGAGAAAACAAACTAGGCTTCTCAGCTAATCCTCAACATGCCCTAAGAGTGCAACTCTCCTGAAGTCACTGGAATATGACAACTTCAAGCTGCCACTGGTCAGACCCCAACATTTAACTGGGCAGGACCCACAGTGCTTGTCTGTAACTGTGTGATCTTTTCAGAGCTTTTGTTCCTTCCAGGTTTCTCGGGTTCACATGGTTACAGATAAATTGAGCTGCATTCCAGCCCAGATGGAATTTGTTTCTTTTTATTAAAAATACTAGAGGTTCAACTGTAACACTGCAGAACAGTAAACATCCACATGGGACAAATCCCTGTGTGTTAGAATGCCAAAAACAGGGGGGCAGGTCTCAGGGAGAAACATGGCTTTGGTACACACGGAAACCGCCAGCTCGCACGCGTGCCCTGGTAACTTTAGCCGGGGAGACAAAACAAGCAGGTGCACCTGAGAGGTGCACATAAGTTGTTTGCAAGTCTGAGCAAAATCTTGCTTAAATCAATGCAGAGGTTTTTTAGGTCACCCTTATTTTGCATCTGATCCTCAGAAAAGAAAGGGATTTCTGCTTTAGGTCCCTACTGTAACGGTAGACCAGGCATGGACTGTAGGTGAGTGCAACATTTTTCCATTGATTTCTGAGTATTTCAAACATGGTAACATAAAAGATGCACCTCTGTTCTTCTGTTCTATATGGACAGCTTGGTTACCCAAGTGACAAAGCAAAGGGCTTCTTTTGTCCTCCCCAAATACTCCCTCTGCCTATACAAGGGGAGACTTCTGACATAATGACTAACAGCCCCTTTTGGTCATTTGCTTTCTGTAGAACAGCCACGCATCCTACTCCAGAGTCAGAAAATCACGTTAAGCTGTGCATCTGACACTGAAAATGGCCAGCTGAAACTATATATGCCTTAAGGACCTCTCTGATATCTTAAGGCTCATAGGCTACATCACTGTCTATCTTGGCTGGGAAGTGTTGTCTTCAGCACCTTTAAGATCACTGCCACATCCCCGGGACAGATTATGGCTCATTTTGGCTCTTCTGGTGCATTACCCATGTCCTCCAGAAACACTGTGTGACAGCTAAGCAATCCCAGACATACCCTGGTTAACCAGTTCCATGCTTTTATCTGAACCAATGCAACCTGGCTTCCCTGCAAAGCATTTCTCCCCGTGTGTGTGTCTGACTGATACCAAAAGGAAGGTTGATCTTTGCATGCTGAAAAAGCTGAGAAACAGACTGCTAGGGTGAAAGGAGATACTTACAGTGGTTGGAAAATAGCGACTGGTCTTGAATTTCTTCAGGGCCATGGAGCAGGTGTAAGTGCCGAAAAACAGGATGAAAGACATGAGGGTGATGTCAGGGACATATTCACAGTTGTTGCCCACAAGTTGTCCTCCGTATTTCAAGCACTCCTTCATTGTCAGAGATGGCCAGTCAATGGTGGTGTTGTACTGCAGAAAAACAGAGAATGTTGGAACTAGATGATCTTTAAGGTCCCTTCCAACCCAGACCTGATGATTCTGTGATTTCCATAAAGCTGTGCGTAAGACACATATGCTAGGGACAGGAATGGGGACAGAGCATCAGAAAAAAATACCAGGAGGAAAAGGCAGGTGTGATGCGGAGGCTCAACCCCCCTGTGCTTGTGCACAGACAGAACGGATTTTAACCTGGACAGAGGATGACATTACTCGAGAACGAAAAACAGTCTGGGCCTCGGAAAGAAGACAGAGATCCTTTGACCTCTGCTGTGGTCTGCCAGACGTGCTCTGCATTTTCCCCAGTGGAAAGGTGATATTGGAAATCTCATGCAGAAGCTGGAGTGGCCCGAGCTCGCCTCTACATCTGCTCTGTGCTGCTTGTGCACTGCAAGCAACACCAAACCTAAACCTGCTTCCTCAGCAAACGTGAACCCCAGGAGCTGAACTGAGGCACGATTTCGCCAACACTGATGGTGGTGGTGAGAGAAAAACCAAAAACCACCCCCTCACCTCTGTGCTGTTCTTTGGCAAGGTGCTGCCACATTTGCTCTCTCAGCACCGTCAAGCAGTGCTGTCCCTGGATTTCTGCAGATCCGCCCTGACAGCTAACTTCAGGATGGCAACAGAGGGCAGAGAGTGAACGTGGCTTTCAAGGCAGGGAGATAAACCAAAAACCAAGTCTTTGGGGGCATCTTTTACATTTCGCCATTTTATGTCTACAGAAATAAGCACTGGAGAGGCTTCAATAGGTAAGATTACCACTTGGGGTATCAGAGAACAGAAAGAAGAAGGGATCTCTCTTCTTTGGGGGACCCCACAATGTGATCTTTCTTCATCCCTCTGCCTACTGCCTGGCAGGATTTGTACTGGGATGGCTCTTCCCATTCCCAAAATCCTTGTCACATGTCCCCAGACATTTGTTTTGCTTTGAAACTCTAAGGCATCCAAAAAGGGGCTTGGCAAGAGAGTTCTGCATCCCAGGCTGGCTCCCCTAGCTAGGATCAGTGCTAAGGCAGAGCATTCCAGAGGGAGAGCATGCCCCCCCACGGCTCTTTCCAAAATCGGGCAAAGAGACAGAGTCAGGACTGGTGGAGTCCCCTCCAGCCCCACCGCACTGCAGGAAGGGTGTTGCAAAGTAGGGTGTTGGGGGAAGAGGGCTGAGATGCTGAGATGACTGTTCCAGGAAAGGACAGCCTGGAAACCCAAGTTGTTGGTTGTTTTCATGTCTCTCTGCCTCAGTTCAGTCCTTTGCCTTCCTATTAGGCATGCCTCCCCTATCCTGAGACTGACAATCAAATGCCAGACCCGCAAACCCCGAGAAGAGCTGTTCTTGTTAACCAAACACAAGCGGCAACGGTGCCCTTCTCCTGATGGCTGGCATCATATCGGAGCCAGGGGCTGCTCATCCCTTCTCCGAGCATTATTTTCTGTGGCTGGCAGCTGAACAAGGAGGCTGTAACTTCCAGCCCTTCCAGAGGCAGCCAGCTCAGATGCTCAGGGATGGCAGCTGGCTGATGGAGGTGGGGCAGGGGAGAAGGCAAGGAGCAGTAAATGGCATGCAAGGTGCAGCCTGGCCATCAGGAGACCTCGCTTCTCTGTCTGTGTCTTTATCCTGTGACCAAGCCCCTTGGGGGACCTTGGGTGGTGCTCCTGCCTTCGGGTTCACATCCTAGCACCTGAAGACAGCATGCCCAGCTCAGAAAGCATTCCCTTTCTGCTGAGCCACTTGATGCTGCACAAGAGTGGCCACCACATGAAAAGGCACGCAGACAGGTAGGACCTGCATTCTTCAGCAGAAACTTGTTATTCTGTGTCTCAACTTACTTCCCCTGCCTCAAACACAAATGTATCTGACCCCACCAAGCTCCATTTCTTTCTCCTCATTGTCCAGAGCTCACCACCAGAGTGAAAAGCCAGGGGTAGCTACAAAAAGCCAAAGAACGGGATGGAAACAGGACCTTCCAAAGGAAAGGGTGGCCGCAACACTCCTACCATTATGGCCCTGGACACAAGCATCTGGCTACTGCCCCGGGAGAACGACTTGAATCCTGCCAACAGACAGAGATCAGACCGCAAGAAAGTGGCTGCTATTAGGAAATAACTAATATTATCAAATTGTGCATGCATTATTCTGTATACAGTACTATAAGAAATCCCTGGGGGATCAAGTGAGCATGCCAAAAAAAAGGGACTGTCAGCATGCGGGTTTTCTTCAGGCAATCAATTCCTGATCTATTGGCATGGCAGAAAATGCATGGCACTTAGAGACTTCAAAGACCACATAATCCTTGCCCTCACAAAGGCCACTTACCATCTCTGTAGAGGAATAGAACAGCTCACCGGCTGACAGCACCGTTGTCCCATTAAATAACGAGCTATTAACTGCCAGAGAAGAAAGAAAAAAGAATACCATGAGCATGGTGCTGAAGCAGCTAGGAAGGAAAGCAAATTTCAACTATTAAATCATTTGTTAACTCTGTCAACCTGTTTGCAATCTCTTTGCTCAAGAAAAGCGAGTCAAAAGTATTGTTTCATAGGGACTCAAAAGCATCAATCATTAATCACTTAAAAATGGAAACAAAAGGCTAAGTGAAACAGAATTCAAACCTAACTGGGTGGTTTTTTGGAGTTCACTGTAAAAAAAAAATAGTAAAATAGACAGTTTAATATTTCATGGCTTTGGAATATTTTTCTAATGATTTCTGGATTAAAATAAACATGCACAGAACATTCCTAATTATTAATTTTAAATTAGTGCACAACCCCAAAGATATCCAGAAAAGCAAAATGCATTTTGGAATACAGCACAAACACAGTTTTTGAAATTTTTTTTTAAAATATAATGACCAATTGAAATCAATAGGATACAGATCATTTCTTTGAAAAAAGGGGCAGCATTCAACAGGATACAGATCATTTCTTTGAAAAAAGGGGTAGCATTCACTGTGATGTGATGATACACATTTTCCTTTTGTTTTTATGGCTTTAGTAATCATTTGTTTGAAATTTCATTCAGAAATACAATCCTTCCTGCAAATAGGCTTGGCAACTATAGCCTCATGTTTTACTTAGTTTTGCATGTACTTTTATGTCTGATAAGAATATTTAAGTTGTATTACAATATTGCATAGCTCCCATTTGTTTAGCTGGAGAATGAGTAAGTGCATTTGTCTTTTACGCTACTGGAATCACACTGGGGTCTAAAGGAGTAGGACATCCTGCTCCTTAACCCTGAGGGCAACGCCCGAGTGCAAAAAACTGCCAAGCTGCAAGCCACGCTGCCAGGACGGAGCTGAGCCTGTAAAGTGATGCAGTCCTTTTCTTGAGATGTCAAGTCTGAGAAGAGATAATAAATGTTTCTCTTAAAGTGCTTAATGCTCTTTTTCCAGCATTTTCAATTACATCCAAACCTTCTTGGTAGGCTTGACAGACGAGGTACAAGGCATTTTGGATGTAGCAGCTTGTCCCCCCTGAGCAGAAGCACGCAAGGCAGCCAGTTCAATTAGGGTCTTCACACTGTCACGTCAGTACTCAAAAACTGCACAGCACAGAGAGCAGAAAAAACTGCACAGCACAGAGAGCAGCAAGCCATGATCTTCTAGACCCCCAGTCCCCGCGCTGCAGCTGTTGAGCTCCCTCAGCATTCACGCACACCGTCCAGACGCTTTGCTTTTGGCTAAAGAGTTGTTACATGGATGCTGTTGGTCCTGAAAGTGGCTGGGGCGTGTTTGGCTGCTGGTTTTGCCTTTGAACTTCTTGACCCATGTTATGAAACGGTGCGTGTTTGCTCAGAGACACAGGCTGGAGGTGCAAGGATCAAAGGGAGGTCCCCGCGGGACACACGAAGTAATTATTGCCAGGGCACACAGAAGTCCTGTTGGTGATTTCAAAGACATTATCTTAAGGTCCTGTGGAAAGCGTGGTAGGGGTGGTGAGACGCTGCTCCCCAGCTTTCTGAGAGCAGAACCTCCTGCAGAAAGTCAGCAGTGCAAACTGAGGGCTGCTGCAAAAACTCTGGGGCCAAATCTTAATGACGCAGAGATTAAAACCAACAGTAAAATGCCCGCATCAGAGTATAGGGGAAGAAAAGCCAGCTTCACCTATGGCGTGACAACAACCAATAAAGCTTTGCCTGCATTTACCTTGGAAAAAAGCAGATAAATATGCCTCCCTTTCCAGCACGACCCCTGACAGCTCATCACCCACAGCTTACAATACCCCAGCAGCAGCAGCAGATATCTGCACGAGAGGAAAATCACTGGGAAGAAAGCATCTGCTACTGCATTACACCTTCTCTCCTGGAACCAGGCATCCCTTTTTGCTCATGTGCCATCTGCATTTTTATTCCATTTCCTGATGCATGAGAGGAAGCTCGCAAACTTTCAGGAAGGAAATGTTAGCATAAAGGCTAATTGATGCTCTAATGCTCTCTCGGTGCCTGCTTACAAAACCTGCTGCCGCCAGACCTTACAGCCCTGAGCTTTGGTTTAATGACTTTCACTACACTGCCGGGATTGCAGCTTGCTCTGGGTTAAGTTTTGATCTCCTCGTTTATCTTATGCTGTGCCATCCTCGGGGCATTCATCCCGAAGGACAAAGAGCCCACCTGGCTGTGGGTGCACAACTCCTCCTGTCTCCAAGGCCCGCCCCCTGGTCAGCGACACTGCTGAGCAGCTAGCAAATATCCCAGCAATGCAGGGATGATACTCCACCTCTACTTTGCTACCTTATACAGGGCTTTAAGAAAATGCAGGACATGGGGAATAAGGCCACTTACGTTTAGCGAGCAAAATACTACAGACTGATCCCGTGGCATGGCTGTAACCATGTATGCAGAGCAAGGCACTACCTTTACAAACAAGTGAACCAGAGGAGCTGCGCAGCCACTTTGCAAAAGCGTTCGGCTTAGCCTCTTCCCCAGCTGTTGCTCACTACTTTACTGCTGATTTACTGTTGTGTGGTAAGAGAGAAAATCTCCTCTGTAGCTGTGATGGGAAGCTGATGTGGAAACCTATTTAATTAAGGAGCAGGAATGAAATCTGTTCTGTCATTTGCTTACAGGTTTGCTGCCTGGGTTTATGCAGAGACACAGCTATACAGCGGTACATCTCACCACATTTCTGACCTGTGAAAGGCCACGCTGTCAGTGTCACGACTGACATCCTAGCAGCTATTTAACAGGCCACTCATTCCTCTGGAAAATTCCTTGCTTCTGTGTATCAAACCCACTGTGGAAGGACACAGCACCAAGCAAGGGATGAGAACAGCCGAAGGACACAGCTAGTGCCACCTGCCCTGCCAACCCCATAACCCCAGCACTTGCTGCTTTACACGCAACAGCCACAAATTATTTTTCCAGCTTGTCCTGGATTGATTTTAAATATGGGATCGCTCTGTTAGCTGCTCCGTTCTCACACAATTTGTTGTTTCCAATCTCTGGCAGCTTCAGCAGCTTCTGAAGTGCTGGCCTTTGTGCTTGAGGTGCCACAGACTCGGGCAGATCAGTGCAGGAGAGCTTGGTGTGGCTGGAGCCGAGTCCCAGAGGGTCACTTGGACAGATGGCTGTCAGCGCCTCCTGTATGACCTGGCCACTCCTCTTATTCGAGGTTTATTCAGTGCTGCTTGAAAAACGAAGGGAGAAGCATCTGGAGACGATGATGATAAGGTCATCTTTACCCTCTGAAATAAACATCTGTCGAGGAGGCAAATCAGATGAAAAGAACCGTGGCAGCAAGGGTTTGTGAACTTTATCAGACCCTGCATGCTGATCCTGCCCCTGCTTGCTTACAAGGGTAAAGACCAGCATTGTCCTTCCAGGCACAGATCTCTTGGGAAATAACACACGAGTTCCTGCCACATGCTCCTTTTCCTCTGCTCATTCCCACTGTACCATCGTGTCTACCCTGGGCACTGGGTTTGTGCCGTAAGTGTTTCCATGGGAAGTGGAGACTTTCCATTTGGCACTGACCATTCCCCATTGTCCTAACTTCAAAGAAGAAAACACCCTGCAATTCAGATGGAAGCAGAACTACAGCAACGTCTGAGTGCTTGCAGAGATCCTACGTTTAGCGACTCACCTAAGCACACAGCTCTGAGGGATCCACTTCCCGACACCTTTTGCACAGAGGCAGCGAGCAGCAGCTGGAAGCTTTGCCTGTTTGATATTGTCGAGATAACCTGAAGTTTACTTTAACCGCAAACCAAGTTTCTTACTCACTCCTCATTGTTTGAAGGATCCTAGGAGTGGTCACAGCTTCCCTAAATGGTATGAGCCAACATACTTCTGTTTGTATTTCAGTTTTGTAACCTTTTACTCCTGGTTGTGTTGCCGGGTCTATATGTATGCTGACTGTACCTGCCTTGCAGCCCACCGTCTAGTGATAGGCTGAACTGTTGGATATACTTCCACTCTAGGGAGGAAATTTTGCTCTTTTCCACTCATACACGCAGCCATGAGGTGGAAAACCACCTGCATTTGGGTAACAGCCTGAAGAAATCCAGCTCCTGCACTTGAGCAAATGGCACAGCAGATACAGGCATGACCTGAGCACCATGACAGTGACCTGGCCACCACTTCTGCCCCTTCACAGACTTCTCAGACGTGTGTCATTCAGAATTAACAGCCACAGGGATGCAAGGAGGTGCGTACAGAGACAGCTTCTCCACTGGTAACAATGCTCACATGAGCAGTCCCAGGAAGGCTGGCTATGAAGACATTCCACTTGGCACACAGGGTGAAATTCACCCCTCAGCTTCAAAATAAGGCAAAGATAGGTTATCTGAAGACAACTGGTAAAGAAGTATGAAAGAAGAATTATCTGGACTGCAGCACAATAAAGAGACAGAGCAAATGCAATCTCCGATCTGTGAACTGGAGAGCTAGTTAAACATGCTCTTACCTGGATCTAATGGTTCACAGGCACAAGAGTAATGCGTGATATAGTCCACCTTGAACTCAGAGTTGATCGGGTAATGATCTGCCAGCTTGATCATCTTCTTGAAAGCATCATAAATGAAGATGAAGCTAATAAGGGAGGAAAAACCTTCTTCAGTGAAGCGGGTGAAGTACTTGACCAGGAAGCTGGCATCAGTAGCGACAAGAACGAGACACTGGAAGGCTGACCAAAGGCCGATCCAGAGACGGAACTCCAGGTAGTCAAAATCATTGTCTCTGCAACAAGACAGGGATGGCAGGAAGGGAAAATAATTGGGGTTAGATGAATCCACACAGGATGGTGACTTCCAGTGAGAAGTGGTGAACGCACAGCCCCTGAGACCTGTTGCTCATTTAGACTCAATGAGAGTGTTCCTAAGAGCTACGCTCTCTGTTTCCAGCCAGCCAACTCCATGTATGTGGTGCAGTTTAACAGCCAAGGTGGCAGAAAAGCATGCAAAAGTGATCAGTCTTGCTTACATCTTGACTAATAAATGCTACCAGTGAATTCAAGCTCTTTCTAGGCTTCCCAGTAAAAATCCTCCCTTGGCAAGCGTTCACAGAGCTGTAAAGGCCCAAACATCCAGCTGTCCAGGCCAGAGCAGCTTGACGCCAACAGCTTTCCACCAGCTGAAGATGTAACCACAGTTTACAAATCTCCCTCAGAAAACCACCTCCTGCCAAGCTTCACACTCCAGAGCCTACACTTCTACCTCCCAGGCCCTTGAACTACCTGTAGAAATCAAAATATCAGGAGGAGGAGAAGAGCAAGAAGTACAAAGCAGAAGACAACAAACCCTGGCGCCAGGACATGGCAGGCTACAAACGATGGAGCAAACCACATCATCCCTTCCTGGGAAGTTTGTCTGACCCTTATTTGTTGCTCAAGGCTGCTGCGCCCTGATGGCGCAGAGTCCAAAGGCAGGTTTTTAGGACCAAACAAATGCGAAAAGCAAACACTAGAGCAGATAAGGACCTGCCAGGGAGGTTATTGCCTACTCTGGGGAAGGCACCGGGAGGCAGTGGGGCTGGCAGCCCCAGTCAGCTGGTCATCCCCGGAAGCCAGGAGCCCTGCAGTGTTGAAGGACAGAGGAGGAAGGGCAGTTCCTGTGGAAAGTCTCAGAACAAAGTCTCCAATAGCATGGGAAAGCTCTGGGGAAGGGGACAGAGCCCAGGCATTTATCCCTTCCTTCCCCCAACTACATCAAGCGTTGTAAGAAAAACACAACGTCTCTCCCCACAAGCCTGCCTTTAAATAAAAAGCAGCAAAAGCTGTCTTCAGGATGCCTCAGGAATGCAGGCTACACCAGATAACCACCCACAGATCTAAAACATAATAGCAGAAAAGCATCTGCAAGTCCCTCTCCAGGGCACAAGGGAGCAGGAGATCGCTGGACTGCCCTGCAGCACAACCCTCCATGCCTGTTTGCAGCGAGATGACAGGCTGCTCCAGAGAACCGTGCGTGCCTCGGAGAAGGCTTCGCTCCCAGTACCAGGGTGGTTTTAGCTCAGTAGCAAAACACTTGGTCGCATGCTTGCAACCTGCCAAACCTGGCTGCCCTCAGAGGCTGGTCCCACCAATTATTCAAGTCCCCACTGCAGACGGACTTTCTCAAACCTTGTGTAGTAATAGTGAAAAACGTCTTTGCATCTCCCATGTACCTGGTTTTACACATGATTTCCCAGGAGACACAGCACGCTGTCACACACCTCTACCCTTTGTCAGCATTCACCCACAGGAGGTGAACTTTGCAGCGAACCTGCACGGTGCACCCCAAGCAGCCCACCACCATCAGAAATCCTGGCCAGCAGCAGGGCTCGAGGGCCATTTTCTAGAACGTGGTATAAAACTGCGGAGTAAGGAACAAAAGAGCACCTCAACAGGGGGAACTACAGCCTTGTGATTATAAAACGGGAGAAAAGGCTGCAGGCCAGGCAGCGTGCCAGTTAAAGGCTTGCTGCTGGGCAGTGGCGAGTGTTTCCGTAAGGATCTTGGGTTGGATGTCAGGTAGGCTCGGGGCTGGGCATCTGCCTTCAAACCCAGCCTCTGCAAAGCCTTCTCCTTATTGTAGCTAAACATCTCAGGGAGGGCTGCAGCCTTCTGACACTGAGAATCTTGACCTGGAAGAGGGGTAAGAAGCAAATTAAAAACAAAGTGATGACTTAGAAAAAGAGAAGGGCGGGGGGTAGAGGTGGGGGTGGGGTCAGGGATTATAATAAAAGACCCCAGTGACAGCTCTCTAAAATATCCGGAGTCAGTGCCTCGGCGAGCAGGAGCTGCCATCCATCTGACCGAGTATGGAGAAAGTGGCTGGCAAAAGTCCAGATGGCACCCTGACTGTACACCATTGAAGAACTTCAAAAGGTTTTAAACTACATTTCTTGTTTACCCCTCTGAGTCCTTCAGCATTTCTGAAGCTCACAGAGCAAATGAAAAAGTACAGGACATTTCACATACACAATACAACAGGCTAAGTACTTTTGCCATGATTAATTTTCTTTCCGAGGTCTCTGGAAGGGAAACTTTCCCAACAGTCCGTGTTTGCAGCTGGAAGGCAGAAGGGCTGGGGTCCTGCTTTCCTGGGGAGCCTGGTGCCCTGCTTCCCGCTGCTTCCAGCTTGGAAACCCAGACTCATTTCACAGCGGGCATCAGAGATACTCTGCACGGGAGCAGAGCTCACCAGCCAGCATGTGAGTTGACCCAGGGTGTCCTGCAGCATTGACTCACTCTACTGGCAACGCGGCCAACGCCACCCCTGCAGGCACCCAAAGCTAGATGCACAGCTGGGTACACGAGGCTTTTTTAGGTATCTCTCCATACACATACACACACACACAGAGAGTCAAACTTTAAATGAATCAGTAGATGGGAAGTCTTTCTAATTTTGCTCCCAGCAGGGAACAGCATGTTGTGAATATGAACAACCACAAATGTATTATTGAAAAATCACAGTGCTTGATTCCAATTTCCTTGTGAGAAAGACTCCCTCGAAAAAATCCTGCCATTCTGCTCCAGCACATTGTCAGGACAAAAGCTTTTATAACCACCACCCCCTCCTTGGGTTAAAAATAACCACTTTCTCCCTCCCAAAAGCGTACAAAGTGTTTTTCCATCTTGCCTTTTCCCTTCCACGTGCTGCGCCTGGGCTTTGACCTGCCCGCCAGATGCGAACAGCTATAGCATGTCTATTCCTGATCCTATTCATTTATTCCAATCAAAGAAAGAGAAGAATGGTGCCCCCCTCTTGCCCTGCTGCAGAGCTCTCACTAGTCGGCAGTTTCCCATTTCCCTCCCTGGGCTAGGCTAATTTTCTGCCCATCTTTTCTAGCCTCCATCCCTCCCTGCCTACGCTCCAATGCAGAGAAGAGACAAGCTTGAAGTCCATCTCCTCTGTCCCTCTTCGGCAGGACTGAGCCGCTGGCGCCGAGCTAAGCAGCAGTCCCAGGGTCAAGCAGGAGGGCACTGCATTGCATTTGAAGGTGCATGTTGTCTCTTCCCGGCATCCTCGACTCCAAGATGAACTCCTCCCTGGCTTGGCATGAATACAGCCCTGTCTAACAGCAGTCAGAGAATGCTGCAAAGCCATTCAGGCTTCAAACCCAACAGTATTGTAAAATAACACCAACTTCGACAACACAGGTGGAGAATCGGACCCTGCCCTTTTCATCCTGCCCTGCACTGGTTTCACAGACACGGCTCACACTGCCGCAAGTATTATCAAGGGAGTTAAGTAACCAAATGAAATTATCTCGCTCCAAGAGAATCCAATGTATCACTATTTATGTGGGATCACATGTAAATGTAATAACTGCCCGCCGTCGCAGAAGCTCTGTACCTCAAAAGACTTCTCCAACATGCAGGCTATTCACAGGAAAGGCATGGTTATTATGCTCTCAATTCATTCTGAGTATCTACCCACAGATATTAAACGTAATGAGGAAGGAGACACAATTAAGCAACCATATACCATGTCTCCTGCCTTATTACAACCTGCAGCCATGTTCAGCTTAACAATTCAATAGACCTTTTCTAAAAATAACCACCGACAGCCAAAGACCTGTTCCACATCGCAGGTGACTGGTTTTGAAAGAAAACCTAGTAATGCCTGAACTCCAGAAGCTCTCCGTTTTGTGTCCTGAAACACAAGTCCTTCACAACTTGCAATGCTGTGAGCACTCCCTGATGGGGGAAGGGAGGGCTACAAGTGATTCAGGGCGTTTTCTGGAAAACCAAAAATGATCTTGCAAAACACCATCCAAAGTACCAGTAGTCCTACATGCAAAATCATCCACGAATAGGCACAAAATCATCCATGAACAGCATGTGCAATTGCACGTGCAATCACTGGTGAGTATACATGTACAATCACTGATCAATATGCCGATTCCTTTAGGGATTCTCATTATATTTTGCCAGCATTGCAGATGTGGGAACAGTCAATGAGAACACCTAACCAAATGGGCTCCCCTTAACTCTGGCTGTCAGCTATCATCACTGCACCAGCATTAACACGCTGGGGAGGGAGCAGAAGCTCTTCATACCAGTTAAAAGGAAAAACAACCCCCAGAGCATTTAATGCAGCAGAGCTCCAGCGAGGAACTCTGGGGACAGACAGAGACAGGCAGCTATTTCTATCAGAGGTAGTTTTGCTTTTCTAATAGCAACTATTTTAAATGAGTACTGATTTAAGGACAAATTTTTGGTAACCTTAAGGCCTGCAGGATTTTGTTAGTGAAATCACCAAGAGCTGGCTTCCTTTCTTTGCTCCTATGGGAAATACACAGCAGCCAGGGAAACACATGCAGCAACAGCACACTGTAACTAGTGCAAACTCCTCGGTGGGGACAGACTTGGCCAAGAATTTCCAAGAGGCCCCAAGGCACTCACACACCGGGCAGTGCTCTGGGACACGCGTGCCTGTGAAAATCCCCAATGTGATTGCACTGCCATCTCAACAAGGAATAAAGCCATGTTTCATTTCATGCACTAAATCCCCTCCTTCCCCACTGCTAGCCTTCTCATTCCCTAGCTAGTATTTCATTAGTGTGAGACATTCCTCCCCTCCTCCCTCCTCCACCCTTGTACTTACTTGCTGAAATTAAAGAGAAGCCGTTCAAAGACAAGGACAGGTCCCGTGCTGCTCAAAATTGTGAGTGGCTGACCAGCAAAAAGGCAAAATATCGCTCCGGTGACTGCTGTGCCCAGAAAGCTCTCCAGCACGCCCTACAGTAGACACAGGAGAGAAGTGAGTTCTACTGAATGACCCTTTCTATTAGCACTGCTGCAAGGAAATGAGTAGTTATGCTGTGTGCCTATACACCCGAGGTGAAGTGAAGACCACCTTCTGCCCTCTCCGGCAGCTGCACACCAAGATGTGCTCGTCCCACACAATTCATCGTTAGGATAACCAGCAGCCCCCTTCTTACTTGTGAGGCCCAGAGTTTAATGACACTATCTTGTATTTGATGTTTGACAAGGGGAGGAGAGTGTTTTTGAAGGCCACTTTAAAGGATTTGAGAACTCCTCGAACATCTCCTGCATCTTTGACCGTAAAGATACACGCTTGTAGGGCTCTTCACACCAACACGGCAGAGCATGGCTAGAGGACAGCGCTGACATCCTCCAGGACAATGCAGGGTGGCTGGTTTTTCTTTCTCCAATGAGGCAGACACTCCTTCTAGATAAACAAGACGACCCTCTTTCAAGTAACTGTTTTCTTAAGCCAGACACAAACCAAACAAGGCTACTTCATCCAGCAGTCATGAGGTGAGACCCCAAGTTCACCAGATGTCACCAGCGAGTAAAAAAATCCGTATTTAACAGGCTCTACAAATACCTTTGGCATGTGTGACAAAACAGCTTCGCTGCAGGCAGATAAAAGAGCATGCTTGATGCATTTTGGGATTTTCATGTCCAACTATAGCTGGACAATATCTACTTTTAAAATGCAAAACGTGGACAAAATATAAATGGCAATAAATGGTGATTATTTACTGAGTGTGCACCCTTCTACAGAAATGGCAGAAGTTGCTGGACCTTGCCTCGTTTGCTCTTATGGAAACTAATCTGTTCACACTTGACTGAGTTTTAAGGGAACAAGAGCATTGTCTTCTACTCAATAAGACACACAGACATCAGCATCACCCTCTCCAGGAATATCAACCCAAGAGCCAGGGGCAGATTCAAGCAGAGGTTTATGGGCTTGGCTGTGGCTGTGTCTCAGTCAGCAGCCTCATTAATACTGCAGGTGCTGAGCAACCAGCAGTTAACGGCATGTGCAGATCCTTCTTCCCATCCACGACAAACTGCAGGATTGGGGCTACAGTTTTTCTGACTTATCAGTGGTAACGCAAAGAATTTAAATTCAGTTTTGTGGCTTTCTTTTTTGGAAATACCCCTGTTACTGTTTATGCTGAGGAAAGTATATTCATACTGTCATATGTCAAAATATTTACTATGTAGAGCAGAAGATTTATTTTTTTTCATCTACTAAATTACTAGCAGAACTTTCTCTAAAGCAATCATAAACAATTTTTCTGGCCACAAACATGATCTCAAGATACCAGTGGTCAAGTGCTGTTATTGCTGGGCAATTAAAGCAGCTGCACGACAGCTGCGCAGGGAAGCAAAAGATAAGGAAGGTTGAAAAGCCGCCTGCTCCTGATGCACAGCTACTCGTCAGTCCAGGGCAGACAGAACAACCTTGCCTTGGTGGCAGGTGACAGCCTTGGTCCTTGTCATTTCCAAGTGCTATTGGTGATGCCCGTCACTGACAGCAGGGATCAGTGCAAGGGAGATCTGCTTGCCATGACAACCTGCAGCCTTCACGCAAGGATTGTGCAGGTTTTACAGGGACACAGACAACAGCCTACGAGCCTCTGTTTGCTGCCTTTGGGGGACTTGTGAGGATGAGACAATTGCTCTTGGGGCAAGGAATGGCATTCACGCAGCTGATCCCCTTCGCTCCTCCCGCATTACTCATGAAGAGGGCCCTCACGGCCAGCGGCCAGCGCATCTGGAATCTCTTTTCCCTGCATTCTTCCACGTGTCTGTAGCTAAGAATAGTGTCTTTTCTCAGAAACATAAAACTCTGCAGTGAGCTTTTAAAGAAATGCTGGCCAGGGCAGACTCTCTGGGGCAGGCAGCACAGGGTGGGCAATTTTTAGTGCCCGATCCAGCAGCTGTCACATAATTGCTTACAAGAAACAAGAAGCATGAACTGTGATGTGGTAGCCCAAAAAATACTGTTTTCTGTAAGGACAGAATGTCTGGGGGAGAACTTCTAGGTGCTGCTCTAGGTGCGAGGCTTAATCTTCCCTCACATTTCTGGGTATAAAGACTGAGAGCAACGTGTGCTCTGAGATGTCCTACAAAAAAACACTCTTCCAAATGCCTTCCCACTGTGGGAGTAAACAATGGTTTGAGCAACACTTGACATGAACCTGGACTCTGATCCCAGTGAGCAGCTCTCTGGAGGAACAACTTGAACTGGGTGCCTCGGGACGCTTCACTCCAGCCCTGATGGCAGAGGGGCATTTGAGGATGAAGAACACGTGCTTCGGCTCTTCTGTTGAAAACCTGCAGTCAAAAACCCCTTTCTGGGCTCCCAGCAGCCAAGAGACCTAATGCCTTTTCAAACATGGATGGTGACTAAAGGTTTGTTGAAGGGACATGGCAAAAGAAAAGTCAGTTGTGCCCAGACTCTAAACCTCTGATACACTGGTTCAGAAAAACTGCTGGTACTTTAGTTTTAAATCAGTACTAAATCAAAACCAGTAAATTCAACTGGCTGTTGTATGTAAGAAGCAAGTAAATGTCTCAAAGTGCACAAATCAGAAAATAACAGACACTGTTTTCCTGCGCGGAGCCTTGGCTATGTTACGAACCGACTGGAGGGATTTGGTTTCTCTAGCAACTCAGTGATGATTTTCCTGCACTTCGCTCCGCTTCTGTGAAGTTTAACCACAAACTGGCTAGAAGAGCGGCTGGCCAGGGGGGCACATCCACAGCCCACAGCCCCTTGCTGCCAGTGCTCCTCTCTGGCTACATGCCCAGTTCCCTCCTCACCCAGCACAAACCCCTGAGGGCTGAGCAAGGGACGAAGCCTTTGACAGGACTTGTGTGTTGGTTTCTTCTGCTGCTCCTGGAGGTTTTGTCGTTAACAGCTATGCTGTGTTTATATTTGCTGCAGAGCTCCTCCGTTACCAAAGCAGTCTTCTTAACTGCAGAGCACCAATGGTTTCCCTTTTCAACACGCAGAATAAATCACTGAGCTCAAAACAGACTGTTCCTGCACCTTTTGTCTTTCTAGGGACTTCGTTTTCTCCAAGCAACAGGAAAACTCAGACTGAGTTTTATCTACTGCAGAAAAACCCAAGGATTAAAGGCAATCTGTGTTTTCTCTTTCTTGTCTTTCCCCCCCGCACTGTCTCCCCTCCTATGCAGCTCGTAGACATACTTTGGTGAAATGAGACTGTCACATTCAACAAATGAATACCATTTTAAATCACAGCAAGGCTGCATGCTCAGCTATAATCCCATCGAGAAGGTTCATGACGTTCTTGGAAGAATAACCTCACCCCAGCTTGAAATGTATTAAAAGAAACACATTTATGTGTCAATCCCTGGCAGGTGGAAGACAGCAAAGGGGTCCCCCAGGAGCACAGGGGTTGCCAGCTCTTCTCCTGGAGTCATACCTGCTTTTGTCACCCCTCTCCCTCTCTGGTGTATGCTGTGGAGCCTGGCAGCAGAAAGTCTCCCAAGGGAAGAGGAGCAGCAGCAAAGAATGGCTGCAAACTACACGTGAGGCCGTGCATGGCAACTCTGGCAATGCCAGCACAAGTCCTCCGGGGCAGGCTGTCTCTGCAGCTCGCTTTGCTGCTTCAGAGAGGGGCCAAAGCGGGGGATCTCCCCCCCTTGCAGAGCCAGCGCTGGTAAGCCCGCAGCCAACCCAAAAGACAGCAAATGCACGTGTCTCACTTCAAGAATACAACCAAGCACAAGCAGCAGGACTGTCAGTACTTAACGGGGCAGCAGTTTTACCATTTGCCAGATAAATGACATATTTTTTTAACTTCCTGAAATGTCAGGTGTTTCTTTTTGAAGAAAAAAAAATATTTTTGGGGTGTCAGCATTAAGAGACTGTACTGTCCATTCTAGTGGCAAAAAAAATGTTTTGCTACTTGAGAATAAATAAGCAAGGGATACAAAGGTAACGGAAAAGACTTCTGGATACAATAAAGTGATTATGTGCACTGCATTTGGAATCAGGTGACATTTCCCCTTCCTCCCCTACTTCAAAGACTTCACCTTGTACAGATGCAGAGCAGATAGACTTTGCTCTGCTACTCAGTGACTGAAGAGCGATGCTCATCAGTGGACCCCAGAGGCCTTTCCATTCTCTACTTCCATTTGCTATTATTTCTTTTTAACTTTGTGCATCATGAATTTGTTTGCATGACTGCTGTGGAGCTGAGTTTTGGAAGAAGTAAACCGTATTTGTACAGGGGAGAGGGAAATCTGGCACCTGGCCAGCTACGGAATCTTACTCTAGCCTGTAATTTATCATAGGGAAGTGTATGGCTCTGGATAGGTGCCCCCCTTTTCTATGTTCAGTTTAATTCAACCTGCATAAATTAATAATTCAGTCTTTGTCACTATGAGTATAATTATTGTTAGGAGATTCAATGTGGCTGCACTGAATTTATCTAAATACAACCTCCTATGTTTTCTTCCTCTTCAAAAAGCCAAAGGAATACCAAAGCGCACCGCTAGAGCTGAATTCTGCTCCAGCCAAACATGACTACAGCAGTGCTAACGCAGAATCCCTTTCCTTTAGACTTCACCTAAAACTGAGCCACCCTTTGGAGCCCCTGCTTCCTTCTTTACTGCTGATCCACACTGCCTCTGGATAGACAACATGGTCCTCAGGATCTGATCTTCCAGCTACTATGAAGAACTCACATTTTTCTCCTGCATCAGCTCTCCTGATTCACTTGCTTTCCTACGAATCTTAGGCTATTCTTTTCACCAGAGAGGCAGAAGTCCAGGGATCATAAGAGTCATGCAGATGATACAGTGCTATGCTCTGATGACATGGAAAGTCTGAATCAGACTTAGCAAACTTAATTGGGCTGAAACGGTACAACCGAGACACAAACAGAGCACAGATCAGAGGAACTCCTCTCTATATAAAAAGCAAGGACCTTCTCTGCCGCCTGGCCATCTTTCAAAACACCATTTAAGGTAACTGCTTGCACAGTTTTTCAAAGGCTAGCCGTCCAACAGCAGCGAAAGCAAGCCAACTTCCAGTGGAAACACAGGATACCTGTATTCATTGTACCCAGGATTTGAGCTTTGTCGGTGGCCAAACGTCCTTATCTGACTGTAGACAGCAAAAGGCAAACGACATGTTCGTTGCTTCTGAAAGCTCTTGCTAACCTGCATGTTTTCCGTAGCATCACCAAGCAGTCCTCCAAAAGTGATAGCATTGGTCACTGTGGCCAGGTAGATGAAAAGAACAGCTGAAAGGGCTTGAATATTTAAAGCATCGTAGAAGTCGCTGGCAAAGAACGGTGCTTTCCTCTTTATGTCTTTGATTAAGCCACCACAGAACCTGAAAAGACAAGCAAGAAAAGACTCATGCATCCTGCTTTACAGTGAAAGTCACCAAGACAAGTGTCCCTGTCACCACAAAAAGAAATCATCAGAAACATTGCCAGAAATTAAGTATTATCTGAAAGGAGTGAGATCATCACATTACATAATAATCTTATCACAGCTGTGGTAGCCGAGGGATATCACTGAGGTAATACTGCAAAGAAAGATAATATCTTGGACATGTGATGCAGCTGGAAAGAGACAAATTTCAGGAACACAAGCCCTGCTTCTGCTGAAACAGACCACTAAAGCTTGCAGTTCAGGAAGCTCGTCTATTGGTTTTTTTCCAACTATATTGGTTGATGTCATAAAATATATTAACTCTAGCCTAAATCCCTGCCTAAATTTCTCCACATGGCACATACCGTGGTTGGGCGAGCCAAACAATTTGCTAAATAGAAAAATGCTTCAAACCGTTAACCAGAAAAAGAACTAGAATTAAAAACGCAAGTAAGTGAAATCATCTTGGAGAACATGAGAGCTCCACTTACAGACATACTCTTTTTGTACAAGCACAGTCAAGACAGTATTTAACTCTTACAATAAAACTCCATGTGGCTCTGACACTGCCAGCATGAAAAATGTTTCTGTTTTGCCTCTTGTTCCCTTGCACACAGTTCATCACCAACACCGGGACTGTGCAGACATGCTGGACGCAGAGAGGTTTGCGGCAGACAGGAACACAACCCTTTCTGACCCCGAACCGGGATGCGTCGGCCGCCTTGCACACACCAGTCTGTCATTTCAGACTTTCAGACTTTTCTGCTAGAATTCAGATATTCTACTAGAACTTAAAACAATATAGAGCAAGAGGGAGGGCATGATGCCACCATGAAAACCTGAGTACTGACCTTGAAATGCTGAGCATGCTGTTTTACGGCCACCTGGACTGTATCCCCACTGTAGTGGACTTTTACGTGGCACATAAGCAGAGTAATAAAGCAGAGAGTAAGGCCTCAGGCTCTGTTACCTTCTGTATTTCTACCCCATAAAAGTCTTCATCTGTGCAATTCAACTACAAAGAAATGTCTGGAAAAGGGAAGGTCTCTGCTTCTGGCTAAATCACTTCCAGCAATCCCAATGGGAACTGTAGCTGCACCTGCCACGCTTGTGCCTCTTACAGCTCACCTAACTTCACCAAGTGTCAACAGCCAACACCCGCCCGGCCTTGCTTTAATTTCTGAGTGCCTCATTTAAGACATTTTGTAATTTTCTGAGGCTGGATGTTCAGAACCCTTCAAACCATCTCAAGCTGGCCACTAAAAAAACCAGGACAGATTTTGGGGTCACACCTCAACCTATACAAATATAGTATGTTGGGAAAGAAAGCAGAAGGGGTGAAACAGTTCCGCAAGTGAAACGTGGCCCCCTTGCCCAGGTCACAGGGGGTGCACCATGCTGAGTGGCACGTTACTGACCTGCCCGTTCGTTGCAGTTCTTCACAGTCCCCATGGCCCCCGCCGCCGTGTCCTCCATCATGAGGTGTGTCTCCATTCATCTGTAGGTTTTCTCCACCGGAGTACATGTTTTTCCTAGGCAAGAAGGCAAGACAAACTGAGGCTCTCTGCATTGCCTGACAGCTCCACAAATGTAGCCCACACACAGCTCCTCCAAACAAGCCATGCTGTATAAAGGAGACAAGAAGGCTGACCTGCTGGCAGCCAGAGCAGGATGTAGTGTGTTAGAAAGACCACACAGAACCCCAAAGAGTCTGGATAACCACTACATGTGTTATCATATACCTATAACATCACCTTAAACGTATAGAATTGCAAGAACATCCTCCCTCCAGCTATTAAGGAAGAGCTGAAAATAACTCTAGTACTTTCTAAATACAGAGAGATGCAGGTCACTCTGCATTTGCCCAATAAAGTTGGTGTACTCAAAGCACCAGGCTCTTCCCAGAATTGATGCACACTGTCCCTCATCACACAGCTAAGCCTGCTTGCCTCCTGCTACTACCTTTTATCTGAAGAAGGGAGAGACTTGGGGGGCTCTATCCTAATGGCTGGATCCCATTCCCCAGGGGGAAGCACAATGACTTCATCCAGAAACTCATCAATGCCAGCGATCAGGTCCTGCCGGTCCTTGGCTTTATAGGCAATGTCGTGGAATACCTGTAAGGAAAAGAGAGATTCCATGCAGAAAAGATTCTGCATTTTCTGTGGCCCAGACTCCAGAGGCAGCTACCCAGATTTATTCTATCAAAAGAACTTATTCATTCTCATAAACCTTGCAAAAAGTATGAGAACACTTGGCACAAGGGTGGGTGAACCTCAGGAAAGCCTTTTCCTTTGGTTGGCTGTTTAAAGATAGAGGTTCTTCACTTGCAGGTATATTTCTAATTTTTAGCAAAATAAAAGTTTCTAACCCTTTTAAAAATGTTACTAAAACAACTATCCGTCTCTTTTACCCAAGAAAAGAGTTTCCCATAAATGAGTTTCACTTATGCCTTGAAAAGATACTTTTACGAAGTCACAAAAAAAGCATCAGATCCTCTCTTCCTACCAGCTTCAGTCTATCAAACAATAGGTTAGTTTTCAACCCTGTGACATAGAAACAATGAGAATATTTGCTTAAAAACAAAACCAAGAAGCACAAACCAGTTTTACTGAAAGGCCTAGCATTACTGATGAAGAGTGAACGAGAGAAGGGAGGAAAAAGAGCATTAATGCAGAATTTTACTGCATTAATTTGCAGTAAATTTACAGCAAATTTGGACTGCTTGGAGCAAAGGTGGATCAGCAACATGCAATAGACTTAATAAGAATGGTCAGTGGTAGGAACGAGGGCTTTGGGGTGATGGAAACTAGACCACTGCTCCAAGCAGTGGAATGACAGAAGACAGAAGAGCTGAGACCGGGTGAGCGGTAATTAAGGGAACCGTACAAGAACAAAACAACATAAGGAGAAAGCAAAGAACAAACATAATGTAAATCACCCCCAGATGCACAGGGCCCAAGGGACACGGGAAGAAAGAAGACGTAAATGAATACTGAAAGCCCAGTCATCTCATTGAGGTGTATGATTAGTGAGTAATTGCTAGGTACTCATGGATAATATATAAGCACTGTCTGAATGAAGAAGTGCTCTGGGATATGGTGCAACACACAACGGTATGTCCCGGGTGTAACCATTGCTGCAGTAATTACCTAGAGCGTAGCTGCGGGTTACTGTCATCATGGGATGTGACACAAGGTGCACACCATAACATTAATTCATAGTCTATTTGAAAGAGTGATTGCTAGCAGGAAAATACACACAACAGAGAAAAATTTCCTACAGTCATGCTTTTATGGAAACATGAAGCCAGATGAAATAATTATGTAAACAGAGAGAATCAGGAGGTGATGTGGATATTTCAGCTTTATATGTAATTCCATTCCTGTCAACCACATTGCAGGAAAGGACACCAGTATTAGCTAACCAAGTGGAACCTAGAAGAAGCCATTTCACACAGGAGATGTCAAGACACCTACCTCATCCGACATCAGAGTGGCGATGGCTCGGCCAATCTCATGATAGGACTTTGCTTTGCCCTTCGGTCCCAGCAGAATGAAGAGAAATCTGACAAAACAGATTGTTCCCATTTAGGATAGCAAAATGCATCGCTTATTACTTATGTGATATCTAGACAGAAATTCAGCTTTAAAAAGTTGTCGTCTCTGTCAGAGATTCAGAGGCTGCCAGGGGCCTCCAGCTAACTTGAGAGTAGAGGTTACACCTTGCACTTCATTGTGCTTACTCGGACAAGCAAGACACTACCCAGAGTTTTTCTCCCAAAGAGCCTTAAAAGTAGCCTTGAGACTGCTGTGGCCAAGCGCTATCACAGCCCTAGCAGAAGTCGCTACCGTCCAACACCTTCAGGATGAGGTGAAGGAAGGACATTCTTCCAACGCCCAGCACCTGGAAGCAAACTATGCACGATGGATTCAGCTCCAGTGCAGAGCGGTTGAGAACCCATGTCCTGCGTGCCACGGAAAGCCCATCCACTTCCACAGTGATTTATTTGAGCATATGTTACTGTTTCCTTGTAGCTGTTCAATCCTTGTCTAAGGTACCAGTGTTAAACGTTGCCCTAGTGCAATTCAAGTGCCAGTTATGTGATGATGGCAGTGATGTAACTGCTGCTACAGAGCAGGGAAGGGACAGAAGATTTAAGGACTTCTCACTCCGCACAGTGCCAAGGGCAACGACACACCTGAGCACCCTCTGTGCACAGGATGGACCAAGCGGGGCCAGCACAGCAGCAGGCACAGAGGGAGGACGCGATTAACTATCCACGTTGCTCACGAGAAATTACATTGCTCCCCCGAGCTATCAGATAGCACGCCGCGTACTTATTAATGCTCTGCTGGGGCTGACATCTTTGCTATGGTTCAGCACCCAGACTAGCTATTCACATGCAAAAGGAAACCATTAGTCTAAAGTAGGGCTTTAGCTATAAATAATTAAGCCCAACCTGTATGCCCTGAATTTCTGCTCCGAGTATACAACACATACCAGAGACCAAAGACCATCTGATGGCTTCGTAGTCACAGCTTAATTCTTAAGCAGGCAACTGAAGGTGTAAACCTATTCCTATGGCAGGCACCATCAGAAAGGGTATCTACAAGGTATTAGGAGTTAACTTCTTACATGACCTCTTTGGGCAACAACTACATCCTAGTCACTGCTAATGAGTTTGAAAAACACCATGCTATGAAACCTTTGGAGATAGGAAATTACTGCTCTTAATCTTTCCTGCCTTTGCTTTTGTCAGTGCTAATACGCTATGAATCAGGACTTGCCTACGTGACAATATGTTCTAAAGAGATTCCTTAATGGAAAAGGCTGTACATGGAAAATGGATGCTTCTGCCAATAAAACTGTCTAGCAGTTGTGCCAGAATAACAGGAATGCTGGTGAAAGGTGGCTGGGTTTTCCAACCTCTTAATTGACGCTCATTAGAAAAAGTTTTAAGTATGGCCTCAAGGTTGGATCTTCAAATGTATCTAGATTCTTCTGGCCTGGAATGAAAAATGGCCAAAAAAAATATTTTTTTTTCATTCAAAAATGCTTAATTAAATTATTTGAATTAATTCAATTATTTGAATTAATCATTCAAATAATGCTTAACTCAGGAAAGACCTATGCCTTATCTTAGGCTCTCCCAGTTCCTAAACTAAAGTTCCTGTGCAAGGCCAAGGTATCCACGCTGAAATGGTAAAAGCCATTACCTCCTTTAGAAATACTCTTAATTTAAAGTTAATTTCAGGCAGTAGATGGGTGACAAGCTGGTGGCTACTTACTCACACAGCATCTATGGCCTTGGCTGTACAAACACAAGCTTCTTAGAAATCCCCCGTTCAGATTTGTCCCGGAAAAAAAGGATTGTTTCATGGCTATGGCGTGAAAATACATCTGTCTTCATGCTCACCTCTTCGCCTTGCCACTGGCTTGTTAAGAAAGCCCTGTTACTTCTGTTGGCCATCTCACACTATGGCCAACATTCAGTGGCCTGTGGGATTTCAGTGGGGACCATCATGCTGGTCAGACGGTGTCACCCCAAGAGCTGGACTCTAGCTAGTGACCCTGAGACTAAAGTCTCACTCTCTCCCATGCACCAACTCACCCCTACAATTAGCAATAAAAGAAGTCATGGCAACAAACCAACTCCTCCATTTCACCTAATTTAGCAAAGGCTGGGAATTATTGGGGCAATTTTCAGCAAATTCCGTATCAGCACGTGTTTCAAACAGAAACACTAATAGCTGCTCAAAACAACTTTAAAGCTTCCTGAATTAAGCCTTTTTCCAATTACAGATGTACCTTTCAATCAGTAATGGAAAAGAAACACACTATAACCCTTGGTAAGTTGTCTCATCTAAAACCTTTTGCATTACTTCCAGTGTGAATTTGAGTTGGCTTCAACTTCCAATAATAAATTTAAATTGTCTCTTATAGCTAAACTGAAGAATCCTCGGTAATTAAATTCCTTTAAATACCCTCCCCTATTGATCCATTCACCTGTAGCCATCTGTCAGTTAGGCTAAGCCATTTGAGGCTTTTCTCCTCTCTTAAGTCACTTTGACGGCTGTGCTGTGAGCCTCCTCCGATGTATCAGCATCCCCCTCAGGGAAATCATCCAAGAGCTGGGAGTTTTGTCAGTGCAAATATATAGATGAAATAACCCATGGCTACTCAGGAACTTTATGAGAGCCTGCTTTCCTGAGAAAATGAAGTTAGGAGCATTCGCAGCATCATGGAACGGTTGGGGTTTGAAGGGACCTCTGGAGATCATCTGGTCCAACCCCCTGCTACAGCAGGTTCTCCGCTACAGCAGGTTGCACAGAATCCACATCCAGGTGGGTTTTGAATGTCTCCAGAGAAGGAGACTCCACAGCCTCTCTGGACAGCACTGAGTCAGGGAACAGGACTTCAGGTATGGACAAGCATGGGAAGTCTTAGGAAACATGGCAGGATGGCAGGGAGAGCTGGGGTTATTGCCATGGTGGAGGGAAAGGACATGGCACATACTTTTAGGAAACCAGGTTTCAGCGGTTCCAGCACTGATGGAAAAATCTTCTACAGCCAGGGATGGCCCCACCCCTTTACCTGCAGCATCACCCAGAGAAAAGGGGTCCTTGGAGTACAGCTCTTCCGTCTGCGCTCTCCATCCCCAAAGGGAGAAGCTGATGTGGGACCAAGTTAAAGCATGGATGATCAGATTCCTCTGGGCCACAGAGAGACCTTCTTCATTACATGACAGCCTTCAACATGTCAACTACACATTTTCTCAAAAGCTGCTGATAAAATGTGGAACACAACAGGGTTGAGAGGTTGTGACACCTCACCAGAAGTACTTCTCCCCTTACAAGCACTGTATTATTTTAGCTTCCTAAATTAAAATGTTGTGAGGTACTAAGTCAAATCTCTTATGAGTTATATTATATCCAAATAAGTACTTTCTATTTTAAAAAAATCTAGTCCTATATAAAAAAAAAGGCATCAGGTTAGTAGGACAGGATCCATAAATACATAGTAATTGGCATTACTAACAGTAACACTTCCAAATCAAGTTCTTCATGAGGCTTTCAAGTGTTTTACTTCAGGTTCACACAGAGGTCACTAAGCCATACACGCCTAGGTCATGTCCTCTGCTCTCCTCCTACCTCCTGAAGTTGCCTTGTGTTTCACGAGTTATTGTAAAACAACATTAAAGACAAGCTGTTCCACAGCCAATTCTTTCAAAACTCCAGGATGCAAATTAACCAAATATATTAATTTTTTAAAAAAAGTTCGTAACTTCCGAAGTTGCTGCTCAGTATTCTCCTGATTTTTCAGGGGAACGAGACATTTTCATAACCATCTTCTGAAATAATTCCATCAGCTGGCTCTCTTCAAATGCATAACAGAAGTACCTGAATGCTCATGAATTTACTAAAATGTTCTTGAAAACAAGCTGTTTGTGCCGCTTCCTAAATGCTTTGCCTTGGTTCAGCTCAGAATTGCCTTCAGCACACAGAACAAGACCTTTTAAAAGGCCAAATATTAAGAACACAAAAACATGAATGCATTTTATTGGTTTGGACTAGATTACATTTGCATGCATTTAACATCAATTAGTTAAGAATACTTCCAGCTAGGAAAGCCCTCACTTCTAGCTGTGACCCACTCCTCTTCTTCACCCGCCCGGTTGAAAGCGAGCACAGAATTCCTCTCTGCTGCACACAACATGTGCCAAGTTACCACATGCCCATTTCTGACACTTCACATCGCTAAGGATACTTCAGTGCAGAGTGTGAGGTTTCACCTCGTATCACTTAGCTCCAAGTTCCTCTGAAGTAGTGGCAAAATTCAGTGCTTCTACCAAATGCTCTGGGAAACAGCTTACAGGCAGAGCTGACAGCCCTTGTGCCCAGGATACCTCCTCTTGCACTTTATATGACAGCACAGTCAAAGCACTCCAAATCCTTTGCTTCCAAGCCAATAACGAGCCAGAAACTCAGTAATTAATTATTCTGCTTTACCTAAAGCACTAGTCCTCCTGTCATTCCTGCACACTTTACCGTTCTTAAGCAGATGATGGCCACTGACTACATACACTTCACCTTTTAACCAGATGGACTATGTCACCAGACCCAACAAGAATAAATTCTTTCTCACAGATGAGCAATTCCAATTCAAAATGGACAAAGATGCTCTGGCCAGCACATTGTAAACCCAGCTGATACACCTAGAAGACCTGAACGTAGCACTGCAGCAATACTCCGTACAAGCCCAGAAACTTGGGGTTATGGACCTAATAACCTGCCATGAGCAAACACAACCCTCCTGGACCTTGGTGGGAGGTGACACCAGAGACTACGGGGAAGAATTTCCATCTAGTTTGCCCAAGGAGGCTACAAAGCTCTACTTGATGTGCTTCTAAGAAATGTGGCTAGAAATCGCCACAAAATCACATGAAGAACACACCAAGGAGGTGGGGAGTGAACAGAACACAGGCTCCAAAGTCAGCGCAGCACTAGTATTTAGCCATCCATTGGGGACATCCTGCAAGAAATCTGTAATGTCTGTGACTAAAAAGTTCCCCTACAAGGGTTCTGGTGAAAACTGGCACAGGACCAAGCCTCACCACGGCCTCTTTGCAAGCTGACCATCAGTGCAGGAGACAAAGTTGTCCTGGCTCCCACTCCCACCCCCCACCCCACCTCGAAATAAACAAAAACAAAACCAAAAAAAGAGCAACTAAAAAAAGATCCCAGTTCAGCCTACTCATCCATGCCTATCTCTCAAATCTGGAGTAAGGGCAGCAGCTCCATAAGGGTTAAAGGCACCTACACAAAGTGAACTCAGTAAGGTCCTGCAGAAAATATTTTCATTTTTGAGAGGGCTGGAGGAATGTGGTCCTCCTGTTGCAGGACATCATGTGAGATGCCTGTCAATAAAGATACATGTTGATGGACTTGAAGGCTGAAGGAACAACCTCTTAATGAACTTTTCCAGTAGAATCTGTGGCTGAAAGGAGAACAACTTGAGATTGTAGTAATGAAAGGAGATGGGGAAGTGTTTGGTCCATCCTTCCACTTCACCCAGGTGATCCTTCAAGTTTCAGGCAACGTACCACCATTGCAGGCTTCTCACATGGTGTCCAACACACGAATGCAGACAAAGGCAGTCCTTTGCTGCCAGAGCTTCAGTTTCAAAGAGCTAGTCCTTCTGCTGGAAGGGCTGTTAAAGGACACAGCCCTGACACCATTTCAAATGCTGTAATTAACAAACAAGACACAGATTTCACCCTCACCTATGAAGAAGAAAGGATGCCTCTGCACTTGAAAGCTTAAGTTAGGAAGGAAGGGGGGAGATGCTGACTCCTGGTTCTGCCACGTGCTTCCCAAGTGACCTTTGGGCAAGTTACTTCATTTCATTTGAGACTTGTAGGCACAGGCAATTTCCCAGCACTACATATTAGACTGTGCAAGTCTGTACAGCTTATCTCCAAAAGAAATCTTTCCCTTGCTCATTCTTCATCTTTTTTCCCCCATCAACATTACATTAATGCAGCAGACCTGAACACACGATTGCACATTTCTTTTATGAAAATAAAAAGGTACATTTATTGCTTTGTCCAGAGGAGAAGCAGCCATACCCAAGCCATGGTGCAAGCACAGTAGCTGAGGGCTTGCCAATATGAGGAGCTCATGGCACTGTGGAATTGAAATTCAACACAAGAAAACCAAAGTCCTTAAAGTTTTTTTTTTAGTCTGATCAGTAAAAAGAAAACTCAACGCAGTGAAAGGCTGGGATTTCTCTATACCAATTTCAGAACCGTGATTTTTCTTACTAGGGCTGTAAGAAAACACCCTGCTGAGAAACTTTTCCTGAAGAGAGCTCATCAGATCTCGCTGGGGGTTTTTTTAAGTAAAAATTCACTTTTAAGTAAAGGAAATACTTAAAATACTTAGCAAGGAAGAGTGAAAGGAAAATAAATACATATTAGGCAATTTAAGTATCCAAAGAAGACTCACTTCTACATAAGTAATCTTATTTCTATAAAATGTCCAAAATGCTGTAACTTACAAGAAAAATCCAAGCCAAGGAATACGTGGAGGAAGAAAAAAAAATATCAGCAGAAACAAGTAACCTATTAACTGGAAGTCTGCAAGTATGTACGCATTTGTCTGCCTTACGCACACAACAATCCTTTTTTCTTTCTACAGCACTAGGTGAATGTTAAAAAACCACAACAGGGCAGGGACTATAGCTATCACGAGCCTTTCACCTCTGCAAGTGTCATATTTGCTTCTACATCCCAGGATTGTGGCCATGTCTTACACGTCCAACTAATGGATGCAGGTGACACACTTATTCTCAGCTAGCTGCAGGAAAGCTGTCACTGCCCTCTCCCTGCAAACCCCACCTGATTAGTGCTTTGAAAAGCAAAACATCAAGATGGCTTCATGCATTTCTGCAAGCTGTGTGACACCATGTTTCGGCTGGGAATGCCTTCTCCCTTCTCCCAGCTCCTTGGAAGGGCTTTCCCCATCTCTCTGCCCCTGATCCAACAAGCACTGCAACCATCACCTCTTTAAGGCAAGGCATCTGGCTGGCTCCTGGGATGTATTTGGTGTATCTGTGGTTGCTAAAGAGCAGGAGATTTTTATCTAACACAGCACACACCAGAAACATGACCTGGATTGCTGTGCGAAGGCACCTCCAGCAGCACGTGTCACCACGGGAATAGATGGCCACGCAGAGGCCACCTCCCCTCTGTGTTACAAACCAGCATGCCCACAGCCCTGTGTTCACTGGAACAGGCTGCCCAGGGAGGTTGTGGAGTCACCATCCCTGGAGGTGTTTAAAAAACACATAGATGCGGTGCTTAGGCACGTGGTTTAGTGATGGACTTGGCAGTGCTGGGTTAACGGTTGGGCTTGATGGTCTTAAAAGTTTTTTCCAACCTAAATGATTCTGTGAAACCTGGGTGTTTAACCCCCCGCCTGTTCCACACAGAAACAACCTGCTACTTTCTAAAGACAGAGACAGATGCAGGTCATGCCATGGTGACTTGATAGACTGGGTAACCATAATCCTGCAGCAACCCACAGCGCTGAAGCACTAGCTTGTGTTCATTTCAAAACCCCAGGTGGTTTTGCACTGCCTAGTTTTGATGGCATGGTTTTGACAATTTTACCAGGAACTTGGTAACTTAACAAAATAAAAGAAGCCCCAAGGGAGAGGTGCTGGGGGAGCAAGTCAAAGGCTCCAGCTCCAGCATCTTGTGGAGTCTGTGGCTGTGAAGTGCATGTCCACAGCAGGAACGCATACTGCATGAGATGGCCGAGAGTCAGCGCAGACCGAGGAGACGCTCCCTCATAGCTCGTCTGGGCCCTGACGGGATTTCCTTGATTGAATTTCACAGGATGCAGCCTCTGCAAATGGCTCTTCATTACTCACAAAAGCCATCTAATAAGCCTCCCTGCTTTGATTAGGGTAGCATTTGGTTTGGTGGACAGCAAATGGATAATAGTATTTCCTGGAAAAATTGTTGGCATGGAAGAACATATTGTCTTGATTAATGCTACTGAGTAATGAGGTCGTTCAGCAATCCTAGATCTAACTTCCTGGCTCCCACTACTAAAACAAACAATACCTAATTTTACATCTGCTGAAAAGCATTTGGAGACATGTTTAAAAAAAAAAGAGTAAGTGGATTAAACTTCAACACTGAAATACTGACGTATACAGAGCTCAGGAATGCTGGGGAATGAAGAATAACCTTTCATAAAATAAAGCCCCTTTCATGTCCCTATACTCCAGAATAATCCCTACCCTCAAAACTGTCCATACTACCAGAATATCCAGTGTCTGCAAACAGTTGTCGATGTGGTTATTGTAGGGAGCTGCTTAATGAAACTATAAGAAATACAAACACTGCTGCGTTACTAGAAGGCAATTAAACAAGTAGCAAAACTAGATCATCTTTTCCCTTTGTTTTGTACATGGAAATAAAGCCCAGGTTACAACAACCATGTAACTTTTACTCCATACAATGGCTGTGATCCATTCCAGTATCAGTAATGCACTAGCCATGTGCTTTTGTCATGGTACTACATCTCTTCCTACAAAATATTACTTAATGTAGCCTCAAACCCTCTAGACATTATTCAAATCACACCTTTCACTCTGTATCGAAAGCCCTTGAAACCGTTCACATAAAACACCTATTTGCATATTAGCGATGTGAAAGGTGCAACATGAACTCCATAATCGCAAACAAAATGCCAAGTAAACCCTTTGTAAGCTGATACTAAAAGCATGCCAGAGCCCAGGTGCGCAGCAGCGCCGAGGAACAAGGCGGTGCTGAGCCCCGTGTGGAGCTGAAAGGGGACACTGCAAACCAACCTCCCACCCTTCTCACTGAAACTCTGCCCTGCTCCGTTCTTTGTGCACCTCATTGCCTTTTAACACCAATCATTTTTACAGTTCTTACCTCAGTGAGGCATTGTTGTGTACTACTACATCGTGCTCACGTACAGCAGTTCCGTACGCCTATCCTGACGCGCATGTCCTGGACATCTATCCCGATCATTTTTCTCTACTATGTCACATGATAAACAAGATGCAATTGTACAACTAAGGGTGATATTGCTAAGAATTCAAGCAGGACTTCAGCTTTGCTGTTCTGGTAGATATATACACTCACTGTACAGACCGTTACGCGTATTCAAGCAGTGAATTCCAATATTTAAGAACATGAGATATATTCATATTTGTGAGACTCAAGATTAATCTGCAACATGATCCACAATAAATAAAATATTGATACGATGTTTTTCTCTTAATCATTATGCACTACAAAGCGATACATAGTGTGACCACCCTGAAATAACTGTATGCCTCGGTTTATCTGACTTTTTGTTTGCCCCAGTAGGGCCAGAATTACGTTGTTCATCTGGTGTGAGTATAAGAGGAAAAATACGTACTGCAAAAACGTGCACAGGGAATCTGAGCTATGTACAGTGTGTGTTGGTGGCGGGGGGGTGGAATCATAAGGGGCAGAAAAAAAGCCCCAGCAGTTAAATTTCATACCAGCAGTGCCCTTTACTGCTAAGCTATTAAGTTGGTGCTTGTGTTTGTTCATTTTGCAGCTCATATCTTACAACCAAATTCAAGACCTGAAAATTATTAAGCGGCTACAGTGAGTTTTGTTATTTTAAACCAATAATCCTGACCATTAGGCATGTCATGTGATGGAAAGCAACAGAGAATGTCTTCTTATGGCCCGGTGGTTTTAGTTTAAAAGGTGGAAGTGCACTTTCCAACTCCTGCTCCCCTGCCTGGGGGCTGAGTTCTCTTACCGGGTGGGCACGGGGACTTCGGTCAGGGCGCCCAACATGACCGCCTGCTGCAGCCGGACGAAAGCAATGAAAGGACTCTCCAGGAAGTCCACCTCCCCAACCAGCACGTTGGAGGCCTCAGCATCACGGGGCAATTTCTTCATGAATTTATTCTTCAGCTGCATCAGTGAAAGAGGAGAGAAAAGAAAACTGAATTTTGTTAGGCACACAAACAGGAACGCGCGATAATATTTACCCGGTTTTCACCCATGTTTCCTCCTCGGCCAGAATCTATCTTTGGTCAATGTGTACCATCCCCACAGAGTCTACAGAGATACAAATGCTAAGAAGATCAGCCCCAGAAGCACAATGTTGACAGTGGTGCTTGGAGCCAAGATGATTCTGAGAAGATTATGCCCCTTGGAACAGCTGTTGCTGTTCACAGACCTGAGATGGTGTTATCTGGGGGGGGGGGAAAGGTATGCAGCACTGAGGAAGATGGGCAGATGTGGGCATGGTGCCAGGAAAAAGTACCGCAGCACCTCGCTGCCCAGCCACCTGCTTGACAGGGACAGGCAGGCACTTTTTATGCATGGAAGTGCAACTCCAGGTTCTGCAGTTGCTGCTACAGAAACGACTGGCCTGAGGAAAACTGACCCAGGAAGGATGGACGCCAGGAGCTGGGCACCTGCATTTCACTGTGTACATGTCTCTTCCAGTTCTAAGAGAAAGACTTAGCACAGGCTTTGAGGAGCATGTTTCCTAGCCTGTAGCGTCTGCTTTCATCTAAAATTTGCTTGAGGTTGTCCAAAGCTGTTGATCCTGTTGCCCGTGCAGGCCAGTGCATGAGGAGTCACCGGGCAAAAGTTGCAGGAGTGCTGGTTTTGAAACTCTGCTAACGGTCTCATTAATTGTCTAGGTGAGAGACTGGCTCATTACAGCTTCCCACCATGACTGCCCAAGCCCTCAGCCCTCCCACAGGCTGCTGCCCTCGGAGCACACAGCAAGGCACAGCCAAAGCGGGACAGAGGAACATGTGCCACCATCAGAGACCTTTTGTCCAGGAGAAAGTCCCTTCTCAATCCCTTCTACAGAATGATGCTGGATGGCTACGACATCCCTCACCTCTCAAACATCTGAAGGAAGAGAAAGCCTTGGGAAGAAGTGATGTGAGAAGGCGCATCCATGAGGACAAGAGAAATCACAGAGGGTTTTCAAGGAAAATAAAAGCACCAGGTATGGGAGTGGGGAGTAGGGGAAGATGAGGAAGTCCATGGTTGTGAGCAGGACACCTGGCCTCTGCATGGGTCCTGCACCAGGGAGGGCTGGGTGGCATAGGGAAGCCCCTCCAGATGCTCACGATGGTGGCTCTGCGTTAACTGTTCACTGATGAGGACACTCAGTCCCCTTTTCTAGATGGCATGTTGTGGGGGTTCCCCCAACCACCTCCAAGAGATACGAAATCCCACCTCTGCCCAGACCACCAACACAAGACTCATCAAAACAACCCTCACCACACCATGGGAAACTTCCATCTCACGACCAGTCTGTTCTCTGGTTTTCCTGAGAGTCATGTTTGAAAGCAAGGAAAGAGCAAACATTTAGAAATTTGCTAATGTTTTAAAACAGGGGTTTGGGGGAAAACATCTTGGCTAAGACACAATTTGGAGGCAACGCACTGTCACGGCAGCAGCAAGGCCCTGTGTGCCGCATGGATAAAAGTATGAAGATATCCATCTCTTCTGTTGAAGAGGTAGAAAGACCACCTGGGAAAAGGAACCAAGGCAGCTGGCAGGCTTGCTCCAATCAGCTGTTTACTCCCCAAAAGGGTCCGGTTACCCTTTCTAAAGGATGGTGAGGGAGTGTATTGAATACAAGATCAAAATCATTGTCGGAAAAGGACAGATTCTTCTGAAGGGCACCCAGGTAAACAGAGATGACAGTGTATGAAGAACACACGTATTTCAGCAGGTATTTTGTAGTAAAAGAAATGCAACTAAGACACCAAAATTTCCTTCTGATCACTCTAGTAACCTGATTTTCTGATTCACCGAGGTTATTTCAACACATCCTTCCTGTGATGCCCTTCTAGCCTTATTCCTTCTTTGTACTTTTATGTTCTTTGACTGCTCCCTTCTCCTCAGTAACATAAGCCTGAGTTGTTACCTGAGCTTTTCTGGTGGTGGTGGTGCTTTTTCTAGTGTTCCTCCACTCTCTTTCTACATCTTTGCCTTTTTTTCCATTGACAGTGACAACAGCTGTGCCAGAAACATGACAAAGGGAGCTGGTGAAGCTGTCATGAGCATACACCAGTACCATTGCACTGCTCATCTTCAAGCTTTCTCATACCTAAGATCTAGATTTTAGTCTATCTGAAAACCAACACAACTTGACTTTTTTGTTTTAAAACAAAGGTTGTATCTCAAAGCAAAACAATGCAGTTATTTACTATATTGTATCATATTAAAAAATTAAGTATTCAGCAGGATTTCCTATCAATTTTTGCTGCCTGATGAATAAGAAAAGCACACGGGAATATCCCTATTCTTCATCATATTTGGAGTTTTGACTCTTCATTTGTGGCAAGCCCACTGTTAGCTGTGGCTTTAACCATGGTGTATCATGGCCTCTCCTGCCTTCTCCAGCACCCCTACACCCAACTGCCATGTGTTGCAGTCGACACAGCATCACCTCAGGCAGCCTGTCACTGCAGGGTGGAAACAAGCTCTGTGCACTGGATCTAGGGACAGCTACCCCAGTGCCTGCACCGGGATACGCAGGGAGCCACGTTCTGACTTGGCAAGGGAGATGGCACAGAGGAAGACATTCCGCTCCCGACACCTTGGGTCCTTCTGGGGGCTGTCTGCGCACTGCATAAGCTATGGGAGCCTCAAGTCTGAGAGCAGCAATGGAGGAGCCAACGTAAGGTGAATCCACGAGCCAGGAAAGCATCATTGGGATGTCAGTCACAATAGAAGCAGCACTTCTAGGAACGCAGCAAAGCATCTGTTACCGAACACTGGGCTCAAAACTGCAGGAAAGCAAGATAAGAAGACAACCTATACAGCTGTATTTATTAATTTCCAGCAATCCTTCCCAAGGCATCCAGATGGTATCCGAGGTCCAATACCATGCTCACCGCCACTAAACCAGAGTGCCAGAAGAAACGTACTGACCAGCATCATTCCCATCAGCCAGTGTGACTTTCATTTATATGTCTCCTCCCAAAGCACAGCTACAGCTTCACGCTAAAAATAGTTCCTTACAGCCCGAAGGTTGTTCCTCTCCTCTCTGCATCTGCTGCTGTAGCTGTACCACAGTGAACATGGGCAGGCTCAAGGGGCTCTGCGACAAGAAGAGGCAGCTCTGGGGAGACCTCAGAGGGGCTTTCCAGTACCTAAGAGGCCTTGTAAGGTGGGGACAGACTTTTTTACAAGAGCCTGTAGCAACAGGACAAGGGAGAATGGTTTTAAATTAAAAGAGGGTAAATTTAGATTCAATATCAGGAAGAAGTTCTTCACCATGAGGACAGTGAGGCGCCGGCACAGGCTGCCCAGAGCAGCTGTGGGTGCCCCATCCCTGGCAGTGCTCAAGGCCAGGCTGGACGGGGCTGGGAGCAGCCTGGGCTGGTGGGAGGGGTCCCTGCCCATGGCAGCGGGTGGGAACTGGAGGGTCTTCAAGGTCTCTTCCAGCCCAACCATTCCGTGATGCTATGATTCTATAAATATGCATCCTTTAGCTGACAAAATATGAACCAAGTTTAACTATGTAGAAATGTCATCGATTGCTTCTGATTTGATAACGGGAGAACACTGCAGGAGCTGAGTTTTAAAAAACAGCCTCTCCTGCCTCTTTTCCGGTACCTTCCTGGCACTGGAAATCTCTTCAGGCTGGCAGAGGACTGCCTTTCTGCTAGGTTGTTATCACGGCACGGCAGGGCGATGCGAGCAGCACTGCTCGTACCCCTAGCCCTCTCTGCAGCACCGGCCAAGCTCCTGCAGCCTTGGCCACTCTGGTGGGGGCATCTTTGCCCTCACCTCATACGCACCCCTCTGTGCAGCTTAGCACTCAGGCTGCATCCTCGCAGCCAGGGAGGGATTGCTGAGTGTCCTCAGATCCGAGACGGCTTTGTTTTTAACTTCAGCAGTGGCAGAATTAATTTGAAGTTGAAGGCTTTTGAAAAATCCTGCCCTTAGTTGGCTCCCACCCCCTACCTCTCACCCTGAATGATCCTTGGAGATGCTCTGTGTTGCTCTGGCTAAGAGTGAATGGTGAGGGAGGATGTACTGCCAGAAACATCAGCGGGGGGTAACACTAAACTGGGCTACAAATCCATAATGAGCTTTGCCAGGCAACTCAAGGAAGTAGAAAATCAGGAAAAAAAAATCATGAAAAGGCATGACTTGATTCAGCAGGAAGAAAACTGCTGGAACAATCCTACTCTTGCACACTTCAGTCAGGATTACCACCAGAGAAAATATTAAATAAGCATCAAGGAACTCTGTGGAGGAAGCCTGGAAAAGTGCAACCAGTTCTTCCACAATAGTGCTATGGAGGAAACTGGAAATAAAAAAATAACGGGAAGGCAGCAAATCCACAATAAACGGTCAACTTTGCTGAACAGGTTGGTCACGTGCTTGTGCATCTTGCAGAACAAGCACAGTGTTGGCTCACACCCAGGTGCCTTTCTGAACTAGAACCAACAAGCAGGAGCTCAGGCAGCTGACCAGCTCCCGAGGCCGAGAGGACCGGCCCTTTTCCCCCCCCTGCCTCCCCTCTGCCCAGCACATCAAAACAGCATGACTAATTTTGAAAAGCTATCATTATCGTGGATTTTTTGCTCCAAATGACTTTTGCGGCACCACTTTCTTAAATCATTTATCAGACAGGTGATGGGAAGGGTGCAATCAGCACTTACAGTCCATTTTTAACCATTCCCCGAAGGAGCTTCAGAAAGATTGGAGCCCTCAGCAGCACCTCAGCAGGGAGGGAGGGAGGCCAAGCAGCTGGAAGCACTATACTCCCTTTCCCTGCACTCTGCTAAATAGAGCATCGTTCCAACCTGACCACTAATGTTACGTTAGAGGGCACAGATCTCCAACACTCTACTGGCAAACAGGCATGGCAACCTGAAAATTGCAATTTCCCTAAATGTATTTTAACACTCTGTTATCATCAGCATCACTTAAGATTTATTGGAAATGAAAGCAATTCCCAAGTATGCAGGGCTCTCATTGCATCTGTTCCTTTGCTCTCGGGCATGTTACTGTGCTGCAGACCTGTCTGCCTTGCCGTCTCACAGATGCTGCTGCCTCTGCAGAGGAGACTGCTGTGCAGCCTGTGGAGCAGCTCCCAACCGCTGTAGTTTCCAGCCTGAAATGCAGGTGTAAAGGAAAATCAAGAGGCCAGCTCACAGCCCTGGGAAGCAGCAAGGAGTGACTGCAGCTGCCAGGGCCAAGAGAGCGCCCAGGTTAGTTACGTGCCCCTATCCTGGCAAGATATTGAAAAGCAATTTAAGGGACCGAACTAGGCTGATTTTCCTAAATCACTCAGCAACAACTTTGTTTTTAAAGGATGGGAAGCTTCTTCCTCTCTTTTGGGAGCACCTAGTACACCCAACAGCAAAGCTGCCCAATAACCAAGAGCAAGAGACGATGAAAAGGAGCACTTGGCTGAACAAACGCATGGCTCCTGCCCGTGACCCTGGCACACCCTGCCAAGCAGTTTGCAGGCTTGTCCAACGCAAGAGAACACCCAAGGCAAGTGAAAACTCCACTAAATGAGTCATTAGCTGAAGCATCAGAAACACAAAGCTAACCAAAAATCCATGATACAGCACTAAAATTTGAGAAGCCCTTTAGCTAGTCACGTTACTGTAATGTTGCTCCAGCCATTGCAGAACAGCCTGCAAGGAACATGTTGGCACGGATCTTTGGAAGAATCCGTTTGCCCTTATGTGTCATAGTCATATTTGATCACCCATAGCCTAAGGAAGAGTTACCAAACAAAAACCTCCAGCTGTGTGAGCTGGAGTTCAAGTGAAACACACCACCTATTTGGGAACAGCCTCCTTTGACACTGAGGTTACAAGCCTACAAAAGGTGAAATCACTTGCCCTTTGGGGACCTAGTTCTGCAGCGTGCCATACGGCAGCAGCAACTACCGTGCCTCCGCACAGGACATCTCGGCGCACCGAGCCCCATGCTCGGTGCCTGCTGACTTGGGCTACTCGCTCGACGTGCACTGCTTGGACTTACATGCCAGGTTGCATGGGGAGAGTCATCTCGATCAATGGAGATGGGATACAGCTAGCCCATTTGCATGCCATCTTATCCTTATTTTACACAACTTAAAGCTTTCGCAGCTACGCCCTGTTTGAAAAATCAGCCCTAAGTGAAAGGAGGGCTGGGACAAAAGAAAACCTGTCAGAGATGTGGGAGGCTGTGACTGGGTTGAGCTTTTCGGCTATGGGCAAAGCAGTTGCCTCTGTGGGATATCCCTGCTGTCCTCACCTAATAGTGTCTGCTGAGTTTGCAGCAGGGAAGCCCTCACATGCTTAAAGCAAAAGGAAAAATCAAAGCAAAATGTTACTCAGGTCTAAAGCCATTACATAGATACAGGAGACAACTAATAAACCTTGTCGTCTCATCCTTACAATAACATTAATAAAACAAAATCAGAATGAAAGGGCCATCCACTGACTTCACCAAGGGAAGCTACGAACAGGTACTAAAACTTCATAACCCACCTTCCTCCAGCCACGCAGGATCCTGCGCAGACAGGCTGAGAGCTGGGGCTGTCAGCCTGGAGAAGAGGCGGCTCCGGGGGAACTTACGGCACCTTCCAGTGCCTAAAGGGGCCGTCAGGAAAGCTGGAGAGGGGCTTTTTACAGGGGCCTGTAGTGATAGGACAAGAGGGAATGGCTTTAAGCTGTGAGAGGGGAGATTTACATCAGGTATGAGAAAGAAGTTCTTCACCGTGAGGGCGGCGAGGTGCTGGCCCAGGCTGCCCAGAGCAGCTGTGGGTGCCCCATCCCTGGCAGTGCTCAAGGCCAGGCTGGACGGGGCTGGGAGCAGCCTGGGCTGATGGGAGGTGTCCCTGCCTGTGGCAGAGGGTGGGAACTGGAGGGTCTCAAAGGTCCTTTCCAACGCAAACCACTCCATGATTCTATGATACTCAGTGCCAGCTTGAATTCCCCCTCCCATTAGCAGCATTTAGTTGCTAGCATCAGTGGAACTGAGCGATCAAAGCAAACACCACTGGCGTGAGACATCGATAACACTATCTAGCTGGCAAATATCTAAAATACAGTTTCCATGCTTTTGCTTAAAAGCCCAGGAAGGCCGTTTTTGGCAGTCCTGCTCCGGGAAAGCAACACTACCAGGGCTACCTCATCCAGCGAGGAAGATGTTCCACCCCTCTTCTTCTTTATGCCCTTCATCATTTCACAAATCTCCCTACTCTTCCCCAGGCCACACTTTTCCAAGCTGAAGACCCCTAGATTATATTGAGCATCTCCAACAGACTCCATTACAGTTTGCTCCTTTCGGCTCTGCTGCATTTCTTTCTGTCATTTCTAAGTTCACTATATTCGACAACCTCCAGCACTACAGTATTAAAAACAGCCAGGGCTTGATGTGGGGATGACGAGGAGGGGAGGAATCCACATGAAGGGTTGGATATGATTTTTTGGCTCCTCCTACTTAGCTCACCATGCAGCAAAACTCAAACCCACTAAATGCATCTCTTAAACACTGATCATACAGATTAACCATCACAAACCTAACCGCATATGTGGTGCTTTGTGTAACTAAAGGAAGGTTTAACGGTCCCTGATCACAGGAAACAGGATCCAGTTCCCAAATTCCTGTTACATGAAAGCCAAGCGCAACATGGGGGGACCTTAGGGGAGGTGGGACAGGGCTTGGAGCAACCGGGTCTCGCGGCAGGTGTCCCTGCTGCACTAGATGGTCTTGAAGGTTCCTTCCAACCCAAACCATTCTGTGATTCTGTGATCTTGAAAGTCCCTTCTAACCCAAACCGTTCTGTGATTCCATGATCTTCCAACCTGGCAGGTGGCACGCAGCTGCCCGAGAGCACGAACAAAGAAACCCCTCCACAGATACGAGGCAGGGGGGAAAGAAGAGGTGACGGCTGCATTATTTAACAAAAGCCTTTTTTAAAAATTCACCCTACCTTCTGTTTACTCTGCACGGGGTTATGTGTGCTCACCTCATCACAGCGTCGTGTTTCATCAGGGGGTTCCCACACTTGAGCGCAGACACACAGAGCTTTTGTGCTCAAGCAAGGTTAATTCCCCCAGGAATTTGAACCTGCCTCTGTCTCTCTGTTTTTCTGTATCTGCTCACGTATACGTTTAAGATTACCTCCCCATAAATTATCTCATGAATGTGTACCTCAGGGGACACCTCCAGTGCTCTGGGCTTTGTCTGTGTACAGAACTCCATTCCCCAGGAATGCTTTAGAGGCGCGCTGCTGATACACTGCGGGGAGAACCCACGCAAGCAAAACTGCTCTCTGCATCAAGAAAAAAGACCAAAGTAAATGAAATTCCATGTAACTAAACTTCCTAGAAACTTTTCCTTTCCTTTAGAAAGATGGCAGTGATCTGTGCTGGAAGACAGTCAGTTCCATTGGAGCTCCATGGAGTGAAAGTAGGTCATCCAGGCTGACAGACCTAAAAATTAGGAATATCTGCTGGTGACTGCAGAGATGGGGAGACGTTCAAACAGGAAAAGCAGCGAATCACTCCCACCATTAATCACTGGACTTCATTCCAAACAGTGGGATCCCATCGGTGCCCTTCCCGTCCATCGTTCCCCCGGGAAAGGCAGGAGGGTTTCTCTCAACAAGGCCAATTTCTTTTTTAGCTTTAGAGCTGGCTTTGGCACAGATGCCCTGTTGATATGGAAACACCGGTTTGAATAAACACTGCACACACCACAACAAATAACAAGGGTTTTGTGCCTCTCTCTGACTGACCATATTCATTCAGAGCTGGGTTTTGTCCTATATACAAGCCCTTTGAAAGCGAAGATAATGTCAAGTCAGGAAACTCCCCTTATATCAGCATATATTCATTTCCTATATGCTCTTGCATCAGCTCAGTAATAACAGCTCCCTGATAGAACAGATTTTTCCGTAAATGTCCCTTTTATTTTTACACCTTAAGCACTAAAGAAGTCCTAGCGATTCAGCCATTTGGAGCTGCCAAGGACATTTTAACAGAGTACGACCAAAGGATTTCCCACGGGAGGAGGGACAGAAGCGGGAACAGCAGCAGGAATGTCCCCAGCTTCCTACAGCCCACTTGCACTACAGCCACAAAGGGGCTGACAGAGGCTGTACTTGACTCCTCTCAATCACTCTCATTCACAGATAAGGCTGAGAAAATAATGTCAAATATTTTCAGATTATTAAGGCTACGTGAATCAAGAGCTAACGATCCCAGCTCTAACACCATAAATGACAAACCGTCCCCTGGGCGTTGTGAAGAGGATTAAAGCCTTGTCGTCCCAAAAAGGTTGCTCCAACGGAGAAAGGACGCGGCTGCAGGCACGCTGTGGTTTGGGATGTCTTGCATGGGACCAGCAGAGTGAAACTCCAAGGTACGCTGCCAAAGGAGAGCTCAGCCCAAACACGGCTTAAGCAATACCAAGTATAAGAAGGCCACTGATATTCCCACAGATTAATCATGTGGGGACGCTTTTATAAACATTCCCTTGAAGCACTTGTGACTCAGATACTACAACTGCAAGCCAGTGCATGGCAGCGTAGTCTGAAACCGGCCAGAAAGATGAAAACCACACCAAAAAATCCTATCAATGTGCACTGGAAGTAAGAGAGAATGGAAAAGTAAGACTAGCGCTGGGCAGGCAGTGGTGGTACCTGCACCAGCAGAGGAATGGGTGGTGAAGAGCCAGGCGGTCGGGAGCACAAAGCCAGCGTTCCAGATGTAGGCATAACCCACATGTAGAAGTGCTGCCAGTGTAGCCACACCAGTCGGCTGCGTGGAACCCCCCCGACCTCCTGGTGTACACAGCTTGTACTCAGCAAAAGGATCACTTCTCATCAGTATGGGTCAGCCAGCTCGGCGGCTCCAGCTGGTGCAGCCTGTGGGTCTGCCACGTGGACTTGCAGCATGGCATAATTGCCCTGACAACCCCTCTGACCTGCAGATGAGCCTTTAATAAAAAGAAAATCAGACTGGAGCGTGGGATGCCACCAGCAATAAAGCGTGAAGTACGGGATGCCGCGGCACAGACCTTCACCTGATCCCCAGCAGAGCAAACCGCTGCCCACCACTTCTCTTCCATAGCCCTGTTCTGGGCACCCTCTTCAACAAAGGCAGTACTTGCAAGCTGGCTGGAGTTCAGGTAAGAGCAATCCAAACTACCAAGCGGCCGAGACATATAAATATATCAGAAAAGCTTATGTGCAGTAAATATACAGAAGATGCATAACTTGGCTAAGGTGCACTTCAACCAGCAGAAGCATCCGATCTTTTCTAACTCTATGTGGTTGAACGATCTACATGCACAAACACGCGTACATCCCCTTCACCTTCCCCAGCCTGCTGGATAGCCCACCAGAAGCACCTGCTTTTTCTAGACCCATCTCTGCTGTGGACCAGATTAGCATAAACCACAAGGTTGTCTTTTTTTAACTGTTCAAGAAGCAAATGAACTCTATCCCACAGCCAAAACCAGGACATCAAGAAACCTTTGTTGGGTCTTTCAGTTTGGAATCAGATGGTGTCAGAGAAGAAGTTGAGCAAACAGCTCGCCCTTCGAGAGCTGGAGGAATTCTCCTGCCACAAGAAGTCCTGGTCTCTCAGACACCGCTCTGGTACCACCGACGGATCTGGCAATAGAGAGCTCAGAGCCCAGGAGAGAGCAGGAAGCCCAGATGCTGATTTATTAATTGGAAAACAGAAAAGAGAAATAAATCATCCAAAAGTGCCGCTGCTTCTGCTTGTCTATCTCGCTGCAAATGACCAGAACATTAACTGCAGCCAACGCCTCATAAAACAAGACAAATGAAGGCAAATCGCCTCTCCACACTGCTACCTCAGAACAGCGTTCTGCCAACAGAAACACAATGGAAGGGAACACCCCTCCTCTTCCCTAATTATCTTTAACAAACTGCCAAAACATTAAACAAGCCCAAAGCAAAAACATGATAAAACAGCAAAATCACAATTTGGTGGCCTTTGCTGAAGCTATTTATCACCAGAGCGGTTTGAGCCAGGGCCTTGGCATCTTCTGCAAGATGCTCAGGACGTGGGAGAGGTCTCTTTTGCAATCTCAGTGTGACATGGCAGAAGGAATCAAGCCGTCATTCTCGCGGCAGAGAGTTGCCGCTTCACACAAAGTACCTGACTTCACTATTCATAAATAATAAACCCTTGAATGACGCGCAGCTGTCTGGGTGCTCAGCACTGCTGGCAGATCAGAGAAGGGCAGGAGGAATGGATCAAACGCCTTTTGTTCAGCTGCAGGGCAAGCTTCCCACACAGGCTGGAGGCTGGAAGGGAAGGCTTTCTTTGGAGCTCCCCTTCTTGTTTTTCAGTTGTCACACCTCCTGCAAGACAGCACGTTTATTGAGCAGTGAAATGCTGTCTTCCCCTCTTAACTTCTTCCCCCACAAACCTTCCCCTCTTGTAGACACCATTAAATATCCCGTTAGGGCTTTTTATCCCATGAGCTCAGTGGGGAACCTGGCAGGCAAAAAGCTTTGTTAAGGCTTTGGTGACCGCCAGCAGATCCCAATGCCCCAAAATAACAACAGAAGAGCAGACAGAGGCTGACTGTCTCTCCGTGAGCATACACGTACTTTTGCTCAACCAGAAGTTGTGGCTTGCTGCTGCCTGCGGATGCTCTCTACAACCCATCCCATGCAGGCAAACACCGTACCGACAGCAGCACAGCCACTGCAGCAAAGCTTTGGCGCCTGCACGCTGTGTCACCACTGACGGTGACCAGCTTCTGTGCTATCCACATCAACAATAAACGACTGTCGTATTAATTTCCCTTTCCAGACCGCCAGCTGTGACAACCAGGCTACCAAGAGCAGCCGCTATGTGCAGTCGAGGTCGCAGGCAGTGTGTTTTGTCTGTCGCCAGTGCATGAGATCCAAATCAATATTATTGATGCAACTTTTGCAATGAGTAATCTGCCATTAAAGATTTTCTGCAAAGTCTGCGTTTCGGTAATAGGTCTTTCTTCTTGTTTCATCTTTACAATCATTTGCTTTCCGTAAATTAAAGGGGAAAAAGAGTAACACGACATTTTTAATTTAGCAGACAACCCAACCTCACAAGTAACCCAGGACTTTATTACTTTCAGATTTTCGTGTCATTTTATGATTTCATGTGGTCTTGTTCCAATGGCAAAATTATTTCACCCAGTCTCAAATACAAGAAATGAATGACACAAAGCCAACGAATGCATGCTAACTCCACCATCTTCCATGAAGCATTATCTAAAGATGGTAATCATCACGTGTCCGTAAACACTTCACATCAAGAGGAGAAAGGGAGAATAAACAAACAGACATTTAAGTTACGACAAGATTTGTTCGGGTTTTTTTAGTGAACCGCAGTACACTGACATTGTTTTCAGAGGACAAGATGACCAAAAAACTTAAGGCAATGATCTTAAAATTTTCAAAGAACAAGCCAACCACATAGGTCTTATCCGTTGACTACCTCCAACCCCAGCTCCAAGCAGCGCCTGCCCCAGCCTGTGCGCGGCTGTCCCATCAGGCAGGGCAGGAAGTAGATCCAGATGAAAGTTATGTATAAAAAATATATATAAAAATATATAAATGCTATCACAAAACTATTACTGCTAGGGCAGGCCATATGTAGAGAGCAAGGCCAATGGAGAACCTTTTAGAAAATCCCCATCCTTGAGTACAGCTGTGTGTCCCTGCTCCTCCCTCACCGCCCAGCCAGCGAACCTTTCCCCCTTCCCCTCTAGCTGACGGCTCTTCACCCTGGCAGGGAGGGGATGGGCAGCGCTTTTTCGGCTGATCCTTTGGAAAGAACCTGAGCGTCCTCTGTCCTTTCCTGACTCCAGCCTTTTCCCAAGAGGGATCCCAAGTTCATTTTCTTTGTGAAAGAGCTTAACGGTTACCCAGTAAGAAGATTAACTCTTACAAGTGTATTAAGAAGGCAAAGAGTAAGAGAAAAACAAAACATGATCAAAGCAAATCCAAAGTAAGCATACAACCACCCCTTCTCTCAGAGTTGAGGAACCAACCTCACAACACTTAATACAGGTAAATCTGAGCTCTATGTATGATTTTAATAAAACCATTATCTCTTGTTATTACCACCCATGTCAGTGTGTCTTGGGACCACTGCAAATACTGTTCCTTGTGCTCAGTGCTGTCTGTCTTCTAACTCATCTTTGCAACCTGTGAGAAAGCCACCGAGCTGAACGGGCAGGATATCCAACCACGTTCAGCATCTGTGTAGCAAAGCAAAGCTCGGCTCCTCGCTATACAGAGGTTTCAGCCACAGGGAAGCTGAGGGTTCTGGTCTCGCTTCTCTGGATAGCTCACTGTTCCTCTGTCCCTGCAGGAGGCAAATCCCACTGCCACCACCTCCACCATGCACCCACCACTGTGCATCTTTCCTGATCCCTCTGCAAGGCAAGCCCTTGCAAACCTCAAAGAGAGCATCCTCTGGGAGGATTCTCTGACAGACCTTCAGGGAAAAGCTAAGCATGTCCAGCGCTTCCTAGTACACTCCGCTGCCATGTCCTCAGCTAGATCCCAAGCCATTTGAACACCTCTCTGTCCTGCTGGGACAGAAGCACCCACCTCAGCTGGGTGCTGCCATGGCACAGACATATGGAAGCATAAATGCATCTGTCCCAGCTTATGCCCCTTTACAGAGTTGTCTACGTTAGCAGGGCTTCTTCTGCAAGGCCACTGTCCAAGAGGCAACCAGCCCACCTGAAACCTGAACCAACTCTGCAATGTCAGCTCTCTGCAGGGACTGAAAAATAAGCTCAAGAGACCAGGCTCAACAACAAGCACCTCAAAGAAGTGCCTGTGTTGGGAGGGATCAATCTGGGCAAAAGCCCAGATTAGCTTTTTTTGAGGTCCTGGCTGCTTACTGCCCCTTAACTGGATTATCCAAAGAAACTCACCCCCAACCCGAGCCACTGAAAGCAGCCTGGTCCAGGTGACCATGCTCAAGCACTGCTGCCAGTGACAGGCCTGCTCCAGGAGGAGGAGAAGTGACCAAGCCTATTAGACAACATGCCAAAACCATGCCACGCTTCTGCATAGAGTGTTCCCTCCTCTTCTGACCTTCTCCAGGCTTGTTTTGCTGCCTCTAACCTCCAAGGCTATCCTTGTAAACCACCAGTGGTTGCAAACACAGAATGGAATGGAAAAATTCAGTACTCACTAGTGGTGAGGCAACTGCAGCGTGCCAAGAGATCTGCTCCTGGTTTGGCTCCACAGAGAATGATCCCAAAGCATGAATTATCAGTCATACCATGGGAGGCACCAGTCTTCAACTTGGACCTTACAACATCAAGGGGAAAGGAGCAGGGAAGCCACAGGGGAATGCCACAGAGGAAAAAGTATGCGAGGGAACTGTTGCTAAGCACAGACCAAGCATCTCTAGGATGGTGAAAGCTCAGTATCACTGGGGCCAGAGGATGGTAGCTGGGTAAGAGGACTTTCCCAGGTAGGCTGAAAGTACTGGAAGCTATGGCTGCTTCAAAACGTCACAGCTGCTTCCAGCTAGATGAGCGTACAGGGCAAGAGCTCTCCTAAGGCATGGCCCTGTGTCCCCTTCCACCCTGTCATGGGGGTCACAATCACAAAACCCACCCTGCCAACCTAAAAAACAGAGGTCTTGAGGTCGTACTGCAACTACAAAGCACTGGCCACTGGCACTGCTCCATGAAGAGAAAGACAGAGGCAGAAACAAAAAGAAATAAAAGGGTAAAATCTACTGAGGAGCACGTCACCATTTGAAGAGAGAGCATCCAGAACATCTACTTTAATTTTACTCAGGTGTCTTTCTGTCTAGTAAAAACCTACTGAAAAACAGACTGAAGGAGTATTCTGGCTACAATATCACCATACTATTAATTGCGCCATTCCAATTAGCATTATAGGTTGCAGAACTGGAAATTAAGGATGTAGGTAGGCAGGGAAGTTGCTGAAGGTATACAGAAGTTTGTTCAAAGCCTTTTTTCCTTGAAAACACAGGCAACACAACACTCGCCTTCATCTCTGCAAAACCAGCGAGCATAGGTCCCAGTCCTGCTCCAGACAACTGTTATAAACCAAGTGCAGCCCATTGCAGTTCTTAAACATACAAATCAATAAAAATCGCAATAGCCTCTTTCTCCAGCAGACGCATACCTCACTACGTGGCCTCATTAACTGTCAAGCTTCCAGATGGGATACCAAAATTATGAAAGCCAGTCACCCTGCTGTCGAAGCACGAAAAGCTGTTCTCTTTCCAGCTCCTCTTGTTGTAACAGGATGCATTATTCCCTCGCCTCCTGTGTGGCATGCTAAGTTCTGCTCAAGAAAGTTGCCAGGCATCACCACAATTTCACAAACTTGACCAAGACAGGATCTGCAGTCGATCAGTAACGGAAATTGAGACCTAAGGTGGTTTCTCAAGCCAGCTTCAAAAGGTGGACAATACAAGGGTGCCATTGTGCAAAGTTCATCAGCAGGACACGGGCTAATTAACTAAGTGGTTTTTTGGAACTAGTTATTTTTCAAGTAATGGTTTTCACTACGAACAGTCAGGCTTTATCTACATTGAAAGTTAAAAACTTTGGAGGCACTTCCAAACTGGACTTATTAACAGATTTCACTATTAGCACAACAAAAACATCTGTTTTTATACCCAATTTAGACAAAAAGTCTATTATCTGTATGTGTCCAGAGACGTTTCAGCAGGAGAGGAAACTGTGACTCTTTGCACTACTGAGATCTACGAAGCCTGCTGCAATGTTCAGACTTGTTTTCTGCTAGTCTGTAAGACCCCAATTATAATGTGATTAAAAATATAAAACGTAGCAGTCTGCCCAATGAAAAAAAGCTATTTTACAATACTACCCTCTCCCCAGGTGTGGCTGTGTACATGAAATGAAAGAACAGTTTTGCAACTGATACTGATGTACGCTACAACTCCAAATGACACCGAGATCAACGCAAAACACGTTGGCCACCTTCTCTTTCCATGAAAGTATATTTATTTACACAAATAAACTCATTTTTCTACATTGATTAGGTTGCTGTGTCCCTTTAAGGCACATTTGCACTTACAGAAGATTGCAGCCAGCCATCATTTGAAGGACTAGAGTAATTCTCAGCTGGCCAGCATTACTGCATTACCCAAATAATTTTCCAAAGTAACTCTCACTTGCATTCAGAATAACCATGGGACTAGAGAATGCTGAAAGACACGGGAAGAAAAAAAAAATGATTCTCTGAAAGAAACAGATTTGCTTTTAAAATAACCCACTTTTTGAACAAAGACAAAGGTTTTTTTTAAATCTGCACAGAGCCCTTATTCAGACACCCATTTTCTAAGAGTTGAAATAAACTCACTCTTACCCCTCAGACCCTTCAACTCGCAGACAGGACGAGAACAGGCACAAAGACAGCCCATATGATATACTGCAAACATTACCCTTGTCTAAGAAATCAGTCAAATTTGTGGAAACATGGTGCTAAAGGCTAAATGTTAACTTTATCACTGATCTCCATTTCGGAGCTGTTCTCCCATGGTTATCTGCAGCACAGCTGCCTCTCTGAAGTGACGCGCAGTCGCACAGGGTGAGGCAGCATCTTCTATCCCATCAGCTGCCGCTGTAGGGACATGATCCCTCGAATCCTCCTGATCTACCCAATGGCTCTTGTGAATTCACGCCCTGGCATGCTGTAGGACCTCTGCTCCTCTCCAAAGCCTTGCTGTATCCCCTGAAGATGCTCTTCCCAGAAGGAAGAAGATCTGCAGTACATCAGTATCTGGGTATTTTCCCTCCTTGCTCATGGGTATCAGCAAATTGTCATGTACATGGCAAGACTTGCTTCAGGTCTGGCAAAAGTTTAACCCACAGTTTTCAAGGGCTGGTGCTTCGGAAGTGGAGGATCCAGCCACAGGATCCAAAACTACTCTACTCACCTCATTCACCCTCTTCTTGCACATTAGTTTTATAGTACGGAGCCTCTTCCCCCAATATCCAGCTCCCAGCCGTATGCATCACCAAGAAAAGTCTGAATCTGCAGCTTACCTGATCCTTCTCAGGCTTGTCAGAGATGTCATTCAGACTGGTGGAAGTCAGGTTTCTGTGAGTCATGGCTGGGCTGCCTGTAAGAACAATGTCAACACCAATTAAAGCACCTGTTTTGATCCAGTCAGAAGAACACAGAGGCTCAGGCTACAGCAACACCTTTCCTTGCACAAGGGAGGCTGACGTGGGGAATTTCAGACCCTGAGAGGCTGCTTTCTGTGACCTTATGTGGCACATGGGAAATTAAGATGCTAACGCTCCATCATCCCTGACCCTAGCATTCCCATGACTCTTGGCATGGCAAAAGAGCCCAAGGACTTTCCATAATCCCTACCTGCAGGACAAAAAGTGAATCACCAACAGGCTGCTGACACCAGCGTTGCTGGGTCACCCAGGACCCCAGCCACAAACCTGTCCCTCAACAGAGCTGTGACTCTTGTGGTCACTCCGACCTGCAAACTCCTCACCTCAGCGCTCCTACATAGACAGCATCTGCCCATCGCTCCACAGCATCCCACACTTCCATATGCAGCTCCCGTGGCCAGGGAGGTGGGCAGCTCTTGGTCCTTTGAGTTTTTTATTATCTTTTATTATTATATAACTTTAATAAAAAATAAATATACTTTGATATATATTTTATTACTACCTAGGTTTCTTCAAAAGTAAGCTTATTAATCAAGCTCACAAACTTCAAGCATTTCATTAATTAAAACAATGTCTGCACCGCATTGGTAGGCCACAAGTCACCAACTCCTGACACCAAATATGCCAGAGAGACGAAAAAAAAGCCCAAAGAGCTGAAGCAGTTCACCTTCATTTTTTTTTCGAAGATCAACTACTTGTCTGTTCCCCTGACACACTGGCACTCCAGCACCGCGGCGCAGCTGGGAGGGAGCTGCCTGCTCCCCTCGGGGCTGCTCATCTACATACTCATGCGCTCTCAGAGATGGGCAGAACATACAGAAATCATTCTAAAGAACTTGGAGAAAAGCTCTGTAATTTCAGAATTCAGTTGTACAATCCCACTAAAAGCATTTGTAGTTAAAACTGAAGAAGACCAAAGTAGCCGTAATTGTAAAAGAAGAAAAATAATTTAATTTTTTTAAGAAAAAAAAAAAAGAAGAGAAACTTCTGGGACAGATACGGTATCATAAAGCACAGTGGTCAGTAGCATATTTTTTTTTTAATCATTCTGAAATATTCCCATCCCTTCTCACCCATGCTCACAGAAACCAGAAGCACAGCAGCAGGAACTGGCAGCACAGAGTTTCTGACCATGAACATAACCGGGAAGACCGAGAATAGTCAGAAAGAAATGGCACTGAGGCATTTCCCAACTTTGGTTATGTTTTGAGGCAATACCAATTAAACTTCTGCTTTGGTATTCATACCAAAACGAAAGTCTGAGTTTTCAGTGATCATCAGCTCCCAGTGCAAGCAAGCTCTATAATAAATCAGCATACTGAGCGAAGGAAAAAAATGGAAAAGGAAAAAAAATACAAGACTGCGAAGAAAGAGATCTGGACTCCCAGCCTTGGGTTTTCTTTACAACATATTCGATGTATGTGGAGATAGACTCTTGTGAGCCATTTGTGATCACAATATACCGGTTGTGTGTTCTTGCTACCTCCAGGAATGTCAACACAGCAAAAGCCAAGCACAATTAGATAAATTAGTGATTATAAAAGGGGCATCCCCAGCTTTTCCTCTTCCTGCTGTTATTGCGGGCCAGATTTAAGACCCCACCTATCTCTAAAAAGTTTTTACAAATACATTTACTCATAGAGTGAGAAATGCTGCCTGGAAGACTGGTTTAAGCGGCACGTATTAGTAACCATTCTCCTAATTAATTACTAGCAAGCCAGACTAAGAAACACCGGCAAATTTTGATTCAATGTTTGTTATGAATCTGTCAGTAGGACATAAACACATCAACAAAACAGGAAAAAAGTGATCAGACTTGCTCATGTATGTTGTACCTGTCGCATGGTATAGACATTACTTTGTTCGTAACACCTTCTGTGATATGAATATTTAATAAGTATTTCTATTTGGTAAAAAGGAAAGCTGGAGAAAAAAAAACAAAACCCAAAATAAACCCAGGTTGTTGTAATCCTGAAGCCCATTACTGAAACCCAGGGCTCCTTTTTCTTGTATGGTGCAATTAATTATCTTTTAAAGGTTGCACAGACACTGCCAGTTCTGGGACATCTTTGACAAGTGTATGACATACCCATAAATTAAAGACTGAGGCTCGATCCAGAGATACACATGGCTGCTTTGCAACTCTTGAGTTGGTCATATCAAGTAAAGAATAGAGAAGCACTTTCTTTCAAATGCAAAGCCTGTTCACGATGACAATTAGTGTCACGCAGCTCAGGGAGTCCATGCAAAGTCTCTATCAGCTTCCACCACCTGAGTGCTACCAACTGTGAGAAATTAAACAAAGTCTTTGGCAGATTTAAACAGATCTGGAGAAGTTCAAAGACTGCAGAGACGGGAAAACCGGCAGGCTGCTCTCTGAGCTGGGTATGCCACCCTGACCATGGCCAGCTAGTGGCTTTGGGAGAGCTGCTGTTCTGCTGTGGACCATGGGACACTGTCACACAGATTGATCTCCTCTTGTTCAAGCCTCATCATGACACCTCCAAGTCCTGGCACAGCTAATGGCTCCAACTGAGAAGGAACTAAGTATGACTTCCAAAAAGCTTTGAGGAAGGGCAGAAAATACTAATGATTTTACTTGCTACAGTTGTTCAATGCTTCTTCAATGCCTTCTATTCAGAAGAGCTGCACTATGTAGCTGTGGAGAAAGGCATCTGCTGAAGGTACCCCCTTCATTTTCTGCAGACTGCTTTGGTGGTCTCCCATATCTCTGGGTTCAGTTTTGGAGTAAATAGACTAAAATCAGGGCCCACAGCTTTCACAGCTGGTGTTTTCCCAAATTACAACATCTGTTTCCTTTGTTTACTAGATCTCCAAGGCTGTATGTTTCTTAGGAGGTAATTACCCTTCTCTTTCTAGGGGAAGCAGCTAATGACTGCATCGCTTCTTCCTAGCAGCCTCTTTCTCCCAACACAATCAGCACAACCACATCAAACTCACAGCAGCACTTCTCAAGGCATCCCATATTTATTCCAGGCCTGGAGAGCCCCGTGTGCCAAAACATTTGTCTGCCTTTTCCAGTTTCTACCCTTGACTTCATAAACACCACACTTCCCCACACACCTGCCCTTGACTATACGCTAAAACCACCACAGCCACAGCAGCGCTCCAAGGCTGAGCAAGGACAAGTGCGTGGAGCCTAGAAGGGAGGGACATCAGACAAAACCCTGTATGACAAGAAGCATGAACCTCCGGGCAGAAGGCTCTCAGGACACTCCTTCTGTCACAGTTAAAGCACTTTGGATGAGGCATGTCCCCTCCTGCCCAGGAAGGAAGACCTGACCCTGGGAAGCATGCAAGCCACCCCCGTGCTCATTTCTGAGCATTATCCCACAAAAAGCTGTGAGCATGTCAGTCATAGCTCCAGCTTCTTGGCACAATGCACAGACCTTATTCACTCCTTTTTCCGTCATCAGACTGGCCTTGCATTCAGAGATCTGAGCACCAAACTTTACAACGTACTTTTTGTTCTTCACAGGTAGAAAGCATCTCATAACGCCAATTTAAACAGGGCTCTCACAGACTAAGGTGATTCCTATCTCCATCTCCTTGCAAGAAACTGTACACTTAAAGCTGACAGCCAAAACCTCTTGAACACATAGCATGACTACTCTCCCCTGAAGTCTGGTGTCTGTACATATCATCTTTTGAAGATGCCCTAACAAGGTCCTCAAGTTCAGACTAGTCCCACTCAGTACTGACTCGGACGATCTCTAGAACACCAACTGGAAACCACAAGCTTCATCTTTTACCAGCTTTGCTGACCTAAGCAACTTGACAGTATCCCAGTCCATGTTTAGAAGTTTTCCCCAAATCCCTGAACTTATCCTGACTGCCAAGCAAAGTCACTCACAGAAAAACACTGCTAGAAGTGCAAGATGCAACATGTGCAACGTTGGCTCAAAAGCCATTTGGTTTTGTGGATACTGCAGCCCAAATCTGTACACCCTAAACCTCTTCTGATACAGGTTCCTAACGGCTGTCCACCGTTGAAGTCCCAAAGCCAGGAAGGACACGTCCAATATTCTTGGGTTTTGTGTTTGTCTAACAAGCCTGCTCATAAGAGCAACCCTCTGGAGCAGACTTAGCCATCTGAGGGTTACAGTGACACAAAGCCACCTCAGTCTCTGGGGTGAGCCTAGCAATACTGCTTCGGAAGCAGAGACCTGGGGGGCTGGGGAGAGGAAAAACCCAACCTTAAAAATCTGGGAGTCCTCAGGTGAGCAGCTTCTCTGAATCACGAGGAAATAATGGAGCAGAAGTAAGCAACAAGCCTCTCAGCCCACAGGCTCTCCGAGCCCTGAGCAAACTAGGGGAGTAAAAAGTTTCTGCTGCCGAGACCTCAGCCAAAGACTTTGGCACGTGATGTTCACCCTTACACAGTTTGCTAACCGAGGATAATTCCCTGATTCAGGCCTAATTGAACAGGCTTCCTGGGGAAGTGGTGGCATCACCATCCCTGGAGGTGTTTAAAAAATGCCCAAGTGTGGTGCTTGGGGACATGGTTTAGTGGTGGGCTGAGCAGTGCTGGGTTAGCAGTTGGACTTGATGATCATAAAGGTCTTTTCCAACCTAAACGATTCTGTGACTAATCTACATGACTGTCTCTCTGGCAAAGGTGATGCAAGCCTCTCCTTGGCTGTGCTCAGCCAAGTACTGGTGCAAGAAGTAAGGTGGGCAATCCAAACCCCTCCCAGCACCCTACTAAAAGGCTCAATAGTCATCTTTCACCAGGAATATCCTGAAATTCAGATTCCTGTAGATTGCTATGGCCCATAAAGAACACCTCTGTGCTGTTAGTGCAGTAATCAGACATCAGTGTAGTAAACACGTAGATGTCACGGGTAGTAGTTGCCATCAGATGAGTGATGTTTTACAAAGGATAATCAGAGAGAAGCGAGACCTGAGAAAAGTCCATCACCAAGACAGAAAGCTGACAGGACATGCTAGCTGTGTTTTTTTATTTAATTTATAAATAAATTAAAATATTTAAGCTCGTTACATTTATAATACTGCATTAGTGGCAAAATTCATGAAGTGCTTTTCAGAGTCAAAGGATGCTTCAATAGATGGAAGAAATGTCACTCGGTGGCTTTGGAGGGAGCCCACTGCCTGACGGGGAGTGCAGGCTGACCTACCTGTTTCATCCCAGATGACAAAAAAGAAGCAAAACAGAGTGAAAGAGAGCAGCAGGAGGGGACAGTGGGGATAACATGGACAGCCAGAGCAGCAGCCGTTCCGCAAGGAACGCACCTGCAACCTTCCCACTGTTAACGCAGCAGCAAGCGTTAGGAGACCCGCTTGGTGCGAGTTCCCCTTCCTCTGCCTCTCGCCGCCCCCCGCCCGCCCACATCCCTGCCCGGGACTTACTGAGCCATCCCACGCTGGGGCTGCGCTGCACTCGGATTTCATCATCCAACGTGCGGGTTGCTAGACAGGGCACGGAGCTCTCGAGTGGGCTGCGTGCTTGTGTGGCGCAAGCAGGAGACAGTAGCAGCAGCAAAGAGGAGGAAAAGAGCAAAGTTGAAAAGTCAAAGAAAGAAAAAAACAACAAAATGCAAGAAAGAAATGCTCACACAATTGCACAAGCAAGCCAGGTAGGAGACAGAGAGCGTTGGAACAGTCGCCGTTACACACAAGTGCATCTTTCTACAGAGTTCAGTGACCAGAGTGGTAAGCCCACTCAGCATTATCCTCCTCCATATCCTCCTCCAGCATCCATCAGGAGCATGATACCTCCTCCATAGCTCCACTTTTCAGCATTCAGTTGGCAGGTCTGGAGCCAATCTGCCCCTCCTGGTGTCTCACATTCAGACACCTTCGAAGCGGATTTCAAGCACCTAAGGCAGCCGCAGCGTTAATCATGCTGAGCGGTCCCAAGCTGCGGTGTGGGCAGTAAGAACAGCAGACACACAGTGCTTTTGAAAAAAAAAAAAACAGGTCACGTCCCTGTAGGAGCCCACTCTGAGCACCCTGACCATGCATGTACCATGCACAGCAATTTGGGCTTGGAAGCATGTACCTCAGTCTGCAATGCTTCAAATAATGCAAACAGCTAAACACATTGGTGGTGTTTTTACCAAGTATTCCTTGGAAAAATATCTCATTTCAGACTTAAACATCTCTCCTCCTGTGCTGGTATTACTCAGCTGATGCCATCATTCAACTCTCTAAAGGGACTGGGGATGCAGCTTGGATGAAAAATGCTGAACTGAATAAAGCTGAACTCTTAACATAGAATAAAAACTTTAGAGGAGGGAAGTTTTCATCTCCTGCTAGCCTTCCTTCTCTCAGCACATCAGCCAACGCGTTGCAGACAGCCAGGGTGTTGGGGCAACTCAAATGTTTCCCAACAACACTGTCAGCACAGCAAAAACAAATATTGTTCATGAGGTGTTTGGGCAGCACAGCCACCACCCGCCTGGTGATGGGGAGCATGCCATTACTTACGGTGGTTGAACACTCACACTTCAAACACATCACGGTTTTCTACAGCCTCTGCCAGCTTGGTTTTAGTATGATTCGACCAATTCTCTTCAACGCTTTCGCCACAGGCTCTCACAGGCGTTAAATTATACAAAACGCTGGCAGGCAGGAAGCTTTTAAACAAAAACATCAACAGGGCACAGCAAATGTCACCCCCAGAGCACTGGTGAACACTGAGCAGGCAGTCCTCAGGCACCTGCGTGAGGAACGGTGGCCGCGGTTCCCGTTTTATACAGTGGCCACCCCACGGCAGACCTGCGTTACCACCCGAAGGTGTGCCAGCTGGGCAAGGGCTGCCGGAGAGCTGCTAGCGCATACGTTATTTAGTGCAGGGCTTCACGGCAGGTGTGGTACCCTGTGCCAGGAAAGGACACAAAGAACTCTTAGAAAGCTGGTCAACAAACCAAGGTGCGCAAAAAAACCCCAAAAAACCCAAACCTGTCAAAAAACCCTGCAGGAGTTCCAATTGAAATGTAAAAGCGAAATGTCCTTGCTGAACACTTCGAACAGCTCAACCTCCTACAAATAAAAGAAACAAAAGGGGCGGTGCCTTTGTAAGGTAACTTCGAGTAATTACTCAGTGCAGCTTTGCCTGTTCAGCTTTTTGATAATCATCTTTTTTCCCACTGAACAGACAGCAAAGGAGTGCTTTAATTGTTCCTCCTCCATCCGATGTCATGTAAGGAACTACCGTCTTTTGCCCATCTGGCTTTCCCAAGAGCAAAAAGGTTTCTGAGAAATCATTCTCCCACAAGCATGATCCAAATATCAATCTCTGTGATGTGGTGATGAATAAAAGTAATTCAGCGCACACCTTAGCCACTCAAAAGTTGCATGTTGCTGCCCGTCCGCTGGCTACTGAGTCTTAGCTGCAAAAAGAGCGGTGAAATGGAAGAAGGGGTTGGGGGATGACGTGCTACTGGGGACCACAGAGCCACAGATCCCTGCCGAGGTCTGCGAGGGCAGAAGGAGCAGCTGGAGACACTCCAGGATCAGCCCCAGCAGCGGCAGGGCAGGAGGTAAAGCACCGTTTCTGAATTTCATAAAAAACACAGAGGGCTCAGTCGCCTCAGAAGGTGGAAGTAAGAACACGGAATATAGCCACAGCCCGGGGTGCTTTGCAGAGAAATCCCCAGCAACACACAACAAATTGAAAATGCACTCACATTCACAGGCAAGGTCCTAGCGACTTCTGCTTGTTTACCTTTTTTCCTGCTTTATGCATGAAGAATATCTTGAGACACATTCAGAATTTTTAATTATGATTAAATGTAATACCAGAACAGGAGTTGATACAAGCTTATCATGAAGCTACTAAGAAAGGCATAGAAAATTTTAGAGACCCTAAGACCTAGTTACCTAAGTGCTCCAAAACAAGTGAGACACAGGCACCTCAGTATCTCCGAGAACCAGGGCCCAGGGGATATTTCCAGATTTCAGAACTAACAAATACCTTTGAAGAAATTTGTCATTATGTAATATGGGGTTTAAGCCTAACTGTCCTGGGGGGTTTAAAAAAAAAAAAAAAAAAAAAAAGGAAAATCATGGGCAGAATCCATGCTAATGATAATGACATTACGCTAAAGTGCTGCCAAAATAAATGTTTTTTAAAGTAATTTAATACGATTAGGCACCTATCAAAATCGTAGGTTCTAAATCAATTGTGATTGCCCAGCAAGAACCAGTAAGTTGCATAATATTTTTTACACACAACCTACGGCAGGGTCTGGTTCAGCTTCAACAGAGACGGTCTCGTTAACAACCCTTAATGAATGCACAATAACTGTGCTCATTACACGAGCAGGGTGCTTTGTAATTTACATCAGTGCCTTTTATGGGTAAACTAGAGAAGTTCCCCCATGCAACACCGGCAGTAAATGTCAGTTGAGCAGAAAGCCAAGCTGCTTCCCAGCTACATCAGCCTGTAAGGTTCTTGTGCGGAGGGGAGGAGTAAGCCATGCGCAGAGGGGCTGCCGGCCATTCCCATCAACCTGGGGGCAGCATGAATATTGGATGGAAGTTTCACTGACGCTGAAATGAAAGGTAGGCACTGAACAGAAATACCTACCTGGAAAGAAACTCTAGGGAAGTTTATGAGTGCTTGGGGGCTGGTGGCACTTTCATTACTGTCATTAACCATGTTGAGAGACAGCTGCACTCCTGCTGGCTTCATTAAATTTTTATCTGTCTAAAGGACAAATTCTGCCTTCAGAAGCACAGGAGAGGCACTCATTGAATTCCAAGGAGCATGGTATAACTCGATCAAATACATTCTGGAGTTACCTTTTCAGTAAAGTGTAAATAATAAATAATATAACAACTTTTCATGAAGTATTTCCCTTTGCATCTAAGTCTCTCCTTCCTTTAAATCTCAAAGCACTTGAAGTGTCACGGAACATAATGTGTTATATATTCTCGTAACACAAAAACATCCCAGGTGGGGAAACAGAGGCAAAACGACATGAAAGGAGTGGCTGAAGGTCAGCCAGTGGGCTGCACAGAGTCGGGAAAGCATCTCCTGAGACTCAGTCCAAATGAGACAGGACCTGCGCACCGCCTCCAAATAAGAAAGGAATGAAGTCACCCAGGGTCCGAGTAAAGGATGCCCTTAGCCATGAAAAACAAGCAGGGCCCTGAGTGGGAACGGAGATGAACGCCCTTTGTCAGCATCAGCCTTCCCAGGATAAGCACACTATTATTTTCTCTTTAAGCAGCCCTGCAAGCCTAGCGCTGCACAGCGAAGAGACAGGGCTCACCGTCCGAGGTAGCCTTAAACAATACACTCAGCGTGTGTACTATAGTTAAGATACAGTTAAATAATAATAACTATAAATAATAATAGCTATACCATCCAAGGTATAGTTAAATAACGCACCGAGCATGTGTATTAGAGGAGTTAAGGTACAGTTAAATAATAACAACTATAAATAATAATAGCTACACCGACCAACATATGGTTAAATAATACACTGAGCAGGATTTACCTTCAAACCCCTTAAGTAAGTTTTAATTTGTCTATAAAACCCTGAGGTTTTGATGGCTCCTCAAGGAATGACTTGAACTGCAGAAAGGAAGAATTTGACATTCACCAGCTGCTGGAAAAAAGAGGCGGCTGTTACAAGCATATGGTGCAGGGGAAAAAAGGTGCAAACCAGAGGTGGAAGGTGGTGTACACTGCTAACAGAACCCGTTTTAACCCCTTCGGTTATGACCCTTGCTGTGTCCAAAAGGAGGGACTAACCATAGCAATGCCCTACAGTCAGCCCTGAAGGTTTCTTTATATTTCTGCGCCTTGGGAACTCACCAGGACAGGTACTCAGAACAAAACACTAAACTTGGTGAATTGTTCGGCTGTAAGGTAGGACAAAAGCCTGGCGCTGCCCAGAGACAGCGGCACTCCCCGCAGGCAGGAGCCCAGCCGCTCGCCTCCCAGGCGGTAGGAGCGTGGTTAGCTCTGCCTGGGGAGCCCAGCCTGGCATGCCTCTCTGTGTGACCAGGACCCTCGGTGTCACAGCGTCTACCTGCAGGAAAGGGGGCTTGGGGCTGAAGCCCAGAACTAAGGGCATCCCCTAAACCGCACACAAGGCGACCAAAGCACCCGAGCAACACGTGCTGGAGACGTGTCCGTCTTCGGTTTTGCCTCCCATACAGCGTGGCTACGGTTCAGGTGGTAACTGGTACCTACAGACACCACTGCAGACAGTGCTTATGCATTTCACCTGCAACAGCCGTTGCCTTCTTTTAACAGAAAGCAGACGCCTCCCATACAAACCAGCGGGAAGGACACAATGTAAAGCCCCAGGGAGCATCATTTCTTAATCCCAACTGAAAACAACCACATGCTGGGTGCCCAGTCCCAACATGACTGAGGCATGCTGCAGGGGCCTGAAGTGCCTGGCTGATGTAAGGACAAAAATCCTGCCGATTTTATGCCAGAAGTTAACGGGCAAAGAGCAGGGGGGCTTGAGGAGTACCAGTTTAGCTAGAGCTCCTGAACACCGCCTCTCTGGGATCCGACCCTCCTCAGGCACTCCTACACGTGTACGTTACCCAATGTGCAAGGCATCAGCTCAAGCCTTGTGGGAATTCACAGAACAAAAGCAAAGCTTGGTGATGCTCAGAAGGTCCTTTCCCCTCCCTGCAGGCGTGCTCTGGAAGAGGCTCCCCTGTTTTCAGCACATATCGCCCATCTCAGCTGGCCACACTGAGCTCCTTCCCCACAACAGGAATTTCTTTACAGTGCTCTCCGAAGCACAGTCCCTCTCTTTGCTCCACTGGACTCCTGCAGGGATATTCACCAAAAAGCTGCACACCCAGGACTTCCCCTTGATTCACGTTACTGCGCCTCTGTGTTATTCACTTAGTCACTGCGTTATCAAGGCACTTGCATGGGACAAGATGCATCATCAAGAGCAATAAATATTCTTCACATGCACACGCACACACACCCCTGCTGCAAAATCAAAGGATGATTAAAAGGTAGGAATTATTAATAAAGTATGAGAATAGGTTAGGGAGGAATGTTAGGGTGAGTTTTGGAAGCAGAACACAGAAAGCTAAGAGGCCTTAAACGTAGCAAGAAGGAAATAATTTCTTTGCTTGCTTTCATTTCTGGGTGAAACTTCTGAAATTTTTAAACGGCAACTTTTAGACAAATTTCCAGATGGCAACAGGAGGCAGCTGACAGAACTCCAAGAGATGACAATAGGCTGAAAACTTCCCTTCTTTGATTACCATTAGTAAGACGACTGCAAACACCTATGTACAGGTAAGTACAGAGACATTGCCAAGGCCTCTATAGCTGTCTGCACCCAGGCGCACACGCACACGGATAGACACCACTACGAGCACGGCACTAGCTACGTCACCACTTTCAGAGGGACAGATCCACGACATACACCACAAAACAATCTTAGGATGAATAAAGCAAGATGAAAATCAGCTTTACCCACACTGGACGCTGATTGTATGGCAATAAAATGCAAGCTAGATGTTACTATCACGTAAATTTTGACTAGGAGTGCCATCAACACAATCTGTTACAGAAATCGAACGCGCATGAAAGCTTCGTCTCTGCCCAAGCATTTCAGATGATCGGCCTTTTAGGTTCAGGCATGGTTGGATTTTTTTTGCAAATCTCTTTCCTACCGTCGTTCCTGCATCCCCTCCCACACGCAGGCTGCAAGAGCATTTCTCTGCTCTGCCCTGCGCCTCCTGCAGCCTGCCACCTGCCTGCCACCTCCCCTCCTCTCCCACTCAGTCCAGTGAAGATACGGTTAGAGCGACGTGCCACGGCCAAAGCAGCCTCCAGAGCCCACCGCTGACATGTCATCAGCGTGGGTCTCGCTACGCTAATTGTGGGTTAGAAAAGCATCGTCAAGGCAACGCAGTTAGTTTTTGGCGGGCAGGTTGGGTGGGTTGCTTTAGAAGGGAAGGCTATAGCCAGTTAGCCTCTGCATTACCATTATCGGGGTTGGTAAACATCCTACTTGCACTGGAGACGGTCTTTCCAATGTCAGCCAGGGAGCGCAGGTTGGACTTCTTGGTCTGGTGCCGGTGCTTCCTGAGCAGCGTGTAGGTGACTTTGTCCTTCAGGTCTGATTTCAAAAGCCCCGTCTCGATCTGATTGTCGACGATCATTTCTGTCGCACGCAAGGGTGAGGGAGAGGAGAGGACCATTAATCACAAGGCACAAAACTCAACTGCACCGAGGGAGAGCGGGGCATAAGGATCGTTTTCACCCTATCTTTTTGAAGGCTTTCCTTCCCCACCTCAAAATCACTACATTTCGTCATTTTACTTTTGATGGGCATCTCTTACAGACATTTCTTTTGAAATGGGACATAAGCGTTTCCATCCAGCAAAAAACCATCAGCCACCGACACATACCTATTGTAACGAGGCTCCCTTCTGTTATTTTCACACAGGCTGTTGAGACTATTTCAAATCACCTACAGATGCAAGCCATCTACCAGGGTAAGGTGGTTCTCAGTTCAGAAAGGGAATCTGCTCTGACCCTGTATTTTTGTGAAGAAGCTACAACTACTTTGCGAGTTCCAGTATGCTCCCAAAAATAACACAGTAAAACTTCTATCGGATCCAACATGGCCCGAGTTCACCCCACAGGCTCCGAGTAAAACCTAATCTAATGATATGAAAAAGTCCTGGAGATGAGCAACTAATTAAATCACTCACTCTCCAGACTGAAGCAAAATGACAGCAACTACAAAAGGCAGAACTTGCTCCAATTGTCACAGGACGTATTATGTGGCTTTGCCTTTATCTGAATCAGCAGGAAAAAAGGCTCCCATCCCACTGCAAAGGCTGCTCACTTTCCATCAATCCTCTCCTTCCTGCTCCCCTGTCTCAGAGGAGAAGGGACGGGGGAGTAGCCAGATTTATTAAGAATCTCTATTGTGCATTAAATCTCCCATTAAGTTGTTCCCTTGATTACTTCAGTTAACATGCTGTCCCCCGGGGGGAAGTGGCAGCTCTTATTTGTCTAGTGGTAACTTTTATTTGTGCTAATAATAAAAGTTATGGGAAAGGGGAGGCAGAACATGCAGCACATTTGCTAACTCGGTGAGTCAGAAAGTCGTCCTCTATATGCTGCCCAAGAATTAATGCCTCTTCACATCACAGGGGAAAAAAGCCTAGTTCTTCCACCCAACTCAGAAAAGGACCATTATATGCACGTAGGTGCAGTTACACTAAACATTTGGCAAAAGGTTTATTTTTCTACAGCGCCGTTTTTCTGCAAGTTTTTGCTCCTCCTATTTTTTTAGTGATTTTTGGAATACTTCCTTCAGTCTGTCTTCATCAAGTTCATCCTTCTCTGGCAAGTGTTTTTTCCCTTCCATGTTTCTGATACAACACAAATCAACAGAGAGCCTTTTAAGCTCTTCCTTCCCGTGTGTCATTAACAGACATCCACCAAGTGACCATCACTAAATAACTCTGGAAACCAAGTCTGCAGGCTTTTTGGGCACCCCCATCTATCTGATTAAGGACCTAGACCAGCAAAACCACCCCACTCAGGCCAGTGCTGCAGCAACGGCAGCCACCGATTTGTAATTTAAACTTCCAGGAGTCAGATGTAATTTGGGTGTTGAAGAAGAACATTGAAGGTGACATCTCAAAATGACTTCAAAAAGAAATTTAATGTTCGAGGGTTAAAGTTTTGGACCACTGACATCAGCTGCTATCTTCTGAAGCATGTTCAGCTTCGGCATAAAACTTCAGAGGTTTTTGTTTGTTGGGTTTAGTTTTGTTTTTAAACTTTGCAAAGTTGTGCATTTGGATACGCAGACACAAAAATAAAGGAAAATAAATGCCAAAAAAAATGCACCTGCAAAACAAAGCTCGAAACTCTGCAGAGAACATCAGAGGCAGCTTTCGTAATTCCAAGTATTACAAACTAGTGCAACACCTGATATTTAACAGTTTCATGGCAGGACAGTTTTGAGCCTGCTTCCTCCTAAGATTATAATTCAAAGCACTGGGTTTTGTGGGGGTTTTATTTCATTTTGCTCTTCTATGCCGCTTCACATTGTGGCTTCCAAACTCAGTGGTTTTGCTTAACTGTACCTCCACTGGACGGCTCACTTTTAAGATTTATTTTTGCCGATCTTCTCACACATCATCGGGAACATGGTATAGCTCTTGGCAACGTCACCAAGCATCACCCCAAGCCACGGCTACTTTGACTGCAAAGATCCTGCCATCCTGCTCAGAAGAGTGAAGTACCAGCTAATGCTGCGCCTGCTCTTCGCCCTTCCTTGCTGCAGGGGAGCACCCCATCCTACAGAGAGCCTCACTCACCTTCAGCAGCCACCCTGGGACCCCATCCAGAAGTAGTCTGTGGTCTGACTGCATGGCCAAAAACCTGCAGCCCTTCTGCCCAACGTGGTACCTGCTGGGTCCTGAGGGAGGTGGCCTTCTACAGCTTACGTTTCTGAGAGCCAACACAAAGTCAGTGTGTACTATTCCTTGCACACACAGTGATATCTCGGGATATAACTGAGGACATCTCCTTTGGGATCCAAATGATTCGATACAATCACCAAAAAGCTCAGGAAGGACCTAGAGCACCAGTCCTGTGAGGAGCGGCTGAGGGAGCTGCAGGGGTTCAGTCTGGAGAGGAGGGGGCTCAGGGACCTTATCACTCTCTACAACTACCTAAGAGGGGGGTGTAGGCAGGGGGGTCGGTCTCTGCTCCCACATAACAGGTGACAGGACAAGAGGAAACAGCCTCAAGCCACGCCAGGGAAGGTTTAGATTGGATATTAGGAAAAACTTATTCAACGGAAGGGTGGTCAAGCATGGGAACAGGCTGCCTGGGGAGGTGGTGGAGTCACTGTCCCTGGGGATGTTTAAAAACATGTACATGCGGTGCTTAGGGACATGGTTACTGAACCACGGTGGGCTTGGCAGAGCTGCATTAATGGTTGGACCTGATGATCTTAAAGGTCTTCTCTAACCTAAATGATTCTATGGCCAATTATCACTGACGCTGACTTTTTTACTCTTCTTCCTGAATTGAGAAGAACTCTTTTCTCTTGTCTGTTGTCCTTCTCCACACACTTTCTATTTTCCCCTGTTATTCCTTGGAGGATTTCTTTCTTTATTTTCCTCTTTTGTTCAAAAAGCAGTGCTTTCTCATTAAAACCATCCATGAAACCATCATCAGGGTTAATAAAAATGGATAGGGAAGAGCTGATGGAAAGAGCCAAGGAAGCTTCACTTACCCACCACCTGTGGGAGAGAAGAGGCCTCCATATCCAGCATTATTGAGCCTTTCTCTATACATGTCCTTAGCTCGAACAAGCTGTGCAGGGACAAGGTGGCCACGTGAGGTTTGCTCCATCGCTCCCCACCTTGTTCTACCTTCTCCTCAAACTTGATCCACCTACAAGAGGGCAGAGCAAGGAGATCGTGTTAAAGCTGTCGGCTCCTTGCAGACACGCATCTCTGAAAGAAGCGGGGCAGCTGAACCATCGCGGCATACCAACAATTTCCAGTACACGCATTTTCCCACACATCTCTGAGGCCACAAACGCATGACCAAGTTGCAAAGGCTTAAAGAATTGGTGTGTGTCAGCTGAGCAGCCATAATGCTCTGCCTGCTTGTAAACCATTGCACATTTTCAGGTAAAACATTTTATCTTTAATAGCTTTCATCAAGACTTAAATTAACACCCTTTAGCTGATGTTTGCTCCAGGCCAAGAGTACATAGGCGGCTTCAGCAGCTGAGCTGAGACCCGGGGGTTCCCTCCCCAGTTGGCACACCCAGTCCTTAACCCAACATTGTGTCAAACCCACCACGACAAGTTGGCCACCGCTTCGCCAAACCAACGAGGAGAAAGTCAAGGGAACTTGACTCACACTTCAATCATCTCAAGGGAGAAGGGGTGAGCACCACAGCTCCACAAAAAGTAGCTGGGGAGGGGGTGTTTTAAAAAAAATAATCAGCATTTCCACAAATAAAGTTGGAAAAAACTTCTTTTTCTGGAAAAAAAAAAAAAAAACACCTTGGTTTTGAGTATTCAAATATGGACAATAAAATCTGAAAATTGGCCACTGCCAAAACTCAGTAGCATCAAACAACACTGTCCCATAGCCACAGGCAGGCGTGAGGCAATGGGGGGCAGAGAGGAGCATGCCCCAGCCAAAAATCGGGCGATGCTCTTGGCAGAACAAGTGAGCCACCAAAGGACAAGCCACAGGTTAAGGGGCTCTCTCTTTCCCTCTGCTCTCTGGCTGCTGTTTAATGATTTAACAAAGCAGGTCTGAAAAAGCCAGAAAGCTCACCTGTAGTGGAAGATTAGAGCAAAGGTCAAATCCCGTTCTGTGCAAAAGACTCTTTACACCCCTAAACCCATGTCCTAACAGCAGGCGAGCGGGAGGTTTCACCTTTCCCTGCCCCCCAACCCTCCCCCCCCCGGCCGTGACCCTGCCCTTGTTGCGCTGCCCCCAGCCAGGGCTCTGCGCGGGGGGGCAGCCCGGGGCTCCTGCTGCAGGGCTCACCGGGGGCTTCACCCAGCCCTGCCTTGGCTGCACCGGGAAGAGGCAGGCGCACTATGCATCCCTCACTGCAAAGCAGAAGTGCTTTTAAAATCCTGTCTTGAGATACTGTTTTAATATACAAGGAAAATGAAAATTCCAGTGACTAATATAAGGGGATTATTAAGACAAAACCCACACACGTCCAGGTAAGGAAGCTCATAAATTGGTTCAAAAGAATATTACTAACAGTAAGCAAAATTATATTTAATCCTGAAAAATGTATTACTTGAGGATTAATCAATTACGCTTTTCAATTGCAATAATCTCTTTTTGAGACTCTTTTTTTTTTTAAAGCCGCTTTTTAACTCCAGCTAAAAAAATGATTTAGATCTCAAATTAATAAGGTTCTATTAAGTTCACAAATTCTAGCTATTTCCTAGGACACCCGAGGGACTTGGGCAGCTGCAAATTTCTGAGTTTCAGAGCTGTGTGTTACGTGGGACGGAGATGCAGCTCACCCCGCAGTAGCATAAAGGCTGCAAGTTACGAAGCATTTGCCTTTTCTGTGAAAGCGTATTATTCACGACTACTGATATTTGCTTTCTGTTTTCTTTTCACACTATAATCCACAATCAAAGCGAAATAAAACAAATATTAACTTGCAAACCCATTTGAGCTACCACCTGCTCTGTTCAGTGTGGTCCCTACAACAACTCTTCTCCTAGGGAGCGGGCAAGCCCACGCACTTCCAGGGGAATTCATGGAGAGCAAGGTGCCTCCCAACCCCCTGAAGACCCTTGGTCCCCAAGCCCCCCCAAGCTCTGGTGTACACCATCCCCTCCGCAAACCAATGCGAGCGGTTAGTTAAGCAAAGCGGCCCACATGGCTGTCCATAGGGGAAACCAATGCCTTGCTCTTCATAGTTTGGGTTTTTTAATATCTGCTTCTGCGGAACGGCTCGCTCACTGCTAGGCAGGGAAAAAAGTGCTGGACTTTCAGGGTGGAGAAGAGAGGGCAAAAAGGAGCCAGGGGGGTTAGTGCTTCTTGTTGCCTGAATACAGAACTGTCCAGCTCTCCACAGAGCTTCCCGCGCACTGAAAGCGATGCTGCCTGCAGCAACGTACTGTTTCAGGGCAGGAGATTATCTCCACTGTTATTCCAGAAAACAAACAATCAAATTACCTTCCTCATTCCCATCCTGTTCCATTCTTGACATCTACATATTCCTGTCTGCCAGCTGGACTTCACTTGCAACAGCTAGTAAACATTGCCGCGACCACATCAGAGCAGCAGCAAGGTATGACATAAAACACCCCTGTTCCGTTACGCCTCTTGGGCACGGGGAATTGCGTCGACGGCTCTCCCGGCACTGGGAACCTCTGCTTTCAGCTACCTACCAGCACCACTGGCTCCAAAGGGTTGGGACTGGCAAGGAGGACCTGCCACCAGCGCACTTGAGTGCCTCCAGAATAACACCCTGTGCTTCCAGCGCGGCTGGGCACCGGCGGCGCAGGCAGTGTGCGCACACTGCAAGGGCAGCTAGGATCTCTGCTCAGCCAGATGCAGGAGCCATCTTTTTTCTATATATTATTCTTTTCAGAGCTTCGAAAAGGATCGTGTAAAAGGTGTGCTAATATTATAATGCATGAAAGGGTGAAGGATATAAATGTGCTGCCTGACAGAGCTTTATATAATAAAAAAAGAAACAATAATAGAAGATTAAAAAAACACCTATCCACCATCCCACAGTTCTTTCATTCCTTTTCTCTGTAGTCTCATGATCTTTCTACCATCTTAGTCCCCAAATCCTGAACCTCAAAGTAAGAGTGCTGGCCTCCAGCTGCTTCAGGTCTTTTTCCTAATTTTCCCTGTAACCTGTAACTGCCACCAAAATGCCAACATCCACATGTCAGTGGAAGAACTTCTCCCTTCTGCACCAAATGGATGATGAGCACCAACACAACGAACAAGAAGCACCCACCTGGTGACTCAAACCTTCAGGCTACCTTTTAACAGCAATAAACCTTCCCTTTTACTGCTCTCTTTCTAACACATTTACAGGGCTTTGCTGTAAAACCCCGGAGTACATTAAGGATGTTTTTCTAAAATGGCCCTTTATGGTGAACTGTGGCCCAACACCACGATGGGCTACACAGGCAATAGCACCCTGCAAAGGGGTACAATGCCCTCAAGCCCTGGTGCTTACCTACCTTCAGAAATGTCACCGCGTGTCGGGTGACTACAATAGCCCCCTTTATACTGGGCTTGCAATGCAGCTGAACTTACACGAATCAAGAACCAGGACAGGCAACTAAAGGTCCCCTCTGGAGACATCTTTGCATCAGTAGCCATGAGGTTCTTGCTGGAAGTTTTCCATGATGTGTACCAGTTTATTTTTCTATTGACCAGAACGGCTCTGGAAAGGACAGTATCATTTGCTAAACTTTCTTTCCTGACAGCTTCCATGCTCTTTCAAGTCTTAGACCAAAGGGCTGTGGCAAGCTGCATGGCCGGCAGCCCCTCTGCCTGCCAAAGCATGGAGCGAGCCAGCTCCAGCTGGGATGTCCCATAGCAGGAGCTGCTCAGTAGCTGACTGGCAGATTTGTTATGCAAGATAAAGTCGTTTCAGAACAAAACTGAAAAATCCTGAGCAATCATACACTATGCAAGATCACCACCAACAAAACAGCACACAAGTCAGGAGGCGGGGCCGAGTTCAGGAATTACACAGTGTCTCAACAGGATGCTTAAAGCATGTAATGTATATATCTAAATATATCTAAAATTTACATGGAGCATCATATATACAGCTCCATCTAGCACATCTTCCAAAGACATTTGAAAACACATAAAACCAGAAATCATTTGGCAGAGAAGAAAACTTCTCTACAGCTAGCTGACAGCAGGAGTGCAGGCACATCCCACTAGAAGGTGCTCTGAATGTGAAGAGTTGAGGGCTCCTGACCCATGTCCCTCAAGAAATGGCCGTGCTTTGTGATCCGCCACACCGGGCAAGGGGCACCTTTCTTCTAATGGCTGAAATTTGCAGATTTAAGGAAAATGGCGCTTCCCAATATTCATACTAGAAAGGAGGGACCCAAGAGATAAGTACGCTCAATAAGAAATGCCACTCTAAGGTCTGAATCATGAAAAAGCTTCAACTAACTGTCATTAAAACACCCTCCCAAAGACCTGTGCATGGACAGAGGAAAGCATAATTAGCTGTAAAAAGCAGAGGCGGGCAGTGCAGATGACTAAATGCAAGCACTGAAATAACGGTCAGAGGGACGAAAAGCAATAAAGGGAGAAAAGGATGACCAAGTAAGAAGTTAAAGAGTAAAAGGTGTAAAGTCTTTAAACAGGTTCTCCAAGCGACCGAGAAATAAAAATAAAGATAAGGGGGTAAAAGGGGTAGGTGGTGGAGCGGTTCATTAAATTGCAGCTAAAGAAGATTAAGGTAACCAAACAACATGGGCTAACTACGAACACAGTAGGTGCCCTTGTAGAGGGGAAGGTGGAGAAAGAGCTTAGCCCAGCCACAATAAAGGAAAATGAAAAGCCTCAAGTTAACTGAGGGGGATTGGGAATAGGGAAGGTAGAGCCCCGGACTGCTCTTTGGCTGGGTGAGCATCTCTTTCTAGTGGGATGCTTCAGCCCTTCCCAGCAACCAGACTGCAATTAGGGGTTTACCTTTTAAAGCAAACCCAAGAAAAATATTTTTACTGTATTAAAAAATCAAAACTTTATAAGGCTAGAGGCTAAACAGCAGCCTTTAGATCACAAATCCAATCCAATGTTCTTTTTTGGTGGTGTTCAGATATGAACTGTACGTAACTTGTGTCAACCAGATCAAAAAAAGACACCAGTTTTTTGGCATCGTTTTTTGACCAAACCAACAGCAGCATCAAAGAAACAGGCAGAGAACCCAACCAAGAAACTCAGAGCAGGCAACCCCAACCAGCAGCCAACACACACCTTGGATAACTTTGTCAAAGAAAAAAACTTTGGGGGGGTTTTGCCTGTAAAAAAGGAATTTCATCAGTAACTGGCTGGGAGAGGGGGACAGCCAAGATTTCCCAACTTGTGGTGTGCGGTGGGTTCAGGCTCAAGCCTACCTTTGGGCAACAGAAGTAGTTTTGACACACGTGCTCTATTCAGGCACCGATTTCTAACAACTCTGGCCAAGACATTGTCATTCCTTGCAAAGCACTAACAAGCCCACTGGTCTGTTGGCTCTCTGTAGGCAAATTATTCAAATAAATCTGGCACTCTATGTTTTTTCTAGGTTTTGGTTTAAGGGAAGATTTCAACAAACCCTCAAATCCTCTCATTTATCAGAGAAAGGTAATTTCAACCATACAGGCAACTGTACCTGTAGCACAGATATTACCCCGGTTGAATGTTAAAAAGTGGTTTCCCATGGGGGTCCTGTGCAGCTGCCTTTCCCTTTTGGGGTAAAGGAAAACCAACCCACCTTGCGGTCTCCTTCCATTCCATCTCTTGTCCATCAATGGCCAGAAGTTCGTCCAGCTCCGTGAAGAGCTGCGGGGGTGCTGGGCTGTCATCTTCCTCTCCAAGGATGAAGCGGATGCGTTCAGCAGCGGGGGAGACTGCAGAGGTGAAAATACTGCGGTTAACAGCCTGAGAGATGACCAGAGACGTGCGGCTCCTCTCCTTCCCCTTCTCCCCAAAGCCATTCAGCTGCTTCTCCGGGCTGCCTTTTCCATTTGACATCCTAGTGGCCGCAGACAGAGGGGCGTGAGCGAGGGTACGTCTATCTCCCTCTCTCCCCTTCCTTGCCTTTCTTCTTAAAAGTTCAAGCTGGGAGTAAAGTTCAGGAAAACTTGCCTCTTCCTACAGTCCTTAACTGTGTTACAGCAATTTGCAGCCCTTGTAAAAAAAAAAAAAAAAGCGCTATCGAGCTCAAAACCAATACACTCTATGGTGCCTGCCCAAGGACCTTTCGTACTCTGATCCACTGAGATCCTTCACCCCCTTTTTTATATGACATAAAACCAGTTCCAGCCAAACTGTTATGGGGCTGGCTGGGACAGCATCCCATAGCTAGCTTTCTCCCTGGCACGAGGTTCGGGCTCCCATTGGCCTGCAGGGCAGGCTGTAACCTCCCCAGACCTACCACTGGAAAACACAGGAATATTTAACAGAAAGGTTTTCCCATCTATACATGAATAATGCGACCCAATGCGTTTAGTCAGGCACCAATGCACTAGAAAAAAAAACCAACTGTTCCCACTAGGAAAAGACTGCCCATTTAGGTAAAAGAAACTGGGTTCAACACATGCTCCTTTGACAGTGCAAGCAAAGTTCATTTGCATTATTAGCTCAAGAAAAATTAGCAGAAACCCCTTCCTGGCTCAGAAATGCACATGATTCCGACTTAAAACCCAAGAACACCGCTGTCCACATCCCAAGACCTAAGGGCATCTCCCAAAGGCAGCTGGAGCTCATGCCACAAAAGTCACCTTGCTGGAGGACTTCTTGGGTGCTACCAGTTTTTTCTGACCATATTACCTTAAAATGAAGGTGTGGTCATGCGAAATTTTAAGACAGACATCCTTTCTGCTGAATGTTTATTAGCATTAGAGTTAAACAGCAGACTATGAACTTTGAACGGTTCTGCTAAAAACTCCTCTCTTTTCAAAAGATCAGCTGTCTGTCTGTTGCAAAATAATTAATTACACCAGGTGTCCAATCACCATTGATTTTTCCAGGGTAAACAAAGTCTCAATTCATAATGTGAAAAAAAGAACCAGTAAGAAGCATGCCCTTCCCTCCCCCCCCCCCCCCTTTTTTTTAAGAAACTTTCATAGCTTTTTTCTGAAATTATTCAGCAAAGGTTGATGCGAATTCATTTCTTCATCAGTTAGGGTGATGATGCTTTCATAACGTAACCCAGGTTTCTTTTCTATTGGAAGTTTATTTGCAGTCACAAATTCCCTGAAAATTCCCTGGGCATCCCAGCACACTGCCCTGCGCTGGCTCCGCAGCTCATGTCGGAGGGATAACGCACGGAGCCGCGCTCCTGGAAACCCCCGCGGCTCTCACGCCAGGGTGGTATCGACAGTACAGGTCACTGGGCACCCCAGCACCTGCCAGTCTTTTGGCTTTACATGTTTATAGAGGAGCCACACATCCCTTCTTTAACACCCCAGCCCAGCACCTGAGAAGGCAACCTCTGAAAGGGTCTTCAGGGTTCTGCACCTCCTGCTAAATGGGCTGGGAAGTGATTTCTCCCTTCAGCGGGAGCAGGGACATTTACATGCTCCTCCTTTCTCCCATCACAAAGTCCTCAGCAGCACTGCCTTTCCATCACAGAAACACAATCCCAGTAAGAAAGACCATAAAAGCCCTGACCAACCCTTAGTACGGAGCGTAACAGCCGGCCTCTCCGGCTGCCAGCTAGGTGTATCAGCCTCTTTTCCAACATCACCGTCATGTCTGTAACCCAACGGAGGCACCCCAAACCAGTGCTGGTCTACACCTGCTTCCAAAAATCCCCATCTACTCTCCCCCATCATTTCCACCTCCCTGAGAAGCGGTCCCTACCACTCTTCTCCATAAATCTGCATAGCACAGCCCTTACCGATCCCCAACACAACTCACTAACCCCGCATGCATCCCCTTCCCACCTGGTGACTACAGGTGAGTGCCTATGACCCCTCCCTTCCCAGGCTCAGCATTTCAAGGGGACTGTGCCGCAGTCCTGGTTACCGCAACCACGACGCTCCCCATGCCTGTGCTGCAGCAGCCTTCCCGCACAGACCAACTGTTCTGCATCTCTGCTGCTACCTCCCAAAAGCCGCACGTCGCCCATCGTGCAGTAACATTCCAAGACTGGCTACACGAGGGCTTTCCCACATGTCCTTCCTTTGAGAAAACCCATCACTTCCCACAAAAACTAAAGGTTTTTATTTTATATGCTCCTAACAGGAGAGAAAAATATTGCTGGGCTGAATTTGCAGGCATTTAGTTATAGAAAAATACACATTAACCCTCTTGGTAATTAGTGCTTTTCTATAACCACTAGTTCCTCCAGAATTTATCTTTTTTGCTCAGATACGTTTCTCAGAATCTCTGAGAGCACAATGAGCATTTGATTATTTGACTTGGATCCAACGGATGCACTTTGCAGAACAGTTCCAAAATACATCTGCAAACATACAACCTTATGCAGGAAAATTGTCCTTGCAATTAGAAAAGCAATTTGGACTCAAAATCTGCATCTAAAACAGGTTTAAATCCAACATTAGTATACATAATTACACCTCTCCTATTCTAAAAAGGCAATTAGGCACAACACTCAAGCCCATCTTTAGACTCAGCCCCAGTCAACTGCTGGTGCCAGAAGCTCATGCTGAAACCAACATGCACAAGCAGCAGGAGGGAAGGTTCAACTTCTCGCACATGCTCCAGGGCAGAGATTTCCCGCTAGGTGTACGTAGGGAAAAAAATACCTATTCTAATTGAGGCTAAAGATTCAGTGAACAAAGGCCTTTAAACACAGAGAATTAAGAGATGATGCCTGGCCAAAAGAACAGAAAACAGCTTGTTGTGTGAGCCTGCAGAGTCCCATGAGCTACTTTCTCCTCTTCCCTCGATCAGTTCGAACCCAGATGAAAACCACCACTATCGAGTGGCTGCCGCTCTCCTGCTGTTCAGCGGTTCCACAGCACTGGAAAGGGCCTGGGGAATTTCAGCTGGACAACTGCAGCTCGTGGCTGATGCTGTCTGAACTCTGCTGCCATCCTTCAGATGAAGAGCAAGCCCTGCTGGCAGAGCACCCCTAAATCGCACCTTCCACCGCCTTCCCCTCCATCTGCACTAAGGACTCGCAATATATTTTTCTATTCCAAACAGAATTTAAATATCACAGATGGAAAAGCAGTAAAATAGATCTACATCCTATGGCTTCAAAAAGCAACGTGGAGCACAGCAAGCGGTTGGTGCAAGAAGTGCCTGCAGAGCTCCTAGAGCTGCTGAAGGCATCGGTTGCGGCCGATGGGAAAATTATCTCTTTTCAGTCATTTTGACGTGGTTTTATTACATGGAAGTGTTACCCTGACAGTCAATCCTGTAACATGGTAATTCCACAATCACCCACAACATTTTTGCTCGCTGAACCGCATCATGAGAGTAACTACAGAACCACTCCCACCAAACCTGGATGTGCACCATACGTCCCTGTCCCCCCCACTTCTTTCTTTTCTTCTTTGTTTTTGCAAATTTCCTATTAGTCGCATTTAGCACAGATGATAAGGTTCAAAATCCAGTTAAGGCATTTGCTGGGTCACAAGTCTCCTATTGCTTGCTTTACCCCATGTTCTTTATTGCAATTTTGTAGGTTAATGGGCCGTTTATGGGTTGTTTATGTGCTCTCTTTAGCAAGGAGAACATATTTTCATCTTAATCTCCGGTGCGAACACTGTGTGCTCAGCGCAGGGCGGACAGCTGAGTGTCAGGCTTAAGGACTGGAGAGTAATTAACCTGGGGGGTGAACTCTGCAGGCCTCCCCCTGCCCAACCTTTGAGCACCAGCCCAGCCAGCCTGCCCCAGCCTTGACCATCACCTTCGCTTCTACCTAATTCGTCCAGTTTAGGAGCTGCTGGAACCAGCACCAGTAACGACAGGATCAGCTGCCACCACCGCTGTTGTTTTAATATTGTTTTCCTCACTATCTCGTTCAAGAAACAATCTGACGATCAGCAGACATATGTAGCAGAGAAAATGCTAATCCACAGATTTAGATGGCTAGGGGTGTATTTTTCCCCTGAAGGGGAGAGGAATTAAGGTATTAAATGTAAATGGTGAAATGCTCCAATACAACCCTTAAACAGAGATATTGCCATCCGTAAATGACACCTCTTACCTCCCCCTTTTTCCCTTTCCTGTTCTCATGTTCAGCCACAAGCGGTCCATGAGGCAGCTTATAAAATACATCACTTGCAGAAGAGGACGAACACATCAGCAGTTTCTCCTAGTTCAGTTCAGGCCAATTACAAGTACAATTTATACCCCCGGGTTCCCAAAGGCAAAACCAATCTCCATTAACAGAGAGAAATCTCAGGGAGCTCAGAAACAGAGACACGTTCTAGCACGACAACCTCGCATCAGCCAGAGCCGAACCTCCCAGCCCGACGTCAGCCCCACTCCTGCAGCCACTGGCTCCACTGGGGAGCCCTCCTTCGCTGCCCGGAGCGATGGAGCCAGCACAGCACCCACGGTGCTCCCTGCCACGCATGGAAACACCACCAGGCTCCACGGTACTGGCCAGTATCCTGAAGTCACCTCCCGCTTCGGTGCCAAGGTACAAGCATCTCGCTTGTTGTGGCTGGAAGATGGTTATAGCGTGGCTTTCCAGGTGTACAATGCTCCGGGGCAGCGGGCTCTTTTGCGTTGATGTACAAGTAAAAACAGTCTCTTCAATCAACCAGCATGGTTTTCCTCCTGCTTTTTCTGCTTGATGTTACTAGAGATGCTTCTAAATACCCTTGGGACCTGCACCTCAGTTGACCACTTCCTCCATTCGAGGCCAAAGAGACCATCTCTCATAAAGTTCTCCCTTTCTCTGAAGTACATCAGCAGCTACAAAAAAACCCAAAAGACCTGTAAATCCTTCCTCAAAGCCTGTGGTAACATTATCGAGGAAGGCTATTTGTCAAACGTGCTTTCCAAATACACTTATTAAAATAGGACATGATTATACTCTCATTAATTTCTGGGGTTGCCCTCGCTCAACCAAACTCAGTTCAGATCCGTCTGAAGTCAGAGTGAGCCAGTTAAGTGAAACACCTGTGCAGACACTTTTATCAGATTTAAAGTAGTTTTCTCCCTAGTTTAGCTGACTTCGCTTCCAAAACGAATCCATTACCCAAAACAATTTTAATTGTGTGTTGATGTCAAGACCTTAGGCAGTTTAATCATTTCCCTTATGGTTTATGCCTTTGATCAATTGCTATTCATTCTCCTGGCTGTTCTTGCATAGACAAGCCCCAGAGTCTGAGTGTTTTTAGATGCAATTCAATGCACTATCTAGGGGCAAGTTTCTACTAAGGATAACAGATGACAAACCCCGCTGCTTCCATCAGCACTGCCAATGAGACCAGCAAAAATAGTTTTACTATTGTAACCCCCCTGACAGCAACAACCCCTTCCCTACCCTAGGCTTCACGCCTTGCAGACCACAAGTGATGGAACACAAGTACAGAGCTCTGCAGGCTACAGGCAGAGCAAAACTGCTCCTCAGGACAGCAGACTAGGGGAAAAAAAAAATACTGCAACTCACTTTAATTTTCGTACTCCTTTGGAACAACTTCCAGCTGCAGGGCAGACTGTGGACGCTTACTATCTGCCCTTGGTCCCCTTTCACAACAGGGGTGTCATCAGAAGCAGCAGTAACCTGGACCGGTGCTGATTGCACATCGCTGATAAGACCAGAATTCACACTATCTTGACTTCGCAGTGAGATTCTTGCTCTGCATCTACCTGGCTTAATTTATATAGGAAAGAGCTAGTGCAGCTACTCAGTTAGGCAAAAAATTGCAGAGGAAAGCTTCTGAATTGAGACCAGGCTAAGATCTGACATTGAAAACATGACCGGAGGCTTAAGAGTACCTCTAAAAGCAAGCAGGGAAGCCTTTTATGGCTCACAGTTTTACCAGCTTCCTTGAAAGACTGACGTAAACGGAATCACGCCCCAAACCAGGAGTCACTCAAAATTGTCTTGGACATCTTTAACAGTTCGTGTACAGCATCTGACACACTGAGCCAAGGCCACAGGGTAAGGCAAGGGATGCTCTCTCAGTTTACTAGCGATACTGTTCAGCGTTTCTGGAGCGCTGCTCCCGTCACAGAGTGGCACATAGGTTCCCTGTGCTATTCTTGCACCTCTGCGGGTTAAGAACTGTTATTCCCGTTATGGAATGGGAAAGGGCCAAGTCAGGTAATACCCGTTTCTGCAGAACCACCCAGGTGCGAACTGATTTCCTGGTTCCCCCAGTGCTCTCTCCGGCAAAAGCATCCTTGAGCGCCACTGAAGAAGTCAAGCGCATGAAGACTGACGCATGACGCCAGCTTCACAGGAATGCTTGCACCCGAAAACCTCGCTCAGTGACTGCCTGCCAAGCCTTTCCCAGGCTCCCACAGAACCCACCTCTACATCACCAACCCTCCAGCTAATCACTCTAAGCAAGCGTGAGAATGGCTTTTTTTTGTCTTTTTTTTTTTTTTTTCTTATTTTGTTTCTTCTAGAAGAGAATGATTACTTTTTGACCCTGCACTCGGTGCTGGCTGGTTGTAAGGCAGATTAGACCTGTCCCACAGGCAGAACTTGGCAGGCTGCAGGGAACACTCACCATGCCACCCAGTTCCCACCCGGGACCATTCCTTTCACAACTATGGGGTGCAAAAATGGAGAATGCTATTCAAGCTGCTTGATCCATCTCGAAGCAAATATCCCCCATCCCTTGATCGTGACCCTTTCCAGCACATAATGAATAGCATTGACCGCCTTTCGAATAATCCATTTTTTGCCGGACTATTGTACTGCATGATTGTACACGTTCTACTGTAAGCTCCTCTGCAGCATGTGGCATATATTAAGTCTTTGATCTGCAAAAAATCTTCAGTATTAGACAAATGCTTACTAATAACATATTCTCTCAAGTGCCAGAAGAATGGCAGCTTTTATGTAACAATTTGCTGAGCATTCTCAGCTCACTTTGTCTTCAGCGCTGTTCAGGTCACATACAAAAGTTTTGTCTACAGATATTTTACTGAAACTTTCCCTGGAAATACAGGGACAGAAAAAGGACCCTTCTTCCAAAAATATCTCGAATCGACTCATTTATGGCAGACAGCTCAGGTGGATAAGGTGTGCAAGGTGGACCATCATTCTGGCAACCTTTTAAACAAAAGCAGCAGCACCTAATGAAAAAGTCAGTCAGCCTTAACATAAAAGGCACTGCCTATAAAAGAAGACAGACTGCTAATTCCAACCACACAGTGTGATAGAGAGACCATCGCATTCAAAGTCTAATTATCAACCCTCCCCAACATTGTTCTGCTCGAGAGAGACTGTCAATAAGAGTCTTCCAAAATTGCCTGGTTTTTTTCTGCTGCATACGGTAACAATAATATCTATATAACACCCCAGGAGCAGCAGCAGCTGCCTATTCCAAACGAAATGCATTATTGATAGCCTCCCACAGACACACGATTAGCGAGTTGAGGCAGACTGAATATTTCATATATTAACAGCGCGAGTCTCTGCCTGCTCAAATCAATGCAAGGTTCCACTGATTTCTGTCACTTTTTTTTCTTTTCCTGGATTCACCAAGTGCCATTTTTAATTACATCAAAGGCAGTGATGCCTCAGACCCTTATTTTTACTAACCAATCAGCCCATGCTGCTGTACCATAGCTCATGCCCCATAACAAATCATACTGCTTATAAGCTGTGGCGCAATATAAAACACATAACAAGCAATTCATTAGAAAATACGGATAACAACAGTATTTTCTGACTAGTCCTGGAGGTCAGCCGTCTTACTTCAAGTTGTGTGAAACTGCTACAGCAGCACATTTTTAAGGAGCTATTACTGAGCAGTTGCCAAAAAGCCTTTAATAAAGAGAGAGCTGCATCTAGAGAAAGCCTGGCTTTCTTCTGGCTTCATAACATTTCCCACCGCCACACAGATACTGGGATGCTGTCTGGCATCACACCTTCCTTGGACCTGAATACCAGTCATGTCTCCAGTTAAACCACTCAGCCAAGTGGCTGTCATACACAATGAAGTTCAAAAATTGCTCCCAAATTCTCAGTGTTTTTCTTTTTCTTTGGCTTCTCTCTGTTTTCCTCTTTAAAGCAGTACGGCTTTCACAGTCTCTTGTAGAGCCCTGTGCTGTTTACCTCTCCAGAATGCTGCTGGGGTCATATTCTAGTATCTTAAATGTCTTAATCACACCAGAGATCTTGCACAAGTCTCTCTGCACTGCCACTGGCATCAACAGCACAATGTGGGCACAAAGCATCTGCCCAACATACGCTAGCACAAGAGAAAACCCGTTCCTCTGGTGAGCAAAAAAAGGATACCTTTCGCTTTTCCAACACTGTAACACATCAACGTTCCCTCACAGGCAATTTTAAAGCTGTTCTGACATGATGCAGTCCCTGAATAAGACCTGTCATTCCCTTGCGTCAGCTACAAGCCCTCCTGCCAATCTATGAATTCAGTTTACCACCAACTGTTTACCTGTGCCTCCTTTTTTAGGTAATGCTGAGAGTACAGTGACACTTTTAAGGACACAGCTATAACAGCTCGGGGCTCTTCTTCTGAACTGTAGCTTCCATGCAGTGACAAGAAGAAATTTCCCTTCCCTCTCTGCACTTTAAAACCAGCCCTCTGGCTGCAATAGCCAATTTTATGCTTATTAAGCCCTTCTCACAAGCAGGGTTTCATCACTGTCTATTTGTCCCGTTCAATCAATCTCCACATCAGCTCTAACCATTTCAGCAATTCTAGAAGTCTTCTTCAGCGAGGGCCCGTCAGAGGAGAACCAACGGGCAGAGGAGGCACGCCAAGCACACGCGTGCGAGGATTTTCATCTCTTATTCCTGCAGCCTCGGTGCATGCCGAGCCCTCTGTCCCGCCTGCTTTTCAGCCAGCGTCTCCGGCTGAAATGGAGCCCATCTCTGTTGCCAGGCAGTATTTCAAGGAGTACCCAACGCCTCTGGTATCCAACGCTTTCTGCTTCCAACTCTTTTCATTCTGCACCCTCTGTTTTGAATGTTGCCAAATACCTCATCCACTTCAGGTCTGGCAAGAAAAGCGCGGTATTATTCCGTAAAATCATTGCGGGAGACCAATGGGCACACAAGAGCAGAATATGCGTGCTGAGAGGGTTCTGCAGGTCGTTATTTCTCCATGACCACCTGTCCCGCTTCCCATACCACGCTGGAGAGATGCCACAGGCTCCTGTCGGCTCAACAGCACAAATTATCGCTGGGGGAGAAGAAGGAGGGAGGGCTAAATAAATTAGGTCTGATTTTTCCATTGCCTGGTAAACAGGACCGTTATTTAGGAAAAGGGGATCGATGGCTGGGACCCATCCGAGCGGTTTCACTTCGCACAGGGTGAAGTGCCAGGGGTCAGAGACTGAAGTTGGGGACCGCCAACCTGGCAGAACAACTAACACGAGAAGCCCTAGCAAGGTTGATCTCATTTTCAAGGCTGACAAATAATTCTTCAGCATCTGTAACGTGACCTTCTTTCCACCGCCGAGTATAAAAATCACTCAAGGCAGCGCTCGTTACCAGACGCCGTCTTGAACGGCAACGATTACAGCTCTCCTGCTTGGGTTGAGCGAAGCACAGCGAAGGGGCACAGCAGCGACCAAGAGGGAAAATGAAGAGATGAAGGAAGATGGAGAGGTGTCTGTCACTGGTATCACCAGAACCAGCCTTCACCAGAGCTGGCGGCGGTGTGGAAGGCACTCCTCCTCTCCACGTGATGGAGACACGAGCTGCGCGCCGGCTCTCCTGACAAACACACATCTCCATGCTATAAGCACTGACGTGTGAATTCGATAGCCTACATCCATTTGGAGCATAGCAGGCCGCCTCATCTGGAGTGTAAGGCACCAGCCTCCTTAGAGGTGCTTTGAAAAGCTCGGCTTTTCTATTTTTCCATCATCTTTTGAAAAGCTTCGTTCAGTGACAAACCACCCTTTTGGCTCTTAAAGGCTGACAGCCACTTTATCTAAAAAGCTGCAAGGCCAGCCTGAGACAGCGCTTTCCCTGACCAGGAGAGCAGCAGGATTTGGACTGACAGAGCAGTTACAAAACCAGTTAGCGTCATGCTTGGAGGCTGGTTTTCCCTGCTGCAGCAAAACCAGTGCAATCAAATAGATCCATCTCTTCAGACCAGTGCTTTGGGTGACCACATTTATTCCGTATTTTAAATCCTGATAAAAGCCCGTCCTCAGTACCTCCCTCCCTTGGCATCCCTGGGCACCTTATGAACATCCCGATGAAATTGGCACCATCTGTTAGTAGCATGGCAAAGCAAAGCTTTTGGTGGATAAATCAATTATCTGAGGGCATTTTCTTTCTCTCTCTGAGTCAAAACAATGCAGAAAAGGGTTCTTGCGATGGTGCTGCAGTAGCAGAAAGACCCTATTGAGATAAAGGCACAATAACCAGTTTCATTCCTGCCTTTAAAAACTAACCGCCGTTAACTTCAGGCTCGGCATGGCTCTAGGCTGCCAGCAGCACACTCCTGCTCATAAAGAAACTCCTGATTCAACTTGTTCCCAAAAGCCTGGTGACATTCTACAGCTCTTGCTCTTCATCGCTTTCCCCTTGCAACAGCAAGCAGAGTTCAAGCTGCTGCCTCCTCCAGACTCCACGGAGTCGCCCCCCACCTCCTGCATGAGCTCTAAACCTCCGCAAAACACCATTACACTGGAAAAAACCTGGCTCGCTGCTTCACAGACAAGGCCCACGCCTCCAGGTGTGCCCCCTACTCTAAAGCAGAAGCCTGACAGACCAAGACCTGCAAACCATGTAAGAACCTCCATATAAGAAAGGATTGGTTGCTTGGTATCCCTTGCACAGCGAACCGGGAAGGTTGCGTAGGGAGATCAGCCGATGAGATGCACACGTGTGTCCGTATTTTGAGCCGCTTTATAGAAGGTCCCAAGTGGCAGATGGTCTCTCATTAGCGAGAGGGAGGGAGGTAAACCGTCAGGGTGTCACACAGCAGGCATTATAGCAAATGTCAACAGCGAGAACAAATGCTGGAGAAAGGAAAACAAGTTGAGATAAAAGAAGTTTGTAAAAAAAGAAAAATAATAAAAATAACAACAAACAAACCAAGACAAGGCCAATGGAATGTTCATGAAAAGCAACGTCAGGCTAGCAACATATACCCTTCCTTGGCTGCAAGTCAACCGGCCAGATTTTGTGGTTGACCTTGGCGTCTACCACACAGAAAACGAAAGAGATCTTCTCATCAGACTACAAAGCACAAGAAGGGAAACTGACTCAGGCAAGGCAATAGCTTCAGTGGATTTGCCAAGGACTTGCCTATACTGGAAGGCAGTTGTACTGCTTTAAGGAAATTTCTGTAATTCAATCAATCAAATATAAAATATTTCCACTTTTGGGAAAGGAATACAACCAGGACCTATCCTAGCCAAACTGCGTGCAAGAAAAATGACAGACGAATATCCAATGTATTTACACAGTAAAACTAAGCACAGGCCAGCTCTCAGTAAGTGACTGTACTGTAATCAAGATCAATATACTCAGGAAAAGGATACTGCCACAGCTGAGGAAGGAAGAAAGCTAGTTTAAACAAACCAAACTTTTCTCCCACTGGAAAATGAGAAATTTGGTATCTAGAGATGCATTTGGAGACTACTTATGGAATGCAAAGAGAGCCACACAGAGATGTACTTCTACCAAAATAACAGAAAGCCTCCAAAGCAGTAAGAAAGCACAAATACACAGAATAAGGAGGCAAAGCCTTTCAGGAACTCTTTATTAACCATTTAGGAACCTCTTACTTTCTCCAACACAAGCCTAGGTCAAAGGAAAACTAGCAAACATGAAATGTAAGGAAGAGTCAACCAAAATCTGGAAAATAAGTACACAAGGCGTACAAGGAAAATGAATTATTTAAGAACATCAGCAGCAGGGGATTGAGAACCAGTGGGTGAACCGGACCACCTCGGAGCGAGACAGCCAATTAAGAGGATTAAAGATTTTGCAGAAAAGCAAACCAGCTTCTTCGTCTGAAACCATACCGCACAGGTGGGAGGAAAGACACTTAACCTTTTTTCAAAGGCTAATCTGTGAGGCAGGAAGGCGTCTGCAGCAAGACGGTGAAAAGAGATGAACCCAACCGCAGTAAAGTGGCCAAGACCCCTTGTGCTCCCACCTCACCAGACCCTGTCCAGCCCCAAGGTTTTAGCAAGGTCTGGAACATTTCATACAGCCCAAAACTGAAGGAAACAATCATCAGTCCATGTAATCACCGGGAACTGGTACCCAACTAATTTAACACCCTTTACCATGGGGTACCACCTACCGCAGCAGAAAGAAACCAGATTATTTTATCTGATTTCCATTTCTTTCTAGAGTCCAGGTACTACCCTTTGGAGGTTTTCTACCACTCTTCAACCACGCTGGGGTTTCAAAAGGCGCACAAGGTTAGCATGCCTTTATTTTTCTTGTACTACTAACAACACAGCATATCTGAGCTGCCACAGCCTGTTCAGACTTACACAGACTGGGGTTGCTGTAGTTAAAAACAAAACCATTAGCAGAGTTCTCGGAACCAAAGCACTTTATTTTTTTTTTAAGCTTCTAAATGCAACTTTAGCAATTATTGGTTTATGTAATTGCCTAACATTTAATGTTTACAGCAACATTTTACAACTAATTTACATGTAATTCACTAAATGCTTTAGGGTTAATTGGTCTTTTGTCGTGCATTAAGTAGCTTGTTAATTATTAGACAGTTGGGAGGAAAAAACAAGTAGGAGGTCAGTCTGAGGATGGCTTGGACTGAACAGAATGTCTGCTTGTAATTAACAAAATGCACAGGGGTGATTTTTGCATAAGCACTGACCTTCCTAATGGTCAACCCCCTGGTCAGCCCCAAAGCAGGCAAGCCATGAGCGAACGGTGTGCTTTACAGGATCATGTCGTCTCCTTTGTTCTACCCATGAGGAGGAAGATACAAGAAGGACTCATTTACTGACTTCATTGCTTACAGCATGTGCATGTGAGGTTAAGACGAAACCATGGGAGAAGAGAGAGAGAAGACGCAATTCCTTGTGCTTGCATGAAGAACATAACAGGGGACACTGGCATTTTTAAACACACTTCAGTCAAAATGGGTAAAATAAGGAATGCAAGGAGGATCCAAAGGGATGTTTCCCTGGGCCATCCTTAGACGACCAAAATTAAGCACCCACATCACCCAGTTTCTTGATTACAGCACACCCACACCACGTCTCAACACTATTGTGGCAAGAATAATTTTGTACCACCTGTGCTAAAAAAGAGACCCTGGACATCTAAGTATTCTCTGCTCTGAGTGCTGTCAGCCCAGATGCATCCAAAGAGACTGGAATCGTTCGAGAGGGGAAAAAAAAAAACAAAACCAAAACCAAAAACAGCATGCCTCCTTGAGGCTTTGTTCCACCTGCACTTCTGTCTAACGGAAGAGTGCTTTGGATGTGACGTCATAACTTAGGAACCAACATTAATAACTTAATTACCGAGTTGGCCCTCCTTTGAGCAGAGGTTTGGATCAGGCGACCTCCATAGGTGCCTTCCAACCTAATTTATTCCATTCCATTAGTGAACTCCACATATAACTGATGTCCACTCCAGTTATCACACCTACTGCCCAAACATGAGCGCTTTGCCAGATTCTCAAAACAACTTTTAGTAATGAAGAGAGACTGGAAACCCCATGATGGTTTTAATGATCTGCTTGGCATCATGGTCTGGAAGCTGAGATCAGCAACTGAAGTAATAAAAACCCAACTCTGTATATTAGAATCATTTGCAAAAAACACACAAACAACAACAAAAAAACCCCAACACATCCAACTTGAAAAAATTATGTGCTGTCTCCTCCATGCAAAGTGTTGCCATGGCTGCTTCTTACCAAGTGCCCCAACTGCAACTTCTTTGGCTTTCAGTGAGATGGAGCTATTACTGACCACTCATCTTGTGGCAGCCCAAAACATTTCATTCAGGAGTCAACACCCAAATGACTCTGGATGCTGCACAGACATACTGAAGCTGGCTAAACGGAGGCACCAGAAGAAATCAAACCAAACTGACTTAAGGCTTGGGATTAAAACACATTAGAGAAAAGTTTCTTGCATGTACGTTCTTATTCAGAACTGAAGAGACCCTTATCAGCTACATCTTGACTGGAGTTACTACGTACTTAACTCCACAAATGATTTTTGGTTTGTTTTTTTTTTCAGGACCCCCTATGCTAAGTAACCCTTTGAAAACACCACAGGCTGCCCAGCACAACCAGTCTGACTCCACGTGCTGCCCCTCAAGACCAAGGAAAATTCCCAAACAACGGCAAAACGACGCTGCTTCCTCCACCTTGAGGGAACCAGCCTTGACCAACTCAACACGGAGTCAGACTCTTCCCTGTATTTCCTACGTTCTTCCTCAAGCACAAAAAAGCCGCCTCATCTGCAAAAGCACTGAGCACCCAGCCGCACAGTTGGCCTGAAGCAGTGTTGAGGACTTAAAAAACAAAACAAGGGGGTGAAGGGGAAAAAAAAAAAAAAGGAGACAAGAATCACCCAGGTATTGGTAATAATCTTTTAAACAACTTGGGAGGGAAAGGGCAAACCAGAAATGAGCAGTGTTTTCCAAAACATATTCCATCAAAACAGCATTTCCTCAGATGTAAATCGTTTTACAAGCACTGATCTCCTTAGAGTCGTTAAATGCTATCTTTATTTCTTTTTAATTGGTCCCACTGCAATTTAAATTGCTTTTCGAAAGTATAGTAGAACTATATAAACATGATGTGTTGAAATACTGAACTGCTAAAATACGGGAATTAAACTTAAAAACTCTTGTGGTTTTACTGTTGCTCACATTTTATTACCCAGAAATAAGGAATGTACTTGTTGGTTTTTTTTTAAAAAAAAAACACTGTCTTATTAAGAAAGTCCTAGTGTGTGGCAAGTTTCTGCAAATGATTAATTATCATAACTCAGCAAGGGGGGGGTGCTGCTTTCCTTCTGACCCCAGGAACACGCACATGCTCGGGGTGGGTTTAAAAACAGCAAGATGGAAATGTCACCCTTCCTGAGCCCGTGTGCTGTTCTGCTCCCGGCACTCTGGCCATTCGTTCCCGCTTCCCCACCGGGATCAGCGGTCTGTGCTTGGACTGCTCTGTTGTACCGACGCAGTTTAGCGCCCGGCCACGAAACCAGTTAGATGGCCACAACGGCAAGGGCAGGCGCTGCTGTCAGGAAGGTAGGCAGGAGTCAAGGTGTGACAGGAACCATAGAACCACAGCACCATTTGGGTTGGAAAAGGCCTTTGAGCCCAGCGAGCCCACCGCTGACCCAGCGCTGCCGAGCCCACCGCTGACCATGGCCCCAGGCGCCGCATCTGTGTGTGTGTGTTAAACCCCCCCGGGTGGTGACGCCGCCCCCTCCCTGCTTAGGATGGAGCCTCCTCAGGAGATGTGGCCCCGACAGGAGCGTGAAGCCGGAGTTACACCACGCAGCCAAAGCACACCATGTGGTCAGGCAACCTTGGGCTGCGCTGCTGAAAGTTCACAGCCCGGCAGCTGGGCAGGGCCCAGTTAATACCAATATTCAAAGGACCCTGTCGCGGTGCCAAGCATGCAGTTCATGTGACAAGGGTCGCTTTGTCTCGCATGCCCCTCCACCGCCCAGCACATGGGAAAATTCAGAAATTCCCTCATCGAGGAGAACAACTAAGCTGAGTAACTTGGAATTACGGGCTTTCAAGGTTAGATCGCTGCTGGAGCCAAGACATATTTCCAGTGCTTCTCAGGACTGAAAACAACCTTCTACTTTTAATGACTTGCCTTTTATCTTTAATAAGGGATTAGGAGTTATTTTTCCAGCTAATACCTTAAAATCCAGATAATCATAAAAGCAATCAGTAATACCCAATATATGTTAATTACTCATTTTCTTCTCGTCTCTCGTTGGCGTGCTGTCACTCATGTACATATAATTTGTCTATAATAATGCTGCAAATCAAAATCAACGAAAGCCTTCAGGTCCTTTGGGGAGTCACAGGTTTAGACTTGGAGGATTAGAAACAGATTATATCTGCGATGACAGTGAAGAAAACAACATTACGGCCGAAGACGTGCCGAACTATCCACCGGCCACTGACCCGGCCACCTCCCCACAAGCTCACTACCCACAGCAGTCACCCAAAGCACGACACCGCTGTGCGATAAGCTAATGAGGTACTGGACAAACTTTTCAGCTAATTGGCAATAAGGAGAGTCAAAGTCATGCTTGCCATGTTATTCCCGGTGAAACGCAACCCTAAAATAATTGGAAGTTTTCTGTAACAGGCTACACTGGCCTTTGCAAAGGAAATCTACAGGAATAGCAGGTGTAGAAGCTTTATGGTCGAGATCAGGGGGTGGCAGAGGGAAAAGTTGAAGGCACTGGAGTAACGAGGATGAACAGCACATTGCTCAGAGAGGCAACGCCAACGACTGCAAAAGGTTTGAGCAGACAGGACGTCACTCAAAGAGAATGTCCAGCTACCTATACCCTCTTCTCACCATCAATACAGCAAAGTGCCACAAAACCGCATTCCGTAGAGTTCCCAAGGTGTGTTTCTCAAGCGCAGCACCGCTGACGAGTCATTTCAGGTGGCAAAAAAGATTTTGTAGAATTTCATTTTACAAAAACGGTGCTACCAGTAAGCTAAAATCTCTCAAAAAAATGTTTTTACCCATTTCCGCTGATGCCCCTAGCATACAGGAGATATTGCACCCACGTAAACAGTTTTCTCCCACAAACAAGGGCAATTCTTTGGCAGTAAGAACTGGTTCGGTTCAAGCAACAACACTGCCCAGACTGGACAAAGCTAAACCGCTCGGCAGCGGCCAGGGGCAGAGGAGAGGAGTCCATCAGACCGCACGCTGCACTCTCCAGCACGACAGCTCCTCAGTCACCAGACTTGACCTGCAGGACTCTTGGATCATCTCTGTAGGAATGCCCACCTGCCCAAAAGTTTGTCTTTCCCCCGCCCCCCACCCCCCCAATTTCAGTCTTGAAGCCAAGTGTTTGAGAAATTCTCCCTTTTGTTAGAAATTACATCATTCCCCTTGAAAAAAAAAAACCTGCTTCCAGAGATAATAAAACTCAAGCTTTTAAATCAATCAAGGAACAGTGCAACTAGCTTATCTATCCACGGCTTGCTTGGCACGGAACAGCAGAGTTTCCGAAGTGGAAATCCTTACACTTTGTGACAAAGCAGACACCCAGAAACTCGGCATCTGCACCTCTGAGCCCAACTGCAGGAAAACAATACAAGACTGAAGGGGAAAACGTGCATTTCACAGAAACCTCTCTATCAGAAACCTCTCTATAGCACAAAATTAAGAGGCTAAGATCTTGGTGGGGAAAAAATATTTAACACAGCACAGAGAGTGTAATGAGGAAACAGCTTTCATTGCTCACAATAGTATCTCTGTCAGAAATCACGAGTGAAATCCTTTTCTTCCAGACTTTCACTTGCAGACCACAGGATTACAGACGAACCTAGACTGGAAGAAACCTCTGGAAACCCTCTGCTGCAACCTGGTGTTGAACGCAGGGTCTTCAACGAGGTGCCGAGACCCCCTCACACCGAATCTCAAACATTTCCAGGAAACTGTCCCACTTCTCGCTCCAACGTTTGCTCTCACGGGGAAGAATATTTTTCTTCTACCCAGACGAAATTTTTCCTGGAGCAGCTGATGCTCATTCCCTCTGGTCCCATCGCTGTGCAACCTTCCGAGGATCTCTGTGTATCAGAGAGCCAACGGGCTTCACTTGCAGCTCTCCTGAGAGCATAACAACCGCACAGATGCAGCTAATTCAGGCTACGTTTCAGTACTGCCCTTTTCCGTCCATCCAAATCCTAATTCCACTTTATTGCTTGGTTCATTACCACCTTCTTCACATCCCAGCGGTGTGCACGAGGATACAGTGATGTGGTGGTCCTACGTCCGGTGCAAGTGCTATTCAATCCCTGCTCTTTATGCTCAGGCTGGGGGCAAGAGACATCGAGGCAAGTCCCTGCCACAGATCAGGACTTTGGATGCAGGCTGCAATCACTCCCAGGGAAGAACAAAACACTTGAGAGGCTTCAGCTACGAAATTCAAAGGTCTTTCTACTGCACATGTGCAAGCAGGATTTCACGAAGCTTACACTTTTGGCTAGCTTGGACAAATTTTCACTGGGGCAATGACTGGCAGAGATGGCGAACTGTTTTCATTTTGAGTGTCTGATGCAAAACACAGATGGGCTTTTGTTTCCCAGGATGAGGACCACTAGAAATTTTTTTCTCTTAGGTTCTCTGAAACCTTTTCTAGAATTTTGAACAGAAATGTAGCCCTGCTTTCCTCTCTCCTCCTCTTCCCCAGAAGAAACATGAGCTCAAGGTAGATACCTAAATGGAAAATTCAAGTGCTAGCCATTACCTTCTGGCAAAGACTCAAGCAAGGACCTTAGGTTCTCCGTTTTAACTGTCTACATGCTACCGCATGATAAGAAAAGAGTTAAGTAACTGTTTTAATATTATGTGTAATGTATAGGGGGCTAAGACACAAGTAATCTACCACCCAAACGCTTCAATATTCAGACTGCCTTTGATATGACCTGGTAGTCCTGTTGAGCTTATCTTCAATGGCCCGACAAGTATCCGAGCACAAGATTTCCCTGTTGACAGAAGAGTACTGCACTAGGAATTCACAGTTCCTTGGATACCATCAATTTGGAGTATTTCCTGGATCTAACAGAATATACGATTTGAGCAGCAAAGGAAAAAAATGCAGCAGCAAGTCCCGATGTACCTCCTTGTAATGACATACAGCCTTTATGTTCTGCCTTCTGTGCAGGAGTTTCCTTAGCTGACTGAGTCCCAAATAGCTTAAAGCTGGCTGCTTTCATTCAGTTTGCTTTACAGTTCTAAATCCATGCGGCATGGAACTTGTGGGGAGGGAAACAGCAAACCATGCCTTTCAAAATTTTTTCCATATTGCCCTGAAATTTAATCTATGAAAATTGAAGCGTTCACTGAACTTAAGACAGAATTTTTGGAAAAGTCATCAGTAATGGCTTTAAAAAGTCAACGTGAGACTGCCAGCATCCACTTTTTCTACACTACAGTAGCAATAAAGCTTTATCAGAAATAAACGTTTAATAACAGACCTCTGACAACCTTTCCACCATACTTTTTCAGCACTGCAGCATCCCTAAGAGCACAGACCAGGTGAGACGCTTCACCAGTGACTGACACCACAGTTAAAAACACACCGGTACTGAGAGCATGCACCACCACCCTCCACGGGAAATGGGTTCTGATGTGCTGGGTTTGTGTTTTACGAGCCAGACTAATATCAGCACGTCCTCACATTGGGAGTATTAATGAAATACCGAGAACTAGTGCCTACACAACAAGTGCACACATTAAGCTCTGTGCTCCCCAGAAAGGGGTTGAATTAGCTTGTACATCAAAACCAGGCTCTGCCCATTGTATTCACGCATGTTTTCACGTTAACACATCGTTCAGTTGCAAGACCACAGGATTTAAAATCCCAGCCCTCCTGCAAGACACGCACATCCCGTAGAGCTGATTGCCCGATACCTCAAAACACCTCCCCCATAATCCCCGGAGCCAGCCCTCGCCTAACACCAGGAGTCATCTGGTTCTCAGCTCTTTAATAGAGACTGTTGCCTGCAGACAGTGGCGGCGGCCAGGGCAGCGCCCCAGGTCACATAACGCAGCGCGTGTTCCCTCTCTCCGGGGCACTATCGGGTGAGCTCCTGCCTCTGCCCGGCCAGCACGAGCCAGCAAAGCGCCGCGCCCTAGCAGCCCATGCGAGGGGTCAGCACCACTGCTTGTCCAGCTGGAAGAACCAAGCCATCGGCTGGGGCTGCAGGGAAAGCACAGAGACTCACCACTGTTCTGCAGTAATTATGCTGGTTTTATATATATATATATACACACACACGTACGTGCAAGATGAAAGGGAGCAAACCCAGCTCCCATTCCCAAGCGCAGGTGCCTACCCCTCACACAAAACGCAATCACACCGTCAGCTCCTCCAAACCCCCATCACAGCCCTCCACACGGCATGGGTTTGTACAGGTGATAACTCTCCATGGTCCTTTTAACTTGACTAAACAGAACTTGCTTTTAAGCCAGATCGCATCTGCATACAGGTAAATTTCTAAGCTCCAAGTGGCCTTACCAATTCATCTTATGCTTTAGCACAGTTACCCTCCCTTAGCTGCTCACACATCAGCTGCCTGCACTATGACTACACAGCTCCTATTTTCTTCAGGTCCCTACTCACGATGTTCACCGTTCCTTTCTCGTTTCCTTGGAGCTGACACAACATTTGTTATCTGCAGCAGTGCACATCCTAAAGCGTAAGCCTCAGTGTACGCTTATAAGCCCTGCACTAAAAAAAAAAAAAAAAAGGCAAAATTTTTCAAATGTCTTTACATCATGGCCACTGAACGCATAAAGTAACATCAAACGGGGGGAGTGAAAAAAATGGAGACGCTGCTGAAGCTCTGGGGAAGGCCAGTCCGTTCTTTTGCTGGTTTGTGAGTAACACAGTTTTGGAAGGAAGCGGGCAATGGGAGAGGTAAACCGGCCGAGGTCACCCAGCGGGTTAGTGACAGGCAGCCAAAAATGCAACTTGGCTCACCCAAGTCCACTGCAGCGCCCTCCCCATTTGGTTATACGGCTGTTACAGAGCCATGGCACGCTGATCCTCTCCTCCTGCCTAGGATACGGTTTAGCACAGGGCCCAAAATTAATTCATCTCCTACTGAGTTCAGGACGAGCAAAAGCAGAATGTATGGGGTGAGGGAGAAGTTGCAATTATTTTTTTAAATATTTTTTTTTTGCTTGCTTGTCAATGTCCTACAGATTGTTGGTAAAAGAGCAACTCGTTATTTATCTGTTTGAGTCCTTTTCTTGGAAGTTAATTGTATTTTTAAGTGGAGTGTGTGATTTTAAAGACAGGCATGAAAAACAGATGTGGTTTTCGCAGCACTGAAAAGCTTGTTGGACTTCTGACCTTTCCCCCTTCCCTTTCAAAGAACTGCAGGAAACCCCTGGAGAATGCCAACTGTCTTTACACAGGATCTCCTCTTCCAAAGACATGCACAGCAGGTTACTCCTTTTCACATTACATTTGGCAACAGGGTAGGTGAGAAGAATTGCACCTTGGAAGGTGTAAAAGCAGCGGACCCTGACACAACAAGAATTCAACTCCAGCAAGTTGGAGAACTCTTTTCTTCTTGCATGGGATGCAGAAGAGGCATCACAAAGCAAAGCTTCTTGTCCCAGCACGGTGAGGGACACCCCGTCCTTTACAAGGGCTGCACACTCCTGACAAACCCAAGGGAAGAGGGGACCCCTGTAGCCACGCAGTGCTCCTGCTTTCCCTACTGAGCCCAGGCGTTCCTCCGCTGGCTTCCCAACCGCCACCCACCCGCTGGTTATCTGGGAAAGTCACTTGTGATGCCACAGGACTCGAGCACCAAATCTTTACTTGTTCCAGATGGCGCTACAACATTTGTTCATGGTTTTGTCCAATCATTTGCTTTTAAAAACTTTCTTCAGTTTTTTAAAGAAACTTAAGAAACTGATTTAGAAACTCACAAATGAAATGAAGACCCGGACTGTACTGTAAGAACATGAAAACTAAGACGACAGCACTGAATAAAGAGAGCAAGTACATGTCTGATTCCAAAGTCTAGGGCAAGTCAAGTTGCTTAATCCAAGTGAGAATCACCAACTAATCATCTCAGCCGAGACTATGCAAATGTGCTAAAGGAGTTTTTGACAGCAGTATCTTCTGTAGTGCAGAAAGAATATTACTGTCAGTTTATTAAATTACTCAGCTTATTAAAGAAATTAAATGGGAGGTGACAGAACCGGAGAGGTTGTTTATTTCTTCTGAATTCTGAGCTAAAAAGAAGGGGTAGGAAGATGAGATCTAAGGAGAACAGGGAACTCAACTCGCTCTTTGGCTCAGCTCATACTTCCCTTGATTCCTAAAGTGATTTCCACTGAAGAAAAAAGCCCAACACCAAAACCCTCAAGCAGCTGCACCAATACAAACAAAGGCAGCCTTCCCCTTGTACATTTTTAACTGAATTTTAATTACCATCCACACAGAATTTGACAAAGACTATACAAAAAGGCAGCCCTCTCCATCTCCAACCAGACACCAGCACAAACACCTGTGCTTGGACATATTCTGGCAGCATCTGCACGCAAGCAGAGCTTGTGCGCTCCTAGGATGGTCCAAGCCAGGTTAAGCAACAGAGCTGAGGGAGCAATTTGGCTGAGCAGCCCCCAGGGATCTGCTTCAGGCTCTGCTGAGTCGCTCCCCAGACTTGACTGTGCAAGTTAACTACATCTCCAGTGACTATAATGGCAATTTATAAATGCCTATACTGTGTGCCGGCACACAAACAGAGATGCCTAAATTTAGGTGTTTGGTCTCTGCCTCTTGTAAATAAGAAAGGCAGGGGTTGCTACTTACTACGGCGCAGAAATTAAGATGCTGAAGACCTGGAGATTACGCTACCGAATTAAAGTGAGTATTTCTAAGTGTGACGTGGCTACCAAAATGGAATGGCAGATTCAGTGTGAAAGAAATATTAATGGCAAATCAATCACAGTGAATCGACTTCTCTTTAGGAAATCAGGAAAATTACACAGCCAGATTAAAACCCATCACTTAAAGTTCCCTACTCGCTGATTCAAATCACTGATGCCACCAAGATATTTATTTCTTTTTAAAGGCAACGCAGGCTCCCTGACAAACCTCCTCATACATTACTCCAGCTACTGACTTAAGTTCTCCAGAGCGAAATGCACATTCTCATGGCTCCAGGAAAAAAAAAAAACATTACCCAACCAACAAGGGAAGACACCGTCTGCAAGCAAGCAGTGAAGGTGTGGAGTGGAAAGGAATTCCCTGAGAATGTGTCATATACATGCCAAGGCACATGGATGCACCTCAGTTTGCAGTATTTTAACAGTTTTATTTGCCTATGCAAATAGACACACAGAGAGAAGGGATTTTTCTATTATTATTATTCATTTTAGAAAAAGCTTGGCTTAAAGCCTATTGAACGCTTGAAAAGAGACAGGGAAATTATGTTAAGAAATATGCAGCTGATTTTCAGGGAAATAAAATTCCCCATCTCCTCCTGCCCTCAAGTTCAAGGTATTTGCTTAATGCTGTATGTAAAACCAAGCTGCTGCATGGAGAGAGCAATCTCCTCATCTTCCCCATCCTCCATGACAAAGTGCTGGGCAAACCTAAGAGCACCATGGATACCTGTCACTGAAATCCCCTTTGCAGGAGTCGCCATGCCTCACGATGTCACTTAGGCTGAGAGACATTCTGAAGAAGGAAAAGGAACTCGTTTGGGGGCTTCATTTATGCCAGAGGGAACAAAGAACATCAGTTTGGTGCCAGAAGCAAACTGAAAGACCCTCACTACAGCTGTTACTGAAGCAGCAGCCGAGGCTATCTATCAACTTGAGAACCGTCCCTGCAAAGCGCCGCGCTCATCTGGCCAGAGGAAACATTGCCGAACCTCCGCTGCCTTCGGGTTTTAAAAGAAGAGTTCAAAGAATTTGGAAACCTTGACTGATGCGGTTGCATATGTGAAGTTAAACTGAGGCAGCACATGTGCTCATACCTCAACATCAATCTGGGTTTTTTTCCTCCCTGAGTTTTTTTGTAAATGGATTTTGTGCAGCAGCAGACTCGGAAAAAAGAATGAAAAGAAAGATAATAAAATAAACCTGCCAGCAATCTGCTGTGCATTAACTGCAGTACTTGGACTACACCTTTTCCACCCGTAGGCTGCCAACGTGAATGCTCCTCAGTATCCCAACCTCATCAGGCATCCTAAGGACAGCTCTGCCACATGGCAAAGTAACTTCAGAAGAAACAGGCAAGGACTATTGGCTACATGTTTCCATCAAATGCATTAAAGGACATGTAGGGGGGATAAAAAAAAAAAAGTTACAGCTGTTTTCCAGGTGTTTCTCAACTTTGTGGCAGTTGAAGCCACAGAGAAGCGGACAGCTTGTCCAGATACCCATTCCCTCAACCACAATCCATGTTCTTCTGCTTATTTTGAGATGAAGTCAAATGTCTGCCAACAACATTCAATCACATTGAAGATAGGAATGGTTGAATTCACTTTCACTGCAGGTTCACAGACAAAGGAGGACCTGGTCTAGATTAAAAAAAAAAAAAAAAAAAAAAAAACATGTTTTCAAAACATGTTTGTTTTTTATCCCCCAAAGAGACAGGAAATTGTGAGCAATAAACCTCAAAGATTTCTTTCCTAAGATTCCTGCATTTGAAAGTTGTCCTCAAGTAGAGATTCCCATTTTAAGCACATACTTTGCATAACTGAAAGAAAATAGGTGACCTTGATAGGAAGCAAAATATTTTTTGCAAAACATTTACTCTTCCTGTTGCTATGTAAAATCTGTTTTCTTCCTCAATGAAGGACATCAAACCCACATTACTCGAAAAAAATGTCACACCGGATTTTGCTGGAGGAGGATGTTTTTACAACAAGTTAAGAGCTGACCTTATGTTTCTGAAGCTGTGGGTTTCCAAGAACAGAACATCATCTCTCCTGCACCAAGTGCCGTCTCTGATACGTGGGCTTTTAACGGGCACTCCCTTTCCAGTGTTGGGACAGAGAAAGGCACCACTGCAGTTCGACCTGGACAAGCTCCAGTGAGCTCTCTACATATTGGAAGAGGGCAGTTCAGAATCACCAGCCCCATGCACAAGAGACCCTCCAGCTCACCACGTCAGCCATGGCCCACAGTACCATCCTAGCTCATCCCCGTCAGCTTAAGAATGAATTTGCCATTGACTGGATGAGCCACGTACCCTACAGCGACATCAAGTTCAGCAAGCAATGAACGTAGCTAGAACTAACGGCTTCAATGGCCTGACAGAAACCCACGTGAAGCTGCTCTGGTATGAGCCAGAAAACCTATCTCACCTCCAGCCGGTGCCAAAGAACTCAGTCGGTACACTCTAGGAAATATCGTTCCCTTTTTTTCCTGTGTTGAATACTTCCCCCCACCAGAAGGGATAGCAGATATTAAAAAAAAAAAACCAACAAAACAACATCACCACCACAACAAAGGAAAAAAAGAAGAAAAAAAGAAAGCCCAGAATTGCACCCTGCAAAGGGCTGCCGAACAGAGAAAACAGATTAATAAAAAAATGCACACATACATCAGAGCAGCACAAAAATGAATTGTGAGCGTGCTGCCTGGAAAGTGTATACATAAAGCTGATTATTTTCTGTGTGCCTACAGCTAAATCCGCATGCAGGTCTTGGAAAACCTTGACTGTGCACGCCAGGTGGAACAGAGCACTGCTGGCCCCCACAAGTCATCGTAAATGTGGTCTGGTCTTCAGAGAAGTTGTGAAAAGAGGACTTGCCGTTCCAATTTCCTTGCTTTACACAGCACAGATACATCCTGGGTTTTAATGTTTTCTTTTAAGAAATAACACACCTAGTGCAAAACCTGAAGGGGGCAGATAACCCTCTTAGATAAGCAGATAAATAAGTACACATGCTGGCTTACTTCTAGGATATGTCCCGAGTTCAGGAATACTAGGGTTAGGATCTTGTCTCCAAGATACCATTTGTCAAAGTGTTGCTCACTCTCTGCTAAAACACGGCACCTCCCTTGCCAACAGGCAGGGCTTTGGATGCCCCTGCCAGAATTGCAGTCTGCTCTTTGTTCCTCCCACGGGCTAAGCCAAGAGAGACCAGAAGTCCCTCTTGAGACCCTCAGTAGGTGCACTACGACTCCGCTTTTTCTCCGAAGGCACACGCTGATGTCCTCAGCAGCTGGATCACCTGCAGAATCCACCTTTAATGATGGAAAGAAAGGCAGGAGCTACTGGCACACTTTCTTGCACAAACCTCCCAGGAGGATGTTCTTTCACAGGTATCACCACCTCCACATCAAGGCCATTTGATGGTGCACCAAAACCCACCTAACGCTGTCCTATACCCATCTGAAGGTCTCAAGCTCTCTTAAAACTTCTAGGGCTGCTCCTCTTAAAACCTGAAGCTACGATGGTAGAATGTCCAAATGATCAACCCCTGACAGAAATGAGTCACTACCAGCAGCTGCTCCTACACATGCAGTGTCCAGATAAAAGCTGACCAGGCAAAAACTTTCTGCCTATCCATTCCTTACTGAGTTAAAATGCTTGCAGAAAAGCACAGCGTCACCACTACTTCCAAACCCTTCAGACAAGTACAGGCAGCAAGTGAAACCGCTTGCAATAAATACCATAAGTCTGACCCACGCAGACCCACAGTGAAAAAATATGTAGAACTACAGATCATCAGAGGCGAGCCCTGTGGCTACACATGCTGCGATCTCAGGCTGCAACAGTTGCCATTTTTAAATGCACAAAACAGTTCGTAAATGTCATTCTCACCAAAAAGGACCTATAAAAAAAATAAAATTCACTTGCCGTGAAAACCAGAAGGAGTTTTAAAGGCTTCTAAAAAGCTGCATTTGCTAGTAAGTATTTCACAAGTAAGACAACACAGGTCATTAAAATGCAACACCTGTTAATGCTAGGGAAAAGCAAAACCACACTGATTTTAGTACCGGCCATTGAACCAAAAGAGAAAGCGGTGATGGTAAGTGCTAAGCCTTGAGTGAAGCCGCTGAGAGGTGACTCGATTTCTGCAGTCGCTCAGACTCTCGCCACCAACACCACTGAGAACAGCAGTAACCCCAACCCCCAGGGCCTCCCCTCCAGACCTCATCTCCAGGTGAAACCTCAGAGCAAATCAAAGTATTTCCAAAAATGTGCCAAAGACCAGCAGGCTTCAGCCAGAAAGGAAATCAACTTGTCTCCAAATGTCATAGTAACCCAGGAGTAAATACTTCTCCATTTAAAGAGAATGGGTGATAAGAAATACAAATGCCTTTTCGGGTCAGCCTCTGCCTCGCAATCCAAAAGTTTTTGTAAAATGATCACTACCGAGGGTTCAGAAATCAAGAGCCAAAGCAAGCACGTATCAAAATAAGCACGTATCAATGGAGCATTCACACGTTTGTTGGATGAAGTACTGCACGGTATTCCTGCCATCCATAAACCCACAGTCCCTCCTCTCTCCCAGAAACCAACATTGTCTGTGATTCGTTACATGTGCATCTTAACCCAACTCCAGCTTTGGATAGTTCTTTCTATCTTCAAAGCCCTTCAATTTGATTAAAGCGGCCACATTCCCTTTTGACAACAGGAATGAACAGGCTCTTCCCCAAAGCATTACACCTTCCTTCTCTCTGCCATGCTCAATTTCGTGCCAAATTCCTTGGCAAAAAAGGCTATAAACATAGGAACTTTGATCAATAGGGTTTTAGCCATTAGAAGTATGCAATAATGGCTGCGGAATGACGAAGCAAATACCCTAGTATTTTTCCATTATTTTTTTAATTAAAAAAAAAAAAACTAAAAAACAACTACAAAATTATGTTGACAAATGACAAAACTATGAGAACTAGTCACAGGACAGCATTGAAAAGAGTCAAGTCACAAACCTTAGATTAGCTGTAGATGTAAAGAAGTCACACTAATTATTCACCCAACCCCAAAATAACAGCAGTTGCACTTGAGGGATATCTACAGCCTTCCAAAGCATTCGGAATTGGCCAAGGGGAGAGAATTAAGTTGCCTAAGGGAAAGTCTGCTTCTGTGCAGAATGGCAGTTTTGGAAAAAATCTCAGAAATGGATCCACCAGACTATTTTTTACTGCAAACAACCTATATCCTCTTCTCCAGAAGGGCAAAGAAAACCCCCTTGGTTTGCTAACAAGTATTATATCCACTTTCAGAAAACAAAGGGAAAGAAAATACATCCACAGCTTCCCAAACCCTGCCAAGTTTCAGTTATGAGCTTACAGCTCCAAATGTTGTGAAATACGGGATGTCCTGAAAGTCAACACTTTCCGTGGCCGGTACCAGCTGCAAGCTGTTAACAGCGTTCAAGTCCTTCGCAGGACTTGGCTTCTTGGTAAGGAATTAACAAGGATAAAGTTTGCTAAAATCTATTTTGTTCAAGTGACTGAAGAACATTACGCAAAAGCTGGATAAGGCGAGCTCCTTCATTAGAAACCTCACCCAGCCACTGTCTTTATCAGCTTCTCAATATTTAACCCTTCAGTGATGGAAGAAGCACCTTTCACTCCTTAACCATAGAATCATAGAACCATTTAAGTTGGAAAAGACCTTTAAGGTCATCGAGTCCGATGATTTATAAGCGTGAAAAATGCTTTATATTCTGCAGGCATAGATTTCAGACACAAATCCTCACGTTATGACTTTTCATGGGAAAAAAAAAAAAAAAGAGCGTATTTTGAGACAGGCAATGAAAACTAAACGCAAAGGAGATTTTTTTCTGGAGCAGCGTGGACACACCTGTCGGAGGCAGCTCTCACCAGAAGGGACAGCAGGGTGGCAGTGGCCACCACCACCGGCTCTCGCTGGACATCTGTCATGGAAGATCGAGTCATTGCACGACCTCCCGGCAACAGGTGGGAAGAAGCCTGGCTCACTTGTGACTTGGGGAGAAGGTCAGCAGCTGCATCACCCCTTCCAAGGGGAACTCCAAGCTGCTCACCACCCTAACTTCGTCCAACTCCAGAAAGATCCCAGCCCACAGGGATCTGTCTGCTCTGTTTCCCCTTTTTTATACAATCTCTTTTTCACAACAACAGGGAGAAGCTATGAAAACAACTGTTAATTTAGAGACAGCTTACCTGGCATTAAGCAAAAACAATAGGGAAGATGAGAACACCCCTGGGAAGTAATTCTGGGAGAAGCAAGCCTTTTTACATTACCCTACTTACGAGACCAGAGCGAGCTATATAGAGCACGCTGGCACCTTTCCGGAGAAGAGATAGCCCCACTCATCCTCCCGGGATCAGTTTACAGTAAACTCCAGTGAGGAGGGGGAAAGCTGATGGCACAGCCACGCTTCTGGAAACCCGCACAGCTCCAGGGTCACCCGGGGTGCTGGAGAGCAGGCAGGGAGCTAACAGCCAAACCCCATTTCCCCCGCTCGTGACAACGGGAATTTTTCTTTCGTTCTAAAACCCTGTGGTCATCAGAAAGTGAGCTTAAAGGAAAGGTGAAAGGATAGCGAGAATCTATACCAGAAATAGTCACCTGGCAAAGCCGCGCTGCTTGCATCATCCCAGCACGGCAGAACAGCCGAAAGCACTCCCTGCAATCTAGCCTGCTCCCAGGTTTCCCCACGTAGGCAGAGCAGCTCCAGTTCAGCGAACTATTTATATCAGCAATCTGCACAGCACTTCAACAGATGCTTAGCTTTAAATATGGATTTAAATCTTCTTGAAAACAGCCAGGCTAAATATATGCTTTAGGTTAAATTTGTTCCTCGGTGCTGTCCTGAATCACAGCTTGCTCTCTGCCCGTGCTGCTCCTAGAGGAGCTGACAGAAGACATGCTGGCGCCCTGTCCCTGTCCCACTAAAGTCCCTCTGATGGCTGTGGTGAAGCAGGACCAAACCCTCGGAGAAGGTGATGCTGAGATGGTAGCCCTCTTTCCATAACGGAAGGTCCAAGGATCACAAAATGCTCACATTTAACCCCAAACATGGTTTTGTCTGCAGTTGGAAACGTCTTATTTATTGCCAAAGCATTAAAGGAACCCACAAGACAAAGAGCAATCTCATTTTGAAGGCAAACAATTAATTAAAAAACACTGCCTCTTTTACGTATACACGCATACATATTTTAAGTAGATCAGGTAAAAGAACTGGAAGTCTTCCCTTTTCAGCACTGAATAAAAGAAGTCACACTGACACAGCTGGAATGAAAACCAGATCCAGATCAGTAAAAAGACCATAGCAGCATTTACTCGTATAACGCCAAGGCATGCCGTTCATCCCCTGGATCTTTAGCAGTTACCCTGTTACCTCCCTCTCACACCCCTGCAAACAGGCTATCCACACGGGAGCTCAAAAAAGCTGCAAAACCCTCACGGCCAGGCCAGGGGAACATCACCCAAATGTCCCACTGACACGGGACATTTCAGTGGTTAGTCTGAATTAGGAGTTCAGCGCGTGAGCTTGAGACCTGAACTATACAGACAAAACTTAACTCTCAAACTCCCACGTGAACGATTTAAATCGGTGCTTTCTATGGTCACAGAGCTGTTTCTTCTGCCTCCAATTAGCAAATGTGATTCTACAAGCCGTAACAGCCATTTATCTGAAGCAGTCCATCCCCAAATAATCCCTGTTTCTTGAAGCAGACATGAAACAACTGTTCTGGATGGCACTACTCTTTCGCCACTAGGAATGCGGAGCATGTTTCAGCCCAGCTTTAATGCAAAGCCTAGACTAATCCCCCTAGAGAGCTTTAGCTAGACTTTGCCAAAGGAACAATTGCTGCCATTAAATCAGTTTATACTGTTTGGTGGTGAGCATTTTCTTTCTGCAGCGTGAGCTCTTATTCCCACGATGAAATGCATGCCGGAATGAAGTCACTTGACTAACATTTCTTTTTTCTATAGACTCATCCTTCTGAAGTTTCCCATCCTAGGCAATTTACATAGAAACAGGCTCGAACAAGAAAACCATGATATACAAAGTAGGCAGAACAAGTCCCACACAGATAAAGGGAAACCCAAATAAGAGCAAGTCCAACAAAACGGGGTCAGACATGTTCTCTAGGAATACCCAAAGCGCAAGGAAGAGTCCGTGCCCAGCAGAATATTCAAGTCAGCACCCTGCCTGCGAGCGAGCAGCAGGAAGCAGGCTTCCTCTTCTCTCTGGTGTCTGAGATGCCCCAGAAAGCTTTCAGAGGCCCCAGGACCACACGGCTGAAGCCACGCATCAAAATCCTCCCACATCCATGAAGCTCCTCCCCAGCCTCCAAGTCTCCATCGCCCTCACGGACTTGAAACCATGTAGTTCTGTGCAACCTGTACAAGCACATCTCCTGGGTGGGAGCAGATCTACCCCATCCACGTACCTGCCCCCCACATGGCTCCCAAAATGTTGTGGGTCTATCAGGTGCCATCTCCCAAGTCTATCCCTTCCACACAGCGGTGATAAGCCTGGCTCACCACCACCCACAGACCACAGCAGCCACGGAGCGTCCAACTCCGAAACATCCCCAGGGAATGGCGACCACCCTCTTACTGAGACACAACCTCCCACGCCACCTTCAGCCCTTTTAGGGTGAATTAAGGGGCACTGTCACTGCAAGGACACGTGCTACAGGGCTGCCTGTCCCGAGCTCTTCAAACTCATCTTTATTTCAGACAGGGAATTCATGGAGTCTCAGCACCCTCTGCTCCCGCACAGCTCATGGAGACTCACTCATCTGGGCCACAGACCACAGCAAAACCTTAATTTTGCTTTTCCCAGCCTGAGCCACACCTTCCTCTGCCCACATTTGGTGCAGGACGCTTGTTAAGTGTCTTGATATCTAAACCTTCTGTTTCCAGTGCAGCTTTTCTGACCTCTCTGCACAAAAAGCCAAGCACACAGTGTCACTGCCTGCAGCGAACTCTCTCCAACTGCACTTCCCTGTGACTGGTGTCACAGTTATTTAGTGTGTGTCCTTCTTTTCTCCCGACTGATAGAATCACAGAATCTTTTAGGTTGGAAAAAACCTTTAAGATCATCAAGCCCAACCACTAACCAGCTCCGCCAACCCTATCACTAACCCATGTCCCTGAGCACCCCATCTGCACGTTTTTTTAAAAACCTCCTGACTGTAAACATTTGAAATTATTTTCTGTATTATGTACATAAAGCTGATTTATTATCTGTATCACCTGTCCCCCCTGTCAGACCATATTTGCCCAGCTCCCCCAGGGCCAGGCATTCCGAGACATGCTTCTATATCGTGATGGGTGGCTCTCCGAGGCTGAACGTTCAGCTGACTCATGGTGGAGCCCGGCTCTTCCCTTTTGTATGCAAACAGGTTTTGACACCTAGGCTTTCTGCTTCGTTTCAACCTTCCAGCATCCTTCCACTCAGCACTGCTTTTAAATCAGGAAAACTGTTTGGTCCCAAGGAAGCAAAGGCGCAGACTTAGCAGCTGCAGCCCTTCTGCTGCTGATCCCAGGCTCCCCTCGCAGAAGCGCAAGTACAAAATAAGGACACACACTTCACCTAGCAATGAAGAAAAATAAAATAAAAATAAAAATGCTCCCATGTAGCCTCAACACAGAGGAGCCAAGTTATTAATCAGAGCCTGAAATCCAAGCCTAATAAGTCGCATCGTTATGAAACTGCTCTTGGAGCGTGAACACAACAGAGAGTAACTGCTGGAGGTCTCCACAGATCAGGATGCTCAAAATATCTCTCCTTTCATGCAGAGCCGTGCAATTCACAGGGTATTATATACCCATAGCTCAGAGCTAAATCAAACACCCCTCCTCAGCTGGATGAACTCAGTTCCCATTACTATATTTAAATATCAAGGTCTCCAGTTGGAAGCAGGACTTGAACACAAGCCCAGTACCACATTCAGGTTGAGACTAGTCCATTCATATGTTTCTTTACAAACAGAAGGAAAGGCTCTGCTGATTTATGCATACCTTTATTTCCATTGAACTGCTGAGCTCTACATGACTCTTGCAGTGAGTATACAAACCATAAGGCAAAATGCACCTTTTTATAGCCATAAATCTGGTGATACAAGTACAAACACATCTATAAAGAATCGCTTACATTTCAGTTAACATCTGCTTTCCTCTTCAGCTTTCGGATGACCAAGCTCTTTCCCTACACGTAATTTTGATGTGTATCGTTATTTTAAAGTTCACTCAGTGGGTATGAAATCAGCAAATAAATCCAAACACAGACTCTCTCCCCTGCTTGAACAGATGTTGGACCAGGATTCAAAGCTGAGCAGAATAGCCCACAGCTCTCAAAGCTTTCATTTCAGATATTACACAGATTTATTTTAATGAATATACCATTTTTCCGGGAAATGGTTGACACGAACAAAAAGAAAAGGAAATAATTTGCAATGACTGATGTACCAGGGCTGATGATTTCTCCACCCTATCTTGTTTATTCTTCAGGTTTATGACATGGAAATTTCAGCCTTGTTCAATTTCCATTTCCTTTGGTGGTGGTTCTTTGGCTTCCAGTCCTTCGGGTCACAGGTGAAATAGTTTGGTTTTGGCTTATCAGAAAGTCAAAGAGATAAAAGAGTCAGAAGAGATAAAAGAAAGGCAGCTCCTGCCTCTCGGTAAGTTGTTGTTTCTTCAAGGCACGAACACACATTCACAAGACGGCATCTGCTCCAGCACAACAGAAACTTCAAAGCAAGTTCAACATCCCTAAAATAACCCTGGCAGGAAGAGAAACCCAGGAGTGGGTCCTTGGACAAGACCCACAGCTGCAGAAGACTCAGCCTGAATAGAAGCCTTTCCTCAAAAGCATTTCCAAGGCTGTAATGAAGCTTGGTTTCCGTGAATGATGACAGAAACATATTTATTTTAGGGTTCACGCTTATGCAAGCTAGAGCTCCAGCAAAGCACACGCTGCAGCAATATTCTGTAGTACGGAGGCAGAAAGACCTCTGCTATCGGCAGGGTATTCTGCATACGGCTCATTTACTTGTTCTTTTTATTAACACTCCCGTTCTGTCACACCAGCCTACTGGCATCCGAGTAAAGCAGGTTTTTGGCCTTGAGATCGCCCTCCACATGTTTCTTAATCATCTAATTCCCTAACAGCTTCCTTGTGCAATCAAAATTATCTGCGTGCCAGCCTGACCTGGAGGAGGAGGTACATGGGGGGGCGGGGGGGGTGCCAAGAGAAGAAGGGAAAGGGCCCAGAAGTGACTGGTATTAGGGAGAAGGGAGCAGCACTGCGGTTCTACAGACATCCCTACACCACTCACCACGATTTTGCTAAAACGTCTGTTGATCCTACTCATCACACCAGCAGCATCTGCTGCCATCCAGAGAGCAGCCATCTGTGCGCTCCCTTCCCAAACCCGCGATACCAACTGGACGAGGTTAGTAGGTCACGGGCATAATTCTCTGCACCTCCTGGGATGAGAGAAGACTGCTCCATGCTGGGGGACGTACTCGGGGAGCCCCTCTTTTTTACTCATCCCTACCCTCCGACACGTCCCCTGCCTGCTGACCTCAGCTGCAGCCTGCATTACAGTCCCTCCCGAAGTGGCTAAACTGCCTTCCTCCTACTGCAGAAGCAAGAAGGGATAGGCAAAGATCCGACAGCTCTGCTGATGGATAAGCAGATTTCAGAGCGTGGAGAGAAAAACAAAAGGACACAGGCTTCAGGAATAACTAGACTAAGTATCAATCTTTTAAATGGTCCCAATAGGAACAGTTCAACATGATTTGCAAGAGCCAACAGAGAACACAAGAGAATCCAGATGTTGGTTATGTTTACCCTAGGGGATTTTGCATAGAGCCTAGACCAAGACCTCCCAAGAACAAATCAATGATTTTCGGTTGTCACACGGAACAAAACCTTTCCGGCTCACAGCTCTATTTGTGATGTTCCCTGTAGTGGCATCCACCGAGCCTGCCTTGTGCCTCCTTCCCTCTTCAGCTTCAGCACCTGCGGTCATCAGAACCCTCTCCTTTCCCCAAGGCTCTCTGGAAACCCAGCTAAGTGGAGAACTCACTCACCTGGTCAACTCATACTCCAGCCAGTTACTCTACCACCTGGGGCAACATCGATGGAACAGTGACAGCAGAGAACACCTACTACAGGACATTCCCACCAAGTCAGTAAGGATGGCAGTGACGCTGCTTTTCCTCTCTGTTAGTACAGCACCAGCCACCCAACAGTGTTCAGCTCCATGCTACATATACCTACGAAATGAACGTACAGAAGCGACATGACGCTGCTGCCGCCCGTTAATCGCCAAGGCTGAGCCTCGTCTGAACAAAGCCATGCTATCTGGTAAAACATGAGTCAGAAAACCCACCGTCTGAAACATCATCTATAAAATGTAAGGGGAATGTCAAAACAGCTACCAGGCGCGGTGGACCAGTCCAGCGTATGCGCTTTGAAGCGCTTCAAACTCTTGTTTACATGTACACAGAGAGAACCCCAGAGCTTCAGGATGGCTTGTTCCCACACTGTCCAAGGGATTTGCATAGAGTTTAATCCAAAAAGGGCAGCTTTACAGTACCAAACATCACCTACACAACTCAGCCCTTCTCAGCTATAGAAATATCTTTGGCTTGGAATGAAAATGCTTCTAAATGAGATTTTTTAATTTTTTTTTTCTCCCCACCCCCCCCCCCCCTCGGTAAATTCCTTAGACTTTTCTGTCCCTTAGTAGTTTCACGTGAATGCAGGGAACAGAATTAGGCAAAGAATTAAGGTGGCTTAGGTAATTATAGTGGCACATGCTATCAGTTCAAGACAGAAGATTAGCACAGCAAGCTTCCAGTTAAAGGAGGTCTTCCCCTGTACTCTGAAAGGAACTGGCCTCATTTTTGCTTTGCCCATCTAAAAGCATGCTGCACCAAAGTGGCAATGTATATGCCCCATAAAACCTTCCTAAGAGGCACTTTTTCTGGTACCTAAAAAAACCGAAGTAGTTTCAAGACAAAGTTTAAGAACCACTTTAAATCCACAGAGTAGACAGCTATACACCCTGTGGCTTTAAACCCATGCAAAGTTTATGTTTAATTACTTTCCTTGAGATCCAGCATGACTAATGGTGTCACCTTTGGCCAAGGGAGACTTCTAACAAAAAGTGCCTCATAAAGAGAAAAAAGCAGCAAAGACCGTTCTTAATCAAGAACAGCTTACTTGTAAAGCTGCAAGCAAACACGCAGGTTGATCAAGGCAGAAGCGACCAGTAAATGAAAACGCTTTGTATCACTCATACCTACCACAAAATCCAGGTATGCTGAGAGTGATTCATCACTTCATTTTGCAGGTCATTTTCTCCATTCATCCCAGACCACATTTATCAAATGCACAACATTCAATTCTTCTGATTTTATCCCAAACTTCACAACAATTAATTCAGTATTAACCAGATGGGGTTTATCCTTTTAACTCCCCTCTCAAGGGGAAGTTAAAGCTATAGAAGAATCTTAACTTTCACTTAACCAAAAAATATTTGTATCAGTTCTTCAAACGGTAGAGAAAACTTAGGAGTCTGGCAAGGAGTGTGAGAGCATCAGGGTGCTGAAAACAGAAGGCCAGCTGAAACAACGCTACATTGGTATTTATACTTCATATTCAAATTAATTTTATTATTTCAGGGTCATGGATTTTGATCACTTCAAGTTGATGATAACGTAAGTGGAACAGCTCAACAGCTCTACCATCGGTAATCCGTATTGGTGCTATTACTGCGGCAAGTTTCGTGCTTTGTCTTGTCACAATGAAAACAGTGGAGGCAGTTTGTTTTTTTTTAAAAAAAAGACCTGAAAAGATGATACTGCATCTTTAAACGCACCACCCCTAGAAATAATCCTCATCAAAAGCATGTTATCATTTCTTAGGAGAAGAAAATGATCACATTCATTCCCCACTTCTTCCACTGCCATAGCCGCCTGCTCCGTTCAGCCACATCCAGCAATCTCTGAAAGCAGAATTCAGATCAGAACAATTTTATCATGGGTGGAAAATTCTCTGCTGTATATTCAGGTTATTCCAGGTCCAGGTATTTGTGATGGCTTCACACGGGCCCATTAAAATGCTGATCTTTTTTATTATTTTTTTAAAAAACTCTTTTTCAAACTGGAACCGCTTCTCAGCACCAGTCTGACTGCATCACAACAAAAGGAACACTGAAATCCTAGAAATACAAGATGCTTCCTGAACCCAACATGACACACCCCTAAGTCACTTCAACAAACCTTTGGAAGCAGTTGAAGGCGACTAATGCAAACACCAAATGACTCCACCGCTGCCTGAAACACAATGTGCAAGCAAGAAAATAAGTAAAGCTCGAGTATGGAGCTCCAGTCTATGCGGCTGTATTTCTTTTGAGGAACCACACACCATCGCAAAGATAGGGCTGGTTTTGTTCATGTGGCTAAACTGTCACGCCTTTCCTTAGGATGCTTTTGCGGCACTTCAGAGGCTGGGAAATGCACGGAAAAACCCCTTAACCTGTGTCTATGAAGAGTGCCAGCCAGAGAGGGTAACGTGGGAAATGCTGTTATGTTGGGATGAGATTTACTTTCTCTCGCATGGGATCCTTGACATAACTGTCCCTTTGAAGACTTTCAGCATCAGGCTTTCAGGACTTGCCAAAGGCACACGGGGCAGCCAACGGAAGGGCAAAGCTCAGCCACCATGTGCCGCATCCAAACAGGTACACACACGCATACCTCCTATGGGTACTCAATGATGCCCAAATTTATTCAGACCTCACGCACACGTAACTTATTCAGGGACAACTGCTCCTTTTCCCCAACCCTTACTCTCAAAAACAACTTCAGAAATGTACTTAAAGGGAAAAATCATAACTACCGTACCTTTCTGGACAGAAGAACAACTAATGCTCTGTACCAGAGGCACTCAGTATTTGCCTGAACATCAGCATTGCCAGGAAGGATGACTTTCTGTTATTGTGCATGGGAGGCCCCGTGCACACCTACTGAGGGAGGAAGAGTTTAGCCCTACCTTTTATCACACCCTCCCAAAATCCGGATTTTGAAAGGGAATTTACAAATATCCAAACAAAAAAAAATCCTCACCTTAGCTCCTTTCCCAGCTGGCACAAGCAAGGAATGAAAGCTCGGCAAAGATATGAAAGTTTTACTCTGTGACAGAAGGAGGTATTAAAAACACACTTCCATAATTATTTTAGAAAACATACCAAAAGGGGGAAAGGGGGAAATGTAACACAGGAGGGGTGCAGGCAAGAGCAGGGGAGCATACTTGGCAGCAATAAAAGCTGCACCGTTTGCTTACCCAGAAACAGGGAACACAAAGCAGCTGCCTGCTCCTCGCAGCCTCCAAGAGCAACCCACTGGCTGATGGGCACCTGTACGGACCAGCTCTTGGGGCTGCCGGCCTCCAGCTGCACAGCAAAGTCAAACCGAGAGCACCAGACAGGCTGGGACCATCCTGCGCCGGAAGCCCCGTTTCAGCCATACATTAACATAAATAAGGCAGACGTTACGTGTAAGCGAAGCGCAAAGTGTTTTAAACAAACCTAAGTTCATAAGAAACTCTTAAGTGATTGGCACATGCACAAGTCAAGGTAAAAAATAAAAAAGCAACCCAACACTTCAGTCAAGAGGTGTTGCAAAGAAAGCGATTTTTTTAATTAGCTGTCTGAAAAAAACCCTGTATTCTTGCCAGAAAGAAAAAGAAAGCTTTTGCCTAGGGTGACAGTTCAGATCCAGACCCAACCTATCACTGGGTGCCTTCATCCCATCCAAGTGCTTCAGTGGGAGTCATGAGTCTTGGCAGTGGGAATAGAGGCACAGGAACAACAGAAACACCATCCAGACCATCTCCCACTGGCAAGAGTCGGAGGAATTAACCAGGGAAAGAAAGTTGCATTTCTTCAAGTCACTGCTTGAAGTGCCTCCCTCCTACACAGCTCCTCTCTGTCACTCCCACGCCTACAAGAAGTCCTCCTCACTGCCAGTCAACCATGTCTTCAAGTACCCTCTCCTTACGCCCCCTCTCCCTATCTTTCCTTTGGATTTTTTGAGGTCACACTCTTCCATGAACCCATCCATAAGCCCCAAAATAGCCATCTTGAATCCTAACACAACTCCGAGTTTGTATCCCCTGGCGTGAAAGGCAAGAGAGCTTCCTGACCCCACAATATCGCAGAATGGTTTGGGTTGGAAGGGACCTTGAAGATCATCTAGTTCCAACCGCTGCCGCAGGGACCCCTCCCACCAGCCCAGGCTGCTCCCAGCCCTGTCCAGCCTGGCCTTGAGCACTGCCAGGGATGGGGCACCCACAGTTGCTCTGGGCAGCCTGGGCCAGCACCTCACTACCCTCACGGTGAAGAATTTTCTTCCTAGTATCTGATCAAAGTCTACCCTCTTCCACCTTAAAACCAATCCCCCTTGCCCTATCGCTACAGCCCCTTGTAAAAAGCCAAAATGAGGCAACCGAAGGGACCCTGCCTTAGAGGAGCCTGACCCGTGAGAAGAAGGTCCCTCATCCAACACTCCGAGCCAGGACGCGGTCAGCTGTACCCTGTCCAGCCCAGTAATTAGGGCTCTCGCCCTGCATTACACAGCCTCTCCTTTGCAGGTGGAGCTGCCAGCAGGGCTGTGTTGTGCCAGCCGCTGGCTCCGCGGGCACTGCCCTCCTCACCGGCACCCTTCCCGCAGCCCGCCATGCCCTTCCCCACCTCCTCACCCCTCGCAGCCTCGGACGGGCCCCCACGTGTGCAATCGAAGCAGTAATTACTTCTGCGTTTACCTCTGCAGTTGCGCTACCTGTGACCTAAATACGCTGCTGGCGGCATTAAGGGATCCAAGGGGCAGAAGGCTGCACACTTCGGCTCACTGCACCACCTCTGATCCACCCGCCAGCCTGCTCTGCAGGTACCAAAGTATCAAAACTTCCCTTACATTTGTGGGAAAGTCTCCCTGGCCATCTTCCCTTCCATAAAATATTAATATATATATAAAAAAAAAAAAAAAAAAGCAGCTTTTTGGCTACCCTGCATGATATTTTTCAAAGATTCTCAATGCTGCTCTGCCGATGCTCTTACTGTGGTGAGCTGAAGCTACAAGCTAAAATCCCACGCCATGCCTTCAAGAGCCAGGAAAGAAATTGGATTGCTGAAAAAATCCACCACCACTAATAGAAAGAGGACTCTTGGCACACCCCTGACTGTGCTGCATCTGCTCCGCTAAGTAGGTACATTTATTTCAATCCTGTAGCTGTCTCCTGCTATTTATAGCTGCTAGCTTAATGAACTTTCAGGGTAGACACCAAGCCTGAGCCGTTCTAAACTGATGTTTAAATAGCCTTGTTGAATTAACTCGATCTCATTAGGGATGGACTGTTCCACAGTTGGACTGGCCACATCCACTCCTGACTGGAAAACAACTGGGACATTCTCCATAACGTAGGATCTGTTCCCGCAAGGCAGGCACGCTGAGCTCGGTAGCAGTAGCAGAAACGTATAGTGAAACCAGCCTGCACACCAGGAGATAAGACGACTGTTTTAGAATGGCCAAAGAGACTGCAAACAGGTGGGTTTTTTTGTTGTTGTCTGTTTGTTTGTTTGTTTGTTTTTAAGAGACTTACAACTAAACAGCCACGTCACACTCAGCTTTAGGACAAAGAGGAGCAACTCTCTCCCAGGCACAGGCATTTTGACAAGGATGCCTGGGCTTGGGCTGCAAGCAGGTGGACCTACAGACCAGGCATGCTGTGTTCTCCTCAAATGGCCCTATTGCTTCTGTGACCCTGCATGCAACTTGTTTTTTTTCTGCAGAAATGAAGAGGCAATTTTGTACTGGAAAGCTGCAAAGCTTGCTCTTTGTCAGGAGAGACCGGCCACAGAAAGCCTGGAAAACCCCTGCCCGGTGCATCGTGGTTGTCAAATGGATCACATTTAAAACTAGAAAAAGACGGTTTCCACACACTGGTGGGCTCAGATTGTGTTTTTCACAAGTGGTTTCAAATAGAGCCTTGTCTCTGTTTCGGAGGCGGTGCCAGGGACAGAGCCTTCCCTCTGTTCCTCAGCTCCCTGGACACGGAGGCTTGCTCCGACGCACCGCGCGCTCCACAGCACATCCCTCAGCATGCCGTTATGTCTATTTCACCCATTGCCTTTACCAGAGCCCACTTTGGCACCCCATTTAGGTGCAAAACGGTATTTCAGGCCTTGTATAAGCAAACGTCACATCTTGTTCTTGAGCGAAGGGCAGACAGACATCAAAACATGATGGTTCTCAAGAAATGTGAAGCATGAGGTGAGCAGATCATAACATAGCCACTGGTGGGGTAGTCAGCAATCCAGAAGCACGTGCATGCTCAGGTCTTAGAGACTTCAACAGAGTTATGGAGGTGATGAAGCACTTGGAGAATGGAGAGCACAAAGGAATCGACAGGCATCTCAGCCCCATAGAAGGGCTCTCTTTGCTGATAAACATCCCGCTGGTGAGCGAGAGGATATAGCAAAAAAGCAGAGCAGCTCGCCCTCTGGGGATGCCTGGCCAGCACCACTCAGAGGTACTGCACTCGACAGACAGATGTTAGAAAACTATTTATACACACACACAGTGCACCACACTCTTACCAAGGCACTTAGACCCTTAGACCCACTACAAGACCTGAAGAACCTGAAAGGACCAAAAAATGTATTTGTTATGTGAGAAGCAAACCGTAACGTAAAGGAAAATAAGGATACTAACACCATCAAGTCCAAGGTGTCCCACACCAACCACAAGCAACAGACAAACCATTTTACTTGGATTAAAAATGAAAAAAAACTCCACTTAAACAGATCAGCATGGTGAATTCACGCTAAAAGATTGCTCACCATGACACCTTTTATATTGCTAGGCACATCAATAAACCAAGCACTGATTAACTAGTTAAAAATAAAAAAGAAAAAAAAAAAGGTGTCAACTGATGTTGCAAGATCTGCCAGGTTCAGACAATCTATTAGAGATGATTACAGCTCACTCTCCATGTCAAACATCCTCCCGAGCACTACTTAAATGCAGCTATTCAGCAGCAAAGCCTTACCCAGCATACCCAAAATTGACAGCAAACTTCAAGCAAGCAGGATTCTCTAAAGTTCCAGCCTTCCTAACCCCAGATTACACAGAACTTACTTTTGAGAGAAGGCTGCATTTTAAATTAGAATTGTTAAAACAGGTGCCTCTCAGCCCATAGTGAGGGATGCCGCTTGGCAGTCGTTGCAGAGGGACAGAGCAGTTGCCGACATAGCAAACCTGATCCATCCAAACCAGACCTCACCTTCGCTGGGAGAGATGCACTCCATCCTGAATGACAGCGCGAGCCTCAAAGAGCACCTTCATCAACTGACTCTGCTGCAAACCTTTTCTCTTGCAGCAGAATGCTCCTCCTAACCCACATCTGAGGGCTCCGGAGAGGTGGTTTTTTTCCACTAAAACCTTCAAGAACTACTGCTGGTGGGTGGAAGAGGAATTTCTCTGAGCAAACTGCAAACCTTTACAAACCTTTGATGGGGTGACATATCATCCCTTCCCTCTCTCTTGCTATACGGGTCCTCCAGAAACCACTCCAACAGCCAGATCCAGATTTTCAACCTCTTTTCCCCGTTTCTGGTTTTGTGTCCTGTAAACAGGATCACAGTTACACCCTTCCACCAGGAAAAAAAACCCTTCAGTATGTTTAGCCCGCGTGTGACCGCATGCAGAAGAGCTGCAGCTCACAGTGTGAAATGAGAGACAGCCTCAGCTCACAGCCGCTCACCCCTCCTTTAGGGCTTTCCAAAACTGAAATTCTGCAGATGTATTTACCCACCTGTCAACATCCTGACTCCTGTCAGGAATCAGGTTTTACTCTCTTCACAGATGCTAAGAAAATTCTATTACAACATGCAGTTTATTCGTTTCATGGGCCCCTTGTTATTGCTCGTTGCTTTTGGGTACCAGTCCCTTGCTGAACCCGCTGCCAAAGCCGAGCATCACAGACATTTCTGAAGTCCAGCACTGCACGGGGCAGAGCGCCCTGAATGGCCATTTCCAGTAAACCAGGAACACGAAATTCCCTTTCCTCGCACTCAGTTTTCTTAAGCGCTATGCTGAGTTTAGGCAAAACTCTGGCAAAGACAATTTTTCTGACCCACAAGTGGTTTTAACAAAAACAGCCAGCAAACCATACAGTGGGGCAGCAAGGCTCTACACCCCACAACTTGTGGGCTAAAACCTTTATACTTGGCCAATAGCAATAACATATCCTTAAAGGAAAAAAACGAATCTTACAGCCCTTCAGAAAAGGGAACTCCTGAAGAAGGCTCCCCCTTGGTCTGTAAAGGCAGGGCGTTTACATATACAAATATGTACTCATATGCATGTGAAGTACTATGCTTAGAGCGAGGATGAAGAAGTTCCATGTTTACAGCTGAAGAGTAACGTCAGCAGGCAGCTTACTGTCCCATCAAAACAAATTCCTTCTTTATCCTTTTTCCACGTAACGTTGTCAGAAATGAGAGTGGAAAGAGGCTGAAGTCAGGCAGCCAACGAGACCTTGTGATGCAGAGGAGAAAGACCTCACAAACAGAAGACGCTGCAATCCACTCGCCTATCGCCGCCTTCCCATAGCTTGTGAGCAAAGGCTCACATGCCCCCCAAACCTGCAAGCTGCGTTAACCAGCTCTGCAAAATGTTACCAAGCAGAGCAGAGTGAGCATCACCTCGCGTGAATGTGGGGCACCTAGTGCCGTGCCCACATGTTCTCACCCCTAGTTTTTAAACTGAGAACAAGGAAAACTGAAAAGCAAGTGATACTTCTAGTTACCATCCTGAAAACAAGGTTTGAGGATGTTTATTGCCAGCTAGCTTTAAAATCGCTCCGAAGGACAGAGAAGTTTCATTCTTTTTTTTTTGCCTGTGTTTCTAGCGTCATTTTTGCGATCATTTAATGTAAAATGGTTAGGTGTACTGAGGCGTAGTATTGCATATCGTCACTTTATAGCTTATACCCCTAGCCCTTGGCTACATGTGAAACTCCCCAAGATATTTTGGAAAGGGACAGGTATTTTATATTTTGGGCTTCCTGCTCTCTGTTTGCTTGGAATCACCTTTGCCTCTAAAAGGACTTTTACCCCAGCCATTGAATTCAGAGCCGTTAAGACACACCGGCAGCTTCTCACCTTCCAGAAGCCACAGGCCATGCACAGATCAACTGAACAAAGACGAGAATTTCCACTCCGTCACAGAATCATACATTTTTCTATTTCAGTTTCTTCTGACACAGTAATTGTTCACCCCAGCCCAAGCCTGCATCCCATATTCCAAGCACTTCTGTTCCAAACGCGCTATCACAGTTTCAAAATAGAGAGATCCGTATCTTCATTAACGCGCACCTTCGGCACATGCTGCACATGTCTGAGGGAGCTTGGCCATGCCAAGGACAACCCAAGCAAGTTCTGCACAAGCACGGGCACCCCTGCGGAGCACCTCTTACTGCTGTGTACGTAAACACAGTGTCTACACACTGCCTGCTACGACAGCGCTTACCGACAGACATGATTTTGTTGGGTTCCAGCCAGGGAGGTGAGCCAAATTCACTTGGAGGGCAACCAGGCAAGGCGAAGAAACCCCTTCCCAGATCAAGCAGAGATACATTTCCTCATGGGAAAATCTCTGCATGTCTGTAGTAAAGAATGAGGAAGAGGGAAACAGATTCAGATCACAGCCTGTCCTGAAGAAGAAGCTTGTGTCTGCTTTCCTTGCTCCTCCCTCGTCTCACACCTTGCAGGTAACAGCAAACTGCGCCATCCACCTCACGCCGAGATAAGCGATCGGCCAACCTGAGGAGGCAGAACCAGGCTTGACACCTCTGCCCACGCCAGCTGAGAAGCCTCCCGTGGCTTTCCACCATCGGCTCTCTCCTCTGACCAGCTGAGTCTTTCCTTCACCCCACCAAGCGCATTAACCATGGTTAATCACAGACCGATCGAATACGCCCAAAATGCTGGCAGGTCAATGCTCCAGCCGTTAGCACTACAAAAATCACTAAACCTTCTCTCTGAAAACCCCTTTTTATCCATCGCCTCTCAACATGTTATCCATCCCCTTCTGCTGTGCTCTGACAGCATAGATCTTCACCTGTTTTCCAACTCCTAGGTGTGTTTTAGGCAGATTAGAAAGTATCTAAAGCTCGCTTACTAGCAACACAGTAGTGCATGCGTTAGTTCATTTATTTATTTATTTATTTATTTAACCTCCAAAACACTTGTAGCCAGCTTCCTGGATGGTGCAGAACAACTGCTGGTAAAATGTATTTCCTCCTTACCGGTTGTAAAAGGCAACCAGGGCCAGGCTGGTTAAAGGAGGTGGCTTTGGAAATCAGGCACTGGTGCGCTGCATCTGGAAGACAGGATCTGTAACAGCCTGGGGTTCAGGGAAGCCCCGGCTCAGCTAGCAGCGTGTCAGCAGTCCTGCCAGGGAACAAGGGTGTCAACTCCCATCTTCTCTCCAAGGGCAGAGGCAGCCCCTGCAGGCCTGGAATATACTGAAAGGGCTCTGCAGCGGGAACGCCGCCTTCCAGCCTCCTCCTCAGCGTATCAGAGAACATCCCTGTCTGGATTTTTGAAGGAGGCATCTTTCCCAAGCAATAATTTACTCGGGATAAAACATATCCATACACATTCCATTTCCCTAACTCCCTCCATTGTTGTGTATAAACTACTAGAGTTTGGCTTGTTTGACTGAACTGGACACAGATCAGAAAAAAAACGCAAAGGACTGACATTTCCAGACTGCACCAATTCCCAAATACAGGAGGGCGGCTAGACCAGTTTTGAACTGGAACAAAATGTTTCTAGGAAAGGTCTGCATTTCTGGACCTGTTTATTCTCTTGCCCATATTCACAGGCATGTTTCATCAGGTTCACCTGTTGTGGGACAAGCAGCTTGACCTGGTGAGTCAAATCCAGATTTGGTCAATGGCTGATCACACAGTTTTCACCAGAAAAGCTGAGAAATCATCTTCAGGTGAGATGCCTAGGTTTTAGGCTTCATGGTCCTTAGGGACAGATCAAGAAATAAAAGTCATGTATCAAATCAAAGCTGACTAAAGCTTTCTACTCTGCAAAAACAGAGCCCTCGGTACATGGAGACAATCCAGGAGTTTCCTCAACTTGCAGGAACTACGTTAACGACTAGGTTACGAAAGAGTCTGCAAATCAAACTTTATATCCCTGTCTTTGTATTCGAAGATGAAATCAACTATTGATTGTACACAAGCTGAACTGAGAGCATCTAATACCTGGCCAAGTTAATAACTGCAAAAATCATCAAAGAGAAAGACCTACACAAATTCTGGATTTTATCAACTGAGACGCACTGTGCCTTTCCTCAAAATGCTTGTGTTTTCTTTGTGTAAAACTGGATTCTGCTTGTTTTAAAACATAGTTAACAAAACAGGATCTACGAACCCAGAACCTTCCAGTTCTAAGGAAAAGACTGAAATGCCCTCCAGTTCCCCCTTCATCTCAGCAACAACTACATAAACAGCACTTTCACCTTATTGTCTTGTTAAGCTTGCGCACACCCATCACCTCCTCCGCAGCCCTTCTGAAAGCAGTGTCCTACACGCTATATTAACAAGCCAGCACTCATCGAGCCTCCCTCTCTGCCGGGTACCTGCAGCACGCGTGAATCCGACCCCGTTTGTTAACAGTGAGCAGAGCCGCTGGTTCCCACCAGCCATCACGCAAAGGGGTGTTATGCAAAGGTCATTAACACAGCTGTCCCAGCAGTCCTTAATCCCGGGAACTGCAACACCCTCGCTCTTCTATTCTTGGGTCCCTTCGCCAGAAAGGCGCTGAGCTGCATAAGACGGCACGGCGGGCTCAGGATTTCCTCTTCCCTTGGTGCCCAGCACCACTTTTTTTTCTTGTCCTCTTCTGACGACATGGAAACACCACGTACCCCACGCACACACCCAGCAAGCCCCTGCGGAGCTAGCCTAGCTCTGACACACGCAGCCCCGTTATAATCACCCATCCCTGCAAAATCACCTCAAGCATGTTAGACTAATGCCCACTCTCTGGTTGTCTCCACGCTCTGCATTTCACTTCTTTCTTGGTTTCTGGTTTGTTTTTGTTTTTTTCCTCCTCTTCAAATTAAAAAAAGCAAAATGCAAAGCCCTCTCCTTCCTGGACACAATGCAGCCGCTGGCCAGCCAGCACCCCTACTCCATAGCAAGTGCCTTCATTCTGTCCCAGCTCTACTGAACCACACAGCCCTAACAGATATTTCAGCTTCTGATGCCACAGACTCTCTACTGACAGATGTCTCAAATCTATGTAATAGATTTAATTTCAGCTTTCTCTCAACCTCGCTAAAATTGCTGTTCAAGATTCCCCAGTTCTTTATTTCTAATATCCTTTTGAAACTGCATTTGAGCTACATACCCCTTGTTCACTTACTATTGACAAATGAAGATTAAAGAGACAGGGTTATAACTGAGATTTCTTGCTGTGGTTGCCAGCAATGAACATCAGACTCAACTGGAGCTGGCAAGCTTTGCCTGAAGAGAACTGGTCTCCTCTTGGACACACTTCCCGTGAATGGGAATGGCTGTACACATGGCACACATAAGCCATTCAGACCCTCAAAAAGCCTTCAGCAAAGTTCCAGTAAGAGACATCTAAAGCAGGAACAGTCTGACTATCCAGTGACTGTCTCAGATGGGCAACCACCTAAGGGACAGAAAATGAAATGGAAACAAAGAGCCGTTTATAAATGATGGAGACCATCAAAAGCAGAACAGCAGCAATTTCTGAAGGAAGCCTGGCATCACTACATAGGCAGAACTAAAGAAGAAAGGCTTGTCAGCAAGAAGAAAAAAAAAAAAAAGTATAGGAAACAAATAATTCAGGTCAGCTATGAAGACCAGGGTTTCAGAAGGGAAAAAAAAACTCCGGGGATAAGAGGCAACATGTAATTCAATGTTTGGAAATTCAAGACAGTAATCTGAACTACACCTATCCTTTACAGTGTTCTAAATTAACTGTGCCAGCTCGTAAAAAGATCTGGCCACCGGTGCAAAACAGCAAGCCCTTGCAAGAACCTGGTAAAGTATCCGGACACATGAGATGGTGAACAATACAGAAAAAAGTTACAAATGATGTAGTATTAATGCTATTGCATGGGACATCTGGAACACTGTGTGGTACTTAAGTGGTCCCACTCCAAAAACACGTAGCACAAAAGGTCAGGGTGGAAAAGACTATGGGGAAATTCTCAGATTTCCCAGAGAGAGATGGAAGGATTGCACATTCTCACATGCAGATCTAAGAGCAGACAAGAATATACTGACCTGTAGAAATGCTAGAGGAAAAAATACCATTAACTCTTTCTCAAATGACACAAAACAGAAACAATGATGAACAAAATGAAAGGCAGAAAATCAAAACCTGATGGAAGAAAGCGGTTTTTCGATCATGGGCACAATTAGCCTATGGAAACAATTCCCCTAGGATACTGATACATCCAGAAGCCAAGAAGGAATTCCTACAGATCTGGTCACCTGCACGCCAAAGAAGAACAGAGGTGTAAATATAAAGTATATAAATACAAAACCTAAACTTAAAACATCTAGAGTTCTTGAAGACAGGTAATTATGTCTTTCCATGTAAAATCAACTCCTCATTTCGGAGTAGTGACAAGAAAACTTCCTTGGGACAAGGAGGGAACTAGAGTTACGAAGAACAAATGGACACTGTGACTTGCCTGCCTTCCCAGGTGCTGCTCCTGCACCACCAAGAGCAGCAGGCCCTGGACTAACAACACGACTGATCCGATCCTGAGCTACTGTCTTTATATGCAGCGACCACCCAGCAACACAATTTCAAATTTGCCTGTTTCTTCAATCGAATATCAGGTGGTATGACCCCTGCTTGCTCCTCTCTCTCTCTCTCGCACAGGAAGCATTTTCCCCAGTTACAAATCACCTCTTTAATGCAACTCCGAGCACCTGGAATTAGCCTCAATAACCTCAGCTAGGTCACATCCTGGGCTGTTCTCCTATATTCAAACCCTGTTAGCGTGTTCCCAGTTCAGCAGGCTGGCACCATCTCTCCCCCGTTTCTGCCTGAGCAGCCATCCCCCAGACCTCAGGACTAACTTGAGGCAAACAGAGAAGATGACAAGAGGAAAGGGGCTTTACGACTGTCTCCTACGACGTTACCAAAGAGCTGCAAGCGGTAAGGCTGCGATAGAGCTCTAGATAAAACTCTCTCTCCCCTGGTACACAATTTCAGTACGAATGGAGGTAGAGGGCATCCAAAACGGACCTCATCTGCCTACCACAATTTAACCCCTACAGATACTGAAACGTACAGGTAAAGCTACATTTTATTCTTCTTTTTGTATGCAAGACTTCAAACTGGTTAATTACTGAAGGGAAGACTTATTAGCACCACAAGTTAGTGATCCAATGAAGCCAGACCCCAAGGGGGTATGTTTCTATGTTTCTCACAGTCTATAGCACAACGGTCTTGGTGCTTCTCATCAACCTGCGGCCACAAGGCTGTTTCTAGCTGGAACCACGGCGTGCTTGAATTCTAGAGAGGGCGCATGTCTTGAGAGCCAGGGCAGAAGCTGCAATAGATCTGTCCAGGCATCTACTCGGTCTTTGCGTTGCCTTGCTATCTCTTACAGGCAGTGTCAAATTGCTTTTTAAAATTTGGCCTGTTCCTGTCTGGCGTTAGCTCAGGAGCAGCCTCAAGGTGATACAGAGGGATGAAATGTCTGCTCCAGCCTGCGCCTTTTCCAAGCCCAGCAACCATTCGACAGCAACTGATTAAGATTACTCCGACCCTGCAACACGAGAGGACTGTTTTCGTGGATCCAGTTTCCTTCTCTGTGATCAGATCAGGAGCAGATCACCAGACAACAGAACATTGTAGCGAGTGACAAGTGAAACCAAAACTTACTGAGTGGTTTAAGGATGCTGCTGCTCGTCTCATCAGCATTTTCTACATCTGATTTGTCAGAGTAGTTCTCAGAGATTTTCTCCTTTTCTTTCTTCTCTTTGTGCCCAGGTCTTCTTCTATGACGCCTCCTTCTCCTATAGCTCTTCGGCACGTGGACCCCAATGTAAATGGTGTGATGACCTAGGGAACACAGGTACAGCAAATATTAACTTTGACTGTGCAGAGTTTGTGCATCACTGGCCAGTACAGTCTGTGCTGCATTACATTTGCATAGGTAAGCGAACAGTCTTTCTTTGCTGGCCTAACATTGATCAGTACCAAGTTTCTTGTCTCCAAACATGAGCTAGAAGCTCTGTAGCTACCATTTAGAAAAGTATTTTTTTTACAACCATTTCTGAGCGTGCATGCCGGTGCAGACCCTCTGATAATTATTCTGTCCTTGTGAGTCATTTAAAAATAAAAATCATCACCACAGAAGGCCATCATACTCATTTTGCAATATTGAATACAGTGCTCTTCAGAATCATTCTACATTAATTTTCCCGTTTGTTTTACCAAACAGACTGGCTAGACTTCACACCTAGCTTGTGCAAACTGACCCAACTTAATTGAAGAGCTTAGAGCAACAAAACCTACATCACTTGACTAAGCAGTCCATTACACAACAAGTGTCAAAGGACCATTAGGGTATTATTATAACACAGCAGATGAGGAAGGGCTACTAACGTAAGTTAATGTAAACTTCTAAGTACTCAATGCTTTCCAAACTAAAAATTAAGTAATAGAAGACTCAGTGCCAAATTTCATATGCTGACTGTAAACACAAAGTGTGCCTTTTCCCTTTCATACAGGCTTTCATTGCAAACCAAAGTGCTTGAACTACATTTGCCAGCTGTTATGTCTTTTTTGATAATGAGTCTGGTAAAAACGTTTTATTTTCAGGGTTTTCTGCACTTCTACCAACTTGGGAAAAACCTCTTTCTTTGTGCTTATAGAAAGCACCTACATATCTTTTTTTCTGTGTCCAGATAATTCAGACATCTTACCACAAGCTGTAAAAACAGCTCCGTCAGATTTAAGTCGTGATAAACGATGGCTGTATTCTCTGCTTTTGACCAGATTTGGTTTCCCCACTCATGTCTCAGTGTAGCTCAGCAAAGTTTCTGATAAACGCACGTGCCCTACTACCGACTACAGCACATTTATCCGAGTGAATGAGCCACAAAACGCACGTAAAAACAATTGTATTTATCTGTAGGCACAGTCATTTACTTCTGCTCACGGTGGAGTGTTTCTGCAGAGCTGTCCCTCTGCGGAGTCACCGTCTCGGTCATCTCACATCCATCTATTCTTAGCAAGTGCTTATGCCTTGCATGAATGCACGGCTATTAACACACCCTGCAAGCATTCCAGATGACACAGTCGAGAGAAGGCAGCTTTTGAAGGGCTGCACTCCTTCCTGCAGCACTGTCCCACCCCGACCCTTTTGGTGGGTACCTGCCCAGAGGGGAGACACCCTGGAACAGCAGCCTTCGGATCCCAGCCTCCACGACCGCTGTGGCTTCCAGCCGGAGGCACAGGCACAACACCCCCCAGCGCTGACGCCAGCCAGAAGATCCTCAGCCAAAAGACCCTCTTGAAACACACTCCGCAATGTGAAATCACACCACTCCCGAAACCACAGGGACCTCTGCCAAACGGGTCGGCGCACAACAAGATGATGGCAGCAGCATCCAAAGCCAGACGAGCCTTACCGGACACGGAGCTCTGCAATGCCTCTCCATTCAGCTCGGAGCTGCGCCCACCTCTTTTGCAGCAGCCATACTCCCCTTTTGCTCAGGAATTAAGTCTCGCGAGTAACCAAAGCCAGGCTTCGCTTGATAAATCAGTCACACACTTGGGAAAGCTAGAGAGAAAACCCGCCCTTGCCACCAACCCATCCCCACCCATTTTCCCACATTACGCAGTACGCGTTGCTCTTTTCCTCCACTCGCAAGCTGCACCCATTACCACCGTTGGCTTTTCAGCAGTGTTACAATGAACCACCTCTTTGCCAGCTGGGGGAAGCTGCTCTGGAAATGCCAGCGCAACCGCAAAGCCAGAGCCTGCAGCTCACTTCACCACTAAACATGTGTCTCTCATTCCTCGTCATGATAAATCCCATCTTTGAGACTGAACAACCCAAAATTTAGGCCCAAAATACTCGACTTCCATAACAAACTGACTTTTCAATGAAAAACAGCCCTGCATTTCAAATTCCACAGGCTCTTGAGGCCAGCTGTGAAGTCTGGAGAGTCCTTCACCTTTTTCGCACGTGACCTTTCATACTGAAAGCATCCAAGGTCTTCCAAAAAAGCTGCTTGACCAGAGTGGCCCTCCTTAACAGCAGTTTTAAAACAGCTAACCGAGTTCCCCAAGGGCTTTGCAAATAACGGAACGATGAGCGGTATGCAAGGATGGGGCCAGAGGCTTATGAAAACAGCTCATGCCCTATGCATATTACACTGTCGTAGCCATTTACGCACACGCCATATAGCCCAGCCAGACTACTGAGGTACGCACATCTGCAGCAGTAGCTCCTTTGAAAAGCAAACACAGAGGCCAGGTTAGACATTTCAAATGCATGCTGTGGTTTAGTTCCTGAAGCATAAAAAAAGCATCTGAAACAAAAGCTTCTTACATACTGCATTTTGAGTTCTCAAAGACCAACAAAATATAAAGGAAAAAATAATTTACTCCAATAGGATCACTCAAAAAATTATGTTCGCCCCCCGCCCCCCCCCGCTCAGATGGCACTAAGTGTGATATATTTTGGCTCCAAAGGGACTTGTCACACTGATATTGTAATGGAAAGCAGAGGCTTATAGAGAAATTCCCTTTCTCTACAGTGCGACAGCATCTGTGATGGCCCTGGGATGGATCACATCACCTTCTGGTGGCTAGGCTACAGCAATGCCCTGGTTTCACCTGGAAGAGAGTTAATTTTCTTCTTAGTAGCTGGTGCAGTGCTCAAGTTTATGCACTGGTGGCAACTACGCAGAAGACCGTACTAAATAAATAAAACAGATATACAGATATTAATATATATAGTGTCTATAACACCAAGATATAAATGAACAGCTATATAGGGTGAGTGAAAATCTCCCCGAGTGAAGTTACAGTTGTGATTTAGGCAGTATTATCTAGGCTGAGATATTAAAAGTCCACCACTTCGCGAGCACCTCCTGCTGCCACCGGGCGCCAGCAGCTGAACAACTGTCCGGTACAGTACCAGACGCTAATAACGTGCCATCTCAGGGAGCAGGACAAAAAAAGAAACAGAAATCCGGGGTCGAGCAAGGTCCAAAAAAATCAGGCACAACAGTGACAGAAGAAAAGGGACCTGCATCTGCTGCCTCCAGCCCAGCGTGCCAGCACCACGATCTCTGGGACACGGGCTCCTGGCACAGAGCCACAGTGCCGAAGCTGGAGCTGTCTGCTGTGAGACCTTATGGATCAACACATGAAGGCAGGATTTCGCCCCAGTGCGTCAGAGGAAACCAGGGGAGCTATTCCAGTGACTGGAAACATCAGCTTTAGCATGGCAAGACAGCAAGAACGCCACGTAGGGACAGACAAGGAGAGATCTCATCCGAGCACGAGCAGAAGCCATGGGGTAGGGGTGGCCCCAGGACAGCGGTGGCCATTCCCAAGGGATTCTTACAGCCAGGACCACATCCAAGGGCCAGATGCAAAATGATGGGGCGATTCTGGTAGCTGTATTAAAACGATGTCTTCCTTTGAATCACTTTAATTCTGTGGTCAGCTTGATAATACAAACACATCATAGTAAGCCTGTGGTCTTAATACTTTAATATGCTGCCAACAGAACTGGACAATCTCTTTAATCTTTTGACCACGTGTGTGCAGTACAGATTTCAGTAATATGAAACTAAGTTATATGTACGCAGGCAAACATCTGCATTACTTAGCTGCTTTTCCCTATTCCGCCAGGGACAGAGTTACTTAACATTGCTTTTTTTCTCCTCTCCCCCCTCCCCAGCCTCCTCCCAGCCTGTTCAGGGAGGCCAAGCAAGACATTTTCCTTTTCTGCGTACTTGAAGTATTTGGCATCTGTTTGTATTGTTGCAAATGCTGAGATAAACTTCTAGGCTCCCTTCCCAAAGCGCCTGGAAGGAAACAATTGACACATACTCTCAATGCGCTAGGTTTCTGAGACATTTCCTACTCACCGGGGTAACGCAGCCTTTCCCATGAGAACCACTGGCTACAAACGGCAATAACGCCCGATAAATGTAATGTGCCACGCACGCACCACGCTGTCATCCTACAGCTTGGTGGAGGATGGGAAGTGAAGAGCCACAGGCTAAACTTCTCCTGGGAATGCAGGTCCCGCTCGGCCACAAGTATCTCTTGTACACCCAACACGGGCCAGCGGCCAGGTCCCCCCCATGGCCCCTCCGGCACTCACAGCCTTGTCTGGGGGCTGCTCCCACCACCTTCCCGCTCCCCACCAGGAAAACGGCCAGCCTCCATGCACGTCTCATTCGTTTTCAGAGCTGTTTTGGTTGACCAGAGGCGTGCATTTCACAACACGCATACCCCATAGGTAAGGCGGACAGCAAGACCTGCAGGTGAAAGTAGCACCTCTCTTGTTCTGAAGGACAGGTGGGGTCGTGGCTTCCTCAAATTCACACCTGCCGCAGCTGAAACTTTTGAAGTTAGCTCCTTGTGCCTGAGGAGAAACCCTACTGCACACCAAATTCAGAGGAAAATTGTTTCTTCTGATTATTAATAGAGCAAGAAGTAGTCGTCATCAGAGAGGTATTTCTCCCCCGGAAAAATTTTGGTTGAAACCACATCTTTTGATTTATTAAGAGCTATTAAAGAATAGTAGCTTATGATTCAGAGTCCAGATTTAGAGCCTGGGCACAGGAGACTCCCTGAGTCACTTTTTTCTGGTGAAAACCCACTCATGCATTACCAAACTAAAGTTCTTAAAACGCAGCCTTCCCTCCCCTGACTGCAAGAGTATCTGTTCACCTCCCATCTCCATCCTGGCCCAGCATATGGTCTTGTTGACATCCTGGGAACAAAACTACCTGGGTCTGCAGCCGTGCCTGCTGCACAAGCTCAGGTGCTGAGCCCAGCAGTGCCCTGACAGCGTGCACGGGAGCAAGCAGCTCCAGCCACACTGCCTCAGCGTGCCAGGCCCCCGAGCATCTGTCTCGACACAGAGCCATGTCATTTCTTTTCTGAGTTATCCCAGTAAGGAAATGTGGGGGGTTAAAGAAACGCAAACATAGGAGGGAAAAAAGCGAAAACAATAACAGTCACTATTATTAAAAAAAAATAAAACCAGTAAGAAATCTGCAGGCTTGAAGTTGCCTGACCTGGTAGAATTAGTTCCTTAGTTATTATATATATATATATCTCTATATAAAATATGTTTATATATAAAATTAGTAGCCAAATTTGCATTAGCATGGCCTGATCACCAGCTACATACAGAATCCTGGTCTCCTTTCAGGTGCTCCCTCCCCGTCACCCACTGAGGCTTGCAGAAATTTCTCAGCAGGAAAAGCCAGGACACATCACACCCAGCCGGTTCCTATACCTTTACACCTGTAATTCTGTCCAGGTGTTTTTGTAGTCACTGTGGCTGGAAGCTTCAGCAGCCTGTTGGTGAGGATCCTTTTCTGCCCAAGGAAGGAAGGGGGGCAACTGTTTCAGGACCGAGAGACAGGGTGTACATGCAGCATGTGCCATGAGGAGCTGCCCTGTCCACTTCTACGTGAGGGGGAGGGCAGGTGGGGAAGACCCAGGACCAGCCTGGCATCCTCCACTTCGGATCCACTCAAGAACAGATGATGAAGAGAGCTTGGGATCTGCATGCACGAGGAGTGTGCTGGGAGCAGGGGAATTACTCTCTACACAGTCATGTCAGCCCCAAACTGGACATCCCACAGCCTGACAAGCATGAGCCATCTATATTTTTCAAACCATGGAGTTATTCATGCTACAATACAAGCGGCAAATGACAAAACCCCCCAATATTTATATGGAGAGAAATCCATAGTTCAAGTGGTGTTTCCCAAACTGGTTCTGAAACCATATTTGCCTTCAAGAGTGTTATCACCTCCTACCACGCCCTTGGTAAAAAAACAGTTCCTCCCAGAAGACTCATATGGAGTAGACCCAATGTGTGACGCACTTCTGGAGAGCTGGAGAGCTCAGGTTTCTCACAAGTTTGAATTTAGGTGATTCTGGGGAGCTTCATCGTGCAACAAGAGTCTTTCCACAAAGCCTTTTGCATTGTATACTTCAACACATACATTGAATAGGTGATCAGTGGCCACAGTGGTAATCCCAAGCGTAGGGTACTACCAGAAAATCTGAGTTACATGACATGCAAACTGAAATCATAGCCTTAGCATGGGGGGAGGGAAAGAAAAAAAAAAAAAAAAAAAAAAAAAGAAATGGTAAATCAGCAGATAGGATCAGATTATCTAGGTGTGGTGATACCTTGTGTGCCAGAGGTCTCAGCATTCACCTGGACACTGAGCTGAGTCTACAGCTTTCTGCAACCTTAGCGCATGACCAAGTGCAGACTTTAAACCTGACACTGCGTACAACTGAAATTGTTTTTTCACTGCAGATACCCACAGCCAAACGAACAAGCGGAAAGACATCACATTATTTATGATCCTCTTCATTTTTAAGCACTAATTCTTTTCAGAAAATGGTGACAGCAGAATGGCTTTTGCTTAGCAAAAACAAAACTTGGTCATTTGAAGAAAGGAGCTGAAATTTACAGGATCAAAGGATAAAGTCTGCCCAGTGCATAACATCTAAGAAGGAATCCCTTCCACATGACCTGGGTTGCTGAGACTTACAGCCTGGTCAGACTAGCCAGCCCATAAGGAATCTCAGACTGGCAACTTAGGAGGAAACAAGATCAAATCCTAACATTTAAAATTTATAAAGCAATGAAAATGAGCAGAGCATTAGTAACTTTCACCTGGCCCTTGGTTTTACTTTCAAAGCTCCTTTCCAAAGAACAGGGAGAGTTGCATTAAACCCAATCAGGCTTGGACAGGCTCATGTGGTTGTGATAGGCATGTCTACACAGCCAACCTCTTTCTCCACAAGCTCTGGCCACTTGCACCCATCAGCCGCATGTACCCAGGCACTCAGAGAAGACTGGGACAGGTATTTCAGGCTGCCTAAACGTAGGGCTTTGCTGGGAACACCCCAGCCATTGAACTTCAGGGCACAGCTGACCTACAGCAAGACCCAGGCAGGTAAAGGTGTGCCCTCCTCTGCCCAGCTATCAGTCTCACGCCTGGATGGAACTGAAACCCAGCATACCCTCAGAGCAGGGAAGCTTTACTGATTGATGTGGCTTCTGACACATCCCAGAAACATGTGGCTTTCACTTCCACCGCTAACACGCTAACGAGTGCTAGCCCGATGCAACTTGCTCCATCCCCATGTATTTAGGAACCTGCACGCACCACAGCTCTGAAGTCACACGAGACGGGCAGGGGATGCAGCCCACCACATGCTCTGCCAGCAGATGACAGCACGGCATGGCACACCTTTGTGGCCAAGGAGAAGGTGTCAGCAGACTGCCAAGCAGACAGCAAGACATGGCACCAGCCAACACGCTGCTGGGATTGTCGTCAGGCTGGTGCAGCTTGTAGCGGCTGCTTTTCAGACCCGGGGGCGGCAGCAGAAGGGTACTTCTTATGTTGTGTGAGAATCATAGGAAATAAATGACATAAAAAGCTGAAGCCCCAGAAGGACAAATAAATCATAGGGATGATCTATTTTGAAGTGAAAGATACTAAAAGTAGCAATAAGCAAGTCCCAAACTAAGCCCTGCTTAGTTTCAAATCAGCTCAAGAAATAAGAACAAAAGGCCACGCCGTCACGTGCCCAGCACCCTTAACTCTCCCTGAGTTTTAAGAGGTGCTGGCGCTGGCAGAGGAGCGGGCGCAGGTCCTTCACCCCGACCGGCTCCACCACGCAGACCGTGGCTGTCACCCTGCACACCCGGGATGGGGCGCACAGCCGGTACGACACCCCGCTTCAGAGAACCGCTGGCACCAGTGGAACAGAAACAACTCTCCCAGTCCTTCCCGTACAACCAACCACATCTCACCTAAAAATTTTCCAGGGGTGATCAGAAAGACCCTTTGTTTCCACACAGATGAAAACACAGGCCCCAAAATCAACAGGCAAATGGGAACGTTTTCAGTGATGCATGAGGAAGATGTAAATTCTGGGTAGGAAAACAGACACAGCAATTCACAAGACCTGTCAGAGAACGTGGCTGGTTCATGCATGAGGAACAAGGAAGATGATGACTCCCCCTAGCACCGTGTAAGAGCTAAGTACTATTCCCATTCACACATATGAACGCAGACACAGAAGCTCAAAAGAAAACAAAACCAAACCATATCCAAGTCTCTAGACGGGCTGGCCAGGCATACTCCCAGGCTCACCACTCTGTCCCCACAGGGTTTTCAGAACATCCTCATACTCAAGTGACTGATTTGCCATGTGAATAAAAACTTACTGATCAGGTGAGCAGCAGCAGGATTTATTGAGTACTTCAGTTGTTGAAATCTCGATGAGATCTAGACAAGCTAACACAATAGTTGAGATAAAGTGCATTCAAGTCCCTCCTTTTCCCCACAGCAAAATAGCAGAAACCACAGTTGAGCAGCAGAGCCACAGAAAAGACGCCTCTCCCTCCAAAAAGAGCCTGCACCACTGGAACAGGCTCAGCTCTTTGTGTCACAGTATGGATCTTCGTGGTGCAGAAACATGCCCTTATGTCTTACTGTGGTGATGCTTGGGTACAAAATCACCTCTCTGTAAGAGGTTCCCACGAAGGGAACCCCAAGGTCTTTGGAGGGACTGAGCGCAGACCACCACAGGACCAGCAACAGCAGCGGATGGATGCCTACAGCTGGACAAAGGATGCTGGATAAGGGACTGGCTGAGAGAAGCAGAAGAAATCACATCTGTATGGAAAAGTCTGGAATCAAGGTAGCTGAAAAAAAGGTGAGATGAGGAAGAGCCTCTGGCAGAAGGGCCTTTAAAACAACAGTAGTATGCAAGAAACTACTTCTTCCACGGTACGTGGCAACTAGCCAAAGAAAAGGGTCAGTGTCAATCCATCAGCTGATGGGACCAATTACTTGTAAAAGGACAACCATAAGGTTGAGTAGGGGGTTCACAACCTAGACAGATGCAGTAAAGGGCAAAAAAGAAAACAGAGGCTCCAAGAGAGACAACACCCACGTTACTATGCTACTGAAACATGACATAGGAAGGGATAAGATTAGAAACAACAGGGCACTCTTCAATTCTGCCAGCTCTGACAGAAGAACCCCAAATTCACGGCTAAGATGAACGTATTTGAGAGAGGACTCAGCATCAGCAATGAAGATGCAGTCACTTAACTGAGCAGGGAACTTGTCCGAAGATCCTTTTACATATTCATATTACATATGTGCGGTCCTTTACTAAAATCACTACAAGGGGCAGGGAAGACAGCACGTAAATTGGTCATTTTTTTCTTCTTTTGTAACATCGAGCTTCTAGAACATCACTATCTTCACAAGGTCAGTTTAATCTTTACGTAAATGACCTCTGCAGTCTTCAAAAGGTTCCCACGTAACATCACTATAGTTAGCCAGAAGGAAAGTCTTCCTAGCCATCTGTCTAAAGCTCACGCTTCTCAATTTCAAACGTACGCTGGCTCGCTACCCATCAATGACCCTGCCTTGAACCGCCAGATTCCTAACAAGATTCAGAGGCCGCTCCAGCAAAGCATATTTAAAAGCTGTGTTAGCACTGTGCCCCAAAGAACAGGTTGGCTCTAAAAGACAGAGCTCACAAAGTGAAGCCAAGAATATTTCCAACCAAAAAGAAAATGAGAAAATGAAATTAGGTCATCATTTGACTTCTTGAGGATCCTACAAACCCCATTTGTTTAGGAGGAGCAGACTGAGTCGGTCACCAAAAACTACACCAGGAATTGCTAGGAAATGATCAGAATACAAACCCCAGAAGACACACGCCGATGACAGCTATAAGGCACCGCTCCATGACAGGAAAATCTAAGGACGTTGGCAATGAATTAACGGTGGACATTGTTTAGATAGAACAATAAACATGTGTTTGGGGTATTCTCACTGGGCTTTATATAAGCCATTGTGAGAGTCTTACCCACAACCCCATAAGCTGCTTTTCTTTCCCTCTTCTTTGGAGCTGTGAGAGGTTACAGAAGCCACCGAACCTGTCCTGCTGTGATCTGATCTAATCTGGCCAACACTGCCTGGATTCCAGGAATGAAAAGAAAGACTTTAAAAATGCACAGCTCTAGGGAACAGGGCAGAGGAGGGGAGCCATGCTGGACTGCTTAATTTTCATGCCAAGCTGATGGGAATCACGATACCTTCAGATTTTCTGGCACCCGCCTCTAGCACCGAGTTCCTTTGCAATTATGTCCGCTTCCCAAATGACCACCCAAAAGAGCCCATCTTGGCTGAAAATCTTGGCCTCATTTTCTGTATTTCCATCTCATTAATTACCAAGGCTGACTAAACGAACACCAAGCAGGGCACTATCAATTCACAGATGCAGGTAGGTTTTAGACCACCCTCCAACATAAGTAAAAGCTGTGGTATAATGAGTACGGCATCCAGGCACTGCTCCTGTTTCAGAGAAAGAACCTCAAGCTGCTTTTGAGGTACCAGAGGTTGGCTGCTGCTTTGCCACTTGTGCACAAGCAACAGCAAGGCACACCGCTGAAATCTGCCCTCTAAACCCTGAAGCAAACACCGCGGTCCTTTGCGAGCCTAAACTCCTAATCACCACCAGCAACTGCACGAAGCAGCACATTGTCCAACGCCTGAAGAACAAACAGCAAAGGCCTGGGCACAGCTTAGCAACAAAGCCAAGACATCCAACTGCAACATGCCAGGCAGAGATGTGCCTAAACCGCCATCCTGTTTCCTAGGGTTCGCAAAGTGCCAGGCAGCTCACAGCGAGTTCCCCTAACTGCCCAACCCTGCAGCACCGCAGCACGAGACAGAAAAGCAGCCCTGCCGCAAGCAAACCTCGGGTCCAAGGCTGCAGTTAGAATCATGTACCTAGAGGCTGCGGTGCATTTTACGAAAGGCAGAAGGCGGCCAAAGCACCCGAGTTTCCTGCGTTCCTTCTCAGACTCTTTTCACTGCTAAGGAAGTTCTCCCAGTGCTGTGCAACCAGACCAGGAATATCACCCAAAGGAAAGGACAGGACAGACCTTCACAATGGCTGAGGCGATGCCCAAACTGGCACACAGACTGGGCTTATCTTAGCAAACTGTGGAACCAGCCCTAATGTCAGTTTCCAGATTAAGCCCAGCTCTACTAGTTCTGGGTGTGCAGATGACAGAAGGAAGGACACTCCTGTAGCCCCTGGCCACATGAAGGCTGGGACTGCTGGACCTGGCCAAGCTTGAAGGAACCCAACCCTGCCACAGGGTCAGGTTTCTTCCACTTTGTGCCTCAATACCTTTCCCTGTTTGCCTGTCATTTATCTTCACTTCTTCTCTCTGCCTTGATTTATGCTATGGAGTAGGTCTCTTAAAAATCCGTCCATTCAAAACCACGACAGAGTTTGCTCAATACAGCCAAACACAGCAAATGCTGGCACAACATGTTTTACAGCTGCAGCTGGGCTTCCCCCATACATTTTGTGTTACCTTTTGATTTCAAATGTCCCAGAAAAATTCAGGAAGGGAAACCAGCACACCTGGGGCTCACATGTGAAGACTGAGCAAAGGCTGTATTGGTTCTTCCATCTCCACGCTGAAGTGCCATATCCAGTATTACTGTACCTTAACAAAACGAGCTGTTGGGCAGAGGAAGGTGGGAGAAGACAGTCAAACAAGACTAGACTGGGATCCGAACTGAAACAACCCAGGAGAGGACCAAAGCATCACATAACCAGTAGGTGTGCAACTACAAGACCAGCCTGTGCGCACACTGATGCGGGACAGCATCGACAGCAACTGAAGCGCAACAGATGAGAACACTTCAAAAATGACCTTTGCAGAGTCATTTCCAGGAGCACCCCGAGACACAGAGGCCCATGGCCCTGGACTGGGAGGCCCTGCATTGCCCAAGCACCTGCCCTCTCTTGGTAGGGAGCAGCAGCTTCAGGATGGCCCCAAGAACTAAACACATCCACATCACTTGATCCCATCACAGGCTGTAAGGTCCCACCCAAGGGCCACCGTTCTAATTAGCACAGCCCTCGGCAAAATTAGTTTCACCGCCAGGTGAGAGAGCTGACGATTGTCTCAGCCCATCAGAGACAGAAAAAGGCCAGTCGCTGTCAGAATGGTACAGAAACACCTCCCTTCACTGCCACGTACCTCACACTCCTAGCCAGTGTCAGTGCAAAACTTATCATCACTTAAAAGAAAACACAATCTTTCCTTTGCAACGGGCAAACCACATCACATATTGACTCAGCTGTTCTGACAACATTTTCTGGATTTCTCCTGCGTGCGCAGCCAACTTATCACTACCTTATGTAAAGTCGGTTTATCATCATCTGAACTTGGATTGCAGATTTTCTCACAGACCCTGGAGTAGGCGGGCATCAACAACTTCCCACACAACCCCGGCGACTTCACAGCTCATGCTGAGCCCTGACAGCAGATGAAAGACACCTGCAATGACCAGAACGATATCCCGTGCCACGACGGGGAAGACAGACACCCGCTGGAAATTGCCAGTAGTAAGCGCACTCACAGATTTACTAGCAGCAAGCTAACAAACGACTGCAAACTGATATTATCTTACTAACAAAAATTTCTGAACAAGCCGCTTCTTGAGCAATTCCTATTTCGCAGACCTTGCAGCATTTGTACTATCGACTTACTTAATCCTTGCTCACAAAAACCGCTCCCAACTTTTCCATAGGGATTTACCGTATTATCAAAAGTCTGCAGTGAAGTCACAGCACTAGACCTTTTCATTTCCAGCAAGCCAGTTAACAGCGCATTTCAGCATCCTGCAAAGTGTCACGGGGAATTAAAGCTGGGGAGAAGCTCATCTGAAATCTTTCATCCAGATATTTCGAAGCTGAAAAGATCCAAACTACCTGTCTTGTTTTCACTGACTGTGTGGGGCAGCATTCAGACCCCAAGCTGGGCCTGGTGCTCCCAAGTCGTGCCAGCTGCTGCGAAAAGGCAGTGCCCGCGTCCCCATCGTTTTCCTTTTGCACAAGCAAAGCCTGACTCAGTTTCACCAAAGCAAAATGCAGCCTACTCTACCTCCACGCATAAAGTAAAGGTACCAAAGAATATCAGCAAAGTACATTCCGTGCTGAGGTTTTAGCCGGTTAATTTTTTTAGTGGTATTTATTTCAGAAGGAATTAAAAACTCTGATATGAAACAGGTCTTCTGGTTATTTCTGGAAATGGAGAAGGCCTGTCTACAGTCATTGATCAAAAACTGAGGGCGGGGATGAGAGAAGAAAACAAAGCTCATCTCTCCCACCTTCTGCCTGCTCTTAATAAAGGTAAAGATTTTCACAGTTATCTTTACCCTTTCAACCTCTCTCCTCATTAATCCAACCATCAAGTAATAATCTTAGGCTTACGGCATCACACAGCTTTCTACCAGCAAAGCGCAATGACACAACAGGGTCAGGAATAGAAAGCAAGGAGGAGGGAAGTGTGGGAAGCAGACACCTAAAATGGAAAAAGCAGTTACAGAAAGCTGTTATAAAATCCCTGGTTTAGGCTCTCTCTATAGTAAATACCATAAAGACAACAGGATCTGTGAAAAAGTTTCTGCCGTAAGAGCATTTTTTCCTGAATTCCCCCCTACAACAGTGGTATCTAAGAGGTAATTTACTTCGCTAATCGATTGAAAGGCAGGACAAAGCACCTTGACGGGGGTGCTGGTCCCTGCTGCTAACGCAGCAGCCAGAGCACCCCTTGGGTTTTCAGCAACAGCACTGTCAGCCCTGGCACCCAGCACCCTCCGCCCCGCCACGAAGCCAGGGCAGCAGCAAGCCGAGGGGGAAGTTACGCTTAGAGAGCCAAGAATACCTTATCTCAAAGGATAAGGTGGAGCTTTACTTTTCCCCTCTTGCAAAATTGGTTATTAAGTAATCTGTTTATGTCACACATACCAGCACTCCTAACAGTGGCATTAAAGCAACATGTCCTTAACCCTCAAGGAAAGGAACGAGCAGTGCTCTAAATGAATGGGAATGGTTTTCTCGCACAGGAAGGTTCAGCTTAGGGCAGCGCCTCTTCCCCACTCCCCCTGAGAAAGCCAACGTTTCTGCATTGCTTTCCTTCCAGCTGGACCCGGGCAGATTCCTCGCCTCACCAAGTCACGTTTCTGGGCGCTCACGTGCCACATCAGTGACAGCCAGCACCGCAGCTCTTCCTACCCCACAGGCACCGAGCTAGCCGACGGAGCCCTCCTGATACAGACACAGCAGGGGGCTGAGCTGGGGTGCCGTAATTCTCCCATGTCAACAGCTGATGTCACTCATAAAACAGCAACACATTCCAACACAGGACCAGACTGAGGTGACATCTTAGAGAAACATTAAATGATCTCTGGAAACTAGCCCAAAGGAACGGCCTTTTTGGCAGGTATGTATAGTTTCTATTAACACTACATTTACTCAGCAAGGGCATGACCGACCATTGCCCCAAGCTGAACATGTCGCAACATCCAACGGACCAGAAATGCCCGTTTTTCCCCCTCCTTAAACAGCAAAGTCCTTCCCTCTCCCCCACACCGCAACATAATCAAATTAGCAAGTGACATGGTAATTCAGAGCTGCCGTCTCCAACTCGCAGGTGTAACGTGAGGCCATCGGGCACCAAGAAAACAACGTTGCTCTTCCTCTCTCCTCGCAAAGAGCACGCAAAACAGCGAAGCTCGAAGCCACGGCTTTAAAATTCTGTCCTCATCGGCTGGAAACCAAACCAATGCACAAGCAACACGAGCAGCCTGCTTTCTGAGCCTGTTGTAATGTCTCACAGTTGAGTCTTCCCGTTCTCTCCTGCAAACTCCAGCAGCTGGGAAATCCCCAAATCCCACCACCTGAACACCATGCTGTCAGCTTGCTTCTGATAAAAGTTGTAACTCCCCTCTCCCTAGCAGAGGGAAAAGAAAATAGTCTCCACTCTGCTCAGGGTTGTGGTGGGGTTTTTTTTCCCCTGCAAGTTTAGCGATATTAAGAGTAGCTTTAAAGAGCCTTCCTGAGAAATCTGATCGATATGAACTGCTGGGTCCAAAGAATTATTGGGAAAGGAATGGAAAGAAGGTCCAAGAGAGGCAAAGAACTTTATAAGTATGTTGTTTCCTCATGAAAGTAGGCTAAAACTAAAAACTCTCAGAAAAATAAAACGCACCTAGAGGTAACAGTCCCACTCACTGTTTCTTCTACAAAGGATGCAACTACTGAAAGCCTTTAAAAGCAGCAAGTTATAACCGTGCCGTGAAGGTGGCTGAAGTAATGGAGAGCACTTCGGAGTGAACAGCTTCAGGTCTCTAGACAAATGTTCTCCTCCCTGAACCATCCCACGTGCAGCACAGAAATCTAGCAGAGAGACTTAAAAACATCTGCACCAAGGGTCAGCTGAAGGTCTTCAACCTGATGTTTTAGCCCTTCTGTTGGATCTTAAACTGAAAGGGAGTAGATTTAGATTAGATATTGGGAAGAAGTTCTTCACCGTGAGGGCGGCGAGGTGCTGGCCCAGGCTGCCCAGAGCAGCTGTGGGTGCCCCATCCCTGGCAGTGCTCAAGGCCAGGCTGGACGGGGCTGGGAGCAGCCTGGGCTGGTGGGAGGGGTCCCTGCCTGTGGCAGGGGGGTGGGAACTGGAGGTTCTTTGAGGTCCCTTCCAGCCCAAACCATTCTGTGAATCTACGATTCGTTCTATACGTGCAGACTATGACTGTTACACAGGGTACGTGTGTGCATATTAGACAGACATGTGCATTAAGCATATTTATATACAGGACACATATCTGAGAAGGGAGTCAGACGTAGCCGAGGACATGCATAGAATCAGCTCCATTTAGGTTGGACATCTTCCCCGCTAAGGCAGATAAGATCTCCTCAAAGTGTCAAAGCCTTTAGCGATGACTTGCAGTGTGGCAATGCCCCAGATTTCCCAGGTAGGCTGTGAATTCAAGGCTGTCCCACTGCAGAAGAGTGGAGCGGCTGAGCAGCGGCTCACCAACTGCATCATTCACGCATCGTGGCACTGACAGATGCTACGGCGTCAGCAGTGGCCCCGCCACAGACGGCAGCTCCCTTTGTGATTTAGCTAGGTCATTCGCAGAAGCCTGGCGAGAACTGAGGCGCTGCCTTTAGCACGAACAAGGGAATTAGCTGGTTACACAGCTCCACGTCTCTCTGGAAGCTCAGACAAGCATCTACAGTTCTCAGAAGCCTGTCGGGTGCCATTAGAAGTACTTGTTTCACCCTCCTCTTCTTACCCCAGCAAGATGAACTGCAGCCAGTCTGGTAGCTCAGCTACATCAAATGAGGATATCAATGTGGAAACACGGAGATAAACACACCACATCGACAAATAATGCTCAAAGCATTAAGGGCAGCCCTTTTTCACAGCACCTGCAGACAGTTAGAAGGACGGTCCCGCACTGCTCTTCACAAACAGCAACTTGTATTGTATTCCTGGAGTGTCACACACAGTCAATACCCACCACACAGCATGTGGCAATATTTAAGGCAGTAAAATATAAAAAAATATTCTCTCTCTCTCCCCTCTCAAATGTTTCGGCTGTGCCAAAGGGTCAATTATTCTACAAGCAAAAGGCCAATACAAAACCCCTGTCATTCCAACCCCGCAGACAGCAAATGGCCTAATTAAACCCAACATGATGATTTATAGCTACTGAGCACAGACTGCTTCACAGAAGAGAGGAAGAAAACACAGGCTTTTTCATGGGAAGGACTCGTTTGATTTGCTGGAAGTGTTCTAATTCGTATTTCTGGAGCTTTTTTTTCTTTCATACTGCTCAGTCCTTTAGTGTCTGGTGACAATAACACGGCTGGAACCCTACCCCTTCCAAAACGTTTTCAACCAAAAAGCCACAGGCATCTGTTTGCAATTAGAGAAATCAGAATAAAACTATATATCTAAGTCAAGAGGGGAAGGACAGCACTGGGAGGTGCAATGCTGGCCTCCTTTTCCCCTTCCAGGTGGAGTATGTACTCTATCAACCTTTCCTCCTCCTTCCCCACTAGTTTATCAAGCACATGGCCAACTGATCCTCAAAAAAAAAGAGAATTTGCTGCAGATAATTCATTCCTATCAGCATAATCATTTTCCACAAACCACCTTAAACTCCTTTAAATTCCTTTTACCTTTTGGATTTCACAACATTTTTGTTTAGAAAATAAAAACACTTTCAAAGGAGTCTACTCTCTTTCTAAAAAGTGAGGAAACTGTTTGCTCTGTTAACAAAGTTCCTCTTCAAGGGAAACATTTTCTCTTTATGCCTGCTAAGCTAAAGGGATGACCCAAGCAAACATTTACTTGCTGCCTGATGTCCACCCCGACACTTGGTGCAAATTCTGCTGTTTTTTCCAGTGTGCTCCTCCACCTGTGATGCCTGCCACTGTATTCCAGCACTTCCAAGCATGGTGGTGATATGCCTGCATTGCCAAAACTATATTCACGAAGGAAAGCAAACCAAACAGCTCTGATATTTCAAAGCCACTATGCAAGACACAGCAAACAGGACTTTGCGGGGAGTGGAAACGTGTGCCTGCAGCCCGTAACATCCACTCCTGAACTGAAAAAGAGGGTTTCTTTAAAAAGCCTGTTTCGCCCCCATCAAGCTTACCAGTGTTTCGGTCAATTTTAGGGTTAATCACTCGGCAAAACAAAGGCGTCCTTCTTCTCTGATATCCGACTGTGCCATGCCAAGCTTAAACACAAACACAAACTGTGAAGGCACCCTTTCGCCCCAGCAGTCCAAGGTCTCTTACCTTCCACTTCTTCTTCGTCACATACATGCTTAAGGAAGGAAGCCCCTCTATCCAGTACCGCCTCGTCCTCCATCCTATAGTAATAGAAAAGAAAAAAGGAATGCTCAGACTTCTCCTGGAGTGAGCTACTTGAACCAGCCCAGGTCCTGGGCAGGTTAACTTGCAAGCTGCTGTTCATGTTCCTGTGGGCACTCCTGTTCTCCTTCCAGTGCCTGCTGTTCCTTCATAGAGCTCCTTTCAAACGGCGTTTGGTTTAAGCTGGCCTCATGTAGCTTGAATTCTAACCTTGAGATGACATCACTGGTGCCAGGTGTGAGAAAGGTAATCCCAGCTAGAAATCTTTGGGGTTTTTTTTTCCTGTTTCTTGTTTCTTTTTTTTTTTTTTCTCCTCTTCTCCCCTCCTCCTTTTTCCTTTTTTTGCTAAAAAGGCCGTATAGACACACATGCAAGTTTGGGACTGTCTATGCAATAGCCAAGAGTTTGTGGAATTCCAGTTTCCTTTTAAAGTCCTTCTAAAAGACTGCGACTGCAGAACCACGTACACGAGCAAGCACGCGTACTACACACAGACACACACACATGCGTTCGAGTGCACAGCGGGAGAGCAGGCTTCAGCCAGCCGCTTAATACCAGCAAAGCACACTTGTCTGTTGGGAGACAAGCTTCGTGTCACATGTTGGCCTTACAGAAATCCGACATACAAGGATTATCCCGAGACCGAGCTACAGCAAGTCAGACCGTCACAGCAGTCATTTATGTGTGTCACCCATTCATTCATCCCTCTGGGGACAGGGTTTAGTCGTTACCTGCCTTCTCCTCCCTGCTTCCTCCCACCTCTTCTCTGCTTCCCCGTGCAGAAGAGACGACTCATCCTAGACCTCTGCCATAAAAGTGGCGCTGCCCAAAACTCGTGCTGCTTTATTTCACCCACAAAATAAGACCCTGCACCCTTCCCAAGGGTTCATCTGCAAACTCGCTTTTGATAAGAAAATAAATTAAAAAGATAAAATAACCCCCCAAAAATTAAAATCTAGCGATATTAAATAATCTCCTTAGAGGCTTAAAGTCTAAGCACACATTTGCTGCTTGCTGCTGGACAGCTTTCTGTCTTAATACAACTGGAGACCTTGCTGGCAACCTGTTTCCCTACCAACGGCAAGAAACAGGCATATGCGGGTAACCATCAAACCCCAACACCTCTTCCTTTTATTCTCTAGATGGAATAGGGACAAACTAGGTACAGAAGGAGACAAAGCCTTCAAAATTTCTTCTCATCCATCCTGCTTCCACTTGCCATCCCACAAGATCCTCCCAGTGCAGTAGTAGCAAACACTTTTTAAGGGCACGTTCAGATTCAGAAAAGCATGGAACCTGAACGGATGGGCGCTGAGAAATCAGAATGTCTTAGGATATTTACCTCATGTGTCAACACCTACCTAAAGAACAACAACAAAATAATAATTCGGCCGCAAAAGAAAGTACCAGAGTGCCGGTGTTCTGCAAGCAGGAGCACGGCAGCCTCTCTCCCATCTTTGCCAAGTTTCTCTCCACCTCAAGCCCTTCACTGACGCACCACTGGCCCCATCCTGGGCTCTCAGACCACAGCTCTGCTCTCATCAATGAGTCTCAGGGATGTCACAGATAAAAAAAGAACAAAGCAGAACAGGTCAGATTCAAACCCACCAACTAAGTATGAGGAGACATGCATTTTTCATTGGGATTATCGGATGGCAGCCAACAGCACAGCACCGTACCCAGGAGCGACCGTCAGCATCGCTCCTCAGTTTAGGTCCAGTGGAGGCATTTGGGTTGAGGCCCAGCACCCCTCCACGCAGACTGCTCCTGCCCGTGCTGACTGCTGGAAGGAATTGAAGATGACGTTTCCTTGACTTGAGAAAGGCCCCGTTTCGCAAGCGGGTGCTGCCCCGCACGAAGGGGCAGGACGCGCTTCTCGCCAGCCTGGCGCACAGAGCCCCGCTTGAGCACGCAGGCAGAAGCCTTCCCCACAAGTCTCAGCTCTTCATTACGTTATTCAAGACTACCTATACTTTTTTTTCCTAAAGCAATAAAAGGGAACCTATTTCACGGATGCTCTTGCCTGTTTGCAACGGTTGTGTAGGCACACCCCGATTTTTTTTTTTTCTCTGCCCTCCTTCCCCAAAGCAGCACAGTAGCTACTTGCTATAAACACAGCTGAAAACATCTGGAACAGATGGTACTGGATTTCCAGACCAAAACACAAACCACACACCCTTTATTGCTCTGTAAAGTCCATTCTTACAGTTTCACACGCAACATGCCCCAGCAATTGCCTCCATCCCCTGAGCACCGGCACACTCGGGCTCCCCGGCATACGCCCATGCACACAAGCGCACCCACGCATCCCACAGCCCCGCTCATACACCAGCCTCCATCTTTGGCAGCATCAGAAAAGCAAGACTCATAGCAGTTGTGGGTACAGGGAAGAGGGGAAAAATAGGGCAAGGAAGGACGCAATTTCCACTGCCTGCAAGGAATATAGTGCTGAAAATTCACCAGGTGCCGTCCACCCGGTTACGATGTCTGCTCCAGTTCCCCACCACAGCAGCGCATCCTCCCAGCGTCGCCCTGCCCTGCTTGCTGCCGAGCATCCCAGGCAGCCCCTCACCAAGGGCAGCAGGAACAGACCCCGTGCTTCCCACCCACCTACTCCCCCCAAAAAAGGTATTTTTCCTCCCTTGGATCCATCTACCACATTTAACAGCTGCGCTTTCTAGCTGCAGAGTGTTGGAAAACTGCTTTGGACATATTGCAAGCCTGATGCATTCCCTGAAACACACGTAGAGCGGATCCAAAGGAGCTGGGGGGGGTTTAAAGGGCCAGGAATAGAGCCTGGGTTGCCTTGGCATGGTGCCCCGTTTCTTAATCCGCAGGAGTTTAGTGATTAGACTCCCAAGCGCCACCTCCCTTGACTTGGTCTTTTCTGCCCTTCTCAGATTACTGCAGGATTTCTTCAGGCCAACATCCAGCAAGAAAACATCCTTTATGAATTTGCACGGGGGAAATATTTCAGCCCCCTGGAATTTTTCAAGTAACACGCAAAAGGGAATTGCAAAAATTAAAAACTAACCAACCAACCATGTATCACCTGAAAAAACAAGACAATCTTCACTTGGGTCTTCAGGGGAAAACTGGCAAGAGTCTTATCAGTGACACACCACAGCAAGGAAAGGTATTTCACCATCCCGTGGAGAAGATGGACACACTGGATAAATAAAGAGTGGAAAATATTTAGGGCCTCTGAACAGACATTTTCATGCTTTGGTTTAAGTGTGGTTTACCAGCTCCTCGTAGTAAGGTAAAAAGCACAGGACATTCAGACACTTTTTATCTAGATCCCCATACTCATTACTGCTACTGCAAGGTTTTTGGAAACAAACCCGAAAAATTAATTTAAAAATATTTGGTTTCTATTTTCAGCATCTAGATCTGATCAAGTCACGTACTCTGACAGAATATACTCCGGCGAAAAAACACGAGCTGCTTCAGCAGATGTCTTCTCTGGGTTGATAACTAGATCGGACCGAACATTTTGAGAAATGCCGCTGTTCCTACAGGGTTCTAACCGGAGCCACGCACAGCCCACCTGACCCAGAGCACAGCTCAACCCCAGTTTGCAGACCAGCTCACAGAAACACTCTGCCAGGGTACTCCCGAAGAACAGGATTTCATACTAAGAGGGATCCCAGACCTCCTAATGCAGAGAAAAGTTGGTATAAAATGGGCACAATGAAGGAAATCAAATGGCAAAAAGCAGAAAACAAGATGCTCCTCTGTTCTCCAGGGAGCCGAGCACAGCCTGAGACAGGGGCGAGGATGTTTGCCTCTCGCTTCTGAGGCAAGAGCGTACTGGAGCATGGAGCGCCAGCAGGGCAAACCTGCCTCTGAAGGGTTCTGAAGGGAAGCGCTGGGGCTCAAAACAAAACACACCAAAAAAAAAAATAAAACTCCTTGTCCCCCTTGTCTCCTTCCTCTTGCTTACGCTGATCTAAGAGTCTCCGGTTTTATATAATTTTATAAATTATAGGGCTTGATATTTCATGTTTAATTTTAATATTTAATATAATTTAATAAATTGTGGGGTTGTATATTTAAATGTTTGATATTTTATGTAATTTTATTAATTATAGGGTTTAATATAATTTTTACATTTTTTAATAAATCTTTCATGCTCATTACAGCAGCGAACATTTGCCACACATCTCCAAAGTGGTGGTCTGCAGCAGCAAGTCACCTCAGCTGTCCCGTCCGGAGGCTGAGCCCTGCTGCAAGTGCCTGTCCCACTCCCTGCAAGCAGCGCCAGGAATTGGGGTGCTGCCACCCCCGGCCACACACACCCACCCACCCCGCCCCGGGGCCTCCCCTGACAGCCACCAACACCCACACCTCCTCGACAGGAGAAGAGGGGAATTAGCATTTGGTATAAATCAAGCAGAAGGGGTAATGTGGCAATGCAAGCCGCCGTGTGGGGATGCAACTGGGGCGAGCGGATAAATGCGTAACACAGCTGGGGAGCAAGAAACCGGAGCTATTACTTGCTGATAAGCTTTTACGATTCTGCCCATTTCAAACGTCTTTTGCAATCAGGAAGAAACTCCGGCAAACTCTGGACTGGAAAAAAAAAAAAAAAAAAAAAGGGAAAAAAAATTAAAAAAAGAGGGAGGAGAAAAAAAAAAAAAGACTCTGTGCCAGCTCCATGACCAAAATGGATAGCATAACGCAGAGCCCATGTGAAAGTCACATTTACAGAGCAACCCCTCTTGCAATAAGCCAGGGCACAGAGTGTGTCAACAGCTTCAGGGAGGAGAGGCTTGGGGCCACCGGGTCGCAGCGCTGTGATGCCAGCCAGCCCGCCCAGGCAGCAGCCCCAGCAGCGGGGGCTCTCGCAGGTGTCACGTCAAACCCGCGCAGTGAAGCGTGCCAGTGCCACCGCGCCTGCGCCACGGCTCTTGCAGGCAGGCGGGTGAAAGCCGTCAGTTTTCATGGGAAAGGCAAGTGAAACAAGATCTTCCCCAGCGTGCAGAATCAACCTCACCTGCTTCCCAGAGCCCAGCATCAATTACCTGTCAAGATTTTTTTTGCTTCAGAAAAATGCTACTGTCAAGTGGAGCAGGACTGCAAGGGATGGGGATGCTGGGTGGGAAATAGAGACAAAGCCAAGTAACCAGCGCACCAGGCGTCGCTGGCTAAGCCGTTTGGCAGGTCCCTCAAACCCACAAGGATTACATCCGAACCCACCCACACCCCACTCCCCCTCACCATTCACCTCCTAGACACAAAAGGAGGAAACTGTCCGGCCCACATGTCAGCTCTCCTCTTTGAGGCTTAGTTTTCATCGTTTCCAGCAGCGGAGACTCTACAGCTCCCAGCAGAACAGACAGCTGCCTCCAACAGCTTGATCTGTTTGGCCACTCCAACACCCACTACACAAAGGGCTCCTGTACCTAGAACCTCCAGTTCCCACCCCCTGCCACAGGCAGGGACACCTCCCACCAGCCCTGGCTGCTCCCAGCCCCGTCCAGCCTGGCCTTGAGCACTGCCAGGGATGGGGCACCCACAGCTGCTCTGGGCAGCCTGGGCCAGCGCCTCGCCGCCCTCACAGTGAAGAACTTCTTCCTAATATCTAATCTAAATCTATCCTCTTTCAGTTTAAAACCAATCCCCCTTGTTCTATCACTACCTCTGCCATTCCTCCCCATGCTGCTAGGAACAAACTCTGGGCGACTCCCACACACGTACCCATCAGCTCTGGTTTTACTGCTGTTAATCGTGACTAGAACTTGCCAAAACCAACGTGGCGTGGCTTGCAAGAACAGCCATGGGTCCAACCACAGATACACTCCACTCTGCTCCCCACAAGGTATAAGGGGCCTGCTCATCACAGCCCAGCTGGCATTCAGAGTTCTCCACAGGACTGAGACACATCCTTCCACCACCACCACCACCACCACCACTTGTGACAAGCAGTATCACTCAATCTTCAACAACCGATGGAACACCACAACTATCGGTAGACCCAGAGGCTCACCCAGACAGGATGCACAGGGGCTGGACCCAAGTTGACAAAAGAGCCACCACAGGCCTCCCTGCCAGTGCGAACTGGTGCCTTCACCAAGCCACCCCAAGCTGGATGCCACCAGGGTGCGGATGCGTGCCTGAATCCCAAAGACGACAAGTCAATATGCTGAACAGGCTTCTTCTGTCAACAGGCTGCAGAGGGAAGGCAAGAACTTCATTTCTTTTCTCTGCAACCTGTGAAGCATTCTGATACCCTGATGCTAGTGGCCAAGTAAACAGGAAATCAGGAAGGAGACTTGGTCCAAATTGATGCTCTCACAGCCCGTAAGCAAATGCTTGAATAAACAGACCTAAAATGACCGATTCCTTTTTAGGGGCTAGATGCGTTGTGTTTTTCTCACGTACTTGCATATGGGCTCTACCACACAGGAAAACGAGCTTCTGACTACACTCAGCACGGTCTGCTTGATGCACTTTTAGAACGCATTGCCAAATTTATCTCGGACGCATCTTCCCCTGTCAGCTCTAAAACAGCATTTATTTACATGCTTTCTCAGCAAAAGGCTGTACTCACCAGGAGCAGCAGAGGACAGAAGCCTCTGCTTTCTGCAGAAAGAACTTGTGCTGTAATATTTTTAAATCCAAACATAAAACCAGCTCCTTCCAAAATAATTCTCAATAATCAACAGGGAACTAATACCCGAGATGACTGCTTGGCAAACGCAATCGAGTAGAGCAGATGCAGAGGGACTCAGCTCGGCTCTTCCCCCTCCTGCAGACTTCTCGGCCACGTGGAGAATGCCTTTTCCTCTCTCCAGGGCAGCGTCAATCATCTCCTGTACAGAATCCTGAGACAACCACAAATGCTACAAGACCACAATCTGTAAATGCAAGCAAGGTGCTGAAGCACCTCTTTTTTTTCTGATGATGCAGGACGCGTGGGAAAAGGCTGGAAGACATACAACCTTGACAGAGCGTCGACTGCTCATTTGTTTTGGGCTGTGCTTTTCCTTTTCACAGTAGCGGCTCTTATTTTCTGGTTCCAATGAACCACCAGGACATGCCAGACCACAACACGTGCGACACAGTTGCCAATTAATTGCCCATACTGCAGCAAAACAAGGAGGAGGCAAAAAGTAAGAAAGTCTTGCAAGTCTTTGCAAGTTTATCATCTTACTACCCACTTACAAGCAACTGCACCTTCTGGAATACTCGTCAACGAGCATGTGAAAACTCAGAGGTTCACTCTGTTGGTGGCTCGTGCCTCTCAAGCATGGCAGTGCCACCAGCCCTTCATCACCCAACACTGAAGCGCACTTTTGTTGAAGGGGCTTTGGAGAAGGGATGAGCAAAAGGCAGGGGAAGGATGCCCCTCGACAGCCCACGTACATCACTGAGGCTACGCTTCCCATCTTCCCTTCCCTCGAGGTCCTTTCATGGAAGCCACCTAGGTGGGACACTACGGCACGCCCAGGGAACAAGCCGCTGGCCCAGCCTGCACGCTTTTGCACGGCGGGCAAGATCCCGGCCAGGCAAGCCCTGCTCCCGTGCCACTGCACGGCTGTGCAGACGGCACCCCCCTGCACCCAGCAGCAAGCTCTGCACACGGCTGCAAGCCTGCTCCACATTTCCTGCTACCTCACTTTTTTTTTTTTTTCTTAACCACCCTCATGCTCACTATGTTCTTGAGAACACATCATTTCAATAGGCACATTCTCCCAGTGCTTCTTTGTCCTCCAGAAGCCTCATTTCTGCGGGGCTGCCCCCCATCAGCGCTCCAGATGGTGCTTGCTGTAAGCAGCTACTTGCCTCTATGCTGCTGACCATCCATTCGATTCAAATAGTACCCCCGACAAGCAAGGCTGTGCTCCTGTCAGCAGGTTATGAAGACCCAGGGGAAACCACAAACCAAATCAGAACAGAACACAAACCTCCTCGATCCAGGTTATTTGCTCAAATGTCTCCGTGACACAGATTTCACCACAGAAAACGCTGCCCGTTCATTCAGTCATACTATGCCACGCTATGTACATTACTAACGGTGGGTTTAGTACTAACAAAATATTTTTGAAAACCGGGGGGTATGGGAGGAGGGACTTCTATTGGGTTTGGGTTTTAACAGATTCCCGATTAAGTCATCTCATTGTAGGTGAAATGTTTCCACTCTCCAGAGCTGTTCTCAGGGATTGAAATTAAGTCCCATTAGATACAAGTCTCAGTTCTTGGCTAAATCTTGTTTTCCAAACTCTTACTGACTGGAACGTCAAGACCTCTAAAGGTTTATCTCAACTCACAGGTGAAGCCTACAAAAGCACCTTCCCGAAACCAAGATAAGAATTATCTGAATTTATTTTGACAAAGTTAGTTACATCATTTGGATTTCACTTTAAATTCTCTGACAACTTCAGAAGAACTCTTCAACTTGGATCCATTCCAAACATGAAATAACTACGAGGAAAAATTATCGGGAGTAGATGAAATTGAAGCTTTCTTCCGCACAAACAATAAAGTAACATTATCAAAACACAGGGAAATACAAGGGGGATATTGGCACTTGACCCCAGGGTAGGTGTAGCAGTTGAAGCCATTGTTTTATTATGTTAGATTGCTTACCATAAAATGACACAGCTCTATAAAAACCGATTAAGTCAGCTGCCTGTTTGTTTTAATTTCCTTCTCTTAAAGGAAACCGTGGAGCCCTAACTGGAGACATACCAGCAAGGAGAAGTCCAAATCTCACTCCAGCTTAATCTGAAAATCGTGGCATCCCTTGCTTCAGCAGGACAAGGTGAACCTCTTCCAGCCAAGCAACCTGGCTCCTGACAGCTTCCACCACACCTGCCAGATTTAATGTCAGGAGAGCCAGGAAAGGGCACAGAGAGACTCTGGAAGGGATTCAAGACTGCACGTATGTAGAAGCTTTATGAGATGGGCCAACCAAGGGGAAGAAGTGATTCCGGACTGCAAGTATTATGAATAAATCTGTTTGAGGCTAACACAAACCAGACGTTTTTGTAGCTTAATTTTCTGTGAAGCATGAAATAAAAATCACAAAAAAAGTTTTCTCTAGAGGCAGAACGGTGTCAGGTTTCAAACCCACACGCAGTAGTGGATTTTTCCTAAAAATTGTTATTTCAAGACAGCCTGCAGGACCTGATTTTTTTTTCCATTTAATACCGTGACAATGTCATGTCCTGCACCATTTTTGTCAGAGTTTTATGCCTTATAGGCAACATCTTACTTGACCGTGCTTCACACATCCAACTGGCTATCCCTCTATTTTTTGTTGTTTTTTTTTTTTAAGTTTAGCATGCTAATGGAAAAAAGAACAGAGTTCAATTTTGGCACAAAAAAGTTCCTAAAATCCCCCACCCACCTGCTTCAAAACGTTTGCCTGGAAAAAAGAAAGGGGGGGGGGGGGGGGGTAGCAGATTCTTAGGAGCAGTGAAAAAACAGGAAAGCAGCAGGAGGAGAGCGTACGTTTCAGGAGCAGACTAAATGAGAAGGCTACGATGAAAAGATGACTGCAAGCCATACAGCATACATTTGCCCCACTTAAAGAAAATTAGGCAGCGTACAACAGATATTCATAATTTAGCGCATGACTTGAGGCTCAACAAACCTTAGATGAAACTTGCTCCAGAGGAGTGGTTTATGAGAGCATTTTCATGTGCTCTTCAACTAAACCCGTGTCTATTCAAAAACAATCCTGTCTGATAAAGCAGTTGCTCTTTGTTAAACCTCGTGTAAGAGCTCTTTTGGAGAAATCTGTGCCTAAGTGTATTGTGTCATAAGGCTAGGTAGCACGGGGCACGAGCTGCCTGCAATGCTACAAGCATGTATTTTGCATTGGCTCAGCGCACAGCTTCAAAACGGGTGCAAGACTTCAAAAGTACATGATAGACAGGGGATCTGTGTGTATATATATATATACACACAGACACACACCCCTATATATAAACACCTATATAAAAACATACACAGATAGATAAACCCAGACAAAGAAACAGCAACTGTGGGAAATCTCTCCAGCTGAACATTGCCTGCACAAGAGCCTCACGACCCAAGGCACAGGTAGCTGGGACCTGACACAGAGTTTCCGACCCACAAACAAGGATGTTTAAGTAGGTGTCTCAGCCTTGCCAGGCTGCCTTTTAAAAGAAAAAGGTTATCTGAAATGGGAGTTCCTCGGTTTAAGTCCATTTCCCACTCAGCAAAAGAGCAGGCAGTGTGTACAATGTGGGGTGGGGCAGCACACCCAGTGCCACCATTAACCCAGATCTGGTTTTCCCCAGGGAAAACAATCCAGCACTCTCAATCCTGACTTCCCAGCAAGCAGCTCCTGCACTCGTCCTCCCCTGTGACCTTCTTGGGGGAAAGTCTCTTCTCCTTAGCAATAACCGCCAGCACACAGAATATGCTCCCCCCTCCTTAACACAAAACATGTGAGACCAGCTCGCATCTTAATTTCACTTCTGTAATTACAGTTTGGAACTTTTCCCTTCCTTCAGGCTTCCTACTTTCAAATGCGCAACTCCAAGCTGCACGTTTTCCTCCCCATCACCTCCCCAAGCATCTCTGAGGTGCTGAAGTTGTTCTAAAAGCATCATAAAGCTGTGGACCACCGACATTAGTTATCTGGCCCGAATCAGGCTGGGTCCCAGCCAAGCGTGCAGCACAGACCGTATGCTGGCTGTATGCTTTCTGCGAGGAGGACAGGCAATACCCGATGCAGCACCAAGCTCCACTGGCAGAGGCAGAAAGCCTGGTTGTGTAAAACGTTTTGGACATATCTGAAGCAGCCAAGGGAGCTAATGCACTTTCAGCACTTCACAGAGTGCAGTCACAGCATTTCTGATCCAATCTCAGTGTTCTCAAGTGATAAGCGGTTGCACGATATGCTGGTTGCAAAAACATAATCCAGCATAAAGGATATTTTTAACATGGATAATTTCAATAATCTGCTTCAACACTCAACCTCGTAACGCAGTCCATGTGGCACAACCGAGCAGCGTCACATGAGCAGGAACTTCTCAAAGCCTACTTGTCATCAGCATCCTCATGCAGCTATGGTGGGATTGAGACACAGAGAAAGTGCATGACCGAGAATCACGAGTATGTCAAGGGTTTGACTTGATTTCCAAATAGTAGAGGCTTTGGCAAGGGGGCACATGGAGAAAAAGGAGGAGGGGAAAAAAAATAATGAAATCAATCCCTGCAAACTTTAGCTGGTACTAGATGAAAGTCCCTGTAAAATTATGTAATTTCTACAAGTTAGACAAGTTACTAAAAAGTAAGAAAGGATGTGATACCATTTGAGATTACGTCAAAAGGAGCGTGACCAGAGCACGCAGCTGTAAAACAAAGACAGAAGAGACAAAGTCGCCCAGCCCAGGCATCAGCATCCACACATAATCCAGGCGGAGGAAAGACAACTTCTCCAAAAACATTAAACTAGCAAGATAACCAGCAGGCTTTCAGAGACTTAAGCACTCCAAGCTAACCTCATCCCCACCTAAGTGACAACAGCTTGTCCAGGAAGACTTTATGCAACACAAGCTCTTCTGAAGAAGGCCACTGGCATCAGTCCCACTGCACACATAAAATGCTAATTTAATAATAGTCAATCAAAACTAATGCAGACCTGATAGCTAGAAATGCAAACAGCCAAATTCCTACCGAAATGCCCTTTTTGCCTCCACCAGCTGCACTGGGAGGGGGAAAAAAACAACCCAAAACCCAACAACAAAAAAACCCACAAACACACAAACCAGTGCAGACTCAAGATGAAGAAATAATACTTCCAGAAAGGAGGGGAGAAAAATGCAAAACCAAGTTACATTAAAGCCACCTGCGAATAAACTGAAATCAAGAAGAATTTCATCACTTCCACCAATTTAAGCTGGCCAGAACAACAGAAGAGAAAGTCCCAGCCCACAGCACCGTGAGGCCAGGGAGTCATTCTGTCTCTGAAGAATGCCAAGTGCTGAACAAAATACTGATGGTATCTGCACAAGCCCCAGGACCCAAGGGATGCTGGTGCCTTACTAATGACACCCAGGACGATCATTCAGCAGAAACAGGACTGCAAGTGGCGATTCCTTTCTGCACGGTCACAGCAGGCTCACAGTTCTATTCAAGGAGAGCAGGCTATTGCACCTTCGTATGATGAGGTTGCTGGGACAAAAATCACGTATGTTTGAACCCCAGCTATCACTAACCGGGCTTACACCCACACGCAGGGAGATTTTTCTGCTACTCCAAACTTCATGTCATGATATCAGAAGGGCAGGTTTGTATGTGGTGTTGCCAATCTTATCAAAAATATAGCTGCCACATAGCACCAATGAGCACTGGGGTAAAAGACAGGCTGGAGGAACCTCGCTGCCACAGCCACCAGCCTCACAAAAGAGCTGGTCCACCCAGTCACTCCCCCCGACAGCACCTGCAGTGAAAGCAAAAGGAGATTTCTCCACACTTTTCAGTAAGAGGGAGCGGGTCACTGGCGTATGGAGCAAAGCACCACCTTCAGCTGCCCCCTGCCCTTCCACGCGCTCAGCCGATCGAGCAACGAGGGCAATGCATTGCAGTGACCTACTTGCCACCTTGACTTCCAAGCGTGGTGCCAGCAAAGAGCAGACCAAGCCCGTGATCTTTAAACTTGGACCTGCAGACTATCAATTAGCTGTTAATAACACTTTGGCCCAGAGCAGGCAGAGGCACATGATTGCCGTTTTGCTGCGCTAGTCAGCGGACAAAGCGATAGGGGTTCCTTTGCCACTAGAACGTCAACTTCAACGGGAGGAGCATGATGCAGCATAAAAGCAGAGCGGTAGAAGCAGACAATGCATGATCCCGCATAAAGTCGATCCATTTAGAATCACCACACTCACTTTACCAGCAAAATGAGTTTGCTACTGGATTGGCATTTTGCTTCATGGGAGAGTCATGTTCTTAATTTGGTTCTAAGTGCCCTAAAGCTGGATTTACTGTATCCTCCAACCACAGCCAAGAGCACATCGTTGAACTGCTGAGCAGGCAACTCCCAAGTTTTAACAAGACTGTCCTCTAGATGACATCCATTTAAGGGCAACCCAAAATAGACTTCCTCATATCAGCCTAAAACCAGACTGAGAACAAAATAATAACCCAAGCGCTGAGAAGTAGTTTCTTGGCAGAAAGTGTTCGCACCTACTTCTTATAAACTCCTTTCCAGTGACCCACAGCCATGGAAGAACAACTTGAGGGGAAAAAACTGGTAGGGGCACAGCGATGCTGACAAGCAGCACCGCTGGCAGGAGGTCCTGGGTCCTCCAAAGAAACCTAAACACTAGTGTAAAGACTAACAAGCTTGTCCAGAAGACCAAGCAGATTTCTGCAAGAGAAGAAGAAATGGAATCTCAGTGTAGGTGTTTCTTACAGACAATGTCTGAAAAATGTCATCCACTCCAGGAGCAGGCTTAGGGAGATAAAAAAATATATTAAAAAATAAAATAAAATAAAAAAATAAAAATTCATTCTTCCAGATAGAAACAGCCTAAAAAATTAAGATCGCTTGCATTTTCCTTTACCAAAGGAAGGCTACTCATGTTAGACTCCTGCAGCACTTTTCCAGCCACTCGAGCAAGTTTGTCACTGGAATGAGTTCCTCTCACTGTATCAGCAGCTGGCTCCTCCTTGCTTCAGTAGCACAACAAAGCACTACTCCCCAAACACCAACCGCCCCGACATCCCTAGAATGTTCTCTTCAGAAAAGAGAGATTTCCCAGGTTCCTGTGCAACTCAGCCCTCTATCAGCGAGGGTTTCAATCCGTGGCATTTTAACACGAGCTAGATATATTTTAAAAATATTTTATAGCTCCCTCATTCTCTTTCCTTGCCTTCCTGAACTCTCTAAGGGTTCCTACTTCTGCCTTATGAACTCAACGCTCAAGAGCATCTTCAAGAGCCACAGCTGATGTTAACACGCTCTGCGTGATACACAGCCCGCAACAGAACAACGTGTGGGTTGCTGTTAAGTAAAGCAGGAAAATGATGTCTGGTGCCCATGACAGTCAAGTTATGAAGGTAACGGGCCAGGAACTGCGTGCCAAGACCTGACACACCAGCACACCAGACCAAGCTTCCCTGCTCATGTTGATCACCCGCTGCCTGCTTTCATCCTCTTTCTCATGTGCATCTGCCTAAAAAACTGCAGGCAACCATTCCTTGGGAAGAAACCTCAGAAAAACAACGTCTAAAAAACGGCTCAAAACAGTTGTTTGCTTTGCTAATGTATACTCATAAAGCACAGCAGGATAAAGCAATTTTACACTCCCTTGTAAGCCGGCAGGGCCAAGGAAATGTTTTACTGACCTACTGATCTTTTTTATTTTTTTAAATAAATAGAAGATGAAAAGCTTTTCTGCGGTTTGGTGTATGGGGTACAGCCACCAAGCAAGCCAGCGTGCCTGGGGATGGAGAGGACAATGCAAGGTAGCACGCGTGACCAGCACCCGCTGAGCACAACCTACCCAAAGTGGCATCACCTAGCCTCTCCGTAGCTGTCCCGATTCATCCCCGACTCGACTGAAATCCTTCCAAGCAGTATTCTTGGGTGCTGTACTTGCCTGCAAATTTCACCAGTCATCTTTAACCAGAAGCCTCCATTCCAGCAGAGAGCACAACAGTGGCCAACTCCAGCTCATTTTCAACAGCGTGGATACGAAGCTGCCTTTTGTCCTTTTGGTGATAAGGGCCTCGGTCAGCAAAAGAGATACAAGATACTCCTCGGTGACTCTGGCCGAGTCACCAGTGTCCCAGTCATCAGCCACAGGCACTTTCTTAATTAGAGGGTATAACCACTTACCACCAAACCCAGCTTGTAAAATCTTCATGTAATCGCAAATTTCTTGGAGACACCTGCTAACAAAGAACAGCTTTATGCCCAGCACCTAATTGCAACACAGCTGTTTAAAGGTAAAAGGAAAATAGTCTACGGTAATATTAAATCCCGTTATCTGCACCCGCTATCTGGCATTTTTTTATTGCTAAGTGGAATGACTGGTCCAGGAACAGAGCCAGAAAAGTCAGTCTGATACCATAGTTCAAGACTTTGTAGACATTACCGAGAATTTCAAATTAAGGGTCATATCCAGAAGCGTACCAACCTCTTCATGAAAAATGCTAGGTACCTTCACTGAGTTACTTTCAAGCCTCCACGGGAAAATACTAAGCTGTTTGTAACCCAGGAAATGCTTGTACCAGGAATACTTAATGCAAAGGTGTCTTATTCATCAATTAGAATTAAAAAGGCAGAAACAGGCTCAAGAAAGGTGGCTCCATTTGTAGAAAAGTAATTACAGAAATTTGTAGAGTTCACAGAAATCTCTATGCACTCCCGCTGTTCTCCACCACCGAAGGCTCAGAGGACATTCAGGTTACTTGCCAGGAGATATATTTTGAGCATGATGAGCTTAAGTTGTTTTTGCAATGCTTTTTAATAAATTAAGTTCTATACCTAAGGTTCAGTGAACTGCATTGGCTCTGGGCTCTTCTAGCTTGATCTTTAATTTGAGTAATTATTTTAAAAGCTGGAGACACGATCTCCTTTTATTCACTGTCTGGAGAGGATTCTGACACTCTAAGATACAGTCGGGGTTTCCACAGAGTTGTTTTGCAGTGTATTCTCTTTCAACAAAAATTATACATTGCAATTTTGGCAAAGGGAGGACGATGGGTGATCCAAACAAAACTTAGGAAATATGGAGTGTTTTTTCTTTTGCAGCAACTCCTACTGTTTCACTGATTTACTCACAGGTCCAGAGTGTCCGTCACGGATTAAACCCAGAGTGTGATGATCACAGTTACATGCCTGCTCCTTTAGCTTATACTGCAAGTAGGAATAAGGCATGAAACTGAGTAGTCAGAGCATCATGGTTGTAGTTCAGTGCCCACAATAGTCAAGGAAGGGTGCCTGGGCTTGCCTGCACTGTCAGCGAAGCATGGACCCAAGCCTGCGCTCAAGCCCAGACTTGCTCACATTCTTTCCACACTAGCAGGCTCCCAGGCTTAGCTTCGGAGAAGGTGGAAAATTCAGGGCCTACCACAAAGCCCAGCAGACCCAACTTTTCATCCTCACTGCCAGACACCAGTGAGGTCCCGCACACAGGCCAGCGCTCTCCAGCGCAGCAGCAGGAACGGGCGGCCAGTCTCAGCAGGCGCCACGCAGTGACGCTCCTAGCGTGCATTGCGGGGCTTCGAGCCGTCGGGCTCTGTACATCGAAGCCTACTTGCGAGAACCGTGCTTCAAGCACACCAGTGACTCTGCCACCCCCAAAGAGAGCTCAGTGCCATGCAGATCCCTCCTTCGCCCCACAGCCCCCTCGGACTGTCACAGTCACGCATCCCAGTGACACAAGCCATCCATTGAATGCTGCCGGGTACTCAGCCTTCATTTTACATTCAAAGCTTAGCTAAATTTTCTTCCAACGGTTCTTATCTTTTCATCCGTATAACACTCCACTTAGAAGAGCACTCTATCTTTTTCAACTGATCTATTTTCAGCTTAAAGGTTTCACAAAACTTTATTTTAGTTCTTTTTACAGTTACGCAATCTATCTACATTAAGCAGAGCAAAGCATCAGGCAGATTAATGCATTAATCAAAGGAAGCCTGCTCCAAACTGACGAGGCACATACCTTCTCTACTAAGCTAACCGAAACACTTCTTTTGTCCGACATGTCCCGACATATTCAGGACTCCGATTTACCCTAGTAAGGTGTCCAAATCCACTTCCCCAGGCACGGTTAAGTAAAACATATACCATGCCACAGAAGGCATTCTCAAAACTGGTCCAGCACGGAAGGCGTACGCTGTGGGAGACAGACCGCCTTTCCTTCTAAAACCCAGCTGCGGCTTTTCGATAGATAAACCGATCGCTCACCGTTCACAAAAGGGTAGAAAATGTCAAATGTTATTTTATCCTGAGTGAGAATCATTTACACAATTATGGGAAAATCTCTGCATATCTCGCATTCCTGTAGCAGTACTCGCTCCTAAGTGAGAATAATCTTTGCTTTCCAAGCACGTTTTGGTGATGTATGTGTCAGTAATACACTGGAGACACAAACTCACTCTGCAATGGGAAGCGTTTAAAGTTAAAACTCTGCTAACACCACCTGTCTGTTCAAGATGTGTTTTTTCAACTAAATTAGCAATGTCATCTGACAGGGCTGCAGGTGAACTCTGACTGAAAACACAATCTAGGCAGCTGGACTAGGCGATTGCTGGAGGTCCCTTCCCACTGAAATACTCTGTTGCTTTTCTAAATAAATATTCTATTCTGCAGTTTCTCTCCAACAGCACCCTGCAAGTCCCTATCAAAGAGACACTGAAGACTTTGCACTAGTCTTCCATTGATTTCCAACCCCACCCTGCAAGCAGCTTACGGTTGCAACCTAGACTTTGTTCCTACATCCCTCCAGCCCCGTTCGATCCCTTCTCTCCGCTCACCATCCTATCTCACCACACGTTTCTCCCATTCATACCATGCAGGACTCAACCCAGCACAGCATTTCAGCTCAGCCTTAAAAATCAACCAGTTGAATTGCTCCAAGGCCAGAAGTCACCTGTGCTGAAGTGCTTTGTGGGATTAAGGCAACAGCCCCATGGAAGCAAAAGTTCCATGAACCATAAGAAAGGTTGGACTCGATGATCTTAAAGGTCTTCTCCAACCTAAACGATTAGATGATTCCATGAAAGGTGCCAGAATTGGAGCCTGCTGTACCATCAGCGGCAACGTCAGCCACGCTGTTGCACCCTGGCAGCATGGTTCCAGCTTCCCAAGCTTTCCCTATGCAGCGATACAGACGCTGACTACGCTGAAACCCCATCCACCTCCGTGCCTTTCGTGAGCTTACCCCTCAGCAGCGTTACAAAGGCAGCCAGCACCGCTGCCGTAGACCACGTTCACACTGTGCCCGGGACGACGCTCCTCCACACCTCGTTATTACTCACAAACCCAGCCGAACAGATCATGAGATGTTAAAACAATTTACGTGGAACTACCCCCAGGGCAGTACAGGCTGTATTGTGCCATTAAGGCTTTGGAACGAAGCTTCGTTGGGGACATAAGAGAACAAAGTACCCATCTATTTTCTCATTGCCGTTATTGTTTCTGCCTAGAAGGACACACAGGCTGGTCTGTTGAACCAAGCTGCTGTTCTTTAGCTGTGCTGTTTGCCTGCTGAATGCACAAACTGTCAGGCATGGAAGTGATATCAGACTATTGAAATTTCACAAGATTTTAGGTAAAATCCGTTTCATGACACCAAATTTGCCAACGGTGACACCTAAACACACACGCGCAGTTCCCGTAAATGAGAAACACGCTTCCATCCCGTGCCAGCGCAGCAAAGCAGGTTTAATACCCTCAAACGCTACTTTTCCTTGAGTTACTGAGCAACTGTTTCCCAATCTCATTCTAAACACAGGGTCTTCTCATACTTTGCAACCTTGGAGAAAGACCTTTATGCTTACGAATAAGGGCTGAAGTGTTACATAGTCACAGGTACAAGAAAAGCAGTTCTCTCTTGCAATCTTCTGTTCAAGGTTAAGAGTTGAAATTAGAGACCCAGATCAGTAAACCTCCAAGAGGTGAAGTAAAAACTTGAAAAAAAGTCTTAAGGCAAAAATAATCTTCAAGCTGCACACACGAGTGAAAAAGATAGGCAAGTTCTGGCTCCACACCTACCGTAAAAAATCATTAAAACTTGCCATGTTTTGTCCAAGATAATTACTTGACATGCATGACTCCAGTCGCTGTCTTTGACTTAAGGCTACACATCTGCAGAGTCATCAAAATCAAAAAGTCTGCGTGTTTTGCTCAGAAAACAGTAGCAGAAAAAGATAAGGCTATACCACAGGAATGAACTTTAAGTGAAAAGCCAAAAATCTGTAACACAATTAAATCTCCACCAGGGAACAATCCCATAACATTTGGGGCTGTTTCATCAGTTCCACAGAGCAGCAGCAGCCACCTTGCACAGATTATCAAAAGAGGTACCATTCCCACCACTGCCCCCATAGCTCTAAGCCCAGGTTTCTACCCACAATTATTTTGTGTCCATCGCCAGGCAGATGATGGAAACATCCGAGTTCCAGATTTAGCAGTAGGAACACTCAAACAGATCAAAAACCCAAAGTTCAAAACCACCCTCATAAAAAAAAAAAAAAAAACAACAAAACTGTAGCAAAGAAATCTGTAGCTAAAGGAAATGAAAATAATAACTGAGTAAGCTGAAAAAGCAGTCCTTGAAATGGGTCTAAAAAGGAGCAACATAGGCAAACCTGCTCCAATTTATACAGAAATGCAATTTGTTTCACAGTCTCTGGCTGGATCCAAGCTTTTCTCCTCTGAAACCCAGCCAAAATAGTCACCACGGACCTTACTTTGCAGGAATAATTTGTTTAGAAGGCAAAGAAAATTATAGCTTTCATCGAGCCAACATTTTGCATTTCAGAATATTTTTAAATATTTTCATTTATTACGGTAACATTAGAATTGAACGAAGCACTTGTTATAATTATCATTAATAACAGAATAAAGTGACTTTAGTAGTCCTCAGTCTTAAAAGAAGTATTTCAAACAATTCCCACCAGCAAATAGTTCCGTACATCTTGCATCTTAAAGTGAGTCTTGAAAAACTGATCAGTGCTTACGGAAGGACAATTAAGGCTTATTTTGAGTCAGATTTAATACACAGTATTTAGCAAGCAGGCACTATATAGTAGCAGAACAGAATGACCCTGTTCCCCTATAAATGCAGTTATAGAATAAAGCTCAGGTTCGAAACACTGTGACTTGGAAGATTCCTCCCCTCCTTTTAGGGTCTCCTTAGCAGTGGTAAATACATAGATTAGCCACATCCCCTCTCTCTACACACACACACACACATATACATATTATACACACACATTTAAAAATAAAAATGCTCCTTCAATCTTTGTTTTACTTTTGCAGCAGAATTAGCACTAACAGCACCCGTTCCTGGAATTTGGATGTTGAAAGTTCATTTGAGCTGCAAATTACAAGGATTCCGATTTTGGTGATGTCAAATCATCTCTCCTGATTTTTCTGACGAGAAAAATCTGTTAAAAATAGGGCCATTTGCAATGTGCTCTGACGTGCTCGGAAGGATTGGTCATACCCAAGCAGCATGGATCACAGCTGACCATCGTATGCTATGAGTCCTGCTCCCCTTTTATTTTCACGGCTGTAAATTTGGACAGAAAGCCACAATTCCAAACCAAACAATGCCAAGGACCAAGATGTAGGTTTCTCTCATTTTTCTGCTATTCCTCCCATAAAATTCACACGCATTGTTCCCACTGACAGCCCCTGTGGCAACTTCAGAAGTTCCTTATGTGAAAAACCAGTAATTGCAGGAGAGTAATTCAAAGACATTTCTACCTCTTCAATTAATGTAATTAGGCAACTGAAAAACAAGAGGACAAACGACACCGTGGGGCATCCCGGCTCGGCAGGACATGATGCAGCCACTCTGTTTAGAAACACCTGGCACAAGGGACAGCCCGCACAGCTAGCACGCAGTCCCGCACTAAGTGCATTATTCCATAGGGGATATCTCATCATAACGAATATCACACACTCGTTTCCACAGCTTAACAGTTAACTCCACATCACAGCATCTTCGAGCTCATTCTCCCTGCAAGTTTTTACCTGAAAGACTATGGCGACTCCAGGAAGCCACTATTCGATAAGGGTGCCACCAAGGTCTAGAGGGACGATGGCAGAGGTTTACCTGAGAGCAAGCACCCCGGCAGGCTACGGCAAGATTTAACTGATTATTTTTAAAGTTCTGTAGCTTTTTAGTTATGCCACAGGCTGTTTGGGTGCCGTCATTGTCTTCAACGCTGTCCAACAGCAATAAAAAGCATTCCTGCCTCAAAACTGCACACAATCCTGAGCAAACTCGGGTAGAAAGGAGATGCTATGGCAACTCCAAGTGCAAGGGCAGGGGGGCAGAAGCATTGCTTTGAACGGCTGCAGGACTCCGCTGCACCCTTGGTAATTTTACTGCTGAATTTTCATTTCAAGCCACCCAGTGAAAGATAGTTCAGAGCAAGACCTCTGCCTCCCCATTTAAGTTTTGTTCTTTAGAGGGAGCATAAAAGAGAAGCTTTCCTTCCACCCCAAGTAGCACGATGACACAGACGTGCTCCTTTATCAATATTAACTGTAAACTGCTATTACTGGCTTTTGAAAGAGCACTCCCTTTTGAGCCTTCTAAATGCATTTGAAGCTGGAAGCAGCTAATTGACTTCGAACGAGAAAACCTGACGGTAGTTATCAGAATGCTTTTAATTTGCTCAAAGCAAGAGTTCAAATTCTAAACCTAATGCACAAAGTGTATGAAAGGCAGGTCGCTGGCGCCTGACAAGGATGCTATCTCACTAAGGCAGTGAAGTCATTTTTACCAGCACCACAGAGGAAACAACCCGATGCCACAGCACCAGAGTCAGAACACTGCCAACGCTGTTCGCAACAAGGCATCCTTAAGTCCTCTGGTGCTCCCAACCCAGAAGAAGGAATCCGAGGACAAACCAGTAAAAGCTCTGCTATTTTTGAGAGCGACACATATAACAGCGTCATCAAATTTTAAAAATGAAAAAATAAAAATCCAAAGGCTACCAAATCCATGCTAACAAACAAGCACGTAGGCACATAGTAGTATCCCTTTCTGTACCCAGGGGAATAAGTGTTTTCACACATCCACCCTCCCGCAGCAGCTATTCCACCCCGTGTATCTTTGCTCAGCCAAGGCAACACCTTGCCTTTGCAACCGCTTCTCTCCGGCGGGACAGAATCTCCAACTCTTAAGAACTGCAACCTGGAAACAGCTGTTTGCAGACTTATTGGCAGAAAAAATAAACCTAGTTTTCCTCTTTGCTCTCTCGCGCAGCAATTTTCATTCACAACCTTGCCCAAAACACCTTCCAGCTTGTTATCTACTATGGGTCTTCAAGGTAGCAGTGCAGTTAAAAATCCTTCAGACAGAAACACAAACGGCTTCTGCATTGCTGCTGGAAGAACTCTCGTGTACATGAGCAAGGCGCCCTCTCTGATAAGTAGGGAGATGAGAAAACAATAGGAGTTACGGATTTTCCCTTCTCACAAGGACGATTTTCTCTGAACTGCATTTTGTGGACGAATTCAACCTTTTCTTATCAGCATAAGACATCAGTAACTGAAGCATTTGCCCTACATCCACTGCAGGACTGTGAAAGCACGTTTTGAAAGCTCCTCCACAAACCTCCTTTCACAAACCCACTGCAAGGAATGCCACGATATAACGCCGGTACACAAAGGTGTTTTCTGACTGCGGAAAAGTTTCAAGATTTCAGATCCTAACATGGAAGCTTAAAGGAAAAATCTTCAGAGTTACAAGCTGCAGACCTCACTGGGAGCTGAATGGATGTCTACAGGGTGTTAAACTTGCTAGGAATGCCCTGTGCACACAATGACAACTTCATCCCTCCTCCCCTCGGGGGAAAAAAAAAAGAATAAAAAGAAAAAAATGAGCCCGTAATTCCTTCTCACCCCACTTTCAACTCTGGACAGCAGCAACACGCCACGCTGCCAGTTCCTCCCAGGTTATCGGCCACTCCTCCACAGTTGCCAGCCCCTTAAAAGTCTTGGAAACGCAGCTCACAATAGCCTCTTCCTTCAAGCCCAGCCACCGCTTTTACACCCATGAAGTTCACACTCGGCAGAAATAAGGGATGAGTTACAAGCAAATCCTTCCCGTGATGTTTGGCGTGGATTTTTTTTAAACTTAAAAATATAGGCTTATTTCACATTTGCATCTAATGGGGGGGGGGGGGAGTAATCACAGAAAAAGCATCGCTGGAGATTGTCCCAGCGCTGGCCCTTCAGATCACACTGGCACTCAGGCAGGTGAAGTTACTGAGAAATAAAACCAGTGGCTGAAATAAAGCCTTGCAAAGCTGAACACTGTGACCTCCTGGCATGACAGGAGTCACCAGGAAAGGGCTTTCAGCGCTGGCTTCGGCGCTCTGCAGCGGGCAGGAGGGGGGGGCACACACCAACAAGTTCACACACACGCCAGCGTGTGAGCAGGAGCATGCATACTTGCGGGAGAAAACAACCCAATTAATCACTCTGCATATGATGGGAAAGTATTATGACAAAATTAAAAGTTGTTGTGAAAGGGTTGCCCGGGGTTTGGGAGCCTTACGGGGCTGGGGGGTTGGTTGGGGGGGCAGGAGTGTCTCTGTACCCTGCTCTTAACACACAGACAATTTCCTTTTGGTTATCAACCAAAATAAGAACCAGGCATATTCCCGCAGACTATCACATCAGCAATTCCTAAGTAGAAAATTCTATTCACACACACAATACGCGACTCTGCGTACCTTAAGACCAGCTAGCCAAATTTATTTTTTTTTAATGGAAAATACGTACGTTTCAGGAATAACCAGAACGACAAAGGCACCCAGCAGCTAGCAGCCTGAGCTCAAAGTCGCGCTCGATGCACAGTAAACCGCACCTCCCCAAAACAAAACAAAAAAAAAAAAAACAAAACCAAAAAAAAGCAAGTATCCCCAGTCCGCAGAGCGTTCTCCATCGGAGCTGCTGCTCTTGGGATGGGCCCCAGGGCCCAAACTTTGTGGCGATTTACACACCTCACCCTACTTAGGGGGGCAGCTCTGCGGGACGATGGCCCATGGCACCGTGCCCACGCCGCGGGGCTGCGGGCGCACGCGAGGCCACCGGCTCTCCCGAGCGCGCGGAGGGGATGCGCTGCTACCAAAGGAGAAATCCCTCAAAACTCATTTCGTCAGGCAGAAAACCAAGCCAGCGCGAGGTAGGGACAAAAGGCTGCTTGAAGGCTGGTGTCCGTGCCCCGCTCCAGCCAGCCGCCGTGCCCGGCGGGCAACTCGCCCGCGGCGCGGAGCTGGTCCGGGCGAGGGGATATCCCGTACGGCCGGTACCGGGCAGAACGTGAAGGGACTCGGGAGGAAACAGGATTTCCCTGGAACCGGCCGCCGCCGGTGGCTACCGAGCATCGGACTCGAACCATCCAAGGAAAGTTTTTCGGCACCGTTAAAGTTGGCACCAAGCGGGGAACGCCGGAGCGCGGCCGGCGGGGCAAAACCGGCAGGAAGGCGGAGAGCCCGCGGTGCCCCCGCGGCAGGGAGAGACCCCCGTGCCGGGGAAGCTCCCGGCGCCCCGCGGCAGGGAGAGACCCCCCAGTACCCCCGGCGGCGGGGAGAGACGCCGGTGCCGGGAAAGCCCCCAGACCCCCGCGGCGCGGAGAGTCCCCGGTGCCGGGAGAGCCCCCGGTGCCCTGCGGCGGTGCGGAGCGGTGCGGAGCGGTGCGGGCAGCCCCCCCGCGGCCGGGCAGGTGCGCGGCCCCCCCCCGCCCCCCCCCCCCCGCCAGTGCCCCGCTCACCTCCGGGGCTCGGGCTTGCGGCGTTCCTCCAGCTTGGCGGCGGGCGGGGCGGCCGCGGGGAGCGGGCGGCGGCGGCGGGGGGGCGGCTTCAGCGCGCGGCGCGGGGCATGGCGGCACGGCTGCCCGCCGCCGGGCTGTCGGTGCGGGGCCGACGGCCGCCCGCGGGGCCCGGGCTGAGGGCGGCGGTGGGCGCCGGGAGCGCAGCGCCCGCGGCAGGCCCGAGCGGCGAGGCGGAGCGGCTGTGCTGGCGGCGCCCGCCCCGGCCCGCATTTAAAGCCGGCCGCAGCGCTCGGCCGTCCCCTCGCCCGCTCCCATCCCGTCCCATCCCCTCCCCGGCCGTGTGGCCGCCGCTCGGCGTCACGGGGCCCCGGGGCGGGGAGCCCGGAGGAGGAGCCTGCGGGGCTGCGCGCCGCGGCCCGCTCTGCCCGCCCGGGCAGGTGCTCGGGGCTCGGGGCCCGGCCGGGCCGCCCCGGCGCCGGGCGGGGGAGCAGAGGCGGCCCTGCCCGCTGGGCCCCGGCGCTTCCCCCCGCTTAGTTCTTCCCTTGTTTTAGCCACTCCACTCCAGCCACCCCTCCCCGCCCCGCAGCCCCGGCGCTGCCGCCCCATGGAGCGTGTCCCCCCCCGGGGAGGGCTGCCGGCCGCCCCCACGGAGCGTGTCCGTGTCCCCCGCTGGGAGGGATGGGATGCCAGCCGTCCCTGGAGCGTGTCAGTTCCCCCCGGGGAGGGATGCCGGCCGCCCCCACGGAGTGTGTGTGCCGTCGTATGCCCCCCGGGAGGGATGCCGGCCACCTGTGGTCAGGGGGGGGTGGATGGCAGCCCGGAGAAGTAGAAGCAGCGGCCCACCGCAGCCCCGGGCAGGCTGCAGGCAGAGCACCACACTGCCCCAGCCAGAACCCGACCCTTGACAGCAGCCCGGCTACCATCCTGGCTCTACAGAGAAAAAAAAAAATTAAAAAAAAAAAAGGGAGGGGACCCCATATAAAACATCATTTGGTCCATTCATTATAATTTTGCAAGGAAGTATCATTGTATGTAGTGCTCTTCCTTGGCTTCCAGTGTGGCAGGGCTCACCACCCACCAACCCACCTTTGCTGCCCACAGGTGTAGTTTCACTCCCCCCTCTGTCCTGTACATGCTTCCATTTACACTAACTGCCCTTGGAATTCCAAGTTCTTTCCAGACTGGTGTTGGAACAGAGCACTAATCCCAATAACCTGCATCTAGTTCAGTAAAAGCTGCAACTCTTGTGCTCGGCTTTCCTGTCCAGGCCAAGGTGACGAGGTCTGTAAAATGTTTTTAAACAAGGGGGCTCTGCTCTGCAAAAGGCTCACAAGTGACAGGGCAGAAGAGCAAACCATCAGCGGAGCAGAGCTGGAGGCTTGGGGGCACAAAGGAGCCTCCTGTAGCTCTGGAAGGGGGAAACTCCACTTCTCCAGCAAGGTTTTACCATTACCACACAGGCACTGCCTCTTCAGCTACTCCTCAACTACCAAGCTCCACTGTTTGTCACCCATCCAAATTCAGTATTAGGGAATAATATGCAATCCATTGGACAGGCAAAAAAGCAGCAGCAACAGAAACCGCAGCGCTTGCAGGCTGGAGTGAGAGCACCACAGAAGTCACCTCCCCTCCCTTCTGCTGCTGTCACCTCTGCACTTTCCCCAGCCCCTGAAAACTGCCTTTAAGCCACTGAGCCTTCGCCCCCATTTTAACGTTTTCCTGAAAGATCCCAGACTGATGGTCTGCACATGAGTGAACAGGTCATGGCTTGGGCTCCTTTGCCCCCTTTTCATAAATCAGATTCCATAAGTACCTGTTCTTAAACAGCCAGTGGGTGACTGACAGCATAGCCGTGACTTTCATCACTTAAAGCTATGTTTCATTTGAACTAATGACAGTCCCCATATTAACAAAAGCAAAGCACTTAATCAATTGAGCAGCTTTGTATGTTCAACTCTAAACATAAACAACTGTACGTATACATCTTCCTCTCTTCCAACAGCTTGGAATGAAGGATGACTCTCCATGCTTTAACTCTCTGATGGTATCCCAGTTATTTTGTACCTCCAACTTCTCTTCCATTTATAAATGAACTGAGAAGCTTCTGAAGAAAAGGCACATTAGCAAGAAAAGGCACATGAGCTAATTCAGAGGATTGCTGTTGTATCTTGCTGCATACACAGCTATGGGGGGTTATAGGCTACCCACCCCACCCCCCCCAAGTGTTTAGCTCCCTCAGTGAAAGCACTTCTTGGATGGTTCTCAGCAGCTGACTCTTAACTTGCTATTTTAGCAACAAATCTAAATAACTCCCATACCAATTCCACCTCCTTACAATTCACAAACTTAAAATACTGCCACTTTCAACCTGTGCATTTAATTTTATGGCTAAAAAATGTTTTGACATTAGGATGGATGATTTTAAGTCAGTCTTTAAATACACCATCACAACATTCAATGATCTAAAACCCTATCAAAACTTTCCAGGAGCCCTTAAATAAAAAGCCAAGACAATTATCTTGGCCAAGTTTGAAAATGAGTACATTCTGCATACAGAGAAATGCCCAGGTAAGGGACCCAATAATCCTGCCTGTCATTGTGATTGACAAAATAAAAACCCATAATCTAGAGCTGACTTGTCCGACATAATGTATACACATACCTTTTGGCATTACTTATACATCTTTGGCCCGCATATTCCCTCTTAAAAATTACCCAGACATTTCCAATATTTCTGCTGTTTGATTTCATAAGCAGAGATAAGCTCATCACTCAGGACTAAAACCCGCTAATTTTCCATTCACGGAACAGGCAACAAAGAAACACTTTTGTTTGAGAAGTCTTTGGCCAGCTGTTTAAATCTGCCTTCCCAGGCGGCTGGCTTCAGCCCTGCACGCAGAGGCTTGGTGATGAGGTGTGCCACCAGCCTCTGCTGAAGCCAACCTCCCACTCACGACCAAGGCCATAGAAGCCTGTCTCCACAACGGCATGGAACAGGATGCCATCTTCCGCTGAACATCCTCTGCTACACAGAAATCATTTTTCTGCCTTCTCGTCCAGCGCACAATTTGCCTGTGGGGTCGCATCAGGTATCGTTGTCAATGACAGCTATGGGTTGTGAGAACCGCCAAAGAGATGATGGTAAAAATTAGAGGATACAGAAACGCACATGCTCAGTGGAATCGGTAGGGTAAAACTTTCCCTGTGGGCAGGCTATTCCATAAATACATCTCACAGCTTTTCTGGTAGATTCCTCAGAAGCCGCTCATGCTGACCACAGCGTTGTCAGTCAGAGACGATGCTGAAGTAGATGAAAACTGGCAGCTTCTGCATTTCCAGGGTTTTGTGCAGGCTACCGAGCGATAAATTATTTGCATTGGATTAAGTCAGGAGTAATTCAGACTAAGTCAGGAAGTTTCAGAGGATCAAACTGTTTCAATAGAAAGAACTAGGTGCAGAGAGACTGCAGTTGTACTTATCTAAGAGGCTTGCCGCAGCTTCTCCTTTGTTGACAAACCCTCAGTGCTAAGTCATCATTTACAAAAGCAGGCTCAACCCTGAACACACTTGTGCCTGCAAGTAATCCTCTTCACATCCACAAAATCAATCACGCCTATTTTCGGGACTCAATCCTGGATCATGGCTCTTCCAAAGGACCTTGAGGTTTCGGGGTGTTTTAGGTTTCTTTTATAAAGATACAGGTATGCAGTTCATTCTAGCTGTTGAACTCAACAAAATCCTGCATTGCATTCCTTAGTCTTACAGCTGAATTAGCCCACAGCACTGATTTCTAAGGGCAACCACAAGAACCAATTTTGTAGCTCTCATATTTGTATTCCCTACTTGTGTTCAGGTCACCAAGAATCAGGACTCACCTGTCCTTTCCCTCCGCTTCCCAGGAAATCTAGATACAACCCCGTGTCTCAGCAAAGCATTACCTGATAGCTGGCTATTCAAGGTCTAATGTAAATAAACCGGTTGGCTTTTGAAACTTGATTAGCAGGTCCTGCATTTTCTAATAGTTCTGCCTCAGTTAGCTGTGAAAACAGTATTCCATGGGGAGCTGACTTTTTAAACTCCACAAGAGTCCTGTTTCAGCCTCCTGTCTGCTCACCTGCTGCAAAACCACACGCGGGGCTCTAAGAAGAAAATTGCCAAATTCCCACTGACTTCCCGTGCACTGGCTTATACTTTCATTTTTGGAAGGAGGCAGAAACAGGAGGTGCTGAAAACCTTCCAGCCAAGGTAAGACAAAATTGAAGCTGGAGCCTTAAGGGGTGGTGGGGTTTTTTTTGCCATGTGTGCTTGATGTGCTTATCATTAATAATACATCACATCTGCTTGAGAGCAATGAGCAATCCTGAATCACTTTGATAGCAGTATAGGCCACAATGGTCTATTCACTCACATCAAAAGAAGAGAGCTATGGGGATTTCACCGTCTGGGTCAATTGCTTCTGGGACCTTCCAGCACTTCTGACAGCTGCTGGTAGCACAGTGTATTTGTCTCATCAGCTTTTTCAGTAGATCCCTAGTTAAAGTTGGAAGGTTAAACACTTGGAGATCAGAATGTATGAATGTAAGTGTTGTGTTCTGCTCATCTGGGAAGCAGAGCAAGGTTGTGCTTTGTACAGACCTGTAAGCGAGACCTGCAGGTCTCTTACCAACTACTACCTCCAGGACTGCATTTTCTAAAACGCTCATATTTCCTTGCAAAAACATGCCTTATATCTCCAGCACGAGCAACTCCCCCCACGCACCACCCCACTGTGCCCATCACATCCAGTAACAGCAGGGCTGCACAGAGCCCCTGAGCTGTCGGGGTGCCAGGGCAGCAGCAGCACCAGCAGGGAGCCAGCCCCAGGCTGCGGTGCCACTCGGGCCCGTGCTGGGAACCTGCCCCATCAGCAAGCCCGCTTCTCACGGGGAGAGCGGGGCCAGCACAAACCCCAGCTTCAGCCCCCCCCCCCCCGAGAAGGGTAAGTGGCTGGTGTCCCCTTTGCAGCAAGCAAGCTGGGCTTTCTGCAGGACGGCTCGAGGGCCTCGGGGAGCAGTGCAGAAAGCTGATTTCATACGCCTGAAGTTGCGTCCTGCCCAGTGCTAGAGGGCGTAAAGCCAAACCAGCCTTTGGTCAAAGAGCCAGAAACACAGGGCTTTGTTAAAATAAAGAAAGTGTGTTTGTTTATACACCCACAATAACCACCAGAGCATAGGATGCCGAAACGCATGCTTCCGCCACCTACAACTGTTGGGATACTGAAACAACAAATACTCACCCCCTCTAGAACGAGTGAAGGAGGAGAAGGCCAAAGAAGAACGGAGCAGCCCAGCTGACTGAAGCACTTGTATGCCTTCAAACACATCGCCTCTTCCCTGCTCATGCAGAAAGCAGGTCAGAAGGGACATGGATTGTTTTCACATCTCAGGACGGGAGGGAAATCAGAGGGCTAAAGGCAACCCCCTGTAGCACAAGGCTAACTGTACCTAAATGGGTCACAACTGCAAGTGCTTGTCTGCTCTATGACAGATATAGGGGGCTGCTAATGAGGGCAGTGGTGTTCACATCAGGAGGATTTATTCTCCTCCCAGTTTCTCCCCTAGCTGTCATTTAAATTAGTTTCTTTTCCTCATTCCTCAGTTATCAGCACCCTGGGTCAAAAACCATGAAAGCTTAGAGGCACGGGCCAACATGTCCTCCAGTCCTTTTGTACAGCACCTGTACTGTGGTCCAGAGCGATTCTTCTGAGCATGAAACGCTCACAAAGCATTAACCCTCGTCTTTACCACAATCCTTCTCACTGTGCACCAGCTCAGGAAAACTTCTGACATTTTATTGCCTACTGGAAGGACACAAAGAGATCTTACCACCCACTCTCTCAGTGTGAGGCCAAGTCCACCAACATGACTAACAGACAAAAACCACAGCCTGCTGTCAAAAACCAGCAGCCCCCTCAGTAAGCCTTCTTACCCGCTGGTGGAAGACACCTTGCAACAAGCTGAGGGTGACAGGCATTAATGTTAGGAGGCTACCTACATCAGGAAAACAAACTCTGCCTGCTTCTCTAGAACTGAATCCTTGCCTCTCATACACTGATAGCATCTGGTCTCGAGCACTGAGTATCCTGCAGGAAAGAGCAGATTGAACGGCAGGTCACTGTGACCCTCTTAATTCAAGACTACATCTTTTCCTGATGCATAAAAATATCAGCTGGATACATAACTGTGCCGGAGTGCCAAGCCCCTGAAAGGTGGAACACAGTAAGGTGATCCTGAAATGGAACTTTCTTTCCAATGCAGTTATTCCCAAGGGACAGAGCTCTAGGCTTCGCTAAGAGATTCAAACCTAGCAGCTTTCCGGCTGGTAACATCCAAGAGCAGATAGTACAGTCTTCTTCAAAAGATGCCCTATATACAAAAGCCTCCATCAAGATGGAACATTCTGCAACACCTCCACGGGGTTTTAGAGATGCCAAATGGCAGCAGCAGGAAATCCAGAACACAGCGTGCCACAGCAAGACAGCAACTTCCCTGCACAACGCCTCCTGCCGCGGAATGCTCTCACAAGGCGAGCGCATCCAGAATGCCGCCGCAGGATCCGAAAGGCTTTGCTTATGGCTGAGTCTGAAGAAACAAAAGAAAACTTTTTTGATGGTATAAGCCACAAACTGAATATTTATAGGAAATGCCTTCGATAAACACGTTTGTCATTACAACAGCCACAAAGTCAAGATAGAGGTGGCTCCCTCTTATTCTAAAGGCAGCAACAGTAACACAATTATTGTATTGATAAATTACCAACTTCTCTACCTAATAATTGATTTCCAGTACTGTTTAGGTTATTGTTCTTGGAACATTGTTTTTTCCTTTACTTAGCCAATTTAAACAACAGATATTCATCTGAATGTTTCTTCTTCTTCATCTCAGCTCTTTGCCTTTAACCATTTTCCTGTTGTAATAACACAGACTCTTTATTCCCAGTAAACAACAGTGTTCCCATCGATTACCTCTCAAAGTGTCACCTATTTTTCCCCCTTTGGGGGGCCCTCTTGATACAGGGAAAAAGGCTACACAGGAGCAACTGGTACTTGCAATAAAGTAACATATTTTCCTTTCTGTCACTTCACTTCTAAACTCCAGGCCATTTTTATGCCAGACACAGTCTATAACACTATATACCAAAGGCTGGTTTGTTGTTTTGATTTTTTTTCCCCCTTTGGGAAGGGCTTCACAGTTTATTATCCCAGTGTCTATCCTGGGTCATCAGAAAAGTTTGCTTTTCTTTTCAGAAAATTTAACAGCACCATGATTATTCACTGCTTTGGATTTTCACATCTCTTGCTCTTTCTCTACTCTTTTATATAAACGTATCCTAAACAAAACATTTAAAAACAAACATTGGCAGGTCATACTTAGCCAGAAATTGGTGCTTATAAATAAAGCTTTGAGGACAGAATGATTTTTAAATTATTTGTTTAGTAGCTCCAACAGAAACAGAGTATTTTATAGCAAACAACAATCCCCCAGGAGCACATGTAACTCCAAAAGGTCTCTGGCACGTCAGGACAGTCTGAAGAGCACAACATCCTAGGTGGGGGGGGAAGAAAAAGTGCAGAGTGCAAGTAAAATTGGATGAATATGTTTGCCCAAGCCAAAACAAGGAGAAAAAAAAACAAACAAAAAAATCACAACCAAAAAAACCACACAATCCCCACATAAAATGCTTTCTTTCTTTTTCGCTCTGAGATTATGCACAATCACAACAGAAACAATCAGAACAGTTAGTAGCAAGGGGTTTGCCCTGTCCCTCTTGGGCAAGAAAAGGCTGCACCCCAGCAGCTGTGACACCTTTGCTACTGTGGCAGGCAGCGTTCCCACAAAAGGTTTCAGGTGCTAGGGGACTATTTTTGCAATGGGAAAATCCTGACAAAAACCCACTGCCAGCAGCTTCCCTCTCTCATGGCGTTGTTTCGTGAGGGGACAGCACTGCTGTTGGAGCCCTTCACCCCTTGTAATGCAGTTTTAAGGAATGTAGGAACAAGGAAAGGGAAAGCAGGAGACAAAGCTACCTGCAACATGACTGCTCATCGAAAGCCAAGAGGCTAGGAGGGAAAACGCATCGGTGAGAGCTGGCTGCTCTTTCACTGCTCTTCCCAGCCCAGCAGCCTTCTACAACAGCTTCTGCAAGCTTGGGCAGATGAGGAATAGCCCAGATCTTAGGGATTCATCACGAAGGAAGGGAGAAGCAACCCGAGCTGAAGTCATCCAAAGGCAACGTGCTCCATCTGAAGACCTTTGGATAGATTCTGTTAGGCATGAAACCCCTCCCTGGCCAACTCTGTCGGATATTCCAACCACTGTTCCCAACATAGCCGAGCTGCACAGTTCATGTAAGGCAACACCAGCGAGCTCAGGGGAACGGCACCAAGGAGAAATCCACCCATGAGTCTTGTTGCTGAAACCACCTATTTAAAAGCCTCCGGCGGTTACCTGCGGCAGCAGCCTCTATAGAAGGCTGCAGCCAACAGCCCATGTCAGAGCGAAGCCCCATCTCCACTGCATGGAACAAGGCGATTTGCTGAGCAGAAGGGCACAGGCAAGGGCTGCCCGGTGCTCTGCCCACAGCAGTGAGGGCAGGCAGCGGAGCCTTGCGGTGAAGCACTAACCTGCAAGAACAGATCAGGGTCCAGGCTGCCGCCTACAAGAAGGAGATGAAGCATGTGGTTGGCCTCAGCTTCTACAAGCTTCCAGTCAGCAAAACAAACCGAAGGCCTATCAGCTTAAGACTAACAGAAATTAAGGCGCTGTGTGAAGTAAAAACGTGCAGAAACAATATCTTCTGCCTTAAAGACTAATAAACTCAGGCTTCACCTCAACATTTATGTTAACAACAGGAGACAACTTTCTTGAGACAACATCTTGTTCTGTGTGCTTTATGGAACTTGGGGCACGACAGAGTATTGACAGATATGAAGGGACAGCATGTTCTGGTGGAGCATTTTAAGAAAATAGTAGTGCTGTCAAAGGGCAAGTTTTCATTTTATGCTTACACAGCACCAGCATAAAATATTTCCCTTGGAGAATCTCACATACCATTTTATTAATACAAACAGACACGGAATATCTCCATCTCTGAGAGTCCTGAACTTTTCACCTGCATTTTCCCCCCATGCTCACCATCCCATCTCAAAGCTCCCATCTTTCCCCACCGAGGGAAGAGGACATCCTCAAGGCACCTACCAGGTCTTCCTCTGAAAGCAGAGTATTTTCTTACACCGCTATTATCTGCAGCAGAGCAGCAACAGGTTGCCCTCCAGGATATGATTTTGTCTTCATTTTCAGCCTTGCCTTTGGTGGGAAGATGCAGCCCAGGACACTAACACCCTTTGTTTCTCTCAACTGCAGCAGGGGCAGCATAATGCAAGTCTAAGCACTGGTGGTATTCCTCGGCCGATTGTGCAATTCCAAGTGCCACGTATGCCCTAGAAGTAGCATTAGCTCAACCTTTTGACCCCCTGAAATGCATTAACACTTAATGTATATTATGGCGAGTCCCAGAAGGGTGAGGGTCCCAGTATACAGATGCAGAAACCAACTCTCCAGCCGGAGCATCCGCTTCTGGGACATTGTCCATGACACAATCCAATAGACAAACCAGCAACCCAAAACCTCAGGGGCAGCCACGGCCAGGGTAAAACACATGCACAGAAATGAGAGCAAGGACAATGCTAGGCTGTGAGGCACCCGCTGGGTTCAACTAGGAAGGCAAGGGAACAGCGCTTGCGTGCAAAGGGGGCCCCAAACACACACCACCAAGAAATATCTGAGTAACCTCTCCTGGCGGTGCACAGCTGCTTCCCGTTACTCCTCAAGGAGGATTTTTACAACTCCCTGCCCAAAAGGAACAGGGACTGTCACTTGGGCCCGGCCAGGGCAGCCTCCTGATACAGGGTGGCATCAGAGGCAGCGAGAGCACCGATGCAGCAGAAGTTGGGGGAAACTGTATTCCCATCGCTCAGGACAACATCTTCTGGTCTTTTCTTTCCAATTTGTTGTCCGTCTTATTTTGCAAGGCTAAATCCCAACTTCCTTCTCACATCAAGACTTCTCACTGAGTTGATGGGGAGATTCCAAGAGATATTAATTGCCGTTTGAAATCACTTCAAAGGACCTTCCCCCCACCCCCTTGTATTAATAGCCGGAATGAGGAAATTGGTTTGGGTTTCATACTTACATCTGCTCCCCAAGTCTTTGTGCATTTCAAAAACCCATCTTAAACCAAGCCTGTTTCTATTAAAAGGCTCCTACTCCACACAAGCGCTCACACCCATGCCTTTCCACTTCCACACATATCTATAGCCCCATGTTCCAACTGGCAGCCAGAGGTGCCAGAAATAACCACAAGAAAGGCTGCCATGAAATCCCCAGCCAAGTTTTGAAAATCCAGGCACTTTACACAAGCATCTATGCTTAGAGTACTTCATCTGAAGTCAACCTGAACTCGGCCTTGTAAGGTTCACATATCAGGGATCAAATATCAAAAAAAATGTAAACGCAATTACTTCTTTTTCTTTTCCTTCTTAAAAATCTGCAGGATAACAGTTGTTCCGCAAGCCTGTTAGTGCATACCTCTAGCACCCTGCTGATGTTCCTGTCCCACTGGTACTAGCTAATGGCTAGTTTTCATTCTTAAATGGTTCCCCCCCACCTTCAAAGTCTATGCTACAGTGATTTTGGAAACTGGGTCAAAATGCAATTACTACATTCCCATGCTTTGGGCTGGGAAAAGAGAATAAAAGGAGGAAGAACATTAAGAAGAAATACTGTTGGCTGTAAGCCAGTGTTACACTTCTCGCATTCTCACCTGTGCCGCAGCCCAAAGCAGTCCTGAGCGCTCCCACAGCAAGCTGCCATTTCACAGCAGGCCATTTTCCCTGCCAGGGTGTCAGGGAAGAGCACGCTCCATCCTAACGCAGGCTTTCCTGGCCAGACCCCAGCCAGCCCTGTCACATCTGTGCTGGAGGATGGGAGCAGGCAGAGGATGCAGCTGATAACAGCAGAAAAAGCCAGGGTGTGGGGCAGCAGTTCTTGCAGAGGACAAACTAAGTTCTCTCAGCAAGCAGCAGTCATTGCCCTGTGACACAGTCTTGCCGGGGAAGCTGTTGCAGCCACCTCAGATCTCCAGAGCTCTCCCCCAGCTTGCCAGCCCCATCTTTTCCGTTCCTGTGGCATAAGCAATACATCCCAGAACTTCAGTTCCCCCACTCCACTGAGAAGCATTTGCTGGTCCCAAACAGCTAGCGGGCCTTCTTGAATTGAGAGCTAACCATCAACCGCTTCCTGCGTGACCTCGCTCTTCACCAACTTGCATTTTGCAAAGTCACTCACCTTCTCGTACTAGCAAATCATATCACTTTCACACAGGTATCAAGGGACTCCCTGCACTTTTCCTCTCACCCGTCAACTTTGCACAAACCAACTATTCATTTACTTACAAGAAATCAGCTTTACGAGAGGCATCTGCTTTTGATGTCATCATCTACTACTTTGGCTGTCAAAAGCTAAACCCTGCTTTCATGCATAAACATTTTCCACAGGAGAAGGAAAATATTTGCTGTGTGTTCAGACATGCCCCTTGTTATTGTCACACTTATAACACAATCTATCATACCTTATCAAATTGCACATCTTCAGCATGCAGATGGTTTGTGACAACATGTTTAGGAGGCCTTCCAATATGGAAAAGGGAATGACTCAAAGACTTTTTTTCTTCCACATCTTCCTAACTAGGTCTCTCTGGGAAACACAAAGCCCGTTATACACATCCCCTGTCTTCCTCTCTCTCCCATTGTTTCTTGTACACGCAGTTATCACAAACCAATTCCCTTTGCTGCTCTGCTCTCTGGCATTGTTTTCCACAGTTCTCAGAATATCAGTTCCAACTGTGCAGTATTTGCTGGCTCCGCTCCCAATTAATAATTGCATGTTAGAGCTGGGTAGTTATGGCTGCAGATTAAGGCCTAAAAACATTCAACAGTTTCTGAAAGATACAGACAGACATACAACCTTTCTTTTCCTAACACCAAACACAGTTTATCTTGCTATCACAATGTTCCGGGGAGATGTTATGCCACTTATGTTAACGATTTAAATAGATCAAAAAGTTGGCTCAGCAAGAGCATTTGCCACTGACAACAAACCACAAGCCTGATGTTATCCAAGAAGTAACTGTAATATGCTAGCACAGACTAGACAGATCACACACAGGATAAAAAAAAAAAAATCATGAAATCACCCTGTAATCATCAACATAGCACCAATTAAGCAAGCAATAACACATGGCAAAAATAGACAGGTTTCCACTGGACGTCTGTATTCTTTCAACCATGTTGCAAGGCACAGGATTTCACACCCACCTGGGAAAACCCAAGAGCTTGCTTTCAGAGACTCTCGAGCTCCTAAGACTGTCTAAAAGCTCTCCCATGTTACAGTAACAGAACCTGCTGCAAAAGACCTTGCACCAGAGAAGAGTCTTACACTGGTCATGCCCTGCATCAACAAGAAAAACTCTGAAATACCTAGTTTGCTACAGAGGGAAAAGGAAGTGTTAGGGTTGCGGACTGGAAGTCACTGCATCCCTCCTGCATGATTTTGCCTCTCGGCATCCAGCCCCAAACCAGGCTGCCCAGACCTACCTCCAGTCCGTCCACAGAACCAGCTGTTCCATCAGGTTCCTTAAGCAGGAGGAGAAACAGTGGTTCACAGCAGCTCACCTTCCACATTCGCTCCAGCTCAAAAAAAGAGGCAGAATCCAGCAAACATTCTCCAAGCTTGGAGGAACACTTCTTAACTTCAGGTCTGTTATGACATTTATTATGGCCCCCTTCTTCCCTCCCCTCAGCCCCCCCAGTGAAAGGGATCAAAATAGTTGCCCCCTGTGACATTTTGCTCCATTTGACCAATCGACTGTGGGAAGCGTCTCTGTTAAAGCCCCTGAAAGCCACACAAGAGCAGCAATGCCAGCCACTGTCAGGGCAATCACAAAAGTTAGGGGCAACACCCTGAAAACCTAACCTTTCTGCCGCCGGCAAAGAGGGCGTGGGGTCCCAAACTAATAGGAATATCCCACTACTACAATTTGCTTTGCGTATGCCTTTGGTGTAAGCTGAGCCCTTCACCTAGTGACATTGAAACTAATACGTGTCAGCTATCTGTCCGTGGTCCAAACTGCCCATCTTGGGGATGACTGGAGCTAGTCCCGGCCTTCCCTCCTGCCTCTAGGAGGCCTTCTCCAAGCACCTACCCCTTCACCCCACTCACCTCATTTAATCCCTTCCCTCATCTGTTTCTCCTGGAAACACGGTCCCCTCTACAAGCCGACTACACTTACTTTGGCCTAAGCCCTTACCCACACCCCTGCCGTAGGACCCCACCACCTTACAGCAGCGTGCACGCATATGCGTAAGGACACAGAACGCAATCGCAGCTGGCTCCAGGCCACCAAGAAGTGCAAGCAATAAGGAATTTTGCCGTGCTGAGAAGGGAGAGCTGCGTCCAGCTCCAGATGAAGGCCAGATTGCACCTGCCACCTATAAAGAAAGAAGGGAACGAAGCAGAGCTGGGATGGGGAGCCAGGAGATCTGAGCTTGCTAGCCCCCTTGCTGAGGGAGGAAGAAGTGCCTTGGGGGCCAGTAACCACCATCCCACCCACCTGACCCATCCCTCTGTGGTAGGGTGCAGATGTCTCAGAGTATTAGCACTGGCAAACCTTGAACCTTCCGGATTTGCCACCCCCAGCTGTCTGCTGCGCTAGGTAACTTCATGTCTAAAACCTCTGCGTGCACATTTCCATGCTAAGAGAAATGCAGAAAGAGTCTTCACAACCGAGGGGCAAGCAAGAGAACGGAGCGTCCTTATTTTCTTGATGTACATAAGCACTGAAGATGTTGGCAGCCTCCGGGTTTAGCAATGAACTTCACAGCGCTCCTCCCTTATGTCACTTTGCTTACTCTTCATGGCATCTTCACTTGCCTTCATCCTGGTTCCATACCCTTGCGAATTTGACTACTCACTCAAAATGCAAGAGGTGCCTCCACAAAAACTGTATCGGAGATGCTAAGATGGATAACATTTTCTAAGCATATTAACTCCCCACAGCCAACTCTCTCAGAACATAGAGTACACCTTACTTCCAGTTCTACCTGGATCCATCACATACCTTACTTAGCAGTTACTCGTGGTAGACAAGCAAACAGAGAACATTTTTGTTTCTTTTCAAGGTGATTGCATGAGACTGAATACCAAACTTGAAAGGTGTCCTCAAGGAAATCCCTTCTCCCCTCCATCTTGAACACTGTGCATCTTCTGGAAACTATTTAATTTCCAGCATGAATCAGCTCAGATCATGTATGGCTGAAGTCTGGGGTTTGAGTTTTTTTTCCCGCTTGTTTTTTCCTTGAAGTTGTTGAAGCAAGCGTAGCTGTGGTAACAGCAGCTTTGACTATAGCATTTGGATATTACTGCGCAGAACTTACTAGCACCCTGTTTTGACTGAGACCCTGCTAAAACCAGTTTTAGCCCCACTCCAGTTCCTTACCCATTTTCTTCTCATCCTAATGTACCTCCAGGCAATGAAAACTCATTATCAGCCTCCAGCTAAGCCTCAGAAGGTATTTTCCTTCCATAATTAACTCTTCACAACACTTACTTTTTCTTGCTAGATTTTTGCTAGGGCTCTTGGGAAGCAGGGGAAACAAGTTTTAAAAATTTTAGAAATGTTTTTGATATAAATAATGGTAATAAAAGGTAGAAATAACATTCAGACCATCACGTTAACTGTGCAGGAAGAAAATTTTGCCTGTTCTTCCACCCCAGAAGATAACCAATGGGTAGTTTCTACAGGAAGAGAACAATTCAACAGGTCTGAAGGCTTTGATACAAGGCCTTTTATTTACAAAGTTTATTTACAAAGCTATCTAAAACATAGCTCTGCTAAGCAGCAGTGGAATCAAACAAGGAGATAACTTGCCTCATTTCTGCAGTTGGTTAGGCCAGTTACAATATGTGTTCTCTGAGCCATCCCCTTCAAGCCTGGATGCGCAGCTGTAGCCCTCCCAGAAGTACTTCTCACCTCCCACAGCCAACTCAGATAAAGTTTAACAGGGTCCTTACATGTACCTGAAGTCTAATGCAGCTCTTAACAGGCACTCCCTTCCTTCAAGAAGGTTCCTCCCAAACGCATTGCTACATCTTTGCACTTGAGGCTCTCCAAGTAAACTGCCAAACGCATCAACATAAAAGTAAATGAGGAATAGAAGATGCAGTGCCAAAAAGCAGCAAGCCTGATTTTGGGAAGCACTGCAGCAGAATGAGAACTCCACAGCCATCCAGTACAAAGCACCAGACTGCACAAGCTCACCCTACTAACGCAAGGTTTTCAGCATTTTATGGACCGATGTTTATGACTGACTAGTTATCACCTATTCTGCCACAGCCAGCTCAGTTACTGTGTGCTCTAATATATTCTCCTTCATGAAACAGAAACGCGGCTGTGTTTTCATACCTGGTCCATATGAAGTCGGTACTGCCAAATTATCTGATAATATACAGGTCTGATACACCTGAACACGTAACCACAGCCTGATAACTAGCCTGTCAGGTTATTCTGTTGGTTGTTTAATTCTTTGGAAAGCTGGAATGGCACCCTTACTTACATTAACTTGTACTTAGGAACAAAGCCAAAGCAATACTGCTACCAGTCCAAGAACATCTAATGAAGAATTGAATTATGTTCAATTCAAACGTACAAGAAAAAAGAAAAAGAATGAAAAAACACAGAACACAGCAGAGTATTCAGCAGTTGTCTCCCCTTTAAGACATAACGCTTTATAACAATTTCGGTATAATGGAAGGAACATACTGTTGATGTCATTAAAACTTCATTTGGAATGGCTAATATTCCAAATTCAGTGTGCAGCCATCACAGAAACCAAGAGAATTTAAAATTCTTCAACTCCATGGAAATTAATACCAGGTAGGGGAGGGTGCTTTAAAACAAACAAAGCTATTTTTAACTGCGCATTAAAACATACGTTTCTTGCTTCTACAGCCAGCACAGTTTTCAGACCAGTCACAGGCCATACTAAAGCACACTGTGGCATGGAATGCTTGAGATGTGCCTTTAAAGATAAATTGTAGAAGGAGATACAAAGGTTAAGTGAAAGCCAATTCCTTCTCTGGAGAGCCTGCTTTGCAGCACAGGACATACAAAACCTGCCCCTGCTGAGGCAGGGCACACATCAAGTGCCAGGAAATAGGTGTAAAGCTGCAGCAGGAATATACTCCGGAGGAGGCAACTGATCATGAAAAGATGTGTTGGAAAACCACGGAAGAACTGCTGACATAGCAGCTCACCTGCTCTACCTTAGGTAAAGCCAAGACACACTGCTAGCAGTTTCTCTTCCTACCCTACAAGGGGCAAGAAGAGAAGCAGTACTGGCACCCCCCTTCCGAGAAGAACAGGCAGGCTCCCAGAGCTCGTCTGCCTGTCTTCAGCAGAGGATGCCAGCAGCAGCAGCCCTCAGCCTCTCTCTTGGTTGCTCCCTTTGAGAATTGCTTCTTTATGCTCTTTTCAACGTCAGCAGTCCATCAGACCCGTCCTGCAGAGATGCCAAAAAACTGGAGATGGGAGCAGGTCATGCCCATCCAGAGGCCTGCCCAGCCCCCAGTCCACATCCCGTGCCCAGTTCTGCGCTCCATTCTCCAAGGCCCGCTTTGGGAAGAAGCTGTTTGCACCATCCCATCTTGCCAAGCCTCTGGGCACCCTACCAGGGGGCTTCTGACCTCTCTCACTGGGATGACAGGCCAGATTCAGATCCCTGCTCAAGCCAGCTCCATCCCAGTCTACAAGTTCTCACCGCACATATCACCTTCAAAATCCCCACCAAAAACATGAGGAAGCAGAACAGTCCCTTGGAAAAGAGCCAGTTCAGTCCCAAAGATATTTGTTTAGAGATGTTTCAAAAAGACAAAAAAAAAAAAGGCAAGAAAAAAAAAAGGCAAGAAAGAAAGAAAAAAAAAGGCAAGAAAGAAAGAAAAAAAAAGGCAAGAAAGAAAAAAAAAAAAAGGCAAGAAAGAAAAAAAAAGAAAAAAGCAGGGAAAAAAGGAATGAAAAAATGGAATGAAAAAAGCAGAAACCCCCAACACCCCTATTTCATCTGTTGTAATTGTTGAGGTAGCATTGAGAATCTCTTTAAAAAGCACTATTATATCCATGTGTTATAAAATTACTAGTTGATATACACCCCGTCTAAAAATCTGAAGACCTGTACCATGCACTCACCAAACGTATTTTATTCATCTGATTTTTGGTCAGTATAAAGAGGATTCTCAAGAGCTCTGACGAGGACCTGTCACTGTTCCTGCTGGATCAGAGACAGGTAATTAAAATATACTTCGAAGGATGTAAAGTTAGGCTATTAGAGACGACTCAAAGGCCCCCACCGAGACCCACCACAGCAGTCAAGAAGATACCAAGAAGCAATCAGGAGGAGAGAAAGCAGGGAATATAAGGCCCCCAAATTAATACTGGTGAGGAAAGAAAGGGAAAATGGTGTCCAAAGAAATGGACAGAAGAACATCTACACTGCAAGTCATCGCTCTGCTTGCCAAAGAACGATGTTTCTCCCAGCCCTTCAGAAACAGCAAAATCCCCTGTCAGCTATAGGACTTGCTCTATATAATGTTCCCATTAGGGTCAGGCATCCGCAGCTTGTATTTATAGAAACGTGGTGTCCTCGCTGCACCGGCTCTTGTCTAATATTGCACGCATTGCTTCCCTCTGCTTCCATTCTCTCAGATTACGCGCCGGCAGTGCAACGTGATGCACCGAGGAAAATGACACTTTGCCCAGCTAGCATGCTACCAGCACTGCCAATTAGCCCTCTCAAATCCTGCCCAGCGATGACAAGCTGCTTACCCAAGCAGTGTGTAGCAGGGGGTGGCAGAGGCGCCTAGCGGCTATGGCACTCATCCGGAACAGAAAGGATGTGCAATTTATTCCCAAGGAAGGAATGCCACCATCCTGCTAAATAGCCTCAGCAATGGCATTTTATTGCATACAGCCCCAGTGTCCCTGTCTGGAGGAGGAGGATAAAAATGCTAAACTCCTTTCATAAGGTGTCTTGAGAACCACAGAAGCCAAGATTTCATGTATTTGTGTTCTCAATACTAAGGAAGCGCAGAAACCTGCCCCCCTCAGTCGTTTTGCCAGTAGGACCAGGATTTCACCCAAAGGCCCTGCCTTAAGTTTCAGAAAACCCTGCTGACTTGCCCAGAAACCCAGGACAAGTTTGTTTAACTTCTCTATGCTTTAAGTTCCGTGTACAAGAAGCAAGAAGAACTTCCTTCTCAGAGAGCCTGAAAATTAACGAACACAAAGATGCCGAGGACCTGAAGTAGAGGGAGGGTATGCCCAGCCAAGCATTTCAGCCATTCTGGAAGGAAAGCTGTGCACAGCTTTAAAGGTGCAGGTTTATTTCCTGGAAAACCTGGCACAATTGATCAATTCACAAGCTCAAGTCTTTCAAAATGAACCCTTTAAGAATCTTCTTGTTAACAGGTTTTTTTCTCCTTGCTTTGTTTTTTGAATGCTTGAAGAGACTAAGGGACTGAGTAGTAAACAAAATTAAAGACTTTGGATATTATTTTTTTTCTTTAACTTTGAAAAGCTGAAAGCAAAACGCATTATATTTATCAGCATATTATTGTCACTGCAGATTTTAAACAAGTAGACAGGTAAAACAACTTGAAAAACCTAACATATCAAGTTACAAACAGTAAAACTCAGGTTTTGAAAACCTTTGAGCTTGCTTTTTCAAGGGAAGAGAAAAGAATTGCTGCAAAAAAATCAGCCCTGCTGACACAGGGCTCTGGCCAGGCAGACAGCAAATGCGTTACTATCACTTATTGCTCTAAAGGACTGTCTCATCTGAATCCCTGCCTCAAAGAACTTATAGACTAAGTCTCAACAGGGAAGCAACAGGGAAGGAAACAAAGGACATTCAGACTGGATATCAGGAGAAATTTATTCACTGAAAGGGTGGTCAAGTGTTGGAACAGGCTGCCTGGGGAGGTGGTGGAACCACCATCCCTGGGGGTGTTCAAAAATACACGTAGATGCAGCGTTTGGGGACATGGTTTAGCGGTGGGTTTGGCAGTGCCGGGTTAATGGTTGGACTCGATGGCCTTAAAGGTCTTTTCCAACCTAAATGATTCTAAGGAGCGATAACACATCACATCCAAAAAGCTCAACTGTTCCAAAAAGACCAGATCCCCTCATTTCTCTTCCATCTGTCCACATCACCTAGTATCCAAGAAAATTCTTTTAACCACCTGAAAGCACTAATTTCTGTCTCTCTTCTGGGATTTCTATTTATCTTTTGCTATTCGCTGTTCTGACACATTACAAACCATAGACTACAACATGTTTAACAACAAATCATCCCGTTACATACTTGTAAGCACTTACTTTGTGACAGAGAGAATCACAGCCAGAAAAGACATGGAAGGTTTACAGTTAATCACATTGAAATGCATGTTGTCTAAAACTGCCTCTTGAAGGATAACACCACTATCTCCCATTGCTAATATTACAAGAGGCACGCAATCACCCATTGTTTAAGCAGTTTTTACTGTTAGTAACTGTTAGTTTTCTAAGAGCAATTTCAGAGTCAGGACATAGCATGGCAGTTAGAAATGGTTCACACTCCTGTATGACTTTGTCAGAAATCCCTGCTTTGTTAGCTACTTCATCAGGTTCCCACCTACCAGCAGAATACTCCCACATCTATGTATTTAAACACTTCTTTGTGCACAGCTTTTTAGGAAGGCATTATGGTTTGAGTACCATATCTACACACACTCTGCCGCAAAGATAAGTTGGCATTTTGTGATTTGGTTGGAAAGCAGCACTGAACTCACAGACCATACGCGTCATTCACTTGAACCAAAGAGAAACCATCTCCATTCAGACTAAATAATCACAACACACCCAAAGCATATGTAAATGCCTATCAAGCGATACCCCTGGTTCAGCAGAACTTTGCTACCAATTATGAAAAAAAGCCACCAAACCTAAAACCAAGCTAACTAGTTTAGTGTTACAAAGCTAGCAGTGTTACTTAGTGTTACTAAGCTAGTGGTACCTTTCCACCAGTGTTATCCATCATCCCTCCACCACCACCAAACTGCCCCAATCACTGCTTTAACCACACTTTGCTCTCTTCTCCCAGCTGATGGCACAGAAGTGGGATAAAAAGAAAGCCCAGATCCTACTAGTTTCCTGCAAGAAATTCCCTTTTTCCAGTTCTTACAGCCTTACTCAATGCGAGGAGCAAAAAGAGCCTATTGGACTACCAAGGGATCTGGTAAAAAGCACTTGTTAAGAGGGCCTAAGCATCAGAGACAGAGGAGCAGGAGCAGGAAGGAGAACGTAGCCATGAAAATAATCTGCAAGGGATGACTTCCCTGTTCAAGTCAGTGTAAAAGAATTGCACTGTCAAAGCTGCAAGCCTCCCTGCTTTGACCTATGGCGGCGATTGTGCCCATTCAGTCCTCCTTGCCAGGGAATGGATGGAAGCTTCCAAGTTGGTCAGACTGAGAAATCTCTTGCACTGATGGTCTCCCCTTCATAAAGCATGGCACATATATGACCATGCAGAAGAGCTGAATAGAAACGGTACCTCCTGGGCTGCAAATTATTAGCCAGTCTCCTGTCTTCTGTGTATCCCACCCATATCAAATCCCTGTGATGCTCTACACCCCAATACTACTTTTTTTTTTCCCCATCTTTGTCTGCTCTTCCCTTCCAGCTACACGTACAAATTTTCACTCTATCCTTCCTGGTATCACTTTTTTTTCTAATATCCTTAAAATTTCTTGCAGGAGTCACCGCAGGATTAAATTCAAAGTGATTACAATTATCTCTGTAGTATTTCTTCTCACATTTGAGCACAAGTAATCAACTAAAGACACCAAAACTCAAAACACAAGGGAATTTATCTGTGAGGCAGATACAAAAAAGGCTGCTGCTTCTCTGAGCAGACATCCAGTTGTCGCATTTGTGGAATTGTCATTAGCACACTGTAAAATGTTACGTGCCACAAATGTCACTGGCTGAAGTAGCCCAACTTCACAAAACAGGCTTCATTTTTCTGAAGCCAAGGAACTTGACCACTGCTACTTTCAGTCCTGCTGTGCATTATTAAAAGGTCACCAGAAACCAGAGCTCTGAAATGGTCTCTGCAGTTCTTTCTAACAGGACCTTTCTCCTCCTCCTTGTATTGAAAAGCAGTGAAGTTTAACTCAATTTAGTAAGCATTATCTCCAAGTCTGAGTTGGCATGCAGTGAAATAAGTGGAGGTATTCATTTCTCCGGAAATCACTTGAAATTCTTTGCTAACTTAGATAAGCACCAGGTTGAAAAACCTGCCAAAGCTTTTTCTTACTAATCAACCAAGGAGTTTAGATTACTCCCTCTTGCTTCAGTTTGAGTGGCCAGGCATTTTCAGTGGTGATATAGTGGCTTGCTGGAAAATCCTCCCTCTTATGCAAACCTGCCAGACTCTGTTGACCCTAAGAACACAGCACAAAGCTGTTCCTGTTCTCTTTACCGAATCACTTTCCCCAGTGTGGGATGGAGTAAGGTGCGCCTGGAAGAAGAATAAGGATAGGCAGTTAGGCAACGAGGGAGCGCTGCTACAGGCATGAGTGGTTTATCTTCTGTTTGATCTCTCCTGCCAAGGGAAGGCAAGAATGGACGTAAGAACTCTACACAGACACCTGAAAGAAACAAACAACTGTCAGAAGTCTGGGGTGATTTGGGAAGTGAAGACAACTCTATCATTACCTGGCTGCTTTGACACAGTGAAAAATTCACATTAAAAAAAGCAGTGATCACAAAGAGAGGGGTCATCTTTTTAAGATGAAGAAGTATCTAACTAAACAAGATGGAATTAAGCAAGAAAAATTACTCAAAATTTAAAGAAAAAGATATCTCCTATAATTTTTTTGGTGGGAGTAAGAAGAAATCCTTCTAAGATACCATGGGATCAAAAAAATCTGCTGTGCGTGCAGATTCCTCCAAGAACTTTTGTCAGTGTTTTAACTAGGACATCTATTCCTTCCTGCCTACACAGCTTTAATGCTGCCATCCTCTCTTTTCCTCCATCATCGAGGTTCTTGATCTACTTCCATTTCGCTCCTGAGCGCACAGCATTTCTGTGACTGTCCTCCAGCCTCAGATCACTACCTCTCTTCAGATATCTACCAGTGCCACAATTACTTCCATCCCTTACCTATATACGTTACTTGATCTCTTTGATGAGTTATGCAATGTTTATCCACCATTTGATCTTCTCTGATTGTATCATAGCAACTGACAACAGTTTATAGTGGATATTGTGCAAACACTCTCCAACAGAATACATCTATGAGTCCTGCTGGTTTCTTGGGTAATGTTACGCTCTTTGGAACAATAACACTAGTCAACAAGTTATCTTAATTTTATGCTAAAATTAGAGCCGTTGAACATTATTTATTTCAAGTCCACTGGTTTTATTGAATACCAGGAAGCAGCGGGAACATGTCTCAAGCACTGCAACCCATAGAATTTCATCTATGACATTCATGCAATACCATTTGCTTGCAAATCTGAGCAATCTGAACAGAAAACACTATATGGCATCCACACAAAGTAAAATCTAAATATGCTCCCTACATTCCTTTGTCTGAATACATTTGTAAAAGGGAGACCTAAACCCTTTAGTTTTGGATTCAGAAGAGCTTCTCCATGTCATAAAGAAAACCATGTTCAAAGACCCCTGAAGTACTACAGCAAAACATAAACAATCTTTCCTGTCCCTAGAGAATTTGATAAAAACTACATCACCTATAACCAACTTTCGCACTAAGAGCGGTAGCTGTAGGCACATTACTTACCGTCTGTGTGTCAGCATCCCTGCCACAGATATAGGGATGATACAAGTGTCAAGCCCTCTCAAAACTGTCCAGAAATTATCATGAACACAGCACAACTAATCTAGAATACCAGCGGAGCTGTACAAGCATAAAAAGCAGCAGTTAAAAAAAAAAAAAAAAAAGGAACTTAAGTAGGGCAGGGGGTGATTCCTGCTTTTTACAGAGATTAAGCTTATCACCCTTCCTCATATCGATTTTCGACCTCGGTGCTATCAACCAGCTTACAAGAGAAGTAGGTTTTAGTTAAGTCTGAGGGAGGATGTCTCAAAACTTCAAGCAAAAACAGGAAGCGAGATTTATAATGTGGCAGCCCCGTTCTCCTTTGAATCGCTCTGAACATATTCTTTGTCATTAACCAACATTGTAAACGATGAGTCAGTCTACCCCTCAGGTAGCTAAATTTCTCTGAAGGTAGTTTTGATCACCAATAAAACACAGTCTCTTTTATTGCTGCCGAAGGTGCCTTCTTAGGAAATAGCACTGAACACAGCTCCCACCAACTTCAGGAAAAAATATTTCTCATGTCTCTTCCTACATACAATGGCATAACACTGGAGTCACAATCCCATCCAGAGGACTGCACTGCAGCTGTACAAATTCCTCTAGTTAAGTCCCAAACTGTTGCAGTTTTCATAGCTGCTGACCGAATTCTAGCCTATCCCCCAGCACAGGCTGCATTCTAGCAGCAAGCAGAACAATTCGGTCATTTCTTACCAAATCAGTCAGGCAGGTATAATGTTTAAGTTATGTTTAGCACCCACATTTATTTTGTGACCAAGCATTCCTGGGAAAGTTAAAACAACAACCTGTCTTTGGCTTTATATCAAAAAGTGCCTAAAACTATAAAAACATCCAGGCTTTGCAGTTTTCTACCCTTTGCTGGTGAAGTCCCACCAGCTGCTAGGCAGCATATTCCCTCTCCCTTGGCAACTGAACCATGTTCTTCATAATCCTTGTGAAAAGCAGTCCCAGTATCTTTCCTGCAGGTTCTAGGAGAGATCCTGACCTTTGGCTTCATAATCCCATGTTCTTCTGTAAGGGCCCGGTTACGTCTGGCCTCCCTTTACTGACTTCTCCTCTGCCTGCACCTAAGTAGGCACAATCTAGAAAGAAAACCTGACTATTCTTTTCAGGGTTTAACGTTTTCCTACGTGTCTCCACCTGGCCAGATCTGTACACTCCATCTAGCACCACAGAAACACTCTTATATGCAGCATCTGATGCAGATTCTCATCACTGAACACCAAAGCTCTCCCTGTTCCTCTCCTTTCCCAAGTAACAAATCGATGGTGACTTAATAATAGAGCAGACAAAGGGGAAAACAGTTTTTCAGCCCTAGAAGACTGTAGCTTCTCCAACCTTGAGTGCTTTAAAGCTTCTGCCATCATTGTGCACACCAACTTTGAGTACTGCTTTGCAGGGCTTGAAATCAGATCAAAAACTCAGCCTCAGATGTGAGAAAGCAGGCCTCAGCATCCTATCATAATGCAAATAAGATATATCTGCAGTATTGGGGACACAAAAGACAAATAGAAGTTGCTCATTCATTCCTGTCGTGGCTTTTCAAAAGTCCACATGGCCTTTCTCAGTGAACAGGTAACACACACACACAGAGCAGATACGGCAAGTAAGGTGACACATCTGCCTGCATCCAGAGTTACATTACCTCTCTCAACAGCTGCAAGCAAACCAGCAATTCCACTGCAGACCTAACATTAAAAGTGATGGCAGAAGTGGTATCTGCACAGAAAGAACCGGCTGTGATTACAGACCAGTGTCCAACTTATCCGGGTACTGTACAGATCACCTGCAGAGCACCAGTCACTGACCTACAGCATTTATCCCCTTGGTTTACAGTGTAATACAGCAGAAGGTGTAGCTGCAGGGACCAAAAATGTGTTAGCATTGTGTGATTATAATATATTTTATAGCATTCTAACAAACAATGGACAAATATTCTTCAATATCCTCAGCTAATTTTCAGCAATCCTTCCACTAAGGAGGAATTCACTTTATTAGAGTTTTATTGCACTTGACTACTCTGTCCCACATTGTCTGAGCCCACTGAGGACAGATGTAACAAAACCTACTCTATTACGTCTTTTTGGCTGCACAGCCAGTTGAGTCAAAAAAGGCAAAACAAGAACCACCCCAACAATCTGAAATCAGATTTCTAAACTTAAGACTTTTTTCAATTTACACATTATTATTAGTTTTCTTTATTCCAACAGGAGAAGCAAAGCTTTGTAATAATAGATTGTGGTAGTACACGCTGTTACTTAATTTTACTCCCTTGAACAGATCACTCATTTCTATATATATTCTCTATATTTCCAACCAATATGTGGTGCTCTCAATTCATTTTCAAACTAGCTGCAATATTTTAAAACAGAAGGGCCCAAAAATAGAAGATCACCAGGCACAGACACATGCTTATCCACTTAGTTTTCTCAATGCATGCTTTCTTCAGTGTAAGGCTATCAAAGAGTTTCTCAGTTCCTTTTGTTTTATTCGGTATGAATTAGCACACAAGCAAAAGCCTTACTACTGACCATTTTTAAAAGTTTGATGAATTTCTATGTCTACTGCATCATCGTGATATTTTATCATTTGCAATATCCTCCCAAAATTATGTTTTACAAAACCAATATTTATGACTTAATTCCTCATAAGGTAACAAAATGCCCTCAAAAGCAATACATCCAAAGACGCACTGGACCTCAGATTCTGTCACCTACCAAGAAAAATAACCTCTCTAAACTATACTGAGGGCAGGAAGGAAAGTAACAGGAACTCTGAGGCTTAGCCCCAACTTATCCCACTCCCTCTGCACAGCAGTACAGTGGGGAAGGGGGCAGGAACATGCCACTAGCGTCAGGCTGAAACCATCCTTTTTGGCAGAAGTATGACCTTAGACCAGGAAAATCCCATTACCCTTCCATTTTCCTTACCAAGATGTCATGCCATCAGCACACAAAAGGGGAAGGAAAGGTACTAAGCGTTCATACACATAAATTCCATTTTAAAGAACAAGCCATTGAGTTTCAGACCATGTAAATAAATACCTGACTGTTATAGAAGACCAAAGAGCAGAAACAGGTTCTCTGACACATTCTAGAACTAAACACGGCTGTTCCATTTCCATTATCAGACAGACCTGATCTGAGTCTCAGCAGGGTCCACTTTTCTAAGCAAGCAACATCACTTCTCAGGATGGCAGAGCTCTCATGACCTTTACTGTTATTACTGTAATCAGGGACGTCACAAAATGGTGTTCCTTGGAAGCTCAATTTGTCTTTGATTTTCTACTGGAGCAAGGATTCGGTTTTTCCTTTTAATTGTTTATTGTTGTAGGGATCAGCCCTTTTAAGGTGTTTCATGTTATGACTTTTTACACAGAAATAGATGCTGATTCACTGGAAGATGACAAAAGATGAAGAATCCAAAAACACTGCTGTTAGTACTACTAGCTAAGCCTGCACCGCTGCCACAGTCTACAGAGGTGGAATACTAAACCCTGGAAATATTTGCTTTTAATATGTTAGCAACCCCTCACTTTCCACTTAGCAGTCATCCTGAACACATCCAGTCCTCCAAACCAATAAATGCACACAAACAAGGTAAGTTTTCTTCTCTTCTGCAAACAGGTAAATACTTGAAGACACAAATGCAGTTCCAGTGCTAAGGATATGTTGGCTGCATCGCCTCTCCCATTAGAAGACTTCACTCTGAACTCCCCAAACAACTCATATGAGACGTTTTCCAAACATGCAAGCAATTGCACATCTGCTCAAAAGGACTTTTAGACACCCATTTTTCTACACTGTGAGAATAAACACCAACTATGTTCCAAACCTTCAGCAGATCTAAGCGAGACCCACCAGAATGCATCACTTTTTGATAAACCATGCCCCGTTTGAAACCTCTGCTCAAGGGTCTACCATCTGGCTTGGCAAAGTCCCCACAGGCAGAAGGAAAGGGTATGACTCTGGAAGGAAACATGACTTGGGACTTGAAAACATGTCACCAGGGAGATGGAGGGATCGCTGTGCTCCAGACAGACCACCTGATGATGGGTGTGTTGCCTCCCAGTTACTCCCAGTGGGAGGAATCTGTCTAAATCAACTGGCAGGGGGGGCTGCCCCAGGTCCCCACCAGTGCCCTTCAGCACCACGGCCAGCACCGGGGGCCGCCATCCGGGCCAGGCTCCAGCCAAGCAAGGGCCAGGCCACAGGTGGGCACGGGGGCCAGTCGGCTGGGCTAGGAGCCGAGGGGCGGGCAGGGCTAAGGGCGTTCTGGTTTCACTCAGTTGCAGTGTTCCTGTGTGAAGCACATGCTAATAAATCAAATGGTACAGGTAACACCAAGGTCGGTTGCGTAGTCTTAAAACATCATTTCCATTTTCCATAAGTAACGGCGTTTCCCAAATTAGTTTTAAGCTGTTTTCCTAGATCTGCTTTAAGTTATTTTTGACTTAACAGTACTAAAGGATGTGTTAAAGGCTGAAATATGCCTTAAATATTTATGGGCTTTACATTTACTACAGATCCTAGGCCTCCTATACATATGTGCCAGCACCTCCATTTAATGATAAACATAATCAGCATTCAGACAGGAAGAGTTTATACATAACCCAAGTTATTAAATCAAAGTTATCACATTAAGTTATAGGTTTCTTTCTTTTTTTAATGGGGTGTTATAATATTATGCAAGGAAGACAGCTTTCATATTGCTAAGTTGGGGAGTTTATCTACTAAAACAGAGTCACTAAATATCCCATGAGGAAGAGGTCATTCTTAAATGCAGTTGGCCACAAATTAAACACAGTCAACAAGGAAATTCTAACAGTTTGGTGAGAATGCTCTGCATCACACTTACATAAATACACTTAAGCTTGTTTTTAAATGCCAGTCTGATCCTCAAAAAGAGGCAGTTATGAGGTCTTCATCACATAAGTAAATTCAAAGTTAACTCTGGGCTGAGTTAAAAACAGAAAGCAAAATCAGCTATTAGGATTTAAAGTCACTTTCATCACTGTATTTCTATATTCTTTGTCTACATTTCAGGCTGTAATTTCATATTACAGCAGATACCAGCTGCTGAAAGCAAACTTCAGCATAGTACTTCATCCTTCCTAAGCCCATCCTGCTGCTCATTCCCTGGAGACCTTTCTCATGCTTTTCTTTGCTATTCTTGTGGTCAAAGCTCAGCAAGCAAGCAGGAATTTGGGCAGAAGAATTTTCCTGCACGGAGCTTACACTGCAGAAATACCCGCATTAACCTTCCCAACAACCCTCATATGCACTTAGGCATAGCAGAGTGATTCCCAGCTATGTTATTTCTATTCATGCTTTTTGCCCAAGTGTTTACTAATCTGGGAGAACAAGGCCAACATGGGCAGAAGTAGAGGAAGGCCTGTACCGATCCCTGTCCTGCATGGCTGGCATCACACTCCTTTCCCTACTTGGGATTAGCACGGCATTTGTCCATGCATCAGCTTTTCCCACCCAGTGTCTCCGGGCAGCTGTCAGTGGCTCTTCCCACCCAGGAGGTGGATCACTCCACACTGCTGGGATGACTATCTAATGATAGGCACTCGCAGTTGGCGTGCTGTTGGAATCCCACAACAGAACTATAATAAGCACCGGGCATGACTAAACGTGAAGCGCCGTCTACTTTTGCAGTGGCATCGTGCCATAACCCATATGTGATCAAGAATTTTTGAAAAATGTGACCCACATCCTCTTTCACTTCCTTACCCCTCTACCAGCAGCATCTCCTAACCCACACAGCTCCCTCTAGCCAGCAACCCAAGTGGCTTTAGGAAGCCGTATTGTACAGCACGCATGCCCTTCCTGCCAGGACAGGGAGACAGAGACGCGTGGCCCAGAACCAGCACATCATGATGCACCCTGGCTAAGAAAGGAAAGGAGCAGGGCAAGGAAAGCAGGTTTACTTTCTCAGTGTTACCTTCCATACACTAACTAAACATGAGACAACTTGAAATTCCGTCACTAGAAGCTAGAGTGAGCTCATTGCTATGTAGCTGATCCTGCCCTAAAGTGAAATCAGCATTTCTGCTTGGCTGAGCAGAATCTTTATTATCCCGCTGCCACTCTGAACACACCGTATTTCAAACTTTTTCCCACAGTAACTTTAAGGCACTCTCTCCCATAGACATGCTGACTTCATTTGCAAGGTCACAGAAGGCATAGTGACAAGAACACCTGTAGCCAAAATCTTTCATTTGAGAACGGAGAAAACAAAGTGAGTCGAAACAAAACTGCTTGTACCACTAAGCACTGCTCTTAAGCCATGTTTTGCCCAAGTGCCACCAAGCAGGCAAAATAGCTGGCAACACACTCTAAAAAGCAGAGAAAGAGTGACACCTTGCACCATCTAATCACTTTCAGCTATATTATCAGCCCTCTGGCTATCACTAGCTCCTAATAACTTTCCTAACTCTTTGCACAGACATGAACAAGGAAAAGTTCGAGTAGTCAGTCAGGAATTTTTAACAAGGAATGCCAGGACTGTGAGCTGAAAAGGCAGAGGTTAGCTCTTCCTTGAATGCCAGGGGGCATAACAGCCACAGGTGACACCCTCTACAGCTTTTGCGGAGAGAAAACAAAGTGCTGGAAGCTTAACTGCATCTGAAGCACTCCATCTCAGGCCATGAGCTAGTCCCAAATTCCGGCAGTAAACGCTTACACTCTGTCTTCTCAGCTTTCACAAACACTCTTTGGATTCAAGTAACTTGGAAATAGTTATCCAAACTGGTGGACCAGGAGGAAGAAAAAAAAAATTTAAAAAAGAAAGAAAAAAAAAAAAAAGAAAGAAAAAAAAAAGAGGCAGCAAGTCAGTCTTTACACTAAGACATTCTGCAACTTGATTTTAAAATCCAGAGGTCACAACAGTCAGTATTCAAAAACTTTGCAGAAAGTGGTAATGAAACACACACATGCACGTACATAGGCATACGTACACAGATACATACTCTTTTTATGAGAACAGCAACAAAACAAAACAAAAAAAAAAACTTCCTTTCTGAAGTCACACAGTTTATTAAAACTGGATTTTGGAAGCAGTCCAGTGCTACTCTCTGCATCTGAAAGAACTCCATGCCTTAAACATACACAGTATGTCAGAAACACTACTTTAATTTTCCTTTTAACTCCTAACCAAGCAGGCAATTAGCAATGGTCCTATTTTAAATGCATGGTAAAAGGCAGATAAAATGACATAAAATGGCCTGTTTAAGACAGAGGAAGCCCAAAGCTCAAGTCAAACAATGCACTTGATTTATTTTTTTTTTTTTACATCAATAGGTTTTGAAGAAGTGTCTTCCCCTTCTTTATTTCTAACAAGAAAAAAAAAGACAGACCCTTTAAGCTATCCCAGATCACGCACCTGGAAGCAATGGTACTCAAAAGCACTAATCATATTTAAAAAAAAAAAACAACTCTTGACCAACATCTTTGTCACAACACTAGAGCAAACTACATTTTGAAATCTTTCCGCTAAAAAGCACTTTCCTTCAGGACACTGCCTCAAACCATCACCTAGAGCCAAATGGAATCACATGGTCCTACTTTGAATCCTCACTCTGTGCAATCAAGCCCTGAGCCTAACAGCATTTGCCTCAGCAGATCTGAGGCTCAAACTCTGCAATTCCACTCCTCCAGGCCAAAAGGAGGAATGAAGTCAGACCATGCACGTCTTCACAGAGCCGAGTATCGCATTTCCCTGAAAAGCTTCTGGTTTGATCTCAGTAACTACAGAAGCTGTACACACACATAGTTTTTTCTTCAGGACTTACTACTCCCTACCTCTGAAAAGCTTGTGTGTAGACTCCCTCCTACGGTGCACGGGTACACGCACTCGCTCATGCTCGCTGGGATAAACACAACTTCGGACTTCTCCTTCCTTTTTAACTATTCATTGCTCCTTTGATTTTCAGGTGAGCAGCTTATCTGAAATAAAAATTTACATCTCAGTGGAAGCTCAAAGACATCAGTTTAAACTAAACCCTTACCCTACTACCTGTCAGGCTTGGGGGTTTTATGCAGATTGGTGGTGGTGGTAACTTGTTTGCTCACCGTCCTATAGCCTTCATGAATACAGCTCCCAAATGCTCACAAGTAGCCAAGGTACTTTAGCTTTCCCTTCTTGACCAAGAGACATGACTTTCTCATAAAATGATACAAAGATGTTATACATGAGCACCATGCTTGCCATTCTCAAACGCCAGATACTTAACTTTTAAAACTAGTTTTCTAGTGGATTTCCCTAGGAACAGGTCATGTCTCTTAAGTAACCGGTTTTTATGCCGGTCAACCGCAAGACAACAGCACCATCCAGCGGCCCCTGCCTCAGCCAACGCTTTCCAGGGCTATGAATTAATTCCGAGTACCATTCCAAGGGGCATCCACCTTGCGAGGCTTTCTCAGAAATACCGAAGTACTTCAACTCCCTCAGTTTCAATTGGGCAGGTTATTTCCCTGAGAAAGTGGGGCTTCATTTCCACAGGAGATAAACTCCACCAACGCAAATAACCACAAATGGTGGTAATTTTCAGACATTTTAGGAGTCTCTTGTTTTCGGTCAGCATTTAAATCACTTTCCACAAATATCCCTTCCATATTCTCCTGTGGCCGGGACCTTCAAACCATTACTTAATACAGGTCATTCTACCAAAAAGTTCCTATATCTAAGCGCTGGCACACTTCCTCAGCAGTCTCCAAGCAAGAGTTTTGGAAAGAGAACCACACAGGAGTCCCTCACCACGGTGTTTTATATTCTTCGATGAAAATACCGAGAATAATCAGACAATGGAGTCAAACGTTTGTGAGCCACCTGCAATCAGTAGTAGGGCTGTGTATCAGTATGACTCGTTATTAAATAACACGTAAACAAAAAGTTTTGGCAAAAAATCCCCTATCATTTATGTTATGCATTAATAGTCGTTTACATCAGAAAACCAAACCATGCAACGTCAGGTATCTCCTCACATTGCATGATTCCATAGCTGCAAGCTTTACAGAATCCAGCGCTGACCAAGAATCTAAGTCCGTGTTAAAATGTACATTCCTAACTAGAAACAAACTTAAGAAAACAGCAAACCAGACAGCTTCTGACAGTTCTGAGGTGTCAGCTGCTCCCTTCATCATTGCAGGCCACTGGTCTGAAACCTGTTGGTGACTAAGGGACCTCCACACTGGTTAAGAGCTAAAGGGCTCCTCAAACAAGGAATTTCCAATCTGCTGGTCCTGGAGCACTTCAGATCACCGAAGATCTTAACCACTCTCACCTCAAGACAGAGAGCAACACAGTAATTTTCAGATGACACTCCTCAGGTTTGCGGTATAAACTGTCCCTTTTTTACTGTGGGACAGTACAATCCTTTGAGATCAATCTGGTTTGGGCATTCACTAGATTGCTTGGGAGCTGGGACCAAAAATTCTAAGGAGTCTGTATCCAAGCTCTGGTCATTCGTCAGCTGGGGATCACACCTAGCATTCCAGCACACCTTAGCTGTTACCTGAAACCATAGTACAAGGGGACTTTTTTAAACAGCAGCGTTCCCATGAGTTCCCATCTCGCTACACGTTCTCAGGAGACCACCTATGGCTAACTATTTCTGGGACTTTTTGTTCCAAAGCTTAGACTTCATCAGTGGGACATCTCCTTTCTCTGAGGCAAGTTTCATTTGAGGTCACCCAGTCCTCTCCCTGCTGAACCCTACACACTGTTTTTGCAAAACAGCAATTCCAGCTTGCTTATGCTGCTCTACTTTCTAAAATTTACCTGGGACAAAGGGTTATCTCTCTGATCTTTTCATGGGTGATGTAACAACACGTTGAAGGAAGATCACTGTTAGACTAAATTCCTCCCAGGTGTCTTATAATTATAAAGCAACAGTCACAGGGCTGTAGCAATAAAAGAAGAGAGGTTAGCTTTAGTTAGCTGAGCCAAAAGACAATTTAAAAAAAAAGAAAAAAGCCAAATGGCAGTTGTATAAAAAGCAGGAATAAACACTGTACACCCTTGTTACAGAAAGAACTGGCATGATCTCATCTCAAAAGGGATTTAGGTGCTTAATTGCCTCTGCAACCAATTCAAACATTCAAAATTCCTGAGTCTGAAGTGCAGATTTAATAATAAAATGTTCTTTTACCTACCAGAAAGACTGTTTTAAAAGTCAACTGTAATTAAATGCTGACAGGTCTCTGAGCTAAAACCTTTTGTAACAGTAGCACGGACACAGTGTCCCACTGTTAACATCACATTTTACACTCTGCAGGGACCAGTTTCCCTTCTGCGGCATTACTCAGGCATGGAACAACCCAAGAATCTAATCCCGCTTTCCTTTAGGTTCACAGGACCACAGAGGTTCCTCCTAAAAGATATTTTCCCACCAGTCTCTAAGCCATGGCACACTTACTCAGTCCACAGCCAAATCCCAAACACACTGCAGGATGTCCCTTTGCCTTGACACTAGAGAACCAGTTTATGGTTTACCTCTCTTCCCGTCACATAACCACGAGCTGGAAGTGCCCAACCGAAATATTAAGTCATGTGTACAGCTGAAGCATACATTGGTTATGGATCGGACAGAAAGAAACGACGGCAGCTGTTGCTGGGGGCTTCCTCCATTACCTTTGATGCATTTCTGCTCTTTCTTTGTACTTCTGGAATAAGTCACCTTCCAGCTTTACAGCAGCATATGCTGGAGGACTACAAGAGTCTCAGATACTGCCAGCCATACCAGGAGCTGTACAGATGCCTATGACAAATAAAAGAGAGTATTTATATTGTGCTCAGAGACCTCTTAAAGGGCCCATGGCCAAACTGCAGGGGAAAAAAAAAAAAAAAAAAAAAGGATTCAGTTGCCAGCTGAGCCAGGCTTCAGCTTAAAACTCCTCTCTATTAGTTGTGCAGGCCCTGGGGCTCTGCTAGAGGTGGATTCCCATCAGGACACCAAACCAGCTTATTATCACAGAGCAAAAAGTTCTTTTTCTCTCTGTGGCCAAGACAAGCAACTAACTGTAGGACTTGATGAAGGCAATTAGATCATTATTGTGTCAGAACCACTGGGCTTCTGCTGCTACCTATCCTTGCTTATACAGCAAATACCACACACACAACCATTTCTCAACGGGTAGGAAAGGGAGGAAGGACTCTCAAGGGGATGGATGAAATCAAGTGGTCGTGCCACTAGAACTTCAAGAGCAACCAAGGAGACCAAGGCTATTTGGCTATCATTAAAGCATCAGATTAGCCAGTCCATTCCTCAAGCACACTCATCCGAGAAAAGAGGAAGTAAAAGAAAAAAAGACAAGCCCTAAGGCCGCAGTAACCAACTGGAATAAAAACCCACCACAAAGCACATGCATGTGCCCAAAACTGTTCAGCCTGTGGCCGAGTCTGGGAAACCCAGAAGCTGAGCACCAAGGACAATTCTCAGAAGGATCAGTACAGCAGTATGGGAACGATTTTCAGGAGTTAGCCTCCTTCCACTCAGAGCACATTCTGACAGCCCTTCCCTACATAGCCCAGCCCACCAAGGCTACAGAGAACAAGCCAATCCTGTCACCCATCTCCAGCATCCTCATCAAACAATTTGGCTGCAAGGCCCAGTTTGCTGAAGCTCTCAAATGTTTGCTTAAGGAGTGACCACCAACCAAAACCAAGAGTTATCTTCTGGCTTAAGAGTTACTGCCAGGCTTCCCAATCTCATTGCCTTACTCAAGCTCCCTCTCCTAAAGCCGAGCTTCCCTACTCCTGCCTGCTACGCACAACACCCGGGGCAGGCTGCCTGGCAAGCTCCAGGCGTGAAGCCTTACGGCATACAGAGAGGGGGGGAAAGGGGGGGACGTGAGCATTTAACCATTATCAGAGTGCCCTCTTTGAACCACAAAGATAGCACACATCACCGTAGCTCACCAGAGCATAAGAATGGACAGTATATGGCAGTACTAGCATAGAAACTTGCAGCAAACAGTCTGGCATTCAAAAAAACCACAAGATTTATGTCTTAGGTTAGGACTGACCAAACAGGAATATGCCGATCCAGCCTCCTTAGCTTGCAGCAACGCAGCTCCAGAGCTTAATCATATATTCACATAGCAAGCGAACAAGGGCATCCATAGCCCAAACAGGAGTGCAAGGCAGTTGCAAAGGGCCCAGGGCACAACTGCCACCCTCCACAGCTGGCGCAGTTCACATTCACACAATACACTAGGTGCTTCTGAGGCTTTCAGCTCAGGGGGCCTGGGTAAACAGCTTAGCTTGCTTTCCATTTTTCCTTTTCACCTAGGGATACCTTAAACTCAGTTTGATAAACCCCAAAGCTCTAAATAACCTCAGAATGACTTTCTGCTTCAGTCCTCTCCTGTGGCAACGGCCTGGGTATACAGCCATGCTTTCACTACTACGCTGGGTACCCCAATTACCTCCATTCCACATCTGTAAGGCAAAACTGCCTCTACGTAACAGCTTTTTTTCCTCACTAGAGCGCCGGTACAACAGAGGGTATACCACACTCTCAGGCTAACTGCATGTGTCGATGACATTGTAGAAAAGTCCAGGTAGGTTGCTGCCTGAGCAGGGGAGGGGTGGCACCAGGAGCAGACATGTACAATGGCACCCGCTGGTTCCCAGTCATCTGAGATGGGCACGAGTTGTCCAGGCTTTTACAGAGAAAACATTCAGAGAATCTTTCTGCATAAGAAAACCAAAACCCATACCCCATGTACTAAGAGATTACAGGAAAGGCAACCATGAGACAGCAAAAACTGAAACCATAATTAGCTGTTATGATTACTGAGTAGTAACTATGTTATGTGTGGTCACAGCGCAATACTCAGCGTTTGGAATCACTGACTGACTACAAGCCCTGTCTAGATGCTGCAGGCACATTTTTTCAGAAGCACTGCAATACCTAGAAGTTTCTTCCAAAGCCCTTGCAGAATGTGGCAAAATCTGTCAGGGGCTCAACAGGCACTGTCAGGCGGGAAGCATTTCTGAAAGCCCAGGCAACTTCACCTTATGCGCTCACACAGAAGCTATGCTCCTTTGCAAATCTAAGCATCACCGAGACAACAGTTTACAGAGAGGTGTCAAGAAAGTGAGGTGATACCCCCTGATGACGCAGGGGCACAGGATTAAGCCCCAATCACACAGAGTCCTCAAGAAAGACTAAAGAATGATCCTGAACTGTGCTAGGGTAGGTGGAGTCAGAGACAGAAATGAAATGAAGCATGTTAACACAGGCTGCATTTTTCTCTAAGACAGATAAGGAGAGTGCTAGAGGGCTCTCAGCAGGGAAAAAAATACAACTGGCTTCGAAAAGTTGTGAAATTTTTGCCTATTTCCAACCAGCTGCCTCAGTGATGGGAAAGGATGAGCAATTGTTCCTGGACTGGGGGGGGGGGGGGGGGGGGGGAGGAAATCAGCTTTCCCAAATCATTATGGAAAATAAACCCAACAAGAAGTCATACAAAAACATGAGCTGCCCAACAAACCTCAAATGACATGGTCAACTTGATGAGAACCTAGCAGAAGAAGGAAATCCCTTTTGCTCCTTTCTAGCTGGTACCCAAGCATCTAAGTAGAGCTAATAGGGAGTTACCCGAGTCCCAATTACATCATTTTATCTGTGCCAAGTAGAAGGAAGAAAAATCTTTTGTGAGGGAGGGCTCAGTAAGTCTCTTGGCAGAGTCCCCACTTGAAACCATAAAATATTTAGATATAACCCCTTTGATCCCAGAAGACTAAACTCCACAAAGATGTCAAGCAAAGCCAACAAGTCATGGAAATCAAAGCAAATGCTGAAGGATTGAGGAGGATGGAGCTGCAGAAAAAGATTACAAACGCCACAGGCTGCCTTTGTAACAAAAAAGGAAAATTCAACTTCTTGACAGATCCAATATTGACCAATTGACTGTGCCAATAGTAAATTCTGTGCTACAAGCATGTGAGAAACTAGTTCACTCACGTCAATGTACGATCAGGCCAAAATACTACTAGTTACTGTTTCGATGGAGCCTGTTCTATCAAAAGAAATCCACAGTTCAGCGAAGCTACTCTTAAGTTCTTAAATTAAACCTTTTAGTGACTCTACTGCCTCTGAACTTGCTCTTTCGGTCACTCAAAAGACATTTATCTAACTCACACAGCATTCAGCTTTAAACAAACAAATAGATGAACACCGATAAACAATTTAATTAGAATACTGCTACAAATCACTGGAGATGGGGTTTCTGCAACAATATGCCAGGGGCAACGAGCAGAGTGCTGTGGTAAGCAATTTGTAAGAGTAGTTAGGACACAACAAGAAATCAGAAATGGGCTGGGGTGGAGGTTTTCACTAGCCTCTAGAGAGACTCCCCACTCTACATGAATTCTAAGCAAATCCATTAATTACAAGGAAGTCGTAACACCTTCTTCCTTTTTCTTAGGTAACATCTAAACATACAGAGTTCCTTACTGACAGGAGAAAAGCAAAGAGCTCTAGGGTAAAATGGAGCTCCAAATATTATACATATGCATATTTCAGAAACAAAGGCAATTCTCCATATTATTTATATTTGCAGTGTATTTTATATTGCAGTATCTCTATAACACTGTTTTCATATTCCTAAAATCATTTTTTTCAAAGCTGTAAGAATCAGCCCAATTCTGTCCCTTATGATGTCACTGCTTGACAAGTGACATGAAGTGGGGGACATCAACTGTCTCACAAAACAGAAGTTCAGACACATGCTCTCTTCAAGAAGCTGTGTTAAACATCTCATTTATCCATCTCCCATCACTGACTTTTTAAAAAACTGAATACACTTATTCTTAAACCCAGGAGAATTAAAATATCAAGTAGAAAAAAAGAGAAAAAACACACAACTCTTATCCAAAGCACAATACAAATACTTCAAATTGTACGAGTGTCAGAGCAAACCACCACTCTAACCTCTTTCATTAAACATTTACACAGACAGCTCATCTGCGTATCTCATTCTCAAGCAAACAAATCGAAGTTTGGAGTCAGATGTGTTTAGCTGGATTAGAAATCACTTTCCCTTTCACCCTTCCAAATTAAAGACATGAAACAGAGATAAGAAAGGCTCAAAAGCACTGTCAAGTTTGGGACCAAAAATTACTTTTCTAAGTCCTTTCTGAGCATGTTCTCCTGACTAGGAGATGCTATTAGAAAAATCAAACAAACACACACTAACTTGATGGGTTTCTCCTTGATGATACGCTACATGCCAGGAAAAAAAAACAAAACAAACCTCATTCTCTTACAACATGTGCTTAACTAAGACCTAGTTCAAATAAATAGCTTTGCCCAGACCTTTACACTGAGGCCAGGTCTATGCTGTGGGCTAACCGTCAATAGCTTTACCTTGCTTTATGGCAGCAAAGGGCTTGTCAGGTGAGTGTAGCCCTTCCTGGTGAAAACACAATCTTGCTATAAGAGCTTACTCCCGTCTTCCTAGGCAAAACCTGCACCAACAGATCTTGTCAAAAGAAACAACTGTGCCAGCAGAAGACGCAAGACAAAAATGCCTGCCAGATTTGTAATGGCCTCCTTCATTCTTTAACCTATGCTTATTTGGCAAAGGAGAAAATATCAGTAGTTCCCCTTCAAAGCACCTCTTATTCACTAGGTCTACCAAGGGTGTAAACACCTGACCCTACTATCACCACTGGAGCACCTAGCCCCTTTAAAACTGATTCTTCCTACTCGCATAATGCTCTAGTACCGCCATTGTCCTATCATCTCCAGTGTCCAGAGGCAGAGTTGATATGGTAGAGTGTGATCAACTACATCGCCACTGTAGGATTACAGCAAGTCTCCTTAGCCCCATCAGCCATCATCTATAAGGAGCAAAACACCAAGTACTTCCCTTTGTACGTGGCCCAGGGCACACAAACCTTCTACACAGGCACAGAGGGAGAAGCAAAGACATTAAAATTTCTCAAGGGACTTACCCTTGCCTTTTCTTTCTGCCACTGTTGCTCCCTCAATTGTCTAGCACGCAGGAGCCAGAACAAAGGTTTTGCCATGTCACTGGCAAGGCAGGAACTCAGCACCCACCTGCTCTCTGAATGCTGAAGTTTTGGCAATGGCTCAAGGTAACAGAGGTTAGCTGCACAGATCATTCCAGCTGTAGCAGTACCAGCGTTACCTTAAACTGCATTCCATCTCTCTTTCCTTCTATCAGGTACGGGATGTAAACTTGATATAGTGATAGCTCTTCAAGCGTGTCCAAGTGGCACTTTCCACTTACCTGTATTGTTGTCATCTACACAAAAGCAGATCAATTTTTATCCTTCTCTTCTTTAACAACAACAACAAACCTCATGGCCAAACAGACCTTTTATTTCAAACCTGGAAGTAAAATTTCATCAATCAATTTCCTTCTAACATCTATAAATCTACTTGGTCTAGTCTCTGCTTGACTCATTCACTCAGCGTGTTACGTGACACACTCTGTTTTATTCAGGTCATTGCCCATTCCCACCCCTCGCTCAGTCATTTCAATAAGGAACACAGTAAAGTCGAAAGCAATAGTTCAAGTTCAAAACAGATTTTGTTCTCATCTGTGATGTCCAAGGTCACACAGGAAATGGACAAGCCACTCCACACTGTCTCAGCTTAGTGCTCTTTAAAAAGGGGGGGATACTACTACTTTATTTGTAAAGCACTGTCACATTAGCAGATGGCAGTCTTAGGAACTCCTTAATTTAGGTTTCAAAATAACTTGATGCAGGTTTCAAAACCATTTTTTGAGCTCAGCTTTGTTACTGTAATAAAATCACACATTCTTTACAAATATATGGAACACCTCCTAACTAGTATAAGGCATGTTTCACTAGTAATCTATATAGGCAGCATGTAGATGATACACTTGGCTTACTTGGACTGTACCATTTCACTGTTCCTTAGAACACCTTCAGGGCATTAAAGTAAGACATTCCTAAAGTATTTACTTTCCCCATTTCTGGTTTAAGGGTCACGTAGTTTTCCACATGCACAGTAAAAATACTTACCAACTCCACCACTTTTGACACAACTAATTTCCCCTCTCCCAGAAAACGCCCAACTAGTAGTAATGGTCTACAACACCAACTCTGAGCTGCGGGCTGCAGACTCCTGAGGCTGAGGGTCAAAGGATCTGCAAAAGCTAACAGAGAAATGGGGCCTTCTCTCAGGAAGCTTACATTGGTTCCATAAAAGTATATCCCACCTCTAAAAGCAGTCTAAACCAGAACTAAGAGCCGCTAGTCCACAAGTTCCAAATCTGCCAGCCATCACGGACCTCTCAAAAAAAACAAGAGCCTTCATTTTGGCCACTAAAGGACAAAAAAATACCATCCTGTGGGTGCAATTCTCCTCTCTCATCACTCGCATAAAGCAGAAGCAAGTTGATGAAATGTTACTGTGGCAAAAAGAATGTCTGCATCATACACTGCTGCTGAAGCAGAAACAGTGCGTGCTTTCCTGCTGACAGCACAGCCCCACTCGCCCCAACTGGTGCGCGCAAGTCACCCGAGTCTGATTTCCCAAGACTCTTGCTGGATTGTGCATGCTACAGAGATCTTAATGGATTCCATTTAGCAATAGCCTACTTCAAAGCTAGCCTGCAAATACCTCAATCTCACCCTGGATTACAGCATAGCTATTTCCTGTAAAGACAGAAAGCTTCTCCATCTCTGATTTCTGTTTCTTGGTTTGATTTTTGTGAAACTATTTTGAAATGAAGCTTCAATAATGAACACGAGCCAAAAATTTAGTCCAGGGCATCTCGTTCTCTCTCATATCCTGCCAGACAAAAAATACTGTAAAGGCCATATCATTAAGAAGAGAATCAGCTCTACCATATGAGTATCTCCCTTTCCAACATCTGTCTGCACCTCCAGCTTGTGGGATCGAACAGGAACACTTTTAGCAGGATTGCCCCTGGACCATTCGTCAGTCTTTCTGAAATCAGTAAACAACTTGTCTCTGTATGTAAGCCTACAGATTCTTAAATAGAAATCAATACATAAAATACCTGGCCTAGCACAACTAAGACTGTACCCTAGAGAGTACATTAGATTTGCTGAATACCATGGAGACAGTCTAGATTTACAATGCGTCACAACAAAATCAGATTAATCACAAAGTATTCTAAACCTAGCATGTTACTGTTAGCATATTTAACTTCAGCCTGAGCTGGACTCATTTTCCAATTTAACCTTAGCGTGCGATATTGGCTATCACTAAAGGCTTTGTTTGCCTCTTCCTTGCACCCAGCTTTTTCTCACTCCATTCTTCTGGTTGAACGGTTACCAGCCTTTCATATCACCCACCTTGCTTCCGCTGCACCAAAACTCTTAAACTAACCAGTTATTCTTCAACCCATACATTCTCCATCTTACCCTTTTTCAGGAGGGGACAGGTATTATCATCAAGCACATATCAGCAGCAAACATCTCCTGGTCACTAGTTTACTTAAGATTGACAGCACCTCATCGCTGTTATCTGGACCCCCTGCTACCAGGGCTGATTACACCACCTTTTGAAGCAATTCCTCATCTTCCAAGGTTCTTAGATTTGTAGTCTGTTTCCATTGCTATAGACAAAAGTTTGCAGAAATCGTATCAGTAGAACGCTTTAAGTGCAGTCCCCTTTTTCCATGTCAGTTGACAACTCCCACGCAAGTATTCCACCCTTTACTTTTCCCATATGACTGTTTCTTGCAGCATCAAGCATCACTTATGGAGACCACATCCTGGCTCCTGCTAGTGTTACATCTTACTCAAGTAAGAAGGTATACTCATTCATTACCTGTTTACATCTTACTTTTCATTTCAGGTATATCTATGCCTTCATTATGTCCAGGCTCATAACAAAATTTCTTTCGCTTAAACATGTCTCAACTCCCTCTCTTTAAAATACAGCAACTAAGAACTTGCCTCTAGCCCCTTCCCCCCTCCCCAACTACTCATGCAGCAGTTAAAAGGTTAAAAATACAGAACAAATCTTAAGGCACTCCTTGCTATCAGCAGTGCAGGTGCTACCAATGAGTCATGCTCAGAAAAGCAACCTGTCCAAGACCACATGATGTCAGCAACAGTCAACACTAGAACCAAGGACTTTGAAATACTAACACTTTGTTATTATTTCAAATTAAAGCTGATTTTACAAACATTAAACATGTCCCCTTAAAACAAACAAAACTAACCAAAACTAACCATAAAACCAAACTACATACAGCCATAATAGCCATTGTTTAACCAGTACCGTGATCTTGCAACTCTTAACATAGGTCAGAGACAGCACTGAAAAAAAAAAGTGGAAATTAAACTGGGGGTCACAGCAGTGCCCAAACCCAAGGGTGTTCATGAAGAAACCTGCAGGGTAGATACCCCAAAACCTAAAGCACAGTATTTTCATTTGTGTGTACTCACCTACGACGCTATGCCACAGCTGAGGTTTTCTGCTAAATAAGGAAAGCAAACTGCATTTTATACAGCCTTAACACGTTATTCAGTGTATGATACACAAAATATGCTGGTAGCTCATTAAGTTAACGGGATTCATCACAACTGACTTTGAGAAACACGGCAGAAAGGCAGAATGTTAGGAAAAACCTTGCTAGTAACATTAGCTGCTAGGCTTTCTTGCCTAGAAATCCATACACCAAGCTGGTCACAGGAGAGAAAAATTGAAGAAATACAGCTTTCTTCTATCTCAAATAAGGCGGGGTGGGGGGAGAGACACTTTGCATGGAGTAATGCTTGGGGGGGAAATCAAGTTACTTGCCTTGTTCAATAAACACAGTGTTCCCTTAAAAAGAGACTATAAAGACTTTTAGTAAAATTTACCAACAAACAAAAAAACCCCAAACAGAACACCCTGAAATCAAGAAGCAGAAGTGGAAATCTGTACTTACATTAAGAGGCTGAGAATTCTAGTACGAACATCTACTTTCAAGACCCTAGAGAAAGGCAACGTCATTCAGTGGACATACTATTCCAGCCAGCAGGAAATGGTGTAGGACAGACCTAATCCCTTGCAGAAATGTCTTCAAAGATCTAAACCAACTACAGCTACCCACAGCAACCATCAGTACAGTAACAGCCAATAGTTTAGCCTAATTACACAGGCTCAGACTGCAGGAGCTCAGGAGATAAAACGACAGACAGAGCAGTGCAGGTATCAGCACCCAATGCATATGCTGTTGTAAGTTAATGAAACACAAAGAGTTCAGTCCAGCTGCAGAAGGAGAATCAGGTTATATTCCATGATATATCAGGTGCTAGAGACAAGCAGAGCAGAACATGCAAACAAAACCCCCTCAAAGACAGCACAACAAATATGGAGACAAAGCCCTGACAAAAAGCAACTAAAAGGAGGACTTTGCAGATCCAGAGACCTTCAGTCCCTGCTCCACAGCAAGCAGTCAGAGAATTGCCACATTTTCAGCAATGCTTTCTGACCTACTGCCAACATGACTCCAACTGGATTGTAAAGGCAATTCCAGAAGCAATGCTAACAGCAGTATTTAAAGCCAAAAGTGCAACCAGTTGCTGGAGATGTCCTCATCTGAGAGCAACGGGCAAGTGCAGAACATCAATAAAACATAAAACTAAGATGCATTATCACTTTGAGTGTATCATGGGTGAACAGCCTTGGGAGAAAAAGAAATGTTCAGTTAGTGACTCACCTCTGGCATGGACAAATGCTATTAGCCCTATGGCATGCATAGCCTAACTATAGATCTTAACAGACACTATGAAAAGCCATTTCTATCACGAGCTAGGTAACTACAAACGTGACCAAGATGCTAGCAGCATCACACAAGTTTAAGCATGTGATATAGCCATTACACTTGACAGATACAATCAGAAATAATTTCTAGAGCGTACCATGCCATAGCATCTTGGCATCACTCAGTCCTGCCCATACTAAAATGCTGCACAGGATGGGAAGCCCCAAGCAGCAGGACAATCGCCCACTTGACCACAAGCCTCATGCTGTCCTCCAAGGAAAAGGCTAATCTTGTGCATAAACTACGATTATGTTCAAAGGGGACAGAGCATAAATCTCAGCAGGTAAGAGCTGAAACTGGGAGATCAATATGTACTTCACAGCTGAACGTCTAAGAATAGTAGGGGCACTCATTAGCTACAAATACACAATTGTAAGCACAAACACAATAGCACGAGGCATGCTGAAAACAGACACTGCCCAAGAAAAGGAGGGCTCCCAGCCCCAGACAATTTCAGTTAACTCTCCAAGACCTAAACCTGCTCAATTCCACAAAACGGAGCTACATTCCTTTGTCACAATACAAATGAAGCCTACGACTCAGAAACCAGAACATTTAAAGCACGCTCCAGCAGGAACTGCAGTTAAAACAGGCCGTAAAAGCTACGGGATTCTAACAAGCTATTGTCAGACCATGGTCACAGTGCACTGCAACAGAAACCCCATGAGAACAAACTCATCAGTCAGTTGACCAAGTGCGTATCCCCTAGGCAATAACAAAGCAGAGACAGCAAAGGAACCGTGGACAAGTACACATGAAATACCTACCCAGCTATGCTGGACCATTGCAATAAACCCTTGTGAAACAAGCAGCGTTGCAGATCAGGAACAGATACCTGAAGTCCTGCTTTCTATAAAAGCGGGTCTTCTCCTCCCAAGGCACAGCCCAGATGGGACACAGGCAGCCAACCCAGACCAGTGGATATGCTGCAACAACAGTCAATGACCTGAGGCCACTGTACACAGCTGAGAGGGTCAGGGTAAAGGCCACCAGCTAGCCCCACAGAGAGGACAAAGCCAAAGGTGAGTGGAAACTTAGCAGAGAGCAATAGCTATTGTGTTAGGAAAGTAGCAGGGGCAAATCTGAACATAATTAATGAAAAAAAAGAGCACACTCTCAGCATACAGCCGTAGACAGTGCTGAAACTGTTGTCTGAAGAGCAGACTTGTGGCCCGGTGTGCAAGAAGAAAATTCTCACACGCTCAGGGAGACATCGCTTATTTATTTCAGGTTTGCACAGAGCTGAGGGCTAGGTGGTGTTCCACAAAGCAAGCCCCCCTAAGGAGACTTCTTGCAATGTATATGTACAGTTAGTAAGTTTCCAAATCCATCCTCTTTATACTGATAAGTTAGCAATTAACATAGAATTATAATATGGTTACACACCGATTTCCACTATCAAACATACTCGGGGGAGGGGTCTTTACCTGGGGAAGGGTCTTTTTGACCTACGGGTGTGATTTTTAGTATTATAATGAGGGTGGTTCAGTTAAGGATACATGGACCTTGAGTATTCTTGCCAAGCTGGCAATGCATCCTCAAAGTATCCTTATTCAAAGCCTAATTGTTCCAGTGTCCTTGCTCAAAGAATGGCTGTGTACTTTTCTCATTACAGACTAAACTTGTCAACATATACAAAGTATATCATGCACAACGCAATCAGAGACCATTCTAAACTTTCCAAGTTATCCTTCAACAAAACCAGGAGGAGTTAGGAAGAGCCCCAGCAATCAGGTGGGTTAACACAGGAGAACTGCTCAGAAAAGACGACTAGGAAACCTAAGGTAATGAACTGGAACAAAGACAGAAGCCCCATCCTCAACTAGGCTGCATACCAGTGAAATTTTGGCTTTAACAAGTCTGTTACAACTTGCACGAGATCATGGTTTTAGTAGTTATTAAAAGACAAGTCACAACTTAGAAGGAAATGGGGAGAAAAAGCACAAAATGCAGAACAGTGAAAAATCTGGAGGAAGCACAGGAACGTACTCTGAATGAACTGCAGCAGCAGTATCTTTGTCAGTAACTCTCAGGAACTGACTGCCTTTTTCTGGCAGTACCATTAGCCAGCAAACATAAACAGTGCGAGCTGGATCACCCTAACACTCTGGAGATATGTATATGTTAATGTACACCCTGCCCAAAACATTGGGAAAAGCACTCAGCAGAAATCCAAGATGTGGGCAATACCTTATATTCTATTTCAGCATACACTGTATTATTATTTACACTATCATATTATTTATACCCATGGATTGAAACCTAGACCTAAGAACAACAAAAGTCACCTACACACAACAGCCTAGGCTTTCAGGCTCTGCATATTACATTGATTTCACATCAGCACTGAATACCACCCTAAGGTAAAATAAATCACTTCACTTACTCCCAGTACGGAATCCACACTCCTTGTCACTAGTGGATTTCAATCAGAATTTCAGTGGGTCCATACCCAGTTCAGGCTTATATTTGGCACATTAAGTACCGTGCATGGCTTCAGTTAGTAGAATTCTTAATGGCTTTATTTTCCCAGTATGCTGCCAGCATTACTATCACTCGCTGTCTGCACTCGGACAGGAGAGCTCAGTGCTAGATGACTGTTATCACTCAGACACACCAGGATTAATGTTATCCACGCACCAATGTTCACTCACAGAACAGAAACAGCTGGTGGCTGCACGGAAGAGACCTTCTGGTGTCAAACCCCCTCCGTTAGCTCATCCTTTTCTAGTCTTTCCCTTAATCCAGCAGAGGCTTGCTTTATTCCCCTCCCTCCAGAGATCAAGATTTATCTCATTCAGTAGAGTATTTATTAATCAGTGTAACGGTTTTTTGCTTGGGCAAAGTGAGGGAGTGACCTCTTCCTTCTTTACCTTTTCCAAAGCCATTCACTATTTAAACCCTGATCTCGCAGCCAGCTCGGGAAGCGAGAACCGCGGACACAATGACCTCGTGTGGCAGATTCCGCACACAGCTTCCCCATTACCAGTAGCTACAGGGACAGCAGCACAGTTTTTGCCATCAATTTTTATTTCAGTATTAGATTTGTAATGTCTCCTTTCCTCAGAAACGGTCACAGGTTTTGGTAGCATCTTTTCCAATGAGCTAACTTCAATGCAATTGACGTTGCACTGATGGCTTTAAGTATCTTTTGAAGCAAGTAAATAATTTCTATTGGCCACGAATCTGGGCCTGGGCCCCCTTTCAGGAGGGCATCAAAACATCCCAGTGATAAATCTAAAACCAGGGCTGCCTTCATTCTCAATTATTTAGTAGAGTGCTTCAGACCTACAAAACAGCACATCAATATTAACTAAATCTCCCAGCCTTCTGAAGATGTAGGGAGATACAGTATTTTAAAGATACAAAGACAAGCAAAGAGAGGTTTACTCACGGTCACGTAGCGAGTCTAAACAGGAACTGGAAAAACAATCCTAGAGTCCCTACACCTAGCTACACTGAAACCTCTTGGCAATATCAATTGCATGCTGTTTTTTCCTAAGATTTAACTTAATTATTACTACATACATACTTCCCCGGTCTCTGCTTAACAGTTTATGGTGAGTTTCTCCTGTGCCATTTTTATTTCACCAATAGATTCCTGGAGTCTTTTAATTACTGGAAAAAGAACAGAATAATTCAATACTAATCACATTTTGCACACAACTATATTATTATGAAGTCTGCTTAAATAAACAGAAAACAGTAGAAATAAGCAACCAGCACAAAACTATAGAAAATTAAATTCTACCCACAAAACTGGTCGCTGTTCTAAGAAGCATTTAGATTAAGAGAACTTAAAATCCACTACACAGACAACAACTACAAGGACTGAAAACAATATGAGGCAATATTACGTCCACTGGTCACACGTGTACTTGCATAGCAATTAAAACACTACCAATCAGTATTTTAATCTGTATCCCAAGTGTAAAAAAACCTAACAAACCCCACATACCCATTTTGTTTCCCGATCATGATGAGACTTGATCAAAACAAGCAAGCATTTCTAGCCAGTTCCATCAAAGGATCTCTTACCCAAGGGAAGAGAAAGGGGCACAGCATTCAAAGACTGAAACAACATCATCACCAGACAGCAGAGAGCAGCTCAGAAACCTTCCATCTCTCTAATACGCAGAAAACCAACACAACAATCCTGTTTTGCGGTAGCCTGGGAATAGATTTAAACAAAGAAAATAATACTGACAAATTTGGAAGTCTGAGGTGTGAAGTTTAAGCTGACACACAGGCAGAACAGGCTAAGGACATCTCCGCTTCTGTTTACGCTGCATCTGTCCTACATACAAATAACTGCAGCTTCACATACTTCAGCCCAGCTACTTTCAAAGCCCTGAAAAGCGTGGGGGAGGGTGGGGTGTGTGTTTTGGGTTTGTTACTGGTTTTTTTCCACAGCAATTAAAAACATTCTAACAATCGGTCATGACTTTGCTCCTTCAAACGCAAACTTGGCAGTCAGAGATTTTGCAAAGCTTTCTGGAACGGGATGCAAATAACCTGCCACAGAATTTCTGTGTGCTCTGTGATGGGTTTAAAAAGAAGTCTTTATTAGAACTCAGACTTGTTTACTCCTTGCAATGAGCACTGTCATTCCAATTCCTGTAATTACATCCACAATTTTGACAGCTGAAACTGTAGGAATAATTGCACTGTTAGTCGTTACTGTTCAGACTGTTGCCAAGAATGTTTTAAAGGCATCTAATATGTCTTTAAAATAAATCTCAACTGAATCTTCATCCGTTGCACCACAATTCATTTCTGGAGCAAACATCTTAAAATCCTGCCTTTTACGAGGCAACCTTGGAAGTCCAAAACAAGATTTTCTACCACACTATTGCTACATTCCACTATAACATCAATGTTATACAACACATTCCTACTGATCAGTAAGTTATACATGTGATACATTTTATATAATCCCATGTCTCTATCCCATCAGTTCATTTCCTACACACAAGAAGTCTGAAGCCAGTCACAGCATTTCAGAAATCTTAGAGAACTTCTACAGCAGACTGAAAATCCATTATCTTAAATTCATCCATCGTACCACTATTGTGTACCAGCCATCCACAAGATGATTTCTTTTATGAGACAAGGGAGCCAACATTATTAAGCACTGAAAAAGTCTTTCCAAGCACTTTTATTTTTCAACGGTTAGAGAACACCAACACAATTGCAACCACAAAAGAAGAAATTTAATCTCAAATTAACAGGTAACACAAGCACCACAAAAGACAATAAAACGCTTCACAATAAAATTCTGCATTCAAAAGCCCACTGTGCACTCATTCAGAAATGTTTAAAGCAGAACTAAGCAACTCAAAACCACAGTATTAAGGTGTGTGCCCTGTATAGTTTGTATTTTCTGCACCTGAAACAAAAGTGGCTCAGATAATAAAACAAGATGCACTAGAACACCAGCTACTCCATCAGAGGTCTCCCCCCTTCTTACTACAAGAAGATGAGAAAGGACAGCCTGCTTCCAATATTGCAGAATCTTGTATAAGCACCCAGAAGGCCCAGTAAACAAATGGAGAAACTGGAACAAAAGTAGGAAGCCTCCTCTGACATCCAAAAAGTAACTAAGGAAAGGTTTAGAAAGACATCATTTACAGATGGAGGCCATTTGCAAAATTTTCTTCTTCCTTTTATGGCACCCATCAAGAAAACATAGTCCTTTACAGGAAAAGAGAACTTGCCAGCAACAAAAACCAGCTTTGTTTTATTAAGAGCTGAAAAAACAATAAATTGGAAAAACCCCAAACATGCTAACGAATAGCTAAAGCCTCTCAATATCCTAGTTTGCAGTGTACACTGAAAACGTAAGATATAAAATCTCATTTGGCATCTACAGAATTTCAGCCATATTTAGATCTCTTTTAATTCAGTGCATTCCATGAAGAACTTCACCTATCAAATTTGTCAGATTACTTTTTTTTTTTTGTATACCTTACAATATAAAACTCTGGGTTATCTTAAAATTCCCTCACCAGCAGAAATATTTTGGGTTTTTTTCTTCCTCAGAACAATGAGACATCTATTACGAATCAATTCCACTACAAAAAAAAACAAACCCCCCCAAAAAAAACCAAAACAAAAAACCAAGAGATCTAAAAACCCATTACCTTCTTGAAAATTAAATAGCTACTGGGCACAAAATAAATTAAAAATACAATAGAATACTCCAGAAGAACTTATTTGTCTGGTTAGAAACAGGCACAACGTTTGAGAACTCCCAGAATTCTAGTATCTCCAGAATCTGTGTGTTACTTAATATAATACTCAACAGACCTACTGATGTATTTAATAATTTCCCTATTCACAAAGTTTGTTTGTTCCTCACAATTAAATTAACAGGATTGAGTCCTGCCTCTCCAGAGGCCTTCTATAAAAGCAGAAGCTGTACTTCAGACTTTGATCACACAGATGTTTGGAACAGCTTGACTCTGCCTGCGCTTCAAAGAGGATTATAACGTGCTCAAAAATTCTTTGACCTGCAAAAAGAAACAAATATTGTCAATCAAACTAAGTATTTATTAACAGAAGTATACAGCAACTACACATACCTCTCCACTGCTTCGTGCTTAACTACAACCTACAGAAGCAGGAACTGGGAAAAATAATCTTACGCTATGTCCTTTCTTGTCCATCAAGAACTTTTTCAGCGATGGTACCTGTAATTTAGCAGGTGCTGAGACACACACATTGGAATGATGCTCATTCCTCCTGTGGTCCTAAACTACTGCCCTACATCACAAGTGAACTGTCTTAAAAGCAGGTCCAACCTAAACACAAGGGAGATAATGACAACCTCAGAAAAGCTGCCCCTTGGAAAATACCAAGTCACACTCACCTCCAGAACACTGTTAATTTATTAATGTCAATGAACAACCCAATGCAGCTAAATAGTATGTTCCTTGGAATCTGAGGTTGGCAAATTTATGATAGAACAATACCTAGAAAAACCATAGTACTCAAAGATATCAGATACTGTAGAACAATAGTTCAGCTACTGTTGAACTTCATTTCCAGTACTTGAAGAGTGGCTCAAATGGCTACAGCTACCTAAAAATTAATGGTGAAGTTCTGGTCCATAGAACGCTACCTAGAAACCTGAGACAGAAATCCACAATCCTACACAAAGCACCAAGACCCAGCACAGCAGCACCTCAAACGATCTCTGCTACTGTATGAAAACTGGAACCAAGACAAGCAGCATGCCAAGCGTTATGCTTATACGTGTAGCCACTTAACATCTTCAATTCAGGTCACTACCAAAGGTTGCAGGAAGACAACACGCTGAGAACACACTTCTTGCCACAAGTACACGTGCCTTTTTGTTGTGCCCCCTTCGCTCCCTGTCCGCAAAAGTAAAAGAATAATTACTCCCTCCCTTTAAAGCATAGTGGGGGGAGGAGGAGGTGGCAGCAAGGGCCAGGCCATCTTTTTTAAACTATAAAAACCCAGAGGGTACAAGACCCAGGGAATACAAGGCCTAGGCACACAACTCCTACCTCTTAGTTCCAGGAGCATCCTAGCAACTACACTGTGATACAGCCTGAACTGCGAGCATTTACCTCTCTGTCCACTCAAAAGCTAGAAAGGAATCGACAATTTATGGAGAACATGGTATTCTTCTTTTGGCAGAAGCTCTCACACACAGAGCACATCTGTAAACATTTTGTCCAAATTCTTGATGTGAAATGGAAATAGATCTTGGATCCTGTTCTCCAGCTGTGACCCTTCCCTTCCTAGTTCAGGGCTCAAGAAGGTGGAAGGAAAAGAAGAGGTCAAATCCCTTCATGTAGAGAAGGGAACACATAACTGTGCCAATACTCTAACTTGAAAGGTATCAGGAGAAAGCTACCCTCCACTTTCAAAAACAGCAATAGTAACACCGCATGATGAACACTATCACAATTTACACACTAGGCACAGTTTCAAGACAGGTCTCTGAAAGTGAGCATCGCAACAGAGGTGAGAAGGAAGCCTACAGGTTTTGGTCCCTATTGGACATAAGCATATGCTAAAGGCCAGAGCACCCAGCCTCATGGAGACTGTAGCAGTTCTGCAACTCTACTTAGGAAACGCCAAAAAATAAGGCAAACACAGGGCTTAGGCTGTTCCCAGATAACCTGACAGCTACACAGGAGTCAATTCCTCCAAAATCCTTATTTAGGTGCCTGAGCTTGGCCTTATCTCATGGCACATATGGGAAGCACATTCACTCCACAGCTGCAATGTCCAGTCATTCCATCAATTAACAAGGTTTAAAAGAGCAAATACCATGAAGACTGGTTTTAATCAGGTGAACAGTTCTACTTCTCAGTGGATAAACGGAGATCAAAGGACAAAGCTGCCTTTCTCATGAGGTAAACAATTTATTGCCAATTGTGCACTGCTAAGGTCTGTAACTTGTTGCAGCTACTCAAATAAAAGTCAAGTTGTCCTCAGCTGAATCCCATCAAGATTCAAATACCAATCACCTGAGCAGTTAAAAATATATATTTTACAGCTAGGCCAAACCATCAATATTACACTTATTTGTGCTAAGGATTAGATCTTAACACAAACAGAAACCTCAACTTGAACTCTTTTTTTGTATCAAATAGGCATTTTTTCCATGCCTCCAAGTAAAACTAAAAAATACTTCTCATTTTCATTCTGTATTACTTCCTAAACAAAGTAGAAGGCTACATTTGAAAAGTACTCCCTGAAGTTTCAGACCACTGCTTTTGGGGAGGATTTTGAGTAACACTTTAGTAAACACAATTGAAAGGGAAAAAAACTTTAATGATAGTGTCAATTTAATAAACAAGACTAAAAATAAGGAGTATTGCAGCAGGCTCTAAGACTGTTTATTATCTGAATGTAACTCCATGACCTAAATATTTTAGAAAGATGATTATACAGTGAAGTATATTTTTAGAGCAAAGGAACCCTATTTGCATTTGCTGTACTGCCCACTGCAGTGACACGCTAAACAGAAAAGAGGATAGCCTATACTCTTGTTTAGCTTTGTTTAGCTAGCAGTATCTGCAAACCTAAACCATTTGCCGTTGGCCTAGTGCTTCAGATTAAAATTCAACTGCAAGTTCAGCCAACTCATCCTTCAATTTTCCACTGTAAAGGTTTTGTACTGTATTTTCACAGTACCTGGCACCGAAGTTCTTTTATTGACTAGCCCACTAGGTTAGACACTTTCACACTTAATGTAAGGAAGACTTTACCCTGGACATCCAACTCAGACCTATGCAGCCTTTTTTCTCCCTCAACAGCTACCCTCATTCTCTGCCAATTTCATCACATTTCTTAGGATACCTGCACAATGTTAGAAGCAGAACATAGCAAGTAACAGTTCTTTCATAGTTGAGGGTTATTTAAATTAGAAATTGAAATCTGCAAACAAAACTACTAGTGAAAGCCTTCTCAAACAACCCTGGAATATTTCATCCTTCCCCCCTACTTTTTTTTTTAATGGAAAACTTATGTAATAAATAACATGAAGAACCATAGGTTCTAAGTCTAGTCTGACTTCAAAGAATGCCACACTTTCAGATGCAAGAAGTATCCTGAATTCATTTTGACGTGCTGGCAATAAACCTAAATCATCAGTTTGATCCGCTTGTGAAATTTTACCTTTTCAGTCATGTGATCATATATGTCCTTTTTGCCTTTGAAGTCTTCATTAACATCTAACGTTAAAATAGGTATTTCCTGAAGATATTCAAAATCCATTCTGTATTGGGATAGGAACAAAGAAAATATTACTAGCTGGAAAAAGTATACATCATTCAAGCCCCTGTCAGCATTTTCATTGTTAAGAATCCCATGAGAAGAACTGCATAGATAAATTACAGCCATGAATTCTGAATATAAAGCAACATGAATTTACCATGTGGCTCCTAGGATCCATTATTGATTCTTGAATATTCTGCTCCCCCAACACCTAATATGAAATTCAACTGTGTATTAAAATTAGTTTAGCTCAACCCTCTGCTATTCAGAGCTCTAGCTGAAGAAAATTCAGGGCACATTGCACGTCCTTGCAGTAATTAACATACCATAAAGGCAGTACTACTAAGAAAGGATACATAGAAATATTCCTGGAGTTTAACTTTATCTATATAAAAAGCTGAAGTTTCACTGGTGGAAAAAGCACTATGGAACATCCTTACAAAGATTTATCCATCTTTAAGTAACCATTAAACAAAGCCTACCGCAATGTCCTGTGCTGAAGCCAACTTTCGTGCTTGTAATGAAGCTTCTCCAGGTACTCAATAGGAATTTCTTGCTCTTCATCTCTTCCACGCAAGTAAATCCTATTTAAGCATTTCTAAAGGTAAAAGATTTAAAAAAAAAAAAATTGGTTGTTTTTGCAGACCTACAGAGGAAGTCTAGCTTGCTGAAGGTCTTTTTTGCCAACCCTTCCTACTGTGCTCAGTATGCCACTCTTTGCCAAAGATGAATACTCAACTTGCCAGCTATCTTATAAGCATAGAAACACCATGCCATGTTCAGCTGATGGAGCCCACAAACTACATACAAAAATCAAAGAAGGACCCAAGGAAATGTAACACATTATTTCTCCACTACAAGGAAAGGTCGCAAACAAGCTCTTTATTAAATGAAGGGGTACCAGCGTACTGCATGAAAAGAGCATGGAAATATCCATTTGCCACCACAGACAAGCATTTCAAAATCTCATTATATATTCCTGGCTCTTAGGAATCCAGCCTTCAAATGTAGTAAATCATTTGTTCCTGTTCTGAGCACATCCAAAGCCTCAGTAACAAACCAATGAAAACTGCTTCATCTGGTGCACTTTGCTATTTAAATAAAGGTTTTTGACTAAAGTGGCACAGAAAGACCTCAACAGCAAGCCTAATAGAAAAGCCCTCAGAGAAACTCTAGCATGTTACATTACACAGTTGTTTACAATAAATTTGAAAGCCTGAAAGATGGAAGTAAGGAAGTATGGAAGTGACCTGTAAGTTAATTACTGCAATTAGAGCTCTTCTAAGCCCTTATATTTTTCTCTTGTTTGTGTAGGTTTCATACTCAAAAGATAAATTTATTGTCTTGTCCTCTCCTTTTAAAAAAAACATTAAATGCCCAAAAGTCAAAGCATTGCCACAAAGCCTCACATACTGTAGGTGCATTCATCTGTCTTAGCTCCATTGCTCCAGGTAAAAGGGCTTCACACACATGCACCCTAAATTTAACTATGAATTGTTTTAACAGCAATGTTCCTATAGCTATTTCGTACTTTCCTCTTTTCTTATTTTTTTCTTTACTTTTTCCTCTTTTTTTCTTCCATTCCAGTGGTATTTTCTGGTTTGCTCTGGTCACATGTTCTCTTTTTATAACTAGAAAATCATTATCATCACATTTTATTTAAAAATACACAGGCTACATTTGAAATAACAATCTTAAGTATCTCCAGACTGCATCGGTCATAACTCAAGTATTATAGTCTTCAGGGGAATACTACAACCTGAACGGAACTCTAAACATTGAGATTTCTACAACAAAAGATAAGGGTTGCTCAAGATTTTAAGATTACATTTCAAAGAGAATTTCTCAACCATTTCCTTGCCCAAGACACTCAGAGCAATACCAAAACCAGATACAGTGCTATGTAATGACACACAATTGTGACCTCATTTGAATTGACTGCAAGCGTATTGTTTTATCAAAAAAAAAAGTCTAGAATCATAGTTAAACACTGTATTTTTTAAGAAAAAAAATACTATGGAAGCACAGACAAAGGTCAAATTTTACAGGCAAGGCATAGAACATCTACTCTCATTCTCTGCATGGTCATAAATTTTTATTCCTCACCTCAGGAGTGGCTCTGAGATAAATGATTCCATCCAGTGCTAGGCTTTGACCAAACTGCTTACTCATCCAGTCATGCCAGTCTTGGTATATAGTCCATTCAGTTTCATTCATGCAATCAGACTCATATAAATTAGCTGCAAAGATGTACCTGTGAACACAAAACAGTTACCTCAACAAAAACTAGCTTCAACACAGTTACTGCTTTGTTTGCCTGAAGTACTGCACAGTAACTGGAAAAGAAGTTGAGCGTTATGATTCTGTAACTTCTTTAACATGGACTTAGACTGGAAAACAGACAGCTTGTATCCCCATCCTATAACTATATTGATCACGGTTGCCCATAGCAATGTCCACAAAAAGCGGTACCAGCAGTGATAAGACAAGGGGTAATGTGTTTAAGCTGAAAGAGGGTAGGTTTAGATTAGATATTAGGAAGAAAATTCTTCACCGTGAGGGCAGCGAGGCACCGGCACAGGCTGCTGTGGGTGCCCCATCCCTGGCAGTGCTCAAGGCCAGGCTGGACGGGGCTGGGAGCAGCCTGGGCTGGTGGAAGGTGTCCCTGAGCCTGTGGGAGTGGGGTGGGAACTAGGTTCTCTTCAAGGTCCCTTCCAGCCCAACCATTCTATGATTTCCAGTTCAGGTATCTTCAGGAATAATGTACAAACCACCACTACTTTGTACGCTGTGGTCATTTATTTAGGATATATTAGAACACAGTGAACACCTAAAGGATTATGCAATGGGATTTAGTTATCAGATCTGACCTTACAAATCCAGAAACACGGGGTACGGCAATATGAACTAGCTAGACCTGTTTCAAGAACCATAAAAGAAAACAAGGCTAAGTGACAAGGAAAAAAAAAATCACTCATGACTCTTCTTGATGCCTACTCCGCTCTTCTCTTTGAAGGGAAACGTGCATACACAAATCATAAAAACATACGCACAAAGAATGAGAAACTACATATAGTTAATCAAGGTTATGCAACAAAACTATAAACCCACAAACCATTAATTTTACTTTGCAGTCAACACCCCAGAGCAAGACAACACCACTTACTGAGGTTATTGTTATTCACCAGTATCAAAATTATGATGAAAGGAGGTACAAAACTCAGTCACAGTCTGCTTTTTATTTATTTATTTACTTTATTTTTATATTTTTTTATATATTTATTTTTATATAAATATTTTATATATTTATATATTTATTACATTTTACTTAGGAGAATTTTGATCTTCACTTTAAGGACTTCAGACCAACATACCTGTCACTGTAGACAGATCGCTCGAAGAAGACCACAGGATTCTCCGCCTCTCTGAGTTTGCCATCAAGGGACCTCAGCTGAGCCCGGATCCTGCTGAGGCATGCATACGTCTGGAAAGTGAAAGACCACCTCTCCGGTTTCTCATACATCATCTGAAGCACATTTCCGCCACTCTTCTGCGATGTGGTCAGCTCCTGGTTTTAAACAAATATAGCAACCCTTTAAGTTGAGATAGTGGACGATCAAGGTAAAACAAGGTATAAGTGCTGTTTAGCCTTTATTTCAGGTTTACAATCACATCATTTACTTCTGAACCTTATTTGTAATATAAGACACAAATGCCAGTAATGTTATTCCTCCTACGGCACTGTGCTGAACAAGCAACTCCCTGCAATCTACAATGACAAAATGCTCAAGTACCAAAACACGTTCACCACTATTTACCCACTTTAACAAAAGAACAATATCCTATCAGTACAAAAAGTCAACAGCAATGCAGAAAAATCCATGCTTCTTCTACTCTAAGGAGCATGAATTTGAAGTTGAGCTCATTTTGGTTTCCCATCTATTAATTACAGTTCCTATGGTAACAGCTGCTGACGCAGCATCTTAAGATATCTGATCTTACCTGGGAGATTCAGAACAGACTCCAGGCACAGAAATCTCTCTCAGCCCACATGGTAGATCAAACACCTCGAGACTGCTGCTAAAGCTCATGGAAAGAGCAAGCTGCATGTCTCAGTTTTACTTGAAAACACAGCCTACCAAAGGTGACCACTTCTGTCTGAATTTTTTTACTACAGTAACACCAAATCCAAATAAAGACACATTTAAAAAAAAAAATCTACAGAGATAAGGTCGACGCCTAGGTGATAGCTATTAAGATTCTGGAATTCCAGGTTTCATCCTCATCTCTTAATTCCCTGCAACCATACTTACACTAGCGCACCAAACAGGGGCAGCACCATGCTCTGACACTGCAGCCAAGCGGCAGACAAGAGCAATATCCACAGCACTGAATTTTCTAAGCCTCCAAAAGGAGGCAGCTACATGCAGTGCACTTTTGGCAGAGTCCTCAGCCTATCCTGCTGCCCAAACCGTGCCTGAGAACTGCTTGGAAGAGTCGTAGCAGGCACAGGACTAAAGTCTGCCAGGGACAGGGGACACAGCCTGGTTCCACTAGCCAGGATATAGCCCCTTAATCTATAATTCAAGTAGAGAAGATACAGCCGCAGTGACATTTCGTAAGTCACAAGACCCTTACAGTTTCACCAGTAAGGAATAAGACGTATAGAACTAGCCGCTGAAAAAGATTCACAGTTGCTAAAAGTAACTTCTGCCTAACTTTTTTCTGTCCCTTGCTTTTATACATAAAATAAAACGGGCTTTTGCCACTTTCATAATTTACAACCTGATGTTAAATAACATTTATTCTATAATACACTAAGCAAACTAGAAAACATGAACACAAATATCACTGTAAGAATCAGCAGAAGTGTTGCTATCATGTACATTTTCTAAAATACGTAGTCTATCAGATATATTGGTCTTCTGAAATTAGAACATTTGACTGGTTGGTTGTTGTTTTTAAAAAAAAGTTTCGCCTTAAGTTTCTTTTACCATACCTCACAATCCTTTTCAGAGTTTTGCTGAACATTGCACCATCTAGCTACAGGCTCAGGAACAACTTCCCATTCCTCATCAGCTTGCTTGAGAATATTCACAAATGTCGACTTCCCTGCAGCTATAGAGAAGCATTCGGGAAGAAAGGCAGTTATTTAATAACGACACTGTAATTATTTAACAACTACAGCTCTGGTTCCAAGTACTTTTGACTTCATGACAAAAATGAATCAGAGACCATCGTCAACCACAGACCAATTAATTGAGCAACAGGGTTTTCCTTTTTTATTTTGTACCACACACGACCACAGCCAATTTAACAAAAATCAATAATGACAAGTCTCAGCCCAGATCAACTATTTGAGTTCTACAAAGTTATGTTTGCAGTCAGAACGCCAAGTCTTTAAATATCTGAAGATACTTAGCAGTCCAGCCTCAAGCATGAAGTTGCTTTCTGTTATTTTAGGAAGGTTAAAAAAAAAAAAAAAAAAAAAAAAAGCAAGCAATATTAAAAGAAACAAAGCAATGGTTTCCCAAATGAAGATACAAAAATGCATTATTAATTACTTCCTATAGCGCAGAAGTCATCAATCTGCAGCTAACAGAAAAAAAAGCTCAGGAAATTTTTAAAAAAAGAGATACTTAAACCTGACAGAGTGCAATCAGCTATCAACCACCACAGTATGTGCCAGTAAACAAGAGGACACCCTGACAACTCACGAGCTCAATTTTAAGCACAGCTGCTTGGGGGGGGAGAAAAAAAGTGTATCTCATAATGAGCAGCCCATAACTTTTCCTGCTCTTTAGAACAGTTTAACAGGCTTCTCTTGTTAGTTAGCAGGAGTACAGAGCATTACAAGTTTGACCTGACTCTGCATTTACATAGTTTTACACTACAATCAGGAAAAGCGCGGGAGCAGTCTTACCCAGGACTTCAACGCATCCTTAAAAAGGTAAAAAAGGTAAAAAATGTAATAGAAAACGCGCTTCCCCTCCTCCCCCCCAAAAAAAATCTCGTCATGTTTGTAGCATTAATTTCTTCGGTATCAGCGCAAAGTTTATCAAGTTATGAATAGGTCTGACGGCACAACACGCCTTGCCCAGGGGACCGGGGTCTCCCAAGGTGCCCCCAGTCTTCCCGGGGCCACCTCACAGCGCCAGGGCGGGAAGAGCCCGGCCGGGGGTGGGGGGGGGTGGGGGGTGGCTGCCCCGCGCAGGCCGCAGGGCCGCGCTGCCTCCCGCCGCCCCCGCCTCACCGATATTGCCCTCGACGGCGATCTTCTTGATCCTGCCGTCCAGCCGGCCGCGCTTGGGAGGGGTGGCCATGGCGGCGGAGCAGCGCGCTCTGCCCGCCGGCGCAGGAGCGGGGCCGTCCGCCCGCCCTGGAAATAACGGCTGCCGCGCTCGCGCCCAGCCCGCACCCGCCTTCGAATTTGGCGCGCGGAGCCGCCCCACGTCACGGGCGCCGCGTACGGGTGGCCGCGAGGGCCTAGGAGCAAAGGCGAGGGGCCCCCGCCCCCGGCGGCAGCGCGGCGCGCTCGGCGGGCAGCCGGCAGGGTGGGTGGGCGAGCTCAGCACCGCCGATCCAGGCAGAGCTTGCGGAACGAGGAGCACATCGATGGGCGGGCGCCACCCCGGCCACCTCAACGGAGGGGGGCAGCCGGAGCGGGGCAGAGGCCACCTCGGAGTGACCGTGTGGTGCCCACACGCCACCATTTATGTCTAAAATCTTCTCGAAATAGCTTGGAAGCCGCACACGGGTTGGGCTTAAAGGAGATGACAGCCTTTCCCAGCGCTGAGAAACCCAAGGCACTACTGCGGCCCTACCTGCCATGCGCTTCCCCATCCCCGCCACGGCATGAGGCCCTCCGGGTCTCGACAGGCCAAGTGAGCAGGGAGAAATCCTCACATGGACCGAAAGTGGCACAGCAGCGAGGCACTCGTAGCCAGCACACCCTACTGTGTCAACCTGCGCCCGCTGCCCGCAAGCTGCGAACGCTGTCAGAGAGGAGCCTGCCTGACTTGCCTCTTGCGGCACGGCCCCTTAGCCACGGCCCATGCCCGAGATTTGTGGGGATTCAGGGAAAAGCAAGATTTATTATTTTTTTTAAAACCATCTTTGCAACCCGCTGGCACAAACCGCTTTCCAGCCGCGCACAGGAGGTGGTTTACCGTGGGATGGGGGGGCTTTGGGGTTAGTGGGTGCGAGCGGAGGGAATCGGATGGAGATGGAAGGTAGGAAACCTGGCGTGCTGCAGCTGTAAGGATCACAGGCGGATTTTAGGAGGAAGGAAGAAAGGGGAAAAAAAAAAAACCAAAAAAAACAGGAAAGGGAGAGGAGGCAAGAAAAGAAAGGAAAAGGCACCTGTGTTGCCGAGCATGGCCAAAAGCCCTGCAAGAGGACGCTCTTCTCATGGCAAAGCTTACCAAACCACCCCAGGGTCAGTGCTGAGATGCGGTTAACATGACACTAAACTTGTTCTAAACTAAACGGAAATCCCATGCCATGCTCTGTCCCTGCTAGGTAAATTCAGGTCATGAAACAAGGAAATGAAAAGGGTATCAGGTTGTTTTATTGCTATTGTGTCTGCCTGCAATACAAATATTCACAAAATCAGACAAGGTAATTACAAAAAAAATATCTAATTTGTATGTGTAACGTTCATATGTGTACAATATACAGAAAAAAAATCTATCCACAAGTAGAAAGTAATTTAGAAATGAGTTCAAGAAGGAAATAAAGACAATCATGGTCAAACATAGCTATTTATTTTCTCTTATAAACAGCCTTCAGTTTCTTATTGGAAAAAAAAACCTAGAATTTAAATATTTTGTCCCATCACATACAACAATCTGTATACATTATTTACAACTCTCAAATAAACATGTTGCAGATTTTCAGACATTCAACTTTTCTTATTTTAATCAAAAGCTGTTCTTATTTAAAACTAAATATCAATCAGTGACTACAAACTGAAGCGATATTGGCACAGTTAGCTTACAGTAAGGGTGCTCATCTTGCATTTTGTATTTTTACACCACATTTTCTCCTCTATATTGTAGGATTCTAAAGGAGGAGGAAATGTTAGTGTTGCTTTTGTAATTTTTTTTTTTGCCTTCAAAAATGGCCTTTTATTGAAACCACATTCACTTTTATTGCATTCTTCTCTCTCTTCCACTGCACATCAAGGTATGTGCTTCTAGGTACTAAAGCAACACAACCACAGCATACCAAAGTAGTAAAACAGCCATGAAAATAAGTGTTCCCTCCGCGACACATCTCTGAAAAATGTCGTAAGTTGCAAATGTACAAAAATAATGAGTATAGTTTAGTGGCTATAAAAATTAATTTCCCCTAAAAATACAATACTCTATGAACAATTTAGGGAATTGGTTCTTCAAACAAAAATCTTAATTTGATATTTACCTAGACTGCAATCTTAACCTGGCAAGAGGAAAAACATAAGACAAGCAGGAAAATAAAAAGGTTTAACACTTAAAATAACCAACATTAGTCTCATCTTAGAAGATAACTAGGAAAAGACGGTGGGCATCCATAAAACTGCCAGTGGTTCTAGTAGTGCGGTTTAGAAAAAAAGAGACAACTGATATCAGCAGTGAAGGAAACAAGGTTCAGTGTAACAGGGAATCTTTCAGTGAAAGGAAAGCAAGTTGTCTGTGTTTGTGCTGCAGCTCTTTAAATACTCTGACTAAAAGGGGGCAGTTTATATACAGTAATACAGCACTCTGGCAGGTAGGAAGGGGGGAGAGGGTAGCAAGAACAAGAACAGCTATCCAAAAAGGATGTGTTTACAGTAAAAACTCTATCTGGTGATCCAAGGGAAAGGGGGGCAGGGTCCAAGAAACAGAAAGGAATAAACTGAAAGGTAAGTACAGTCCATAGCAGCAAGTAGATATCCTTACCTGTTACATGAGTGTCAGGGAGACTGGGAGAGTGATCAGTTCCTAAATACTGAATAAGGACAGTGCTTTTCTACATCTTAAACTAAAAGCAAAAGTTCGAAAGCTCTACATTGCATAGTAACCAGTAAAAGAAGCTTGATACTTGCAGACAGGCCATCTGCCTCTAGAAACCTGTTTTCTTCCTTCAGCTACCATTCAGCTACCTGCAACAGCAGAATGTGGCATTTTTATCTTCTATTTGCATGATGAATTTGTATCCCTGACTTTAATTTGAAAGACTTGAAAAATTACTTCTGGGAACGTACTGTATCCACACCATCTAAACAGTGTCAACGCTGGCAACAGTGGCTGAACTTGACTAACTTAAGAGTTTGCCCCATCCCACCTCGAGGTAGATGACCTCCTGAAGTTACCACTCAAACCAGCTATATGGTCTAGTGTGCTGGTAGCTGAAAAACACCACAAACAGTAGAATTTAAAGGACCCTATTACACTGGAAGGCCTCAGCCAGTACTGGCAACCCAGCCTGGTTGAACCCTACCAGCACTGTCCACTCCCAATGACAACAAAGCTGGAAGTTTTTGTCTCCAAGCACTCATGACACATAACCGAGTCCATTTTAACATGAACCTAGAACAACATGGGGTTTGTTCAGGGTTCATCTCTCTGGGTTTTATTGGGGGCTGAGGGGGTGCCCTCCCCCTTCTCCCCCAGTAAATGCACTGTTTTATAAACACATTCACTCAATCCAGATTCCATTTGTACAACATGGCAACTTTCGTTTAGCATTTCAATGTGCCCTTACTTCAAGAGTGTAAACGCACATCAACTTCTGGTCCCACACCTTTTTGAAGAAAAAAAAAAAAAACACAACTAAAAGCTGCAAATATATACAGCATAGGGATACTAAATCCCAAACACTGCATACATATATTAAATATTGTTAATTTCAAGTGTTGTATAATTAAACAATGTGTTCATACAGCTGTCAGGCAAATCATGATCTCCAAGCTTTTATTACATGCCTAGAAACTATTCTGTAAAGGTGTTTTCTACTGCCAGACACTAAATACAAAAAATACACTATCCATATAATATGACTTTTTTCTTTTTTTTTTTTTTTTTTTTTTTTTTATATATAATACATTCTAAATCTTGATTGGACGAACTGCAGCAGATGCCTCTGAGTTTCTAAAATTGTCTACTAAAAATCCAACCAAACAAACAAAAACCAAACCACGCCTTCAAGAGCTGAAGTATGCCAAAAACGAGAACTACTGCACTGGTATCACTCCAAGCAAATCCTCACTTCTAAATAATTTTCTTTTGAGTTTCTTGCTGGTACATGACACTAAACCAGTGAGACAGCTTGAAATCTAAAGGAAGGTACCTCCTATTTAGCACCTTGGAGCAGGGTACTGCCATTTTCACTCTCATGTTCTTGCTGCGATGCGGTAACATGAGCTCTAGCACCGATTAAAGGGCTCCTCTCCAGTAAGCGTTATCAGCACAGCGAACATCCACACGCAGCCTCTTGAGCAACACTGACTCAACTCAGCAAAGCTGTTTTCATTGCAAAGTTTACAGGACTTTTATTATCAAACTGCAGCCACAGTGCTCTTCATGCCTCTGTAGCTGGAAATTTTCAGTCACTAAACACTCCTCAGATAGCAGCATGCACAAAAGGTTGTGTAAGATCATGTTCTTAAATTCAGCTTCCTGCATGACCAGAGTCTGTTTAAAATCGACAGTTCAAATCTGGGAGTGAAGCTGCTTCTGCATAGTCAGGTAGATGCTGACCGCTTCTGTAACTCTGAAAATACTAGTGTCTCCTACATTACTCGCTTCTGAACAAAGACAGCCCTCCAACCCTGCACTGAAAGCTAGCACCGCCACCGGACTGCTCCCAAGCCAGGCTCATATAGTGATGTCCAGCTCAGATGTCAGGTGTGCCACTCCGTTCAAAATGGTCCTGCAGCTGCAGACATCACCAATGATGTGCGAAGTCCGTAGCAGTACTGCATTCCCAGGTACCTTGCCAAACGCACCATACAGCACATAAAAAGGATAAAGCACACCAGAGGCATGCTTTTTCCCTGATCCTTCAACAGGATGGTACTTGCCTGGTCCAACACATGAGATTTTCTGCCTATGGGAGCTCCTTCTTTTTTATCAGCCTCCTAACAGACTCGAGGCAGCAGCATTTAGGCTACAGCATAGACTGACTCTTCCACTGGCCAACAGAATCACATGGGGAAATCCAATGTTTGCCAGAATAGCAGGACTGACAAAAGCATTGGGGCAAATACTTCAGTCAGAGGCAACTCACCAAAGGGAACTGCGCTCATGCTTCTTGTTTGCTTTTGCCTCTAATTTTCTTTTGCCTTGTGCATATTTTTCCAACCCCTAATTCCCTCAAGAAGCAACACACATTAAGTATTTCCCCTCTTTTCCTCCCACATGTGTGTACGCACACAGGAAAGTCAAGATCCTTACTGGCTGAGAAGGGGTAAGGCCTTACTCCACCTTTCTTAAACTAGGAGTTTGTTAAAACATTTGATGGAAAGCTCTCTTTGCATCATCAGCTTGACTTGGTGTGGACTGTGGTAACTCAAACCCAACCCCAAGATTTGACATTAAGGAAAACACAACATAGAAGTCCTTTCCTTTGACAGCCACACGTTAAGAAAACTTGGGTAATTCACTGTGATGTAGAAAAAGCCAAAAGATAAGGATAACTGAACATTTCACTTGTTCTTTGAGCAGATTGTAATGGGCAATGACATTGATCTGCAAAGGAGCCAAACACATTCTACATTTTCTTGAACGGTAATAAAGCTTCGAATGAAGACAAGGACTGTCTTAATTACAAATGCTAAACTGCAGGTGTTTTGCAAGTAGCCTCTCTACCTAATATTAGTGTAGCCAAACCTAAATTCAGTCTGAACACCACTGCATGACTGTTCCTCACTATGCAGCACTCCATGTTTCCATTTCTAAATAATAAGCAGTGAAACAAGTGCACAATGCCTATTTCTGCCTCAACATTAGGTTCTCTCAATTGTTCTCAAGATGGGGGGAAGGGAGGGCAGATAAATAAATGAGACACAGAAGAGGTAACAAAAACAGTAAACTGCTCCTTCAAGAAGCAGTTTAAGCAGACTATGAAATATTTAGCTATATTGAAGCTAACACAGTTCTTAAAATAAGCTTCAGATGCTTCGGAAATACATCATTTTAACTCCAAAGTAGCAATTCTAGTCTCCCAAATGAGTACATGTTTATTACTGTACTCAGAAGTTTATCAGCTGGCTATACTAATGGCCACTTACATATTTTACAGGCTGCTGCACAGTTTTCCACTTTACTCAGCATTTTCAGTCAAGCAAAGGTGCACAAAATGTAAGCTCATCTTTTCTGTCATATGCTAACCTTGGCTTCACCTGCAAATTTTAGAAGTTCAAGAGTCAGTCAAGCGTTCACCAGTCAGTTTAAGCCTTCATGTTATTGAGGGCTAAAAATGGTGGGTTTGTGCAATCACAATCTATCAAAGCCTGGCAACATGAACTGCCTAGCATACTGTATTTGGCAACTAGCAATATTGTGGGATAGCACGCTGCAGAACCTAATGCAGATTTCTTTGAACCCAAATTAAAATGGCTTTGACAAAATCCATAAATAAACAAGAGAGCTAGTCATATCGGTTTCTGCCACGGGAAACATGGCTGATACAGTCACAGCAGCAATTTCCAAGTCATCATCTGCAAATCATCCCAAAGGTTAACTTCTCACAGGCGATTCTCATTTCTGGTGTGAGAAAACACAAGGCTAGAGAGGCAAAACACACCAACCCAGGTAGAGGAAGGCCACATTTTGATTAGCTTTTCGCAGGAATAGAAGATGCACTTACCAAATCACAACCTGCTAAAAATTCACCAGTACATTCCTATTACTTTACCCAGCTGCTGTAGTTCCTTGGAGATGGGCTGCAATTTTAAATGGGGTAGAACACCATAATGCTAACTTTAATCCAAAGTGGTCCGTGAAATTACATTCCCTCCAAGATACATCTTCTACCACAGAAAACACTGCCCACCAGAGCTCTTCCACAGAGCCAGGCTTTTTACTCATAACTTACATCATTTCACTACTTATTTTTCAAGCCAGATTTTTTTCTTGTTATTACCCCAGTGCATTTTTTTATATATATATACTGAATATTTCCCCTAACTGTATTTGTGCAAACTAACTATTCATTTGGCAAACACTAGGAAATTCAACAGAAGTGACTGACCCAAGTTGACGCTTCCCTGGTAAAAAAAATAAAAGCAAATATGAAAAGCCAAAACCAATGGCAACAGACACGTAACTACTTGCTAAGCACAGGTTCTTTATATTTTGACACCACCTTCATCATTTTGCTTTAGTGACTAGAACTTCACTTTTCTTTATAAGAAATATCTAGTTTTGAAATATTCTGTGTTAATCTCTAAAAAAATAAGACAAATATTTGTATTAAAAGCTGGAGATCATTGATTTCAGTAAGTTATGGCTTTTTTTTTTAGTGTAAGCATATATATTTTTTTCTATAACAAGTATCAGTAAGTGTCCTGGGTGTTAGTCCATATTTTCTGTTTCCAGCAATGTTCAATATTGTATGTGCTTTGCACCTCAGAAGTGAGTCTGCCAAGGCACTTAGAGAATGTAAGCAAGTCTTTTAGGGACTTCATGAGAATGGGCTACCACTGACAATACAAGAACCCATCCACCAGCAGAGTCAATCCCCCAACCAAGCATGTTTCCTTTATAAATGCTCAGCACCTGCTAAAATTCCACAATGAATAACAACAATCAAAAAGTAACAAAAAAAAAAGCTATTTACCACATGTCACTAACAGATAAAAGATTTCCCTTAAGAAAAGCACAGAAAGTAAATCTTGGCTGTCATCAATAACAGCACATGTTTTTGTTTTTTTTAAAAAAAAAAAAACAAACCAACAAATTAACAAAAAAAATACCACACGCTTGCTTAAAGAAACAAGTGATTTCAAGAAATCCTCTTCCTTTTATCTGTCCTTAGAGGTGAGTTTTTCAATCAGTTCTTGAAGTGGTGCAAGTTCCCTTCTATCAATGAGGTTGAATTCCTGTAACAAGGGTGAGGAGAAAGACATACATACCAAGTTTCACATGTGCAGCTCACGTGAGAAGTCTTATTCAGATAGAAGTTATTAGGTAATAGGCTCTTCGAGTTCAGGCTTAGCCACTACAGCATTTTCTGCCCATCTGCCATTAGCTGAATAGCAGCGTTCAACTGCCTAAAGCTTTTTCCACCAATTGAAGGAAACGTAAGATGATGCTCTTTTTTTATACAGAGAGGGGGGGAATGTAGCTTTGAAGCAAGCACACCGTTTTCAATCTAGCTTCAGACACTGTCCTTCCTCTTTCTTTTGTTAAGAATTACTGTTCTACTGAATTATTCACTAGGGAACACCTTTCAGTATTCAATTTTGTAGCGAACAAATGCTTCATTGAGAACTTTTCCATTCCTGGAATGCTTCTAGCAGTAAATATACATCAGAACACAGTAAGACACTATCTGTGGGCCCTGGATGCACTGACTCTCCCACAAACACACCAGCTGTTAAGGAACTGAAGGGGTATTACTTTGATACACTACTTTTTCCATAATATAAATGTAATCAATATGTTCCCACCACACATACCTGAACAAAAAATATAAAGTGCTTGAAAGAAGTGTTAAGGTGTGCCTCTTCCTGTAGCTGGATCACAGGATCAAAGTGCTGGTGATAGATGTGAGCATAAACTCTGAAGAGACGCTTTAAAATTGTCTTTGCCACCGACATGAAATTCTTTGGGAACGGTACGCCTAGAAATAAGAAAACAGATGGCTTATTTTTAAATGCCCATGTAATGTTCATGTATTTTGAAAGCCATTATAACCCAACCCTCTCTCTTGCACAAGAAAGGCTGTTCCATTTCACTCAGCGATTTCACCTGCGAGTCACACAATATACTTGGGCTGAAGCACAACAAGCAGCTCTTTGGGAGACCAGAGGGACGGCTTCTCTCCCTTCAGCAGACCAGTGGCTCATGAACTTTTTTCAAAACAAATCTGATGACACTTCTATGCTGAACCCTCCTAGCTTCAACTTCCAGGCACTAAAATTTGTTATGCCTCGGTACAGTTCCTCAAAAAGCCTTCTCTGACGGAGACCTTCCTCCCTTCTGGGAGGATTCAGATACCCAGACACCGATATCTAATACACTTAGAGATGCCCTCTCAGTACTCGCCTGGCCTCTGACTGCCAGCGCAGAAAAGGGAAAGTCTCCTGCAGGCTCCGAGTCTCACCAATAGCTCTGGGCGTGTGTCCAAGATAGCACAGGGTACTCCAAGGGACACCAGATACCTTTGAGCAGGTAACAAAAACCACCTCTCCTATCAGCCGTCAAGTTTTACATTTCTCTTGGCTAAAGTGAAATCAGAAATAGGTTGTCTTCCACCTGTCTCATGCCCTGCAAAAAGACTCCTGTCTCCATCCTGCTCATCACCATCCCTTAGCCAGAGGCTACTGCTTTCTTAACTGCCTGCTTAGTGTACTCCAAAACATGCTCCTTTCAGTCATTTCAGTGAAATTACCCAGGACAGGTTAAAAAAATCAGCTTCAACAGCAGATCTTTTGTCAGTGCACAAGTTTTATTAAAATCAGTTAGGAAACAGCAACCAGCTACTGGGAACAATAATCTCTTTAGTTGACACATCCGCAGGCTAAAAAAAGATACGTATCAACGATCTAAAAAGATTAAACCTGTCTAGCTTCTCATCACAAAGCAGTTTTCCCAGTCAGCTAAGCTCTTTTGCCCTCTCTCTCTCCAACTGTTGAAGTCCTGTTTGAAGGCCAGAAGCTCAAGCTGGATGCTGTAGGCCAATCTTGATCTTACCGATGCTTTAAAAATCTCTAGAAATAAAATTGTCATACTCCTACTTGAGTTGCCCTGTTTACATATACACCACATTTCCTTTGCTGGCTGCTGCACTGCATGGGAAGTTCATGTTTAGTTTGTTATCCATTGTGTCCTTTAAGGCTCATTCTTAATTACTACCTTTCAAAAAATACATCCTATTATAAGAAAAAAAAAAAAAAAGTCTTCAGCAAAGTATATGCTGCAGCTAAAGAAAGATCAAGTCCTGATGTAGTCTTTTGAACATAACTTTAATATTAACTGTAGCTATTTAGTATCATTCTTACTAATAGTGGACTTCTCTCAGCTCTGAACTCTACCCTGCAACACTAAAATGAATGCTATAGAATGCAAATAAACCACGCTTACGTCTACTAAGCTGGGAACATCTAGCTTTTTGTCACTTCTTCACAAACTAACCAGCCTTCTCTGCATATCTGCTTAACTCTGAAGTAAAAACAAATGTCACTTGATTCTGACAGGTGGCCCTGTTTCTCTGAAGAGGCTTACTGCAAATGTGTCAAATGCTTCAGAAACTACTCACAAAATAAAAACAATTAGGAGATCTCCCTTCCTTTTTCCACAACGGATCATAAGCCTATGAGTAGTGGTGTACTGGAAAACTGCCAGTTAGGAGCTTTAGAACAAATAATCCTTCCTGCCTCTAGAAGCAGGGTTTTCTTCCTGTTACCATTTCTGAACTGGTTGTCGGTCATTATTTTGCTCCTGCTTTTCTCAAAGAAACCACTTAAACATACATCTTTCATCTTCACTTGAAAAAAAGAAAAAAAATATCAATTTCAGATCAAAGATGCAATTCAACTTCTTTGGAGGTAACACCTAGGAGAAGATCCCCACAAGGACCAGACATCTTTCCTGCCATCAGAAAGTTTCCAGTTTGTACCAATTACTGTTTATAAGGGTTTGAGACCCTCTGCCTTATTTCTAAGGAAACAACCCACTGTTCAAAATGAAAAAAACATCACTTTTGATCAACACAGTTCCTTATTTAATAGAAACAGTACTTCCTGCATTCAGAATTGTGATAGTTTATTACTATTATTAACACATGGATCAGAGTTCATGTACTACCACACAAATTTTATCTCAAGAGATAAAAATGCCTTTACATATATAATGTAACCTTTTAAAGTTGCCCTACTCATCAGCCATTTAGGAGACTTTTTAATGTTGTAAGACTTGAATATTCCTGTACAACTGTAATCCAAACACATTGTTCAATTTTACTTATTTACTTTACCTATTTTAGAAGGAAATAGCGTTTCATCATCCAGCTGATCCTGGACCCAAGTCATCAGGTAATCAATGTACTTTGGTGCAGAGCACTTAATTGGTTTCTTTATGTTTGTCCCATCTGCCCAGTGGTACTCATATCTGGGTTGGGACAACAACAACAAGACATTTCTTAACACAAGTGAATCATTCACATCAAGGCCTGGAAGGCTGCTCCTCCTGCTCCGCGCCCCGCACTCCCACACCCTCCCACAGCCCTTTCTTGAAACTAAAGTCCAAATGCTCCCAAGCCACCCACAGCTGCTCTGTACCCGATCTCCCCACTGCAGTTCTGCTTTAGCTGGACTCTCTTCTGCAGTCTGTGAAGGCCTCCAAGAACTTCATCCTTTACAGCACAGCTCATTCATTCTCAGTTGCAACGCTCCTGCCAAAATGCACATAGCAGCCTGCAGTCAAACCTGCATCTCTATACATCAACAGGTGCTGTGTGCATAGGTGTCCAATACCTGAAAGGCCAACAGCTACTTACTCTTTTTTGAAGCTTCCTGCCTGCCTCCCCACACACACATAGAAGAAAACCATTACAGCCCATTGAAGCGAAACATCAAGAAGTTACATCAGATTCTCACACAAATAAAAGCTAAGCTACAGGTCTCAAATCCGTGAAGGCACCCAACTGACTTCTAATGTGAAATTTCACGCAATCAGCCCTAGCAAAAGGCTTCTCTTCACCTCCACCGGCAGAGAACTACAAAATGAGTGGCCATGCTCAATATCTGCAGCAGCTGGCACCCAGACACATTAGACCCCTAAAACCTAAGGATTTCTCTACATTTGAAATTTTCTTACAGATTTTGCATAACTGAAGACCAAACTACACTGGCTCTTGCCAGAGATCCCAAATTATAATTGTGTTAGAGACACAGAATAGATTCAGAGGTAGGTTAATGCCATGGAATACTACTACAAAACTGGAAGCTGGTATGAAGTGTCTTTTAGCTAACAGTTAGAAGAAAGCTTCTAGGCTAAATAGTCCTCCCCAGAAAATGTTCATATCTGAAGGTCTAGTGCTACCGTGCAGCACACCAAGACTCAGAATAATCTGGGTTTCCAAGTTATACCACTGACCCACTTAACAATTGCAGGTCAGTAACTGTCTTTTAGCTTAATTCTTCCTTCTGTACATACGGTTATGTCACACCTTTACAAGCCACTGACATGACCATGAAATATTAAAACATGTGCTCTTTTTATCCTTTTCCATTCACAGAGCTAATAAAAATTGACATCTTAGGAAGCACATTTAAAGATTCCAGCATCATTAATTTTAATGTTATCACTTTAACATCAAGAATTTCAAAAGCCATGGAAAAATGTATTAAGCAGCATCCATTTAGATGCATAAGAGAAACAAGTCCTTGTGATATTAGAATTGAACAGGTATTTCGATCGGCTTGGGGAATACAGTTGACACACATCCAGACACAGGGAAGGATGGTTCATCTTGGCAACAAATAGCTTAACAAAACCAAACACTTTTAACGTTGGGAGTCTGATAATACCAGCTTTCAAGTGAAGCACAGTGTTCCTTTCTATGTCTTGCTGAGTACAAATGCACATATCTTAATATTCCTTGCCAATCTGTAACATCTGAGCAGTTTCTTCTCATCAGCACAGAGCCATGCATAGCCCTCTCTTTTAGATCTGAACACAGCATCATCTCTCACGTCAGTTTTAAATCAGCCAGCCTTGCTCAGCCAGCCAGCACTGCTGCAGAACAGCTATCAGTGGGGTGAGCCTGCTGCCAAGCCAGGAGCGAAAAGGACTCCTGAGTTCAGCAGCTCGGAAATCCTCCCAGAGAAACCAATGAACAATGATTCGGACTAGCTGCAACACTCCTCTTTGAAAAATACAAAATTAAAAAAAAAAAAACAAACACCAAACAAAAAAACCCCCAAAACCAAAACATACAAGGATAGTGATGTCAGCTCAGTTACGCTTAGACAGGAAACATACGCACTACATCTACAAGTTATATCTCAGTTCTTAAAACCTCATGAAGTTCAACAAGGCTAAGTGCAAGGTCTGGGTCAGGGCAATCCCAAGCACAAATACAGGCTGGGCAGAGAATGGATTGAGCGCAGCCGTGAGGAGAAGGACTTGGGGGTGCTGCTGGACAAGAAGCCCAACACAGCCGGACAATGTGCACTCACAGCCCAGAGAGACACCCGTGCCCTGGGCTGCACCCAGAGCAGCGTGGCCAGCAGGGCAGGGGGTGATCCTGCCCCTCTGCTCCGCTCCAGCGAGACCCCCCCTGCAGTCCTGTGTCCAGCTCTGGGGCCCCCAGCACAAGGAGAACACGGACCTGTTGGAGAGAGACCAGAGGAGGCCACGAAGATCATCAGGGGACTGGAGCAGCTCTCCTGCGCAGACAGGCTGAGAGCTGGGGCCGTCAGCCTGGAGAAGAGGCGGCTCTGGGGGAACTTACGGCACATTCCAGTGCCTAAAGGGGCCGTCAGGAAAGCTGGAGAGGGGCTTTTTACAGGGGCCTGTAGTGATAGGACAAGAGGGAATGGCTTTAAGCTGTGAGAGGGGAGATTTACATCAGATATGAGAAAGAAGTTCTTCACCGTGAGGGCGGCGAGGCGCTGGCACAGGCTGCCCAGAGCAGCTGTGGGTGCCCCATCCCTGGCAGTGCTCAAGGCCAGGCTGGACGGGGCTGGGAGCAGCCTGGGCTGGTGGGAGGGGTCCCTGCCTGTGGCAGGGGGGGAACTAGATGGTCTCAAAGGTCCTTTCCAACCCAAACCACTCCGTGATTCTTTTTAAAATAATTACAAGAGATGTTATTAATAGTTAGTATTTCTACTTCAGATAGCATTCTCAATTTCGTTGTTTTTTCTTAGTACAGCAGTAGCATACCACAGTGTTTGGGCTGCAGCCACCACCGTTTAAACCTTCCCTTGCTATCTCCAATTAGTATTGTGTGGAGACTGGAGGTCTTCCATTTTAAAGATCATACACATAATTTTATACAAAACTTAATTGTATCTGATAGATCTGGCTTCTGATGCTGTTTAACAAATTCAGTTTTGTCAAAACAGTAACTGGGAGAACATTTTCACAATAAAAAAAATTTACAAGCTATTACGAGTGTGCTGCTCACAATGGTATAAAAAAATCCCATTTTCATAAGGGCAACAAATCTAAAGGTCTGTAAGCATTTTAAAACTGCATCTCAAGACACACACAAAAATTCCACATGCTCTGAATGGACCACCTGTCTTGAAAAAAATCAGCATTCTTCACCGTGTATTATATACGTGTATATACCGTATATATACACGTGTATAATACCACCCAGTATTACCCTAATACTGATATTTAAGTGGTATTAACATAGGACTAATATCAACACTTAGATGAGGTGCCGGGTTCAGTCTATAGACCAAGGAAGACAACAAACTACATTACATGCTAAAAATCTCATCCAAATATCATACATCTATAAGAAACCTACCTCCCTCCCCACTCTCCAACACTATGGGTTAACTCTGCATGTTTTAAAGGGATGCCACAGAACGACCCTTTAAGTAACACAGCTCTTGAGAAACAGCAGATAGATCCTGACAAAAATTAAGTCATATACAGAATCTGAAAGTATTCCAGCAAAGACCCCACGCTGGACGCAGTGGGTGTAATGTTGACGGTTGTTCCTAGGCTGTCAAAAGGCTTGGCGTTCACAAGGAAGGGGAAAATGAACTCTTCCTAAAAGGTTAAACATGCCACTGATAACACATCAAGAAGCCTAGCCCAACTTCTTAAACAAAAACAGAAAATCAAAACACATCCAAAAAAACATAACCACATATTAGAATCATTTGAGCTGGTACAGGAAATGAAGGGTAAAAATCACATTTCTAGCTCAAGCTTGTGAGCAAACACCTACAGCTCTGGTGATAGAAACCAATTAACCTTATTGTGATAGGCAGTTCTTCTACAGAAAATACATTTTTAGAAACATCTAAAGTTTAGCAGATCTTTTTAAGGGCAAAACAATATGTGAAGGATAGAGCAAGAAATACACAGTTCACTTCACCAAGTGCAGGGAAGAATAACAATCCCTAACAACTCTGGCAGAATTCTTTCATATGAATAAACACAAGTTATTTGCCACTTTTAAACAGAAAACCCAACTATGCCCCTCACACTGAAAAATATCCCTAAGCATAAACAATCATAGGACCAGCTCCTCTACCACACAATTACATGTACATGGCCAAAAAGAAAAACAAGCAAACACCAAAAAAAACCCACAAAAACAACAAAGCAAGAAAAACCAGCTTGACTAAAATTAAAACTGTCACCTTGTCCAACAGCAATAAAATGCAGTGGCTCAGTAACATCTTTTAAAAGATTATCAGACATTTATGTGATCCTATCATGTCTGAATCTCAGTGCATCTGTATTACACCGAGACTGCTGAAAAATACTGTTTTGACCCTCAGTCATCAAGTGACACAGGCAGAGAGAAGTGCACCACAAAAAGGCAAAAGGATTGCTGTTGTGAAGAGCCCATGTATTTCAAGGACCTGTTGACATGACTTACTCTTTTTTTTTTTGTTGCAGACACACTGGGCAGAAGACAGCATGTGAACATTCAATTACGCTTATTACACCCACGTAGGATTTGTGGGATCTGCCCATGTTGGAATGCCCACCTATTCTGTTGTGAACATATCAAGACAGAAGCAATGCAGACCAACAAACCTCAGGAAAAAATCAGAAGGATCTCACCACCATTAAGAGTGAGCTTAAGGCACTCAAACAAATGCCCCACTTCAGACTTCCAGCTTTGAAAAACGCAGCAGCCATATTCTTCCTTTGTGCTCTTACTGAAGACTTACAACCAGGGAGGAAAATAAAATTCTCCTCACCCAATGCTGGTAAATTAACAGATCACTTCTGTTCAGGTTCTGAACTTATTATCATGCATGTTGTGCTCACTGTGACACTGCAACTGATACAAGGCTAGCAAGAAGCGATAACCAACAAGGGCTTGGTTGGTTGGTCGGTCTTTGCTGAAGTGAAAAGAATGGAACACTACCGTGAGTAATCCCATGTTTTGGAACAAATGAAACCAATACTTTTTTCAAATTGTTAGACAATGAGCTGTACAGCAGGAGAGGAAAATCTGCTCTTGATCTTTACATCAATCCTTAACTAACACCCTGAAAAAAGCTAGAGTCAGCAATCCTTCCAGAGAAGGCAAATCCAGAAGAAATGAAACTGATCCCACAGCACACAAAAAATTACTCGCCTCAGCTAAGCCCTTCTGTTAAGATCACTACCAAAAAGAACCAGTGGGCTGCAGAAGTAGCCATACAGCCCCAAGCACATGCTTAAAAGTAGCCCTTTAGAGAAGACAACCTTCCCTGTATCAAAAATAAAACACAAAAAACCAGACATGAACCTAGGTGACTTGTCTGTTGACAGGGTCGTCTTTTGGTTGGGTTTTTTTTTTTCCTTTAAAGGGCTTTTAAAGGCAGAACATCAGTACTAGGCAGGGGATACAGGAAACATCACACTTCTGCTCTGGTTACCCTCTCTCTTTAGGCATCTGGTTTATTTTTCTAGACTGCTACAAGTTTGTCAGCTATGCTCTGAAAATTGTGCCTGCACCATGATGAGTTCTGAACAGCTATGCCTAAGTATGCACCAGCACCTTACAACCCTTTTTTAACATTTCAACCATAAGCCCTTTTCCAGTGGGAATGCAAAAATCAGATTTTGAAGCCACAAAGTGCTCACCGCTTTGGCTCTCTCCAGCTACTCATGCTACTGCTGCCTAATCTGTTTCAAATGACCTTATGCAAGTTGTTTCATCTAACTCATACTCTTTTGTCTGAAATAGATGAGGATGCAATACCGGTAGTAGCTGAGCCATGGATGTAAGCAGACAGCAACCTTCAGCCTAGAAGCACTAATAAGCACCTAAGACTCAATGCCTCTTCAACTAATACAGCTTGAGCCAGAAGAGAATAGGAAACTGAGATACGTAACAGAAGGAAAAAAACCACAATTCATAAATATCACTGCTTTCATGCTGACATGTTTTCCAGCAGTGCCTCCCTGGAAAAAAAATTTGCAGGCCACCTTTTGAGTGAAGGAAAGCCACACTCACTCAAATTAAAAAACATTATATATGCTTTGCTGCCTGTCACCACTAAACTCACAAATCATTCGTCCATGTGCTTGGCTGGCCTCAGCCCCTCACATGCACACACGCTTCTGGTCCTTCCACAAAACCCACCCCTGAGTACAGGTAGGGGCTGCACAGTTTGGGGAATGCTGTACGAATCCTATAGACACCTCATTAAAACCTTGGCAGAATGCATCCTCTAGCCTCCAGCATGTCTTTCCTACCCTGCTTCATAACTATTTGAGTATGATACATATTGCTATCAACGGTTATCAGTCTCTTTGGAGAGAAATAAATTGTTTAGTCTGGCAAGCAAACAGCTAAGCCTTTAATAATTAACCTCCACCCCCAAATAACTGCTTCTCAGCAGACAAACAATAAAGCAAAGAAATGTTTTTATGCTCTTATTTATTAAATAAGAGTCTTTTCTGCACGCCAGACAGACACACAAAGCAGACAATGGGCTACATTATTGCACAAGCTTAAAGTTTTTTTGCATAATGGTAAAGTTCTATTCCTTTTGTTTTTCACCCTTCATTTTGCACCAGCAGGTCTGCCTGCCCACGCTGGTTTTGGCAGTCCATTTTTAGTTCAAGAAGGTGGTGCCAAAGCTTCTCTTGGTCCACCTGGCTGCTTTCACCTCACAGCAACACCCTTCTGCATGCCCACTGCTCTCCACCACACTGGCTAGCAATTACTGGCTTCAAACAATAACAACACATGTCATTATCAAGGAAGAGGAAGTGGAGGAGAGGATTGTTTTTCTATATTGTTTATTAAGATTTTACAGTAGCTTAGAAGGAAGCAGTGCCCTCCCTCACCACTTGCTTAGAAATGCAGGTATTTTCTTCTTTGGAAGACACTAGGCAGTTAGAGAGCAGGAAAAACCACAAATGTTTAATGTCTGTACAAAAGCATAAGCAAGAATCAAAGAAGTGAAATTTAACCAAGGCACAGGGTAGGGGACTCCTATCTACAGGCTATAGACTACTAGAAACTGTAGCCAAGTTTAGCCCTACAATACCTACTCCAGGATTCTGGTAAGCCCTAATTGAATGCCTGCTTATAAAAACTTCAAATTTTAATTTAAGAAACCCTCATTAACAATTCAGACCCAAAAAAGGGGGGGGGGGGGGGGAAGATTTTTTGTTAATCGGTTTACTTCCCAGGCTAAAGAAAAATCAAACCACCAATAAAAACCCAAATAAAAAACCAACCCAAACACCCCACCTTTCCATTCCCCACTCCCTTAACAAAGGTTCAAGAAATTTTTCCTTCCACAGGTAACAAAAGCAGACATCCTTTCCCCCCACAGAAGTTATCTTTGGTACTCAACTGAGCTAGCCTCAAGTTTTCAAATACAAAATCACCTCACCTCGAAAACTACACACGCTCAACACTGTGTAACAAATGATCTTACTTGGGGCCAGCAGACATCACAGGGCAGCTCTCCTCTGTGCAGAAGTCTGTAATGGTTCCATAAAGCATATTGATCTGGTTGAAGAAGTCGACAGCTGTAAAACATTTAAACCATCAATTAGCACCCTGCAGTGTAACGGCAACACAAGCTTCCCACAGCCTTAACTGTAAAGCATACACTGCTGAAGAGGGTCCTGGAATATTCTGAGGGAAAAAAAACCATTGTTACTGTTTTTTAAAATGTATTACAAAGGAGATGCAGAATTCAACCACCAACTTTCTACAACGGCCTCTGGCAAAGTTGTCCACTGCAGCAAAATCTTCATTTGAATGAAGCAAAGGGAAAGAGAAAGCTCAGTTAATAACCTTTTCTGAAAGTCTGGTGCATTTTAGTAGAATCTCAAATTCTACTAGCAAGTCTGGAATAAAACAAAAGATTTTCAGTGTAAACTTTCCAGCTAGAGACAGCTGTTACTCATTAGGTGACACTGACTTCCCTCAGGCTTCGTACTTCAAAAGACTATCTTTTCAAAAAATATTTCATAGAATCACAGAATGGTTTGGGATCAGAAGGCACCTATTATATATGCCTTTTAGATATTCCATCTATATGGAACTAGATGATCTTTAAGATCCCTTCCAACTCAAACCATTCTATGATTCTACAAATATAGTTCAACCCCCCTGCAGTGGACAGGGACACCTCCCACCAGCCCAGGCTGCTCCCAGCCCCGTCCAGCCTGGCCTTGAGCACTGCCAGGGATGGGGCACCCACAGCTGCTATGGGCAGCCTCTGCCAGCGAAGTGAAGAATTTTCTTCCTAATATCTAATCTAAAACTCCCCTCTTTCAGCTTAAAGCTGTTCCCCCATGCCCTATCGCTACAGGCATTTCTTCCTAATACCCGATCTAAATGCACCCCCTTTTAGTTATGTTATGGTCAAATGCTACAGGTGTGGAAGGTGGGTACAGAAGTCATGACATAGGAATAGTCACAGTGCCAAGCAACTTCTGCTCCTTAGATTAACAATTAATTACCACAAATCGGTATTTAAGCCACAATGTTTCCTCATTATAAACTACCCTTAAGAGTCTTGTGCTGGGGGTTTATGGCTTAAGTTTTGTTATATGTTTGGGAAAGCAGCTCTCTTCGCCAAACCTTTGTCTTTTTTTATATGGTCTACAGCTGAATTACTGAAATAAAAGACCAACAGTTAGCATATCTAAATACTCCCATAGTTCTTACTACATTAAGTAGGTGCTTAATTACTTTGAAAGCAAAGCTCTTCTTCAATAACCTAACCACAGGTTCTGTTCTTAGGAACTGTCAAGAGTTTATAAAATCCACTTTACCTCCCCTCAATGAATGGTCCCCCTTGCGTTTGTTGGGGAGCACAGCACATTACCACGGCACCAGTATGTAAATATAACTTTTCAAAATGTCTTTCAGACAATCGATGTCATGAGTAAAAATTGAAAGGTGACCAATATTAAAATTAAAAACTAGGAAATAAAATTTTAAGTAGGCTGGGTTAAATTCTTATACCTAAGTGCATGATGTGGTTCCAGAATAAGTTTTACTACATATTCCTGACTCCCTTATCCTGTAACAGTTACTGTAAATTCTGCTTCTAGATGAACCCAAGTAGTACAAGCATACAGGAACTTAAAGATTTTTGAGACTAGCTTTGGTATTCTTATTTATCCATTTTTATGAATCGGTGAAATTTAGCTATCACATAAAAACCCAAATCAAGTGTGGTAGAGTTCAATTCCTTCCATTCAACCACAGCGCTTTGCAAATTTTAACTATTCCACCGACCGAATCACGTCTGCAGAGCTAGTCCTCAGGGTGAGAAAACAGTGCACAGGTTTGTCTGGGCTCAGCATCACTTAATTTACTCCAGTGCTACCTGCATTATGCCTGCGATTCAATGTGCCAGTGACAAACTGCTTCTTTGTTGAGACAGATTTCAGGAATACTCAAACAAACTCCCTTAGGAGCAGTACTGACAGTCCAATCATGTCACCAAACAGCCATTACTCAATTTGGCATTCAGGTGAAAGCTCTTCAGTCTAAGCCAACAGGGAAAGAGTTCTCCTGTGACTGCTCTCTGCAGTAGTCACACATATTTGTCTTAAATTAAAAAAAATTAACTTAATTAGTTTAAAAAAATGAGTTGAAACAACAGTTACCACTTGCAACACTGAACAGTCTCATACAACCGATCTGCAGGACACTGGAATTAACACCAACAACACACTCCTCTCAATTGGGTGCCATGGCAAAGAGAAGCCAGCATAACACTTAGTAGCCTAACCAGATTTGTGTTCCTTGCTTAAACTTTATTACAGAGCTACCCAGTTTTATGTAATGAAATAGAGATCGACATCCTAAATGCAGGCACCAGCAGATATCGCTTACTGTGAAATTAACTGATGGCTGAAGGGAAGGAAGGGTTAAATACTGCAGCTCCCCTCACTAATTTTTCCACAGAATAAACATCAAAGATTACACAAACAGTTATGGCAGCAAGTTACAGCTACTGTTCAGCAGATGCAGGATATGAGCTAAAACTGTGTCCTGCAACTTCCCAGGTATAAAAAAAGGGAAGCAAATAAAAACTGGTAAGGCAAGCACCTAGCACAACTCAAGTCCAGCAACAAAAATCTGTTGAGTGGGTTTCTTTTTTTTCTCCTGCGCAGCAAAAGCAACATCAGGAAAGGATAAAAAAGTTACAGAGGTTCAGGAGGACTCCTAAAGCTTGTTCGGGTGGGGGAAGAGGCAGTTAATGAAGGCAGCAAGAAGTGGTTATAAACAGCCCTCGTTTCTTAAGCATACGCAAGAACTGATAATTAAGTTTCCAGTCCCTGCTCCCAGTAGAAACCACAGCCCAATGTTTGCTTCAAGGCAAGCATGTTCAAAAAACCCACACAGACTTCAACAAGATGACTGATTATTGTGAATCCCACACTTGCAAGCCTCAAAAGGCCATAAGACACACCATCCATCCATCCATCCATCCAAGCCAGCAGCATGTGACAAGCAAGAAAAATGTAAGGACCTCCTTTCCAGCTTGTGTAAAGCTGTATGGGGTCTCCACATATTTTCATTTCCTCCTTTTACTTATTGTTCTTAAGTTTTGAGGGCTTAGATTATTTTTTCAAAGTGCTTTTCTACTCAAAGAAGTGCATACTGTCTTGTGTTGTATTGCAAAGATATGGGCAAGATGCACTTTTGAAATTATTTTTTAGTATTTTCACATCAAGGAGATTTCAAAATGAAACTCAAAACAAACCAATTATACACTTCTCACCTTTTTTTATTTTGAATACATATTTGAAAAACCTACACATACATCAACTCGTTACGATCAAACATCAGTAAGGCTAAGAGTTGAGCAAGAAGCAGAGAGCAGAGCCCATTCGGTCCTGTGCTCTCGCTACTGTGAAGGGCAAAACCAGTGACATTAAGTCACACATTTGATTTCCTTTTTAGATCTCTCCATCAACAGAAGGGGCTCAAATCTACCATGAACTGGTACTAGGTGTGGGAGAGGGATGCTGTAAATGAAGGGAACATATAATGAGTTCATCGCTTCTAGACAAAAAAAATAAACATTTAAAACCCCACTTTGCTGCAGGAAGCAGGAAAGAAGACCATTTCATTACAAAACACAGCTGCTGACAAAAGACTGGGAGCTGCCTTTTGCCACCCAGCTAATTTAGCAGTCAAGTCATTTGGGAAGGGAAAAACACCACTGCCACACAGGAAATAAGAGACATGGAGTGAAGGAGCCACCAAAAGGGAAGGATGCCAGCAATAGATGAAGCATCTTTAGTAATGCTTAAGTAATCTTAAGTAATGCTTACTCATAAAAATGGGCTGGCTTTTTTTCTAGACAGTTTTGCAATACAGCATTAACAAACTTTTATAAAGAATGGTGTCAGCAGTGGCAAGTCATGTATCAGAGCACTGTGTGGCTAATTGGGAAGCGGAAGGTTGAAGCCATATGACAGTTTCACTTCCCAAACACCTCAAAGAGCAAGAAGAAATAGACAGAACCACACAAACAATTAGAATACATTTATCTTGAGCATAATTTATACTGCATTGCAGTGCATAATCAATACTGTACAATCAGGGAAGCATGCCAAGCCAAAGACACAAAAAGATGATGAAATACCCAGACACAGGGGCAGCCAAAACCCTGCACGGGCTAAGGAGCATGACAGGACTTGGGTTAATCCATTCTTTAGGAGCAGAAGGCAGGCAGCAAATTCATGCAGCAGGGAGAGGAAGGCGGAGGAAACATGGTCAAGCAATCAGAAAACACTAATTTTGGCATCATTGTTTGGCCTGACCTAGCATGAAAGCAGAGCTAGGACAAAGAGCTTTAGAGGAAGTTAAAATAATGACATCAGAGACTTACCAGAGCAAAGGCTCACAACTCAGTAGAAACAAAAGGAATTAACTAACTTTAGGAAAATTACAAAGATCAATCTCTGGGTTTGTTACAGGCACAAGGAAAGCCAGGCCATTCGTTTGACTGTAGTCTCTAGCACCTTTTATACCTGGGCCCTCATGCTTAACTAAATTAAGGTTTTACACTTAGCATGTAGAGGCTTGACTATACCACTGGGTTACAACCCTAGCTGAGAAGGAACTAGAGTAAACATATTGAGGTGGCACTGACAGGCTACTTTCTAAAAACAGCAGTGACATTCCTACTGCAGCACTTGTTTGTGATCAAGTGCTCAAACTGTAACCACTAAAAATAAGAATTCTTTTGTTAACAGGAACATATTTTTGGCACAAGGAGATTAAGAAATTTTTGTTCTCTGTGAGATGCTCTGCATCTGTCAGTTCTAAATGATACGACATTCACCTCTCCCAACAGCAACAGAGTGGTGCGTGCAGGACAGAAGAGCCTAGCCCACTAGAAAGGGGCACACAGTCATCCTCCCACAAGTGTCAGGCCACATTCAGCAACCCCCTTATGAAAAAAAGGTGAGCCAACTTACTGTTAACTGCAACCCATTCATTTAAGTCTTCACCCTCTGGAAGCATAACGGCCATCCGGAGGTTACCACTTCCAAGCGTGGCTTCGGCATGTTTTAGCAGCTCATACTGGTGAGACCCCTCTGGAATATTCTTCTTTGGTTTGAAGGTTTTGGAAGAGCGACTACCACTGCAGAAGGGAGAGGAAATACTTAGAAAACTTGTGGAAAGGAAAGGGAATAAGAAAGGAGTGGAGAAGTCACACTTACACATGGAATTACCATTAAATACTATCCCCACTCCCGTATTTTCATGTCAAAAAAGGGTATTTAACAAGAACTGGGATGCACAAGTAACAAGTGCTTTGACTTTTTTGTTTTAAACAGTTCAACGATTCTCCACTACCCTGCCTTCTCATCTGCTCACCCTACTGTTAAGCCAGCCAGATAATTGGGAACACTCAGACTCCCTTCCCTCTCTCAGCAAAATGGATTGCAGGCAAGACAAGACAAACAGTATCTCCTTCCCCAGAATTTGGACAGCCACATATCCGTGACAGCAGCCCTGCCAATGGAAATCTTTACTCTGAACAGTCATAAAGCTTGTTATGGTAATTAAAGTCACTATTTATTTAACCAAAAAAAACCATGTTTTTTTTCTAACACCCAACTTTGAGACATGAAATGTCAGCACACCTGTGCAAGTGTAATAAGAAGATAGGGACAACCTGTTCAGATCCCTGTCTTTTCAAATCAGATATGATGTGCTAAATAGTTACTATTAATTCCTCAAACCCAAACTGCTGTTATTTAGGAAGGCGTACTTTCTGCAGAACTAGCCAATTCAGAATAATATTTTAGCTACCAATAAAATAACTTTTCCAGTATCTGGTATTGTGTAGGAACTTAATTTTCACAATACAGTTGCTCAAAAATACATGAAGACATTAGCTGAAGGCTGATACAATTCCCCATTTTCCACAAACTTTCTACGTCATTTTCCCCTGGTTTCACAGCATATAGACCTTTCAGCCTAACAGTTAGGTGAGAAATAAGGATGACAACTTTTACAACTTTCATGTAATTTTCTTACATATAATTTTGTTAGAAAAACATGGACTCACTTAGAAAAAAAGTTAAGACATTTGAATTTAAAATTATGGCAGTGAGCCTGGATGACACATTAACCCCTAACATGTCAGAAACATGACATGTAAAATTAAATATTTGCAGTAAAGTGTCAAATGAGCCAATATTTGTGAATGTTTTGGTGTATGAGCTGAAAAAAGATTTCTGTCAAGAGTGGAAAACTGAACTCTAAATTCCAATGAAAGCAAGTAGAAAGATGTGAAAGCCAGACAGCAGAATTTTCACGACAAGTATTATGCAGTTCTCACTTCTTTATATATAAAAAGACTTTAGCAATTTTTCACCATCTCTCTACAGGACCAAACAGAATATTTGTTAGTGGTGCACAAGGGTTCTCCTCAGCTCACTAAATATTTAACGATTGAACGATTAGGGTTAATGATTAATGATTAGGGTTGTAAGCTTATCTTTGGGGAAATGCAAGTGACAGCTACCCGTCACACAGAAGCACTCTGAGAAACTTCATTCTGCATCTCATTTTCCCCACCATACCACAGTACAGCCATCAACAAAAAATTAACAAAGATCACTCGTTTCTACAATCCTGAATGCCAACAGCTCTAGCAGAGACACAGTGTGCACCAAAGAACACAACAAAAATTGTTCTTTCCAAAACACGAGAGGTGACTGAGAACATGCCAGTTGCCAAGCGTACGATGAAACTACCTAACAGTTCAGTAAGTCTCAGTTTAGACTTGAACAAGAGCAATGGAAGAAGAAAACACAGTGAAACTAGGCATAAATAATGAGCTCCCCAACATTCCTCTGGGCAGATAACAACTCTGCAGGTGCATCTTTGGGTATTGCACAGATCCCACAAGTCCGGCTGGTTAGAGATTTACATGGTCCTAATCAAAGGAGGAAGAGCAGCATCCTCCCCCTTCCAAAGTCCTCCAGTGTAATCCTGTTTTCTACCCTTTGTAAAGTAGCACTTGGCTGGACTAATGGGCATCGTGGCATGATCCAGGTGAACAGGCCTTGTACACTCACACAGATACCAAAACCATACTAATGCAGTCAGGTACTAAATGCAACCAAGAGCCAGAAGTAGGAAGAGGAAACATATAGCTCCCATATCCTCTCTTCTGGGACACTTCTTAACATGCACCCAGCCATTTGCATTTCACCCCGAGCAAGGACACCAGATTTCAATCTTAAATAAAGTAATTGCCTCCCAGTGGGATCAAGAAGCTTCTGTGGCTCAGGGAGTTCCCTTCACCTCCCACTCCTCCAGCCACCTGCACTTGTTGCCAGGCCAGGTTCAAACCAACTCTGAAGAAAAAGCAACTGAAAAAAACCACTGAACAAAAAAACCCCAAATCTTTTAACTGAGATTAACTTGAGTAGACCCAAGTTTTCCTCTTCAGGAATATACTACCCACTTTATAGCCACTATGCCAACACAGGGGGTAAAAATACAACTTAAAATATCTAGCCATTGCTTTGGTTTGTGGCGGCATGGACAGGGCTGATGCAAGGGAATATTCACAACAACTGAAGAGCTAGAGAGACTGGTATCGTTACCTTTCCATGCACGTCAGTGTAAGCCGAAGGAAAAACAGCACACACTAAACACAAGCACAGCACTTCCTAACGTGCTCACAAGATTTTGTTCTTATTCCATTTAACTAGATCATGAAGGAAACCAACTCCTAATACTTTCATGAAAAGCAAACCAAAGGTTTCCACAGACTTACTGCCACAAGAGTTCAAGTCACCCATTCATCATAAATGACAAGGTAAAGAAAGAGATTCCCTCCCCTCGCCCACTGCTTACATAGAATCCCCAATTCCTAACACTTAAGTCCTCCTTTCACCGTGTTTCAAAACCTAACCTACATCAGCTTCTCCTTCACAATACTATCATTTTCATGTAATAATGAAGACTGAAAAACTTAACTGCTGTAACTGGTCTGGTGCAGCTGCCCAAGGCAAAATCTACAAGCTCATTACAGAGCTACTGCTTTGTGCATGGAGCTCCCCAAGCGTGACGAGGAAAGCTCTACCCAGACAGAGACAGCACTTACCAAGAGGACTGAGATCACGAAGGACAGCATCCCACTAACAGCTTCAGTACAAAATCTTTGCTCAGGAGGAGCATACAGCATAGAAACATACAAAGCAGTAACTGGGAAAAGGTTATGAAATAACTAAACCAATAAATTGTTTGAATTTTATCAAAAAGGGTAAGCCAACAGAAGGGATGAGGGTTCAAGAACAAGGCACAAGGGAAGCATGGTGAAGGAACTGCCTTAATAAAAATATTTATTTTGAGAAAACTCTGGGTAGGAATTCAGTCCCTATCCACCCCAGACTGTTATCCTGCCAGATAACAAACCAAGTCACTGCAGATCTGCCGAATACCCAGCAGAGATCTTCTATGGTCAAGGAAGCAGAGACTGCACAACACATTGGATTATCATTAGGTATCACTTAATCCCTGCTACCCTCTTCCCAGAAGCAGAGGGCTCCTTCACATGAGCTGGCAAAAGCTGTAACAGAATACACAATGATATGGTCTCATCAGCTATCTAAATAAGGCATTCCGTATTTGCCTCCACTACCTTTCTGATCACTGCTTCTCAAACTCAGCACAGCCATCCTGACAGCAGGAAACGGTCTCACACAAAAGGCAGGCAGGCATCCAAAAGGAAAACTAATAAGGATAAACGCAGGCTGCTAGTCATCGTGTGCTATGGAAATATCTGCAATTTTGGCACAAAATTACCAGAATGCCATGCATCTATGCAGTTTACCATATGTGATACCAGTTAACTGCACGCACGGCCATGCACTCCTTGATACAAACAGAAGTTCAGGGACTCAACAACCTAATACAGGTTCTCTAAGCCAAAACCCTTACAGGACACATTTTCTCTTGGGAAGTCGAGTTACAAGTGCTGCTGCAAACGTTATTTCAACTACCTTGTCAGTTCAGAAGCTCTCCTATTCTTTAATAAAAAAAACCATCATTTATTTACGCCTTAGCACTGTCAGTTAACTACCTCTTCAAATGGCTACCTATGTAATCCTGCTCCCTCCCTAAACCCCGACCACAGCAGCATCTTGCTCCTGCTGCCCTACGCTATGATTCCCAACACTGAGCTGAAGCGATCTGAAAAGCCAGAATAAGTAATATTTTTCTTCCTATTATGTCAATCTGTTACACGTGACAGATTTAGATAGTTGTGTTGTTCCAGGTCTATTTCCTCAACTCCTTGAACTTCAGACAAAAAAGTAACTTTACAGGCCTGGCTGATGGCCAACAATACATACAATAATAGATGTCTTGATCAAAAGTATGACACTTTATTTTCACCTACATTCCATAACAGAATTAGCTATATCTGTGAGCCATTTCTCTGGAGATTTTAAAAGGCTCTGAGCTAGTGTGCAACACCTGCCTTTCCCTGCCAAGAGTCTCTGAACTCTCCTTCAGTTTCAAAACATCATATTAATGCAGAAGTGAAAGGGGACGGAGAAGCCCTCAGCAATACCGCACCGAAGATCCCATATAAAAAGGTCATGAAATGGGGAACAGATTGCATCACCCCCTCTATTTGTCACAACCAATTTCTAGTTTTTCAAGAAGAACCGACTTCTCAAAGAATTCTTGCAATTCCAAGGACGTTTTGCTCCCTTCACTCCCACATCCAATATTTCTAGCAAATTATGCCCTTCTATTTTTATAGGTAAGTACAGCTACAGCAGTGCCAGATGCAGTCCGACCCAGCACTAAATCTGGAAATGTGTTTAAAGGGATTGACTCACTGTGCCAGGATGAGCGTGGCAGCCTGGCCAGGAAGCCACACCGCCAAGCCGCAGGAGTGGCGTCCCACTCTCGCAAGCCCACACACTGCTTGGCCTCGCAAAGACGTCACAACTTGCTTGTAAGCAAGAACACAGCATTTCCTCCAAAGCTGTAATTTTGATCAAGTCATCTGCTGACAGGGAGGGTTTTTAATAACACGGATTCTGCAGGCTGTTCTGTCTTAGGTTAGCAAGATGACATTTACAGAAGAAAGGAGAAGTTTCAGGCGTCCTGCTTACACCACGCTTCCCAAGCTGCCTCAGCAGCCCACTTCAGCTTCAAACACAGCACTGGCAGATCTTTTACAATCAAAGCAGCTAAATATCCAGTCTAAACTCTTGATACACTTCTTGTTAACTGCAGGGAAGAAGCCACTTAAACCTTTGCACCCCTAAGAGAAGCACTTTGGCTGGCCTGGCTTAGACCTCCTCAAACCCAAGTGCAGTCTTTCAGTGGAGCGGTCTACCTATTTCTGTGAAGTCTGCTGCGTATCCAGGGAAGCTTGAATTAAACCAGAAAAGTTCAGGCTCCTTATGCACAAAACTTAAGGCTTCACAGCTTGTTTTTACCACAGAACTAACCTCAAGCTCTTACCTACTGTTGTGTCTAACATGGCTCAAACCGACAAGAAAAAACCCTTGCCCTGAATCCATTGTGCTTCACAACCAAACATATGGATGCAGACGTAAGCCCAAATCCTGCCAGACTGCAACCTACCCGTTTTGCAGCAGCACCGCAACCTAAACCACTGAAATACTAACAGTGCTCCGAAGTCTTCCTCAAATTCCTCAAGTAAACAAAACCAGAGCATGTTATCCCATAATTCACTAACAATTCATTACAGCATCTCCAACTAATGCAGTACTTATAAAGCACGTGATTGCTACACCATTGGCAAAATGGGAAGAGAAAAGGAGACACCATCCTGAAGATGATGTGAGAATCTGAAAAACTTTTTTTTTCCCCTCTGAACACCTACTTGCTCATCACATACTAAACTGACATCTTTTACAAGAAATCAATATTTTAAGATACCACAAGCATTCAACTTCCACAGCAAGTACAGAGAGCACTGCTCCTCCAAACTGTTGCAAGCTAACTGCAGGCTCAAGAACGCAGTGCTGCAAGCAGTGTAAATCATGTCATATGGGGCTCACCAGTGGACTGTTTTAACAAACATTAGAAAGGACAGAAACTTGCCCTGGGGAAAAATAAATAGAAAATGCTGCAGTGGCACCATTTTCAGGACACACCTGCCACCTATATTCTTCTAACTGGTATATAATGCTGAGGCCTTGGGATATTATCTTTCTTTCCTTGGGGGAAGGTGCAAGTAACTTACTTCCGCAAGTGCAGCTATACCACTCAGCGTCTCTCACAAGTGTTCACCACCACAGTCCAACTGAAATAAGCCCTTCAAAATCTTTGAAAGTACTCAAGAGATTCTGAAAAAGTCAAACTCAAGACAGCACACAGAACATTTACCTGGGGCATGGAAACTTTTCATATTTCAGCTCCTGCGTTTTCATCTTCAAAGGCCTTTGCAAGTATTAATTAATTCTCACAAAGTATCTTTGAAGTAGGCATCATTAGCGTCTTGTTAGACACCGGGAAACTGAGGCAGCAGCTCATTGCCAAAGGCCAACAAGTAAATTTATCAGATAAGTTCCCAAGTTTTAGTTCTGTATCTCCTTGTCTCTTTTCTCCTGCTGCACCTCTTTTTAAACCCCAATACGCAGAAAACTCTTAAGACTAGAACCAAATTCCAGAAAAGCAAACATTTCAAGCCTTCAAACAATAATATAGGGTTCAAATGAGAACACCCTGCTGAGAATAGATACAACAGAGTATGACCATGTTAGTTTCCAATAGTTAACATAGAAAGTTAAAAAAAAAACTCGGGCTCCTTTTTGGAAATTAATCAATAGCTGCAGTATTTAAATGCATTTTCCCTGTGACAATCACAGCATCAGAAGGACAGCAGGTAAAATTAAGCTGTACGTGTTCAAAATCTGCACTGACAAGATTTAACTTGAGCCCTTCTATTTATAAAACTGCACAGTCACAACATCTCTGTTCTAAAGAGAGATGGTGTGCAAGCCAGGCATTACTTTCTTACAATACCAAAAATACAATTATTTCCCAGTCACTTTTCCACTCATTAAAATAAGCTTGTCTCAGTCAGTTCACTTTAATTGGGAGGTAACAAATTCCATGTAAGAACTGGGGAAGCAAGCATTCCACAACCTCGTGTACCTTTGATGTACCACCATGCAGGGGGTCTAAAGACAAATCCAGTAACCACCAATTTAGGACAGAGAAAGACAGCCAAGGAAGCTTTAATCCCACGCGCAGAGGTTACAGGTGCAATGGGCCAGCGAAGCAAGAGCTTCTGCCATGCTCAGGGGGCAGGAGGAGAAATCCCAGAGCCCAGCTATTCAAGAGCTATACTCCATTTTTCAAATGCTGTTACTCCCCAATACTGCTTCCCATGAAGATGACTATGAGACTCATTGAACAGCACAGGCTAATGGTCTGAAATGAGCCATGGTGCTATCAGTCCAGCCAATTCAAATTCAGAAGACCTGCGTGCTCCGCGGCAGTCCAATACTGGGTTACAACTCAACATTTAAGAGGAATTTGAAATCTCAGCACACAAGCTGATAGGTCTCACCTTGAAAAACGTCCCTCTGTGTAAATTTTTCAGATATAGTCGCTGCATTATTCTGAACACTAATAAAAATAACATACTTCTAAAGACCGCTCCCATCTAACAAAAGTAACTTTCACAAATATTAAGCTGTAAAAAGTGTAATTCTCTGCACATGGAAGGAAACAGACTCTGCCAAGATCACTTAACTAATCAAAGCAGCCCGTCTGGGAAAGAGTTAAGAACTGCCAACTCCTTACACAACATAGCTTCGCTCCCAAAAGGTAAGTAGTGGTTACAAAGCAATTCCAGACCCAGGATTTTTGTTTTGCTTTGTCTCTTTTGTTTTTCTTAAGGAAGAATCAGTTGCACTGACTTGAAAAATTTCCACAGATCATTCCTATAGGAGCAGAATACACGTTGTTTGTTGTTTATATACTCTATTGGAGGAAACAGTAACTGAAAATATTAGATTAAGGCCACAAGCTTCCCATTGTAGCTAGTATGAGATACAATAATAACCTAAATTGTCTGCTCCACCTAGAATAAGTCACTGAAAGCAGAAATATTGAAGTTAAAAACGGTGAAAGTAAGGATGCCCAAGAAATGATTCTTCCCAAAGCTAACACTGCATATGGTAAGCAAGAGGCCTCAGCTTTTTAAGGAATGTCTTTGTGTGATGAACTCACCTACTGCCCGCCCAAGCCAAAGCCAGTTGCCAAGGCTACAAAAGACCGGTACCATGCTTTACAACCCAAGGAGCTGAAGCCAAGTTACTTCTCTCCAGATTTCAGCATGCTCCTTCAGGAAAGCTGTGTGGGGCACCTTCAGGAATAAGTACTCAATTCTGCCAAAGCAAAAATTGGGCTTCCATATATTTCTGTGCAAATCCATCCCTGTCACGTTCCCCCAGCGGCTCCTGCTTGCTCCAGAGCGGTGCTGCTTCCTGTGCTAAGCTGTCCTTTCAGCCAGCGGACTCCCTGTTGCAAGGGAAGGAGCCTGCCTCCCATCTCCCACCGCCCCACACCCTGGCCACCCCCGGTGTGGGTCAGGGTCCCCCGCGAGCCAGGCACAGGGGTGGGTCAGGGAGAGCGGCTGCAGCCCCTGCTCTGCTCAGCTCCCCATCCTGCAGGTGCTCAGCACACCAAAGCTGCCTACAGCACCTGCCTCCCTGCCCATGCCTGCAGTACTTGTCTTCCAAACCCCAGGTCCTTGAGCTTAGCAGCTTGACAAGAAATTCAGCTTTAAAAAATAAATAAATCCCACGGTAACAGATACAAAACGCAACTTTCCACAGAAGACAAGGTGTGCTTTCACATGAGAGAGGAAGGAAAAAAGCCTAGTTTCAAACACCATGTCTTTAAGTATTGAACATCATGCTTCAAAAAAAAAAAAAAAAAAAAAAAAGCCACCACCAAACATGAACCAAAAAGTTTCCTCATCTGAAAAAGTATCACAGACCAGGGGAATTTAAAACAATGCCCTTATCTTTAATCACGGGGAATGGACAATGATGGCAATACGACACAGGTTACTCCTAAAAGAAGAGCTTCTTCAAATATCTGGAAATAGAATAAACAAATCCAGACAGAACCCCAAACCCCACCCTTTTCAGTCAAATACCATTACCTGTCCTCCCTCATCCCACCCTTTTTCTTTGCTACACCATACAGTACATTCAATTTTCTGCAGACTTTTCCACGGAGCACGCTTCTCAAGGGGCACAGTGTCCATTATCACCATCACAGATTTTACATAGCACCTCCCTTCTAGTACTGACTGTGAAATGGGTGGGTTTGTAAGATTCTGAATTCCCTACCCAGCAAGGCAGGGGCTAAAATCTGGCTTTCCCTTCTCAGAAACACAGCTGTCTTCCTAGACTGAAGTTCCACACAGAATGGTAAGAGAAAAGGCAGATGAAAAAGTCTCATCTCATCAATAGCTCCTAAATACACATATCATTATACACAAGACTCTACATGTAAAAGAGCAGAAGTTTATCAGATGATTCACATCCAATAAGAAGAAAATTATTTAAGGTAGCCTTAAGGAATGATTTTTTTGCTTTTGCTCATCCCAATCATCACCATCCAGTGTTGGAAGCTGTTGTAACATGTACATGTCCACATTCTTAAAATACATTTTTTTTCTTCTATACATACACATTTTAGAGTCATGACATTTTAGAGTCAGTGGAGTCAACCAAATGTGGGATTTGCCCAGCAGAAGTCAGATGCTCTTATGTGCACCATAACAGCTAAAGACAAATTTTGCTGGCTGAGCGATGACTAGAGGACAGGTGACTGGCCCTTGGAAAATGGCCATTTCACTCTTCCCTCTGACACATGCCCTCACTCACTCTGCAGCAGCACGCTTTGCGCCAAACCCCGAAAGACATTAGGTGGCCACAGAAGATTTTCTAGCCAAGCCAGGCACCTCTGCTTTCCTGTCTCTCTTCCACCAGTTTTCCATCTGGGAGTTCAAAACGTGCCTGTAAACAAGGGGGAGGTGTTGTGCTACACCACTGACGTCTACTACACCACTCAGGTAGGTCGCAATGGTGTTCCTGCCATTCACCCCGCTGGATGCAACCCTTCTCCCAAGTAATCACAATTCCTAATGCGAGGAACAAGTAAGAGTCTAGAACACCATCCCCTAACCAGGAAATCATCATCACTTTGCTATGCTTACACCAAAATAAATTCCCTTGTTTTATTCACAGCATGTACATTTAATACACTTTCATCTCCTGGAAAACCCGCAAAATAAACAAAGCAAGTCACAGTTGCCCTCAGTAGATACTACCAGAGCTCTGCCTGTGCACTCAAAAACACAATTAAACTAATTCCCAGAGCAGCCAACAGTTGCGGAAATGACTCAACTTCTCAAGCGTTGTCTTCTGTAGGCCTAACAGCAGTGCTGGGCAAAGAGAGGGACAAGCCAGAGTTACGAAAAGCAGCGCACAAGAGAATCCATCAGAGAAAAACTGAAGGTGAAAGGAGGGCACATTCGGCCAAGCCGTATTGATTTGCAGAGACAAGCCGGCAAACAGGCAGACAGCAGAGGAACTGGAACACAGCTGTGGTACAAAATCTGCAGCCTCCCAACAGGCTCACTGTGCGTGTTTCAGCAATGCCGCCCCACTACTGCTCACAGGTTTCTTCACAGACTTTTTCAAGAGCTTTAAGACCACCGAACATCCCTTGAAACAAGTTTTCACACCAATTTGCAAGAGGCAGGCTTTTAGCAAAGACCAAAGTATCTCTGCCTGTTCTCCCCTCGACATCCATCTGAAATCCTGTTACATGAGAGGAATCAAGATTATCCAGAATGTTTTGCTGCATGCTCCCACTGACTACCTTGAGGCAAATGCAATGCTGTCTTCACTCACAAAATTTCTGTCTTATTACAAACAGAGGTCAGATTTTTAAGAAAGCAGAGGACCGGTCTTGGCTGGTTTTCTGGGGTTCTTTCAATCAGACCCAGGTTCCCCAACTATTTGAATACTAACACCTACCATGTACATACACACACACACCCCCATGGAATTGTATGGCATAATCAAAACCAGATTTATTTCTGGAGATTCTAATATCCTAATATTCATGTACTACTACTTTAAAAGAGCAGGCAACTAACAGCTTTGAAGGTGGTAAACACTAAGTATTCCTTCCTCTCCAATTACTTTGATTTTTCCTACGGACCACTGAGATGGCATTTAGTATCTTCACCATTTCAGTCACTAATAAAGCTCTCTGCAAACTTAACAGCACTATTTTCCCACTAATGTTCCCCTCTTTTCTCAGGAAACCCTTATTTCTGTCAATTAGCATTAGCTCACTTAAAAGGGAGGGCACAGCACTAATTCAAACAGAAGTCAGAACTTCACCTAGTTATGCTTCAAAGTTTAGTTTCCACGGAGGTTCAGACCTCAGTTTAGTGCATGAATGTACCTAATAAATCATTCAGTAGACTTAGCTACACTTCTTTTGTAAAACTTACCCTTTCCCATAGACAAAACTTGGCACTAAAATGCCATTTGAACACTTACTTCTGCTGTATGTGAGTGCATGGCGCATTTTCCTTTGAAGGAAGAGGACTCTGTGAGGTTGTGAATAGTAGACTACTGAAAAAAGCTCGAAGGTTGCTGACAAGGATGGCATATGTACCCTGCAGCAAGGACCGCTGCAGGCGAACTCCAGCCCCTGAGAATGCATTTCTGCCCCGTGGCAAGCAAATTCTGAAACAACAGAGTCAAATGCCTGTGACAGACGATGACGCATGCCACACTTGTTATCAAAAGCATACCTATGCACTCCATACCCATCGAAAGCTGTAGAAAGACCCATCCCTGTGAAGTCTGCAGCCCAAACCATCTTAGTCTTCCTCTTTTAGATGCATAATGAGGACACAGAACCAAAAAGCAAATGTGGGGAAGAAGCATGTTTTCGTATTTTCGAGAAATTCTTAAAACCTGTCACTCGGATGTTTCCAAGAAAATGTTATGTTCTAAAGGAAAACAATTACGCAGAGGGAAAATGCTCAGTAACACATGTGGGAGTAAGGATGACACAGCACATGTTATGCAGACGTGCAGAAACATGAAAAGCAGTATTAGAAAACTCAAACGTCATGCAGAACATAAGGAAACAGAACAATATTTTTTCTTCTTTTTAAGAAGGAAGCAGTAACATTCAAGTCCTGGCCTGGCAGTCCAAGTGAATACCAACAAGAGAGGGAAACAAATCAACCACAGAATGATAGTATCCACAATCAGAATCAAACCTAGGAAGTACCATTATGGACACAACTAAGCAAATTATAAAAGAAATACAAGGAAATACATAAAGCTGCAAGTCCGGGTTATTTCTTTCAACAAGACATCTGACTGTGTTTAAAAGAAAAGATATTGGAAACGTTAATAAAGAAAGAAGGTTTACTAAAACATTTAAGTAGGCATGAACGAGTTCAAGATCTTTCAACCAGTAACTGAAACTACCAGGAAGTGGCCCGGAGAGCTCCAGCTTGCCCGGGGCAGCCTTGCACACTGCCATTCTACAAAGCATCACTGGTTTGTGGGGCAAGAGGAAAGAGGGAGGCACGTCAAATAAATAAAACAGGTGATTAACAGGGTTTGCCTACCTGTGATTTCCTTACTGTAGTACTTTTTCAATTTGATAAAACAAGGATAAAAGTGTCCCATGCAAAAGGTATATACTACTTTCCACTGCAAACTTTTCCTCCTGCCTCAGAGATTTCTTTACATTCAACTGAATTTTCTTTATGCTTTTGCATTACTAATGCCATCTGCATCCTAAACCGAATCTGCTTTAAATCTATTTAAAGGATAGTCACATCCTTTAAATACCTTTAAGAAAGTACGAAGCAGAGCTTTTCAGAAAGTGATCTACACACCGCTGAGGATGATGAATTGCAGCAATAAAAGCCTGGCTCTAATATCAAATTAGATCCTTACTTATACACCAAATATAGTGCTTGGAGAACATGCCTCAGAACATGGATGGTTTCCCAAAATGCTGCTTTATGAATGACTAAAGCAAATCTAGTCACCCAACCTATCACAGCAGGCCATTAAAAAAAAACCCCAAACAAACAAACAAAAAACACTAAACAGTTTAATACAGTCTTCATTCCTTTCAAACACAATAAAAAGAAAAATCTATTAATGCGTTTAGGAAAAAGGCAAAGTTTAAAAAAAGGAGAAACAACTGAACTTTATTGGGGGAGGAGTCACTTTAACACTTTATAATAGGCTGTCTTTTATTGTAACCCCCACGCAAAACAGGCTGATGATATGAACACGGCCAACAAGAAAAACTTGGCAACTTCCCAACACAAAAACCTCAAAGCATGTGGGTAAGATTACACTTACACTTTGATTAATAGCTAAAACGGGGTCTGAATTCAGGAAATAACAGTACAATTATTGAAGGCAAGAAATAACACCAAGAATAACAGGAAGAAGAAATGGACAGGAGGCAGTAATGAATAATCTAACAGCTTTCCAAAAATACACTGCATTACTTCATCACCAAGTATTTCTTACACATTCCCCATACTTAATACAATCTTGTATGTGCTATATGTAACTACCTGCAGTAAAATTTGCTTATATCTTGCAAAGTATCCTATCAGGGAAATCTACCTGTCTGAAGCACCTGAGCGGGAACAATAACTCCTATGTACACAGGAGAACATTTCTTTTGAAACAGTTTAAGTTTGTGCATTTGACAACTGAGTCCACAGTCCATTTAACTGTTCTATGTTTTATTTAAATATATGGATTTTTCCCCTTTTCCACTCACATTGCAACAAGAAATTTTAAGAAGAGTTGTCAACCACAGAAGTTAATAATATGGCATTAGAGATGCTTTATTTTTTGTAAAAGTTCCACTTCAGCATTAGAAAAAGCAGTATTTTGTTGCCACAAAGTATGGTAAGTAAAAGACACAGTAATGCCATTTTGATTCCTGAATCCAGAAAGCTCAGCAAGTCTCTAAAACAATTACTCCATTCAACCAAAACAAGGACCATGCTACTGAAGTTGGTAAAAATGCAATTAAAATACCAGCTAGCGAAACAAAATACGGGTTATTTTATTAAGGTCAACATAGAAACCCACCTAATCGTTATTTAGATAGAAATAATTTCTATATCAAAAATCAAATTTCTTAGTTTTTAGCAGAAGAGGAATTTACCAAAGCTTACTTAAGCTCATAAAGAAAGGAACTGGATAAAGTCAACAAATCCAGGCATTATAAGTTCTTATCTGCAAGATGTTCTTCACTGAGGAAGGGTTTATAATTTTCTATGTCAGGACTGCTGCTATTGCTAGGACACAAGCAATTAACTCTGGAGGTCAGCTACCATATTTAAAGATGAAGTGCAATGATAGACAACAAAAAACAAAACAAAGAAAGCAAAACAAAAAAAACCCACCAAATACATGGAAAAGCAGCAAAACTTCAAATAAAACTCAGCTGAAATATGGGTAGGATCACAGGAGGTATGTAAGAATAACAAAAGGAATGGGTTCCTGCCAAATAACAGCTGTGAACTGGAGAAGGAAGTGAGGAGAGGGTGAACAAGATAGAACCATCTTCACATAAAAAAAACAAAACAAACAACAAAAAAAAAATCAGTGGGAAGTTTGGGACAAGAAGCTAAGGTTGCAGCTGGATTTCAGTATGAATGGGAAAAGACAACAAAGGAAGAAAGACCATTTACATTTGCAAGATATATCAGAGCAACCAAATTTGATCTTTTGAAGTACAAGGCCTGAACGGACCAAAAAGCTGCACCTTATCCATAGCTTTCTCCTGAAGCAAAACACAAAAAAGGCAAGAGGGGAGTAAGTTTTGTTCACTTGTAAGTACTGCTTTTAAAAGTTTCAAGATATATTTGCAAGGAAAAAACTATCACCTCATGCATTCACAGTGGGGGACTGCCTTTTTATTAACACACTACCATCTCATACGCATGAATTTACTGTCTGCTGACTCAGGCTACACATTTGAAATGGGAAGCAAAGACTTGAATTAAGCAGAACACATCTGAGATGCACAACGCATTTTACTACACTGCACAAAAACTGGGTATCAGGTCCTGGAAGGACGTACCTACTAAAAAGAAGTTAGTTCAAACTTATTATCAATGTCCCAGTTTAAGATGCACAGATGTATGTCTCTCCAGACAACCAATCCCCAGCTCTCATTCCCTTCTTTCAAATTCCTTCCCCAAAATACTAACCCAGGCAACAGTGCCCTGGGAAGGCATCCGACACATCAACACGCAGACCAACCACCCTGCTGGCTCTGGGAAATTATGTGAAAAATCATAAAGTGAACTTTGTGGTTACTTCTTTATGATCTGCTTTAAATTGATCCAGAAGAGCTGCACACACATGGGTTTAGATAACCTAGTCAGAATGTACTGTAACTCTGGAGGGACATTTGTAGCACACTGCTCATTTTTAAAATTCAGTGTTATTTCCTTCCAGAAGAGGTAAAAGCAACAGATTTCTTCCTCTGGACAGAGAGAGCCCTGAAAACTTAAAAGTAATTTTCTTGCTCTTAGATGTCACACAGAGTCTCCAAAAAGGACCTCTCCAGTTTTTCTTCCCAAATGCTTTTAAGTGTCTTTCACCTATGCTGACCTTCCCAACAGGACTGCGTGGCCCTTCACCACCAGTACAAGTATGTCCATCACAACCTCTCATCAGTAACATTTACATATCATGCAGCAGGTGAAATCACAACACTGACAGCCAGCATGACACTAACACCCCAGAAGTGGTATGAAAGTGAAAGGGAAGGAAATGCTATGTTTAAAAAAGCATCGCACAAAGAGATGACAAAGCAAACCACTGGATCCTGGTAATTCCTTGTCATGAAATGTACAGGCTATAAAATTTTTAAAGTCTGTGAAAAGCAATTAAATTATATTCAGTTACAGGTGAAAACAGGTTCTCCAGCATTTGAATACATAACCCACAATCTCACTCCCTGTGTACTTTTAAAAAAAAAGACAAAAGCCAAACAGCAAGTTCATTCTCAAATCTAATAGGAAGTGGCTTTGTTTACAAACGCTAAAAGCCTCACAAGGCATATCCCGTGGTTTAGGTCGATTGGTGGGTCAAAAACTTATTGATAGCTTTGGCAGCAATACCTTTCGTATTGCTTACTATGGAAGACAAAGTGGCTTAATTAAATGCAGCTGTTTACAGCTTCATTCCATCAGCCTTGGGCATGAAAACATTACCACACTCGCAACTCTTAAGCCACTCCTCAGTGGACAAATGCTTCTAATATGTCATCCTTTTTCAAACAAGATAAAAAAGACTACGTATCTTTCAGGACACATACAGCATAAGATGCAACTGTGACCCCAGGGATGTCCTTAACCATGGCTGCCCGTTGCCAAGAGGCCCTAAATCCAAAGACTTAACAGAAAATTATTGAAGGCTTTTGGCACCTTTTCAAGATTAAAAATCGAGCTGCACAAATCATCCCCTGAAAGCGATCCTTATTCCACCACTGTTCTTGTCTGACAAATGTAAATAGCTAATTGCATAGGTTCACTCACATTGCAAACACAAAGAGAGAAGGACAAACAAGGGAAAACAATTCTGGCATAAAAGCAAACAATTAGGAAGCAATTAAGACCGGACATCACTGTGATGTAGTAAACACAACTTTCACACTGAACAATGCCTTTCTTTGGGGGTTTGGGGTGGGTTTTTTTTCATTCCAAGGAAGCATCTACAAACATGTAAATATGCCAGTCAGTCGCTTTAACCATTACATATTCCCCAAAACAGAGTATTAGCAGCAAAAATTTTTTTTCAAATGCAATTCCAATCTCAGACATCTTACAGCCTGAGCTGGTCTGCACAGCTGTAACTCCAAGGCAAACTCGTTCTTTCTGAAATAAAAGCCAGGCAGCAGCAAAAACCACTTTGCATCTTTCCACCTCCAACCTTACTTACTGGTAAGACAGCAGCACTCCTGCATTGCTGGCTACAGTTTATTTCTGCTTCATCGTATGCTTGCTTGATCAGCTACTTTTTGAAAGCGCACGCAAATTTACCACCACAAGCAGACGTTTCATCAAACTCATCAAGAAAAAACCAAGTCACCGGCAGGAATGGCAAGAACTCAGCTACCTGAACAGGTTGCAACGCACACCCAAGGCCCAGTGAAGTCTGAAGGACAGGGCTGGTGACACAGCTGAGCTCACCGACTGCCGGTTTGCACAGAAAAAGGAAGAAGCCTCCTCCCTGTCTTTTGCCACATCCAGGTACTCCTGCTGCTTCCATTATTCCAACACCATCTCTCATGTCACTACACAATGATACCAAGCACCTAAATCAGCAAAAAACTAATCACACCAAAAAGGAATTAATTGCTTTCTGCTGGTTTAGCTTCCTCAACCAGCTCATTAGAAGGATGAGAAGTGCCTCAGTAAGCTTTAAGCCTATCAGCAAACTACACCCTAATACACTGCTTGGGGGTCTTCAGGGAAGATAAATGAGGGAAGCAGAGTGACAAGCACTTTGAAAGGCCTTTTTCAAGAAAGCTCGAGAATTTTAGAATTAATCGTACCACAGGCAGCACAAGGGACAGCACTTATGGACATGGTTTAGTGGTGGGCTTGGCAGTGCCAGGTTAATGGTTGGACTCTATGATCTTAAAGGTCTTTTACAACCTAAACGAATCTATGAGTGCCTCTATGTCAATTTTCCATTGCTATGGTTTCCGGAAGCTTTCTGTTCCTTGGTACTCCCTTCCTTGAAAGCAAGACCAGCTGCCAGCCCAGGGGCAAATCTTTTGACAGCAAGTCTTTCAAAACAGGAATTAAACACAGAGTTAACACTACAAGTGAAATGACGTGCTTCAACAACATTAAACACAAATTTCAGGTAAAAGCATGTATTTCCACAGCCAATAGTTAAATGAATCATAGAATCGTTTAAATTGAAAAAGACCCTCAAGATCATGGAGTCCAATCATTAACCTAACACTACTGATGAAAGCTATAAGCAGCAAGAAAAAAAAAAGTTTTACTTCCTGTGACATTCACTGTCAGAGCTGACTTTGTATAAACTGTACCTGTAAGGATCTTTTTGCTTTCCTCAAAACTGCTGTTAACAAGACTTTAAAAAAAAAAAATTTAAAAAGTTAGCAGTAACTTCACAGTTCTCTCTCCAGTTTACTCGTAGGCAAAAACTCAAGAGACTTCATTTTTTCATTCCTGGTACTCTGCGGGGGCTGGTGGGGGCGGCGGGGGGGGAGGGAACTAAACAGTTAAACAACAGATTTTGCAGTAAGGTGTCCAGAGCCTCTACCCTGATCTCTGCTCTAGGAACACAGCCTGCACAGTTGTATTACACTAATCAAGCTAAAACTGAAGAAAACCATTCCATGAAAATACAGGGAGAAAAACATCTGCATGTTCAACAAGCATGTACTTTCCATTACCAACAGTCTGTAAATGCCTACACGTTGATTTTCAACGACCGAAATTCCAGTTTAGAAGCCCTAACCAGTCTTCTGTGGGACTCAGTGATAAAAAGGAGATAAATACCACATCTCCAACTGTTAACTACAGGAGCACTCAGGAAGCACTCTAGCTGGAGAGCAACAAAGCTGAAAAACACTGCCCACTTTAGAAGCAGCTTTCATTTGGGAAGTAACAGCAACTCAGGCATCTAGGAAAGCTGAGGAAGGGAAAACATTTTTCAAGGGCAGGATCAGACTGGGAAATCAGGAAGGCCACAATGCTTGTCAATCTGGAAACACACACACCAGCTCTGATTCTGGTATTACTTTGCAAGAGATGTAAGGAAAAGAAAGTAATGTCCCACTGCACTTTCTGCACATACACAAAACTATGACTTTAACTAAATTTTTTGAAAAAATTAACCCACATGCACCACCAGAGGAAGCTGCTAAGCTCCGCCATGCCATGTAACAAGACACAGTTAACTTTGCGTTGATTCCTCAACATATGCACCCCAAACAACAGCTACTCACCCTTACTTGCTGTTTCCATCAGCTCCTAGTCTTTCAAAGTCACATCAGTTACAACTACCTACATGAATCTCATTTTACAAAAACTAAAGGCTGGAATTTTCTGACAGGGATTTATGAATACACAGATGACTTTTTTTTAAGACAACACCACAACTTCAACAATAAAACTGAATCTTTTCCTTTCAAAAATAAATGGTTTTCATCTAGCTTCTTTTTTATGTAAGTTTTACCAGCGTAGGATAACACAAGCATGTTACCATATGGCACGCCTACCAGAACTATCTTTAATTTTTTTCCCTTGGAGATGTAAGTTAAAGTACCTGCAATGATGCTGTAATTTCCTTTTAGAGGCAGCTTACCAAACTGAATTTTTTTGGAACCAAAGATATTTTCTAGTCCAATTCCTTTATATATATATATATATATATATATATATATAAAAAAAAAAAGAAAGATTCAGGATAATCTATTCAACCATTGGAGAGGTTTATAAAGTCTTTTCAGAAAGGAAGAAACAGATCAGAAAGAGAAAACAGTGGCACTGAAAATAACAATTGCTGTCAAAACTGAGTTGTATTAATTCAGTGATTCGTCTCACAAGACAGTCTTTTTATAATGTTACCCATAACGAGAGGAGACAATGGTTTCCCTTGATTCCCCCCCCCCCCCCCCCCCCATGTAGCTTTATATGTCACTGGCCCTAGCAACAGCAAAGAATAGCAATGGATTTGTCAGCGTACAAGGACTGTGCAACGGGCCGGCGAGGGGGGCCCCAAGCACCCTGTGTTATCCAAGCACAATCACCCTGTTATTTGACAACAAGCAAGTCTGCAAGCAGAACACGGCTTTTGATATCATGCCTGAGTGTCAAACTGACAAACTACAGCCAAGTTACTGATGATAAACCTGCGTGACAGGTTCACTGCAATTTCAAAAACTTTTCTAGTCTAAGCTCACAGGGACAGTCTTCATCTGCCACATCTTTATTACAAGTTCAAAACTGTGGGCCAGTTCACAAAAGGAAATTGTGAGTCAGTTCACAAAAAAATAACAGTATCAGCAACGCACAAAAAACAGCATGGACAAACAATTAATTTAGCTACCTCCACACCAAGGAAATTCTCGGGGACAAAGGGTGTGAAAAAGTACTATGATAAACCTATGTAAAAAGTACTGTGAAAATGGGGGGGTGTTGCAGCTCAAAATACAAGTTTGCAATACTGTATCTGTAGAAGTGTAAAGATATCCAACTACTATCTTTGAATACTCTTATCAACTTAACATGAAATTCATGTTTGACAAAAGGTGGTGCTAACTTTCTGGATACTTAAAAAAAGAAAAACTAACTACTTGCCAGTACAATAGAAAGTTTCCTAGTCTCCCTGAGGCCTACCAGGCACATTTAAACTTTATTTTTTAAAAATCCATTTCTAGACTGCAGATGAGCAAATTAGGTGCCATGTACAACACTCCACCAACAACAGCTGAGACAGCTTTGCCAACATTTCTAGCTTTGCCATGCTATAGCTGTAGTTCCCACGTCTGTATTTCATCCAGCAGGACCACTTGAAACAATGGAGGTGGGGGTAAAGGTTTGCTTTCCTAGGTTTCAGAAGGGTCTGGAAAAAGAAAAAAGCATCTCATTATTGCCTGTGACAGAGGGTGGAGGGTTTCATGCTTTTCCGTTACCAGTTAGCCAAATGCCACAGAGAGGGAGGCTCTCTAATTTGCAAACCAGACTCCCAGGACACCACTGTACTCGAAATCCTGTCCCCCTTCTCCGCCGCAGCAGCTGAGAATTATGAAGGAGGGGGACAGCTGGGCTTCTCATTAGGAGCACCTCGCCTGAAACTAGGGACAGTCATTTGCACCCACCTCCCATTTTCAGCTTCCACCCTGCAGCTGATAGGTGATTTGCAAAATCTCTCTTGGGGTAAGACGGCACAAGTGCGCTGACAGGCAAGCCGGTTTGCTACGGGAGCGGGAAAGAGATAAACGCCACGGAGAAATTTAGAAGGAAGCCAGCACTGGTGGTGTCTCCATGAGAACACAACTTACTAGAACGCTCCAGTTCCCAAGATAAAGTATCTTCTCTAAAAGCAGGCTACGTATACATCTGTTGGTTATCAATAGAAGCCTTTAACAACTGTCAGATATCATGGCAACCGTCCCACCAACCGCTCGCACGTAACTCCAAAGGCACAAACGCGCAGCGGGGCGAAGGCCTCCACGGAGCTTGGCTCCACAAGGGCGCTTTTTCCAGCCGCCCGCATTTCCCTTCTTTCCCTAGAGCACATCTTCACTTTAATTAATAGGTCACTGAACCGGTTTATGTTAATTGTCAGAAGTAGCTCGTCTTTGTTCCCAAGGGGAGGGACCGAAGTTCATTCGGTTGTTGTCTACGAAGCAAAACTGCAAAATGTAAGGTTCTGCGCACACCTCAACTGCCACTAATTCCTACGGGAGTTTTTTCACGCCGCAGAAAACGATCGCTCCTCGTTAGAGGCGCCCGCTGCCCGCGCTGCCCCCGCATCCCGCCGCGCGGGCCCCGCACCCCTCCGCACCCGCGCAGCCACCCGCGCCGGGGAGGCGCCTCCGAACGTGGCTGCTCACCAAGCTGCACCGACCCGATCCAGTTTTAACTCATCTACCTCAGATATCCCTACGGGCAGCAACTTCTGCCCACACCGTCCTTGCTACGCGCAGAAAAAACGTTATTAAAATAAAAAAAAAAGAAGGGGCACGGAGTCCAGCCGATGGTGGTTTTCCCTCCGAAGCTGCCCTCGCCTCCCCAGCGCTGCCCCTCGGCACCCGCCGGGAGGGCCTCCCCCGACCCCACATCAACAGCCTCGCGTGGATGTGTTCGCCCCCCGCGGCCGCTTTTCCACCCCGTCCCCGCTGCTGGAGGCGCCGGGCCGGCTGGGGAAGGCGAAACCCCGCTCCCGCGGCGAGCTGCCGCCCTCCAAACGCCCTCCCGGCGCCGCGCCAGCCCCGGCAGCCGCTAACTGCCGCGGCGGGGGGAGCCGTTACAGCCGTTAGCGCGGCCGGGCCCCCCGGGGAGCGGGGCACAAAGGGAGCGAGCGGGCAGGGCGCCGCTCCGCCGCCGGAGCGGGACGGGCAGGCGGGGAGGTGCGGAAAGAGGCGCCATGCCGGCCGGGAGCGGCCGCCCCGCTCCCTCAGCGCCCCGGGCGGTGGCCGCGTCCCCGCGGCGGGCTGCCCTGCCCGGCGGGACGGGGCAAAGGAAGAGGAAAGCACCCTTCTCCCTCCCCAGGCGGCCGGAGCGGGGCGGGGGGGCTCCTCCCCGCCCGCCGCCGTGCCCCCTCCGCGGTTACTCACAACAAGAAGCTCATGGCGATGGCGGCGGAGCGGGACCGGCGGCTGCCTGGGCTCGGCACGGCTCGGCTCGGCGTTGCTCGGCTCCCAATGGCAGCGGCGGCGCAGGGCGGGCGTGTGCGGGGAGAGCGCCGCGGGGCGGGGACACGGCCCGCCGCCTCCCGCCGCCGCCGCCGCCACCCGCGGCCCGCCCGGCCGCCATCGCCCCCAGCGCTCCCCGCGGCCGCCCCTCACCGCCGCGCGCCGCCCCTCACCGCCGCCGGCCGCCGCTCCCCGGGCACGGCGCTCCCCCTCGGGCGTGCCCCTCGGATAGCCCCCGGTCCCTCCGTAGCGACCCCCAGGTCTCCCAGCCCTCTCCCCTCAGGCACCCTCGTCTTCCCTGGAAACGGGCACCCCCTTGCCCTTCGGGTACCCCCATCCTGTCAGGCAGCGCCTTTCCCCCCAGACACCCCCAGCTGCAGCCCCTGCCCCAGGGCTCCCTGGAGCGTTTCCCCCGCCCCAGGTGACCCAAAGGGACGGGAGAGCAGGCATGGCCCGCACCGGCCATCCTCGGGCAAACCTCCGCACAGCTCCAGGCCGCGGCAGCCCAGCTCTCACTGGGCGATACTCTCTGGGCGCGGGCATAACACATATGACAGGCTTTAGGTGGTCCTGGCACTGAAATCCCTGTGATTACCTACTAAACGTTGCAGGAGAACCATGAAAAGCTCCTGAGCGATAGCATGGCCCACCAGCCTTCATCCCTCTTCTACCCCAAACCGCCTGCTGCGGAGCAAGCCCGCAAGGTACAGGAACAGGGAGCAACTGGCTTCGCTTCAGCGTGTCATGCCAGGGACTCAAAACGCGTGACAATTTCATAATTCTGGGCCATCCAGGCTTCTTAGGCGATCTATCCTCATTCTTCAGGGTGCATGACCAAGGAGTTCAGGTACTCAACCCACAGATGACCACCACAGTCAAAAACAATAAGGGAGATCTTAACCGGCATTTCTGCCCTCCTCACTCAACAGTCTGAACCTTTTTAAAAGAAACGTGTCAAAATGGCTTCTAATATTTCAACACAAATGTTTGATTTGTGAGCAGTTTTTAACTTGGCTGTTTCGGGTGAGCAGTCAGCTAAGGACAGACACACACACCTCAGAAGTGAAGATACAGGCAGCTGCAAACTACTGAGGGGGGGAAAAATAGAGTTTTCTTACAAACCCTTGGCAGATCCTTCACCTGACCTCTGCCCTGAACCGCCTCACCTTATGCAAGTGTTGTTAAAAATGGCACGTCCTCCCATTTGTGGAATTATAATGTACAGCACAGTGGAGTATCGTTTCAGCATAAGTTTTCAAATAAGCACAAGCGCATCTTTGCCAGCAGCAACAACCCCACAGCATGCGCTTCCCTGGCAATATACTGAGGGTGCACAGTGCGTTGCAAAAGATGCCCGGCAGCTCATTCCACACCAGATGACAGCTGCAGGCTCTGGTTTTGGGGTCTGGGGACTGTGCTCTGGGAATCCTTACCTCCCATTCCCAAACAGGAATAAGGCTCTTAATTTCGGGGTTTGTCCCAGTCAGTTTATATGTTCTAGGGGAAACAAAGACAGCAGCAGCCAGAATGCTTCAAACTGAAATATTATATTCATATCAAACAATGACTGCACATTCCACTGTAGACTTAGCCACATCCAACTGCCACCTCTTTATGGCAGAAATTACAATCCCAGGATGTAATTTCACGTGAAAATCTGCCTCCATGTAGCTCAATAAGGAGCCAGCTGGATTTCCAAGAGGGGACAGGGCAGGCAGCAGGACCCCCAGAGACTAATTCCCTCCTGCCCAAAGGGATTCTGCGAGCCTGGCAGCCCTACAAAGCTCACAGTGCTGCAGGTAGGCCAGAGGAAAACCCATTGACTTCCAGATTCGTTATCAGGCAAATTCAGTACATCGAAACATGCCACAATCCCGCACAGTGTTAAGTTCCTGTACAGCACATAAGGGGTTTCAGCTATAACACCTTATGTGGCAACATTGACAGTTGTCTGCTGCTCTAGTGTTTTTAAATGCTGAAACTGCATTTTCTGCTTTTCTGGCTCTGTCCTTCAGACCAAGTCAGAATGCTAGGTCAGGGCATTTCTGAGTAAATTAAAATTACACTACCCTTTTTAGGACACTTTTTAAATCAAGTCTTTTACTGGGCAGCAAAGGCGTAATTAAAAAGCATTTCATGACGTTTGCAATTTTTCTTTTGGCTGTATTAGTAAAAGCAGGCACAAAATGGGTCTCTGGGCACTTTTTAACAGATGCTGTCAGGCTAAGCTGGCCACATAAACCAAGCTCAAAAAAAATATTGCTGATCTTTCTGGCAATTCATGTTGGGACAGGAACAACCTCCATTCCCTGTTCCCACCCATACGCTTCCTTCTACCCACAGAGTGTTTTATTTTAGTGGCAAGTTAAAATTAAATGTCTGTTGCTGCAGCAGTCAGTAGGAAATACTTGGCTTGGGTGGCTGTCAGGAGAAATGGTTACGTAATGTGTACATTTTATGTCTCACATTAATATCGGTCTGTGCGGGATGGCTAAGGGTCACATGAAGTGCTCACTTCAGACGCTGCCAATACAAGGGACTGGCAGCATGCTGCAGTCTTACGTAAGAGTCAAACCGCTCAGTTGCTCCAGGAAAGGCACAGTGAATGCTCCCGTGGCCTCACGTCTGTCATTTTGGTTTATCCATTATACTGTGGAGCTTAAAGAATTACTCTGAAAGGGCCCTCAAGCTGACAGAGTGCTTTGGTCCTGAACTGAAGTTTTCAGCTTTGGCAGCACAGCTTGGTAAACACGGAACATTCCAGCTGAAAAGAGTTCAGAAATTAAGATCACAAAACTTAATAGGCATGTTATTGCGAATAGAAAAAAGGAAACGAAATTTTGCCTTGAAATGTAAATAATACAGTAAGTAAATACTAAGCTTTGTAAACATTCTCCCCACATTCTAGATTAAACCGATAGCATCCATGAGATTTTTAATTGGATACTTGTTTGTGCATTAAGGTAAGGGATTTGATTTGTGAACAAGGGAAACATTTAAGTATAAATATCATGGTACGTACTTGTAATTACTTGCTACAACAAAATGTAACACATGAAGAAATTACAGGAACTATGAGGTTATTATGCAGTGGTCCTAAGCGTCACCGTAATTCTGGAGCTGGGATGATACAACTCAGCAGCCCTGTTACCACTGGACTGTAGAAAGCATAATAAATTTGGCCCTCTGTTGCCTTCAGGGCTCCTGTGGCACTTGGATATGTGTCATTCCTGCTACAATGTTCATACACTTCAGTAATAACGTGTCAGAAATAAATTATTTGTGTAGGACCTGCTCCACAAATCTCAACAGCGTTTACGGTGTGGACAATGTCTGCAGTGAGGTTCATGTAACTTAAATGTCTCCATGTACACTGTGCTTTCCTTTCTGTTTTCCAGAGTTGGTGGGCTCGTTCAGGTTAAGGACACAATCTCCTGCTGAATGCTGAGAGAGTTACAAATCAGCGATTGTATGACAGGCTCATCTTTCACAGAAAATGGTAGAAGCCCTACTGCTCGAGTAATTTAAAGCTAAATTAATAATTTTAGTAAATACCACAACAAAAGGTCAATTTTTCTTGATGACAGATTATACAAAGTGATAAGTAATGTTTCCCAATATAAGATAAGCATGTGTTTTAGTATCAACTCAGAAGATTTTTCTTTTTCCTCTGGTCAAACTAAAGAATAGCTGGTATTAATTATTCTTAACAATTAACCTGTTTAACGTTGGGTATTGAAAAAGGCATCTTCCAAAGTAAATCTAACTTCTTTGTCAACAGCAGTATGGAGGGGCATCTCCAGGGGTTATTTTTGGTTTTACTTACAGTAACAGATTTCCTCTCATAAGCAGACTTCATTCAACACCAGTTCTGTCGAGTGAATAAATGCAAATTCTGTTGTCCTAGGATGATTTATTTTTTTTCCTCTGACCGTAGGTGCGGAAGCTTTGATCCGTCACGGTTGCTAAGGAAGCTCTGGGATTCCTGGAAAACTTCAGTGCCAACAGATGCCCAACAAAACGGTGCCCTCTAAAGGTAACTCGCACACACTGACAAGCTACAAGACAAGCAGTGGGATATTTTTCACTGTACTTAGGTAGCAAATATATTGAAGGAAAAATGAGTGGAAGACATGCATCTTTTAAAGACACCCTTCCTCACACCCTGCTTGGTTCACAAGAGAGGAACACACATAGCATTCCCTTGGTCCGTAACATTCAGGGATCTGCTTATTCAATTAAACTTCAAGCACAAAAACCAATCCAGATAAAGATAAGTGTTCAAGATGAATTCCTGTAGTTATCTTAATTTTTTGCCCCTATAAAATTTCCTTGCTTACTTAAAGAAGGTTTTGAAGAGAAACCTGACATGTAGACTATGAAAAACTGGAATGTGAACCACTTCAGCACTGAGGTTAACATTCCTTTGAAAATGTGTGCAATACGTGATTTACCTTGAAAACTGAAAAGAGTTGAGAGTGCTGTTGTCAAGAGACTGTGTTATTATCAAGGCAACAGTCTGTCATGAAAGTTTGTTACAGGGAATAGTTTATAAAAGTAAAAGCCAGCAATGAGAAGACATAAAACAGCTTGTTAACATTTCCAAAATGGTGATAAGGAACACTCAAGGTTTCTGAGAAATTAACGGGTTGGCAGTACTACAAGCTGAAAGACTTTTGTTGAAAATCCCAAGATCATATCTTGGGTGATAGTTTGCAATGGCTTGAGATTGCAACTCTTACCTGGTGATCTCAAGACTAGAACTACAGGATGCCGGACAGAGGAGGATAATCTTCCCTGTCATGGCTGTCACCATCTTCCTGATGCTGGGGTCCAGACGCCCGGACAGCCTGGCTCATCCTTCTACGGAGCAACTGCTCAGATACCTGCCTGCTCACCCTGGGTCTGAGCCTCCACAGTCTCCCATGGCTTCCTCCACTGTTGGGTTGGGGGGTTTGGCTTGTCTTTTCTCTTCTTTCTTGTTTTGTTTCATCCTAAAAAGTTTTCTTTTGGGTTCTGCATAACCTACCTTCCCCATGTGTGCACTTACAAGAAGCTGGTGCTGGCTCTTTCCCCCTCATCCCTCTTGGATGCAGCAATGACAACAGGGCTGTTTTTCCAGATCATGGGAAAGGTGCGTATGTTCCTCCCAGACAGGTCCAGCCAGTATTGCCTCTGATGTATAAGGCTATCAAGCTCGGAATAGAGCAAGGGGGAGAAAATCAGGTCTCTTAGAACAGGGAAGGGGTGCAAAAAGGTTGTCATGCTTAAGTCTGACGTAAAACTTTACTTTGCAAATATACTGAGGGTGCGGTGGGGGTGGGGGGGTATTCCTTCCTGTTTTGTTTGATAAAAAAATGTAAGCCCGTTAGCGGTGACAGAAAGTCTAACGGAGCATAAGCCAGTTAATACCGTGTCGCGACTCATCGCTGTGGGAGCGCGGCAGCTCTAACAGGCGTTTGGCTTCCCCTTGCAGAGGCTGAAGGGCCCCCGCCGGGCCCGGCGGGCCGGCAGTGAGCCCCGCGCCCCCCCTCGCTGCGGGCAGCGCCTCAGCACCTCCCGCGCCCGGGCCCGCGCCCCGCCGAGCCGGCAGGCAGCGGCCGCGGCCCGCAGGAGCGGCGAGTCTGCGCGGCGGGGGGCGCGGCGGGGAGCGGAGCGCGCAGGGGGCGCTGCCGCGGCGGGGGCGCCACGCTCCGGCCGCGCCTCCTGTGAAGGGAGGCGGAGCCCCCGTCCGTCGCCCATGGCCGCCGCCGCGGCGCGCCGCGGGCTGCCCGCCCTGCTGCTGCTCGGCCGCCGGCCGCCCTGCCCGCGCCTGCCGGCCGCCCGCCTCCTGCTCGCCGCCGCCCCCGGGCCGGGGCTGGGCGCGCCGCGGGCTCCCGCCCCGCTCTGCGCCGCCGTCCGCAGCTACAGCCAGGTAGGGGCCTGCGGGGACGCGGCCTAAAATGGCGGCGGCGCGCGGCCGGGGGACGCCAAGGGAACCCCGCTGGCCGGGACCGAGCCGGGGGGCGCCATCGTTGCGCGGCCCCCGCCGCCGTGGGGACAGCCCCCCCTCGCCTCGCTGGGCCGGGGTCTGTCAGCGGGGCGGCGGGGCCCTGCCCTTGCCCTGCCCGCCGTGCGCCAGCCCCAGGACCCTGCCCGCGGTGCTGCGCCTCCGCGTGCTCACGGGGGGGGTTTGTCCCTGTTTCTTTTTAATGACAGGTTACAGATTCACCGTCCCGTGAAGGTCACCTCTCAGACCGAGAGCCAGAGTCACCCAAGGAAGATAATGACGGCGTCTATCTCATCAGGGCACAAGGATTCCCTTTCTCGTGCACTGAAGAAGACGTGCTTACCTTTTTTGATAGTATGGGAGTTAATTTTCTGTGTTAACTGTTCGGGGTGGTGTTATTGAACCCAGTAGTGAATGGTTAGTTAACGGAACCAAACTTAAAAGATGGTTAACTAGAGAAAGATGAGGTTTATTCACCATTTCCACATATAAACCGAATGATAACTTCCAGACTGCTGGACAATGACTAGAAACTCATCCTTATGGCTTTTTATATTCAGCTGAACAAGTCTTTCCCTTCTTAGTGAGCATCTCCACAGAAAAGGCAATCCAGTTCATAGTAGCTCATTTAAAGACCATTATGGCTGGCTTTATCTCCAGCCCCCCTCTTTTAAACAAACTGGAGTGGTTCCCTAGTTTAAACTTCAGTATCACTTTCTGATCCTAATTAGTAGGCTTGTGCATACCTTTGCAAGGCTGACCCCTCCATACTGTAATATCACGATGCATTCTTCCAGAGGTCAGATCCAAGTTTTTGAATGGTTTAATAACCTGCTAAACTAAATTACATCAGTTTGAAGTCCTAGGGGAAAGGAACATAGAGCAGGCAGAGTATAGCTGTAAAGACTGAAAGGCTGTAGTATTTGTTCTTGATTGGAGATAACTCAGAAACAAGTTTACCAACAATATGACAATATATATTATCCATTTATACAGCTGCGGAAGGTAAGGGATGATCGGTTTCTTGTCTGCAATAAGCATTGTGTATTAAGCATCATGTATTAGTATTAAGGGTAGAAATAGGAATTTCCAGTCCTTTGTTTCAAGGCAGTATTTTGCAGTGCTGAGGGGGAATCACTCTATGCAGAATATTCAGGTTTCATCTGCAATCAGAGGACTCCCATGTTTGATGTAGTTGTGTATGTTTCTGTATTGTGTGTTCCTTGATTTCTAGGCTGTAGAATTCGAAATGGTGAGAACGGCATACACTTCCTCTTAAACAGGGATGGGAGACGCAGGGGAGATGCCTTAATTGAGCTGGAGTCAAAAGCAGATGTCCAGAGAGCCTTGGAAAAGCACCTGAGGTATATGGGCCCACGCTATGTGAAAGGTGGGTTTGAAACAGCAGAAGTCCTTTGGAAGAAAACTCAAAAGTGAATAAAACCTGCTTGAATAATAAAGCGGGCTGGTGTGATGGGGGCAGCACAGAGATTCAGGGTGTGGAACAGAGCGGCAAATTAAATTGGCCAACAAGGCACCATAAAGCCAAATTTTCCTAGGCTGGACAGGAAAAGCTAAGTGGCTTACACCATGAGGGGTGTCATTACATGACCATAAGAGTTTGGGGTGGGTGAAGAAATACTATGGGGGAGGGAGGGAAGGGAGCTGCCATTGAAGAATGCCTGCAGAGTGCCGCCTTCCAAGTACCATGAGGGAAAATAAGTTTTGTGCCTGTGTTCCTTGCAGTCTTTGAAGTACATGATAGTGATGTAGAGGGCTTGCTACAAAGTCTGCGGGATGAGTCACAAGCCATAAATGATGGAGTTGTACTGCTCAGAGGCCTTCCCTTCAGCTCCACTGAGGACGATATTGCAGATTTTTTTGCAGGTAACTCAACCTAGTCTGTGCTCTTCAGTTACGAGAGTTATTTCTCCATATTGATGCTTAGATAGGCTGTTGTCCTTCAAGCAAGAAAAGCAAAAGCACATTCAGCCTTGAACACCTTAAACAGTATAAGGAGTTGCTGTCCCCCTGTAGGCAGAAGTATCTGAGGCTTTCTGAACAAGCCTTTGTCTGCAGTGTTTTCTTGCACCTTTGACTTTCTGCAGGTCTGACCTAGGATCGGTACTTGCAGCACTTTTCTAGGGGGCTAGCAGAAGGAAATAGAGTAGTCTTTCCAAGAAGAAAATGAACTATCCCAGCCAAAACCAGGACAGAGAGAAACCTAGATCCCATTATCTGCAATTGGATTGCTACCAGTGCATGATTTGGTGGAGTTGAGAGGCAAAAATGCCTGTACGATAGTTACAGTACAAGTGAATGCAGCATGGCTATTCTCAGCTATATAATCATGACAGATTACATATGCTACTTAAAAGTATTAAAAGCAGATTTTTTTTGTTTATCACTGGCTTGTTCATGGTTGTGAAAGTTAATTGCGCCAGTTCTCAGCTGAGCAGGTATTGCACAGTGGGTGTGTGCACACTTACCTCCCGTACTCAGGTCTAGAGTAATCAGGTGGTTCCTGCGTGCATTCATTAAGAAAGAAACCACCTAGGTTTTGCAAAATAAATTGACGTTTCCTTAGGTAAAGTTTTAAGTTGTAGATGAAACCAAAACCAGTTCTTCCGTGCAACTTCTTCCACGCCAGGTAGGCCTGCACACAGAGCCCTGCAGCGCTGAGGCTCATAATAACCACCATTGTGCCAAAAGACAAGGCCACTGACAGCAGATTTTTCAATTGATAACCAGTAGTTCAGTATGTTTGAAGGCACCTAGTAGCAGAATTATCACCATTAAATGACTAGAGCAGCTTGTGGAGTATTTCCATGTTTTCAGGAGCCTGGGGAGACCCTTTGAGAAAGTAACAAGGTGCAAAGAGGCATGCAAAAAAAAAAGAAATGTAGTAGCCCAGCACAGTGTGCACTTCGTATCATGTCAGATACAGCTATTAACCAGATTACAGGCTCCCCGAGAAGATAGGATACAGCACAAAAGCTGAAGTTCAGTGAATTTGACCTTGGTTTTAAACAGGTGGGAAAAACTACTGTAATAACATGCAAAAATTTCAAGAATATTTGTGCTGTGGATCTCCTTGTTGTCTAGAACATGGATTCACTTATTATTTTTATAGTTACTAGAAGCCTCAAGTCAATTCATTATTGGCAGTTAAGCCTTTTGTTGAAAACTAACTGAAACAAAGCAAATCAATTGAAGTTTAAAACAAAAAAGATTTGTAGGCCAGCATGAGCAGTTGTTTCAGAACTATTTAACTGCCCAGTTTTCAAAAATCAGAAGAGTAAGGAAAAAAGATGTCTCTGAGCTATAGTGCAAGTTCCTGACAACATGAATGCCTTTTTCTCCCCACCCTTCCATAGGTTTGAAGATAACTGACATAGCTTTCGTCTACCGGGGAGAAAGAAAATCAGGAGAAGCTTTTGTGCAGTTTGCCACTCCTGAAATGGCAGCTAAAGCCCTGTTACGACACAGGGAATATATGGGAAGTAGGTATGTACTTCACTGGGGCTCAGGAGGGTAGAGGAATGTAGCTTCTGACCAGGTGAATCATCTGATCTTGGGCTATACCGTACTTGCATTATTATTAAGGAAGCTTCTGCCTTTTTACCCTTAAAACCTAGAACTCAAGACTTCAGATTGAAATTTCAGTGGAAATCATAGCTAAGTCTTATACTGGGGTCAAACTGTTATGCTGCACCTTAAAACATTTATTTTTTAGCAGCGCCCTCTGAAATACTGTGTAACCCAGGTGTTAGGTCTTCGGGTGATGTTTTCTTTAGAACCCTGGCAGAACTGGAGAAAAGAAAAGGAAGCCTTTTGCAGGCTTCTGTGCGCTGCAGAGATGCCTTCAGCGATCACAACTTGGGGGAATTTGGAGCCTCTCAGAGAAAAGTCTCATTTCTTTTTAAGTAATCCTGAAAGCCAGTGTTATCCGTTATCCTAACAAAAAGGGAGTGATAGCATTTGGGGCAGGGAACACTAGATAGACACTGCCAGCCCAATCACAGGTGCATGGAGATCCTGCACCTCCCACAGACATTGACCCAACCAAGTTTCCCCCATGTTTCTTGGTGCTTTCCTGCAGTTTTGGCAACCCTCACCCTTCCCTTCTGCCCAGGGCCAGGCAGAGTCGGTGTCTCCACTTGGAGATTACCCTGCACACAGCACAGCTGACACTCACTTCTGGCTTGAATCTGTTCCCCACGTTGACTGCTGGCCAACACCATACAATCACCTTTGTCTTTGGTGACCACATCTACCTGGGCTGTCCTCTTCCCTCAGGAATCCACGTTGCTAAATTTTCTTCTAGAGCACAGAGCCCTGTGCCACTCTCACAAGAGCCTCTCTTTTCTCAAGCAGAAACGTAACCACTTTCTCCCCAGAATCACAGAATCATTTAGGTTGGAGAAGACCTTTAGGGTGATTGAGTCCAGTCATTAACATAAATGCTGCCAAGTCCACCACTAAACCATACCCCTAAACACCACATCTTCTAAAAACCTCAGAGCTACAGTCAGGGAAAAAAGAAAACAAACTATTGCCTTTACCCTGTTGAGCTTTTTCATTTTTCCTTAATAATCCACCAAGGTCTCTTTCAGAAATTCAGAAAGGTAACAAAAGACTTCTCCAGACCTCATCAGTTCTCCCATACATACTTCATTTTTTTTTTTTGTTCTTTTTTTCCTGTTCCTGGTCTGCAGTTCCTTGGGCTTGTTGTTCCCCCCCTTCCCGGCCAATATTAAAAGAAAACAGCAGCTCTGTAGGTGTGCCCAATAATTGAATTAACTAACATGCTTCCCTGCCCTCCAGTAGAGATTAATTATCAGCCTGCCATTAATTTTTCCTTTCTCATGATGCAACAACAGCTGATCTGACTCACCTGCCCAACTTCATACACCTGGTTCTGTGTGATTAGCCAGGAAATGGAGTGGTTTCCAAAACTGCTGTCACCTTGCTCTCCTTCCTGGGCTGTCAGTTTTCTCCACAAATGGCCTTAAGCTGTGCACAGTACTGAGCTGGGGCTCACGGGGGCTGAGCTGTAAGCTCTCAGCCTGTTCGTGGCGTTACTTTCCTTACTCTGGCTGCTCTCTTCAGGAAGGGAGGAAAGCCTCCTCACTTGGATGCCCATATTCTCTTCATCCCGTTACTCCTTCTGTGCTGTGGAAATGGCCTGATTTAACATTGCTAGTTAAATTTGTGTGAGGCCCAGCTGGTACTGCTGCGAGCTCTGAAAGATGAGCATAGACAGCTCTGAGTTAAGGTGCTCTGGGGCAGGTAGCAAGAAACAAGGCAGCATAATTTTATGCTTTGACTAAACCTGTAAATAAGGGTTTGTGGTAGTTTTTTTCTTTCTGTGCTGTAAATGGGATCTTGCTAGAGCCTCTTAATGTTGCATTAAATATCGGTGTATTACGCCCTCGACTTTCACACACGCCCCTGTTACGTTTTATCCCATCACTTTCATAGCCATACATAAAATCTTACAGCTGCACCAAAGTATTTAATATGTCCCTGTGCATCTTCTAGGTCTGGCTGTTTCAGTAATCTGTTTTGGGCTTGGGTGTGTGGTTTTTGGTTAGTTTTTTTTAATTTGGGGTTTGTAGAAATTGGAAAGTGCAAGCTGCAGAGGTGCAGTGAGGGGAAAACAGCCTTACATACAGCGCTGCTCAAAAGGAGAGGAATCATTTGTTAGGGGAAGGACACCTGTATTTCTGTGACAAACCAGAATTTTGGCTTGTGGGTGATTGGTATTATTTCTGCAAGAACTCTGTAAACTAAAGATGTTGTCCAGAGCAGACTGGTAATCTGTCTCCCAATATGTGGGTTTGTCAGTGCAAGTTGAAAACGCTTTCCATAAGCATAAGCATGCAGTTAAATGAATTCATTCTTCAGAACCATGGCTTGCTGAACCATGGCTCTCACACCCCACCCACCCAGTACCTGAGCAGACCAGAGACAGGAGAATGTCCTCAAGGTACCGTCTCAAACCCTTGAGTTCTTTGTGGAGGTGCAAGATGTGCCATGTAATCTTTTCCTTTGAATTCTAGATACATAGAAGTGTATGTCAGTAGAAAGCATCAAATGCAGAGGCATGTGCCTTACGACAGGCAGACGGTGACCTACCCCAGAGTAAAAGAACATGAGTCTGTTTCTGAAGAAAGAGGATTGAGCGACATGGGAAGATCTGATGCTGAAAAAGAAAATGGTGAGTCCCTCCCTGTCAGGCATGTTCTTTAAGGCCCCTTCATTTTACCCTGATTGTCTGCTGTGAGCATGACCCCGCGTGTCTACAGCTTTCACATGGGGGAGGTGATAATTGCAAGCATTAATGATGTTTTTTCCTGTATTCCACAGAAATGTGCAGGGAAGGAACAGAAAGCTCTGGGCGTGTTGTAGAATCTGGGAACATGTCATCACCGCTGCACTTTGTCCACATGAGGGGCTTTCCTACCCAAGCTAGTGCCCAGGACATAGTGAACGTGAGTAACAGTAAAACCGTGAATGAAATCTGGCTGGGTTCATTGTTACAGATTAAGTGACTTCCAATTTTTAATTTATCTGTGTCAGTGCTAGTCCTTGGTGCTTGAGAAACTTGAGCTTGCTGCGGGCTACAGGCTGCCCTGGGTAGCTGTGGCCTCCTGGGCACAGTAGTGATACAGTTGCTGCTGTAAATAAGAATCAGTTAAAGCTTGCTGGGCTGTCTTAGTATCTGTTGCTTCGAATTGTGCAGCCATTTATAAGCCTGGCTAGATTTCACAGCTGAATGTACAAAAATGTGTTTCAGAATCTTTTAAATAAAATTTTACTTCATGTTAATAGCATAGAGCATCACAGAACAAATGTACCTGCATTTAATGACTTCGATATGTACAGAACACATGTACTGTGTGAGGATTTCTGTTCCTGTCGGGAATTACCAAGGGCTTACACAGGGTGGGAGGCTGCGCACAGTGGGACAGGTGACTTGGGTGGGCCTCACTTCACCCAGGCAGAGAAGGGGGACCTTCTGCTACTCAAGAGCTCTGACTCCCCCATAGTTGGACAGGCTTTACGAGTAAAAATAAGTTTCTTGGTTAATAGGGTGCATTACTGTCGTGTTGTTTCTTTCTTGCCAAACTCTCTTGTTTTCCTCCTTTTCAGTTCTTTGCTCCACTGAAGCCCACGAGGATCATGGTTGAATACAACTCTAGTGGAGATGCCACAGGAAAAGCAGATGTGCATTTTGAGAGCCATGAGGATGCAGCTGCTGCCATGGCTAAGGAGGGGTCACAGCTGCGTAAGTAAAACCGCAGATCCTCAGGTGGTTTGGCACAGCATGTCAAGCTACTGTTAACACTCTGTGCGAAAGGATCACATTAAACATAGATTTCCAAATTACCCTATAAGGTGACATTGGCTTTGCAAAAAAAGAAAAAGAAAAAAAAAAAGAAAGAAAATGGAACACATACAGATCACTAAACGTAGACTACCTCTCTCAAATTGTTCCCCAGAGTGCAGTGCCATTGAATTATTCCTGAATAAACATCCAGACGCAAAGGAAGACTGCTAGCGACAGTGGCACGAGCTCAGATTTGGTAAGTGCGTCTTTATTACTTTGTTGATCTTGTTCCTATTTTAGTAGCGTGTGCCTCAGGGTTACCATGTCCGACACTTTGGATTTCAGCGACCTTAAAGGCTAAAATTAAGAGTGGCTGAAGGGGATCACCACAGCTAACCTGAGGTCAGGCGTCGAGCCCGGACCCTCCAGCCTGCAAATCCGGATTCCACAGGGTAGCAAGGCCTGTGGTGATGGGGCAGCGGCTCCATTCCGAGGTTACAGCCCCAGCAGGCAGAGGTTCTGCTGTGCTCCGATGCTGCCCAGCTACGCTGTAGCTTGCTCTCTCACAGCTGAGGCCTGCTGCAGTGTGCGTGACAGCTTTCTTTTTTGCTTTCCCTTCTTCCTTTAAAACTCTGCTAAGTGTGATTGATTAAAGGTCTGATGAGGTTGTATTCCCTGGCACAGAAGAGGAAATGTGGCTAAGCATTTCCCAGGGCTGTGGATTAACAGCAGTTGGTCTTTAGGCTGGGGGCAGGGTCAATGTTACTTACAATTACAGACAATGGAGTTTGACAAGTAACATTGTTGGGAGTTGTTTCTCCCTTTTTTAATTCATCCCCTTTCAGAAGTGGCCCGGTAGGGTACCTAAGCACAGTAGTCAGCCTGTTTTCAATGCAAACATTGGAAACCATGTTTTTCACGGCGTTAACCTCGGTGTGGGGGGGCAGCTGTCCTATAGTGGGACAGTTTTTTCTTTTTTTTGTTGCACAGAAACTGTCTCTCTCTCCTGGCAGTTTACAAGAGAAAAACGTGGGTGTAGGCAGGAGGGAGGTGGCCCTGCTGCAGAGGTGGGCACAGTGTGGCAGGGCTGGTGTTGCTGCTGAAACAGCATCTGAAAACACCAGCCAGCCCTCCCTGCTGCAGGATGGTTTCCCAGGTCTGCACCGTGGGGCAGAATGTTTGTTCCATGAAAGACATTTCCTGTGACCTTTACAGAAGGCCCCGACCAACTTGTTATACTTCCATGAATTCCCTTGGGAGTGTTGCGGGGTGATGGTTGCTGCTCCCCCAGGGGCCTGGTCCCCACAGCTGCCGCTGGGAGGACAGGCACCCCCAGTGCCCCACAGCCCACCCAGCCTCCCTGCCGCCTCGTGCGGGGACGTCCACCACAGTCACTGGCCCCGGTAGAATTAACCACCCCCCACGCCGTGCACACATCCTGCAGCCCCCCGTGAAAACATCTTGTAGCCGTTTGTATCATCTTACCTTTTTTTCTGAGATCTTTTAGTATGGCCAAATTCTACTGTTTTATTATAGGAGACAATAATATGGAATAAAATGCAGGGAAGAAAGGAAAGCAGTAGGCTGCAGCGAGGTAGTCATTTGTCTTTTTCCTCTTTTCTAGGCCAAAGCGAACACATTCCGTGGGTACGAGTGTAAAGATCAAGTACAACCGCCGCTGCTCAGTAACAAGGATTACCTGTATAAAACCTAGTTCAGTGTTGTGTAAAAGCATGTAATAAATTGCATTGACATACTGTGGAAAGGTTGTTGCAAAAGTAGAAGCAGCGGTAAAGGAGGAATGGCAGATGCTGCAGGATGGAGCAGTTCTAGCCTCCAGCTGCATAACTATGTACAGATCATTAATAAAAAAAAAAAGTCTTTGCCATTAACAAAACTAAACTAGAGTGATTTAAGGTCGTCATACGCAGAAGTCAGCAGAGGTGCTGTGTAGTGTAGCCAACTGCTCATCGCTCCTGCCGCGCTTCTCTCCATCAGCATAAGCATCTGTCAGCCGTTACCCGCTTCGCCAAAGCAGAATGGGATGAACAGACCACTCGGGATAGACATGGGATACAGATAATCAAATTTTTATTATTGTGTGGAACAAAATTAACAGCAGAAAAACAGCCCTCCACTCCCCCTAGTCCAAACATTCAGGTGTCAGCCTACGCTCCAGCATTACAAGTGGTACCTGAACAAATGTGCCTTGAACATCTGCAGAGTCACAAGCATAAAACATCCAGTACTTGGAGGCAGAGGTATTTGCTGGAGTCTGAGATGCCAGGAAAGAGGCGAGCACTGACACAGCTGGCAGCGAGCGCAGTCTCACTCTGACCTTGCCAGATGCCATTGTAGTCGCCAGCCCTGTATTCTGAAGGGTTTTCTGCCAGTTCCCTGCTCATTTGTGACAATCTCGCATGATTTCAGAGGAGCTGCTGAGAGCTGTCCTGCTCTGCACACCAGCAACAGTTCCAGCCCTCACTCGGAGCAAGGAGAGCAGCAGCTGTTCCTGCTGGGACAGCTGGAAGCTGGATACAGGTCACAAGCTGTCGCTTCAGAGCTGCAAAATGCTGGGTGTGCCAGCGTTAAAATCCTTTACAGTAAGGGCCCGGTTTCCAGTTTACTCCTCTAACATGGAAGTTGCTTGGGTCTCACTTGCTTCTTGGTGCATGAGTCACACTGGTCTTGGATGGAGGAACCTGAAATCCCGTAGCTGTGTACAGTACGTACACAAAAAGATTTCCACTAAATTCTGTGTCTTCTCCGTTCATCTCTGGTGTCTCACCCCGTCAAAGCAGTGTGCCCACACTTGAATTCTAGGCTTTTTGTACTTCAACACTGTTTACAGCCACTAATCTACTTTAAGGGATAGCAGCAAGGAAATGTCACTACCACAAGGGGGAAAAAAACCCAACAAACAAACCACAGAAAAACTACTTAAAGTTGCTCCCCCTGCGAAGTGCTCTGGCTCTGAAGGGTACCAAGGGGAGTTGGAGAACTTGGGTGGCTGAACACACCAATGCCTACAGGGAACTAGAAAAATAATTCCTGGTACAAACTAGCACCAACCACGTAAATAAGCTCAGCTCTGACACGCTTTTTAATGCGGTTCCAGACAGTCTAACGAACAGAAAATCCCCCTCCGGGGCATGAAACCACTAACCCCTAATCAAATCTGTACAAAACCAAATGCATTTGTCACATGTAAATACATCTGTTTTCTATGGGCTACAGAACATTCTGTGGTCTTCAAGACTGAAGTAGGCTTCCAGTATAAGACGGACCAAACACAACTTTGACATGCTAGGTGCTTCGTGAGGAACCACCACCGCTTTTTGGAGCGACATAAAATTCCTTGAGGTAATAGCAACAAAGAATGATGTAGCACAAAGTCCGAAACCTCTTTAAACTGTGTTTCAAATTAGAATTTCTACCAGGTGAGAAACACTCCGATTTCATCTCCCCTTCATTCTGAGCTAATAAAAGTGAAACACCTGTTTTATGACTTTTTCACATGCACACGGGGGAAGAGGCAGATCAAAGTGGCTCTAAACCTTTGGTGTCATGATGACAACTGGGTATCTAAATACTTGGGGATCCAATTCTTCCAGCTGCCGCACCAAGAGCAGAAGGTACAGCTGCACCCTCAGCTCTGGCCACCCTTGCGTAATCATGAAGTCACAGTGAGGGTCTCCAAGAGGAAGGTCAGAGATGCCATAAGGCACTTCCGTGCCAGATCAGTGCAGGTCATCAGTTCTCGCATCATGCACACCTCAAAAACACCTACACCCCCCACCCCCTAAAATACAGAAGGAGAACTTTCACAGCTTTGTATGATTTTTCCATACTGATTTGCATAGCAAGCCCTTGGCCAGAGGGCTGTGCCAAAGAAATGAAGCTAGAAAGTGTTCATGGGCATCTTACCTGGCCTCCTTACCCCTGGCACTGATGTAGCACAGTTGAGCCAGATTGTCAAAGGCAACGGGAAAGGCGAAATTCCAAGTGCAGCCAGACATGAGGATCAAACCCGCTCCTCTTCTGCGTTCAGTGAGCCTTGGCTTAGCAGCAGCACTTCCACAGCACACGCCTGAACACCAGCATTGCCCGACTCGCAGGCACAGACACAGGTGCGCGCACACACACACACACACAGAGCTCTCTTTTGGGGGGCAGGGGCTCTCTGCTCTCGCTGCGCCCTGAGGCTGCTCGGGCACACCCTGGGGCTGCTCCACATGACATCCCCCAGGCGGTTCTCCCCAGCACTGGCTGAGGTCTGGGAGCAGGCAGGTTGCTGGACAGGGAAGGCTCAGGCTGTTGTTTAGTCACAAGAGACTGTGAACGCCACAAAGCTGCTTCCCCTCCGCCCTCCAAAGAATGCAGGTGAGCGTCGTGTCTTCACATTCCCCCTGAACAACCCCAGAAACCAACGTCATCGTGTTTTGTCACGTCTCTCTGCAGCCTGTCCCCTACAAGGGACTGCTGGAATACTGCTGGATGAGCCGCTTGTGACAGGGATTGCAGACGCGCTCGGGGTTAATGCTAGACGGGAGGGGCAGCTCGTTCACTGAACAGGCTTCACAGAAGGTGCCACCGCAGTTCTTGCAGATATTCTGTAATGCAGGAAGAGGACAGAGGAGATGTTCAAGGCACAAGCAACGCGCAGAAACTTAACGTTTTCTCTTGCTAACATCCTGTGTTTTCTCTCATTAACATTCAGTCAATCCAAATCCTCTGCTGAGCTAGAAAGAAACATGCCAAAACTCCACCCTGTCCCCCCCCAAGCCCCTGCGTTCACTCCTGTGCTCAGGACCAGTTTGCAGCAAAGCTCCTTAGGCCCAATCAGAGTAGGTGAAGGCTCATGGTAAAGCAGGTCAGAGTTACCAACAGCAAACCATTCAAGTTTTAATTGATGAGGTCTACTAGAGCATTTAGTCACAAGAGGTGCTGTATATTTTATAGTCATATAAATACACCAGAATAAATCTTGTCTGATACGCGTATTTACATTTGCACGTGCATTTGGAAATGTATCCAAGTCTGACATCAAGCTGTTAGCGTTTGCTTTGAACTCAGTGTGTTTTCTCAAGATAAACACAAGGGAATAGGAAAGATTAAAAATCCTACAGTTCCCACGTGTGTAACAGGAGAGGTTCATGGTGTGACTGGGGGGGTGGGGGAGCAATCAGGGCCCCCCCCTCACTGACTGCTCTAAGCATCACGGCACTGCAGCGCCAGGGAGGAGAGGGCTGGCTTCCGACCACATCAAGGAACGCCGTCTGCGCAGGTGCTGCAGAGCAGGCTGGCCTGGGAGCAGCTCTTCACCCTGGCAAAAACCACTCGAGGCCAGTCAGCACCCTGGCTTGTCTCCTTGCAAACTGCTCCTCAGCGCCAGTGGAGGAGAGCACCTGGATAAAAGCAGCACTCCCGCTGAGCACCCTTGCTGATAACTCTTGTAATCCCTCTAGATTCAGACTGTAAAGCAGTGAGGAAAGCCAGAAGGGCTTAACCACAAAAAAAAAAAAAAAAAGAGAAAAAGGTAAGGTGGCTCAAGTGGAGAAATAACAAACACTAACACCTCCTAGTCTCACTTCTGATCGACTCCAGAAAAAAACCCACTTAGCTAAAAAGGGAAGAAGCCACTAAGGGGAAGGAAAACCAAACTGCTGAACACAGAGGAGAGCGGGGGACCCTTGAGTGACCACTGTCATTGTCCCAAGTCACCCATAGGAAATCTGTGCTATTTGAAAATGAAAATCAGAGGAAACGCACATTATTCAGATGACAGATGGCAATACAAGTCCTCAGAGTTACCTTTTTTTTGCTCCGGCTGCTTTCTTCCTGGCAGAGCTGGCAGATCTCGGCATTTTCAGGTCCTGACAGCTGCTCCTAAACCCCAAGTAAAAACCAAGGCATTCTGCTTTACACAGCACCTCCATTAGAGCTCTGCAGCTAATCGACATTCTTACAAAAGGGCGAAAGATTTCACATCCTTGTGTTTTTAAACCTCTCTCTATTCACAGCACACCCCGCAGCCACGCAGAACCACCATGCACTTGCAGGATGATCTGCAGTTGTTGCACTGGCTACGGTGCAGGGCAGACAGGGAAGCACAGCACGGCTGCCTGAACGAAGGACCACGCAGCTCAATTTTCAAGCTGAGATCAAGGCTGCCGTCCCAGCAACAACGCGGGAACTAAACATCTTTTTCACTGTGAAGAAGAGCTGACGGATGCAGAAATTCTCAGTAGACAGCGCACAAAGCGAGTGTTGCAGCATCCCCTTCACAGCCAGGGGTCTGTCCTGGCTTTGCCAGGCACTCAAGGGAGAAAGGCCGGATTTGGGTCAATTTGAGATACATGAAAACACCAAACCAACCGACCAAAACACCCCCTTCCCTCCAGCCTACAGAGCAACTGGCAAAAGTGTAGCCTAGACCAAGGAGGTTAAACACCGCCGTTTTCACAAACAGCAAATTACATCATGCTTTCATTGTTCTTTCCAGACCACCAACCCAGGAAAAGCACAGGGCAAAGGAACAGTAAAAGGGGATAATATTAGTTTAAAAACCCAACACGGTTGTGCTGAAGAGGCAAAATGAACTCATGGAGGTGCAGTGCTGCCAATGAAAAGCCTTTCTAATGAGATAAGCAGCGGTTTCCCTATTAGGGAATGATTGCAGCTACTGATTCTACAGCCAAATCCTCACCAAGACAAAACCCGAAGGACAAACATCAGGATATGTGGGCAGGGAATATGCTGCAGCAACCCAGGAGCTCCCTCCATACCCCCTGCCCTTCAGTATTTCAACGCCAAAGAAAGAATCACCAACCTGCTCCTCCTGCGTGCTGCTCAGTAACCTACAAGAGAAGGACACCGTCACTTGGAGCTGGTGCTTCAGTCACCACGTCATTTAAGAAAAAGATCTGGGCTATCAAAAAATTCCTTCATCCTGTTTTTAAAACCCTACCCAGACAGATTTTTGGGTTTGCTTCTTCAAAACCACGCTCCAAGCCTGCCTGCACAAGAGGCGAGGCGTGCAGAGGCTCTCTCAAGCAGCGAAGCCAACAGGCACCGTGTGACTGGTGCTGCAGACGTACAGCGCTCCTGGCCCAGGGGAACAGCAGGAGCAAAACTTGCAAGATGCCTTCAGAAGAGCAGAGGAAAGGGAGCATGAGCATTGAAAAGGCTGCTTAGATGGTACAAATGCAGTTTAAAACTGGCTTTGAACTTATTACTGCAAAACAGCTGATCCCCTACAACTGATCCCGCAAACAGGCCGCGGTAACACATTTTGAGGCTTTCCAGATAAATCAGCAGCCTGACGCTCATATTGCTTAAACACTCAAGGTGAAAGGGGGTAAAAAGGCCTGGAAGTTTTTAAATATCTGATAAAACAGATTTGAATTGAGTCTATGCTATTTTTAAGGCAATACTTTTCTGATTAACTTGGCATTCAGTGCACCGTGTCAGAGCATGGTGTTTTTTCATTGACATTCAGAATACTTCAAATAGTCTCTGACCAAAGTCCTCATTACAGAGCTGTTTCCCGTGGCATTTTAAAGCACCTTTTTGCATGTAAAACCAGATCTGAAACTTAGCTTTCAAATACTAAACAACCCTGCAACAAGAATCCTCCTCTGTAATATTCAGCTTAGAAACACGCTCCCTGAACTACATTTTTATACAACCATCTTCCTGAAATATTATTTCAAGTTTTCTTTCCCCAACAGCTTCTGTTCTTGCCTAGAAGCCATTGTTCATCAGCTACAAATGCCATGGATCCACCAACCCTTCTCCTTTCCCTCACCAACAAAGGTATCTTCTTCAGACACGAGTACCAAAGGTCCAGATCTCTGCAGCATTTGGTTTACGAAGGTTCATTAAGTGAGAAAAATCAGTGAACAGCAGATTTATACAGAAATAAATTCAAAGGGAAATGGGAGAGAGACAGAGCTTTTCAGATCCAGAGATGCTGGTGACAAGCAGTGGAACCTCCTTCTTCGAGACACATGAAAAAGCAGCAGGGAGACCTCAATGAAGGGCAGGAGCTTGAAAATCTTTTTTAGAAAGGGAAGTTGTGCTACGGAAACCTCCCAGCAGCAGCAGGTGTTAGACAAGGGAAGCAGGACTTAGAAAAGGAGAAGGCAAAAACCATGATTTCTTTTCTTCCGTACTTGTGTGGCAGGACACTGTTCTCCTCTCTTAGTGGCTGTTTCAGTTTAGCATTTTCTTCCTGGATTCTGAGCTTCCCATCCTGTCAAAAGGAAACATTTATCCATCAGCTGACCTACATAAAACCTCCAGTTTCACCCCTGCCACACTGCAAAGGGAGGCTTTATGTGGCTATTTTGTGCATGCTGATCTGCCCCTCCATGGCACAGCGGTGTATTGGGACATGTGACAGCATACACACACCAATCTGCCCTAGGAACAGCTCTACATGCTTCCCTTCTGCTGCGAACAAAAAATTGACTTCACATTTTAGAGAGGGACTCTTAAATGCGCCCAACGACCTCCCCTTTTACTAAGGGGCTGAAGAAACTTCACAGTCACCACTGTTTTAACAGCAGGGTTTGAAAAGGTAGATGGGCTGAATAGGCTTTTTAAAGACTGATCAGCGAGATAAATCCTCTCAGGCAGGAAAGGAAATCAATCCTCCCCTCCTCCCCAGCCAAGACCTCGATCACAGCCTGCGCCACGCACGTAACACAACTGTCAAAACCCTGCCTCCCACCTGCAAGTGGTAAGTGCTGGCAGAATCACCCACGCAAGCACTGCTCTTAACTTGTGACTACAACCTCAGTGGATCTCTTCCATTTCTCCAAACCGCCACTGGATCAAGCGTCACCTACAGGTTTTGTGGCAGATGAGAAGTCCATTCTGAAGCCGCTTTTTTTTTTTTTTTTTGCACGTTTTGCCCATGTGCTCCTTGTGGGAGCACCCTACTCGTGGCACAACGCTCACCTATGGAGCAAAGGAGGATAACCCCACGCAGTAACCTGGTCTCAAAGCCAAGCTAAGCAGCGATGAAAAACAGCTATTCTGCCTTCGAGAGGGCTAACCAGCTTAACGATCAGATTAGCCGGGTTGGGCATTCCTTGTTTTTGTTTTTAAAGGCTAACTGCATTGCACTTCCCCAATTCCTTCTACTCTGTTATAGCTCTTCTGCCACAAGCAAACATGACTTTTTGATAAACGACTTATGATGCGTAAATGACTTCACGGATATCATGGGTAATATTGGTTTAAGAAAAAAAGAGAGAAAAAAAAAAAAAAAAAGAGAAAACTGAATCGTTCAAGCAGCCCTGGGCATCCCAGTGAAGGCAACTCTCAAGCACAGCAGCACATGTCAGAATCCCTGAAACAACCTCTACCACTTTACAGTTCTCATACTTGCAAGTTTTGCTCTCCAAAACAACTGTTTTACTGCCAATTCCCAGCAAAAGAGCCTGTTTCACTTTACAGAAAAAGCTGCAGAGCAGGTTTTCACTTTCAAAGGCAAAGGTACTGCTAAAAAGGGAGTTTCACTTGGGGGCTATGAGTTTTATTCTCAAGATGAACACCGTGCTTTGCTTTAAAAAACATTGAATTCTCTAATACGCAGCACTAGAATACCACCAAAAGATATTTGTGATGCCCTCAAGAGAGAATTTTCTCTTCAGGTTTTACTATTTACCCTCTTTCAGCAGAATTTCCCTTATTATGATGCAGAAAAAAAACCCAAGCAAGCTGGCTTTTCATAAGATGTAACACGTACAGCATCTCTGCTGTATTACACGTGGTTTTATTTAACTAGTGAAGGAAAACTGCAATCACTGTCAAGATTTTGTCAGGTACCCAGCCTGTAAGAGGAAACCAGTGTTCCGGGATGAAGTGTAATGCCTGCAGTATTTTGTGAGGCTCACTCAATAAGCTGCCTATTTAGTGTGTGTAAAAAAAGTGTTTCAAAGCTCCTTTGGCTGTAGCATGTTAACAATATAGATTTTATTGCCTAATAAAGCTCAGGAAAAGCAAACAAGCAAAATGAAACTATACTTCAAAGACAAGCCAAGAATAAAAGTCCTATTACCTGTCTCAGCCAATTCTTTGTGCCTTTTTTGTTGTCTTGGCTGCGTTGGTGACTGTGTGACCATCTGTCTCTTTCCCGCTTCAGTTCTAGTTCAAGATGGCTCCTAGAATATCGAGATGGAACTGGGATATAGGCTTTGGTTTTGTAACACGTGGCATCGACAGCTAATGAACTATTTAACCCTCTCTTTACACTAAAGCAACTGAACCCCAACTCAAGAGCTGAAAACTGACTCTTGGGATAAAAAGTTGTCTTGCAGCGTGTTAAACCGTAATATGGCAGAATGGAAAAGCTACAAGTTCTTCATCTAGTTCTAGCACAATTTTGTGGGAAATAAACCTGTTGGCTATGTCTGAAAGTCCTTAAAAATACTCAGTTATTCATCTGTTACAGAGCTGTTGATCAGCACCCTGCTCAGAAAGACATTCTTTAACACATCGGCTGTGGGACAGGCTCTGACACCAAAGCCTAGACCCTTTCCCAAAGCCATCCCCACAGGGTGGATGGCTGTTCCTCCCCGAGAGCTGTGGCAATGCTTCTGACACCTCACCTGAAAGTGGGGCTTGGTCCTCGCGGTGCAAGCGAGGGCTCAGGCTGAGGGCTCCTCACCGGGAGTACTCTGCAGCCTGCTCTGCTACTGATGTTGCTTGAGCCACAGTGTATAAGCAGGTCAGCACGCGGGCTTGAATAGGAGAGGCGAGGCCGGCGGGCTGAACACAGGATGCACACGCTGTTCTACGGCCTGCCATCAACTCCCTGGTCTAGCCTAACCTGCCACGAAGGGATGACGCATGCTCTTTCAAGACCGCTAGGCCGTCGGGCTGCTGATCCGCACCGGTACCGCAGCCCAGGCTTGTGTGTCAGTCCCCTGCAGTGTGTGCTGCGGTACAACCAGCCGGAGGGAACAAAGACACGGCTGAGCGCAGCACATTTGTATTCGGGAGGAAAACTAATCAGCGGGTCAAGGACAGATAACGAGCACATCTAAGGTCCCTGATGCAGCCTGAAGCAGGCTGACGAGAAGCACGACTCTAAATCTAGCTGAGACTGGCAGAGCCTTTACTCTGGGCCACGAGAAAGCTCAGCGCCTCCACGACTGCTGCCTGCCTCTGCACAACAGCTGTGAAGCTCTTGGAGCGCAAGGACCATCAGGGACTAGGTGCTAGAAATGCCGTTTTCTGAAATCATTACAAGAAAAGGATGGTAGCTGCTGCAGGGAACAATCCCTGCGCCAACATCAAAGCCTGGGAAACTGAGTACCTACTGGTAAAAGTAGATACTTGTACTATAAAAGATTGCACTGTAGACTTGTACTATAAAACATCTAAATCCTTATTGCTATTAAAACCAAATTATCCATTATTACCCTTGTTAGTCTCCCTACCGCTCCAACAGCATTTTAAATAACTCATTACGACTGCAGCCTCATTAATTACATAGCGTAACTAAAGTGAGTAAAGCTGGTGGAGAGTCAGATCCAGGAATGAATACTTGCCTGTGTTGACATTTAAGAACTAACCGACCTAGGGAATTCTTGTTTATAACTTATTTTAAAACCAACACCACCACAGACACAAAAAGCCCTATTTTCTCTTAAAGGAATGCAATTCAAGCAAGACTAGCCACCATCCACTAACTTACTGCTTTAGAAACTCAGTTAAATAAAGCAGCACAGCCTCCCAGTAAAGAGGCTCAAACCTTTTCATGCTGTCATCTTTATTTAGCTTGGGCGAGGAAGGAATCAGAAAAAGTCCAACTGATGCGAAAATAGACCGATTTGCAAACGTCCTCTCCAGGTAGCTACACTAAGTTAAACTGACTCTGTGCGAGGTGCGTGTGTGGAGAAGATGCGTTCCCTCTTTATACCCAAGAACACTGCTGAGCTCACCCATGCACACCCATGACCTCACATGAATTTCTGATAAAAGCCACTTGCTGGTTTTCTGGGTAGCCTCTATAACTTCTTGAAAAAGGAAATAAAAAGTTGTGCCACGAAGGGGCCAAAGAAAAAAAAAAAAGCATCCAGCAATGCCTCCACACAGTTCATTCCAGTGACCTTACAACAAAGTAAAGATGCGTCATGGCTGCAGAAGGAGAGATGCTCTTCTATTTTAAGATAAAAGAGGATTTCTCTGTTTTCCTGATACTGGTAAAATGATGACACTGCAAGGAAAAACATGATAGTTCTCGCCAGGTTCCCTACATGTGGTTTCCAATGCTTTGGTTGCCTCCCAGCAAAACAGACCAGTTTCAACTGGGAAAAAAAAATAATAAAAAAATCACAGCGTTGTTTCTCAAGACCCACAACCAGGATTGCTGCCCTTGTTCCAGATGCTTCAGCATTAGCTCTAGGCAAAGACTGAGCTCCTGCATCCCCATCGATGAGCAGTAAATCGCTCGCTGTTAGTGTTAGCTTTAGATGCCAGATTATGGTATTACAGCGGAAAGCCTGACGCACCGCTAGACTTTGGAGAGATCTACGTTGTCCTCAGAGACCTGACTGTGCACCAAAGCACACATCCAGCTGCCATTCCCCGCAGGCTAACCTGCAACGCAACCTCAGTGCAGACTGAGCATCTACCCAGTGTCCCCAACAGGTTTTGCAGCTCGGGGTGACCCTTGTCCCCCCAAATCTCTAGCCCAGTCTGTTTTCAAATGAGATGGCTACTGGCAGATGCCCTACAAATCTAACCACAGCACAGAAAGCCCCCATGGACATTCCCATGTTCAGAAAAATATCCTGACATTTCATTTCCACCCAAGAGATATTCTGCAACCTGCTTCTGATATTCCACCACCACCTAGGATTTATACTTTTGCTGGTGGTTTCTGCTGACCCCGTTGTTCTTTTGCATTTTCTTCCCCATTCAGTTTTTCAAGCTGTAACTTTAAAGGCACGCATGTCAAAAGATTTTCCACCTCACAAAGCATTTCACCACCCCAGAGCTTATGCCTGCCTGGCGCCCGGCATGCCAGTTGCCTCTCTGACTCCAACCCCTCCTTCCTTTTGCCATCGCCCTGGCCTGCCTTCTCTACTAGAAACAGTAAGAACAGCCCAGAAATGAGATTAGAAAAGGATCTCTTCACCGCTGCCTGGAGAGCTCTTCCACTTCTAGCTGGAGGCTGTTGATTTTGTCCCCAAACTCCTGCTTGAAGAGCCGGTTGTCCTGCTGAGCCAACTGACGGTCCTTCTCTGCCTGTCGCAATCTGGATTTGAGCCACATGAACTTGTGATAAAAAACAAAAGCCATGGTGGGGAGGAAGACCGAGTTTAACCAACAAATAAAAAACCCAGTGAAAAGGTAAAGCCAAAACAAAAGGAATGGTAAAAACAATGGAAAGGGGGAAAATATTTTAAAGAAAAGCAAGATGTAGGTGAACCAGGCAGAAGCTCTGATTTTCAATAGTTTTTATTCTATTACTACGGTTTACAGCCATTAGATGAAAAACATAAAACATCACTTTTATCCAGATTCAAAGCAAACCTCAAGTACACAGAATTTTAAGTCAAATTTGATTTTAATGTACGTTACATTTCAGCTTTACACATGTAACTGGAACTTGCAACATAGGTTAACTACTATAGTAAGAATTAGTGCATTTTCCTGGTCTCTTCCACGGATTGACGCATTGGCTCAAGCGCCCAGGCATCAGCGCACCAAAGCATTTCCACTTCGGGCCTGACATCAGAAACGGCCAGATCCTTAATTCTGTCTTATGTTAGCACTGCTGTGACAGCAAACAAAACCAGCCCAACCCCCTGTTTCTACAGAAGAAACCCGGGGAGGGGCAGGGGAGTTAACTGTTCTAACTAGCTATTTGGATACCTTGATGAAAGCGTCCACCTTTTTATTATTATTCTATTTGTCTCCAGGTAGTTAAAATGACTTTCTAGTAAAAGGTTACCGAAGGTTAAGTTTATACTCTCAAGCATGCGACTTGGCCGCTGCGTAGAGATTTGAAATGGCTCTCTGAGTCTGCTTGGGTGCGGGAGTCCGTTAAACAAGTGAAGCGGTGGTACACGCACCTGTGTACAGGGGAACTAGGCTGAGCCTCACAAATCTTTAAATGTGCCTGGTTAGAATCAGTAGGTGTTCTTTCCCCAGCTGCATTTCAGCCACATTTGCCACCTGCTGCCCCAAGGGGCACTATCCCGCAGGACAAAGCGAGAACTGGCCCCAAAGAATTTTTACAGGCATCTCACCAGAGCAAAAAAAAACACTTACTCAACACAGAAAACCCCCAAACGTCATCTTCTCGAAAGAAAAAAAAAAAAAACAACCTCTCTAGGAGCACTTATAACCTAAAGCCTGTGACAGGCCAGCACGGTGAATTTCTGTGGCCACAGGGAAGGGGATATCAGTTTATAATAGTCCAAGCTACAGCTGAAGTTTTGCACTGGGGTGTTAAAATGGCAATTATTATTCTTATTGAGAGCTGTTCCCAAGCTTTAGCTGTTCTTTCATTAGCAAATTCCATTCGTACCGATCAACAGAAACTCAGAAGCAAATGAAAAAAGTGTAACAGTAAAAGGCAACTCTTCCTTTTAAACCACTAACTACTCAGACAAGGAATGGTCAAGTACCAAATTACCGTTTCCACTCCCCACCACTGCACATTTTGTTCCTTTCTTCTGTTTTTTGTTTGGTTTTGTTTCTCTTAAACCCTAGTGTATAAAGATCAGATCATTTCTTGTAAAACGTGTAACTTCCCTTTCCAGGAAGAGGAGACACCTACCAACACACCTCTCCTCAGCTTCCTTCAGTCAGGAAGAACCGCAACGTATGTCTAGAGGGATTCATGGCAGAGGTAGAAGGCAATGCAAAGATAAGGAGGTTTCCACTGAACTTACCACTCTATCATGTTACTCTAAGACACCTAGCTACTAATTCTGGACACATGAAGTTTAAAGGAATAAGGGTAAGTCCCCACCCTCCCACCAAGTCACTAAGGCAAGGTCGTTGCAAGCAGTCTCGGTTACAAGAGGGCTGGTCCTCACGGTGATGAGCTATCGAGTCACGCCCGTTTGTCTCGGACGCGGGGCTGAACCCACAAAACAGAAGTGAATGGGTAACGGCTTGGGGTACGTACACGACTACTTTCAACAACTTCCAGGGATGCATTTTTTTTTCATCTACTTCACAAAATGGGTAACACAGAAAACTAGTTGACTTTCCAGAGCTGGCCAATCTGAGAGTGGCTTGACCAATGCACCTAGCATCCACAAACACTGAAGACTTGTGCTGCTGTATACCGTATGCATCACCAGGATGTACAGAGCCACATATCTCCCACTCCTTATGCTTTTCTGGTGTGTTTATTGGCCAACTCATTGGTACTTTAACACAGTTTAAATGGCAAAGTTAGGGATTTTTATACCCGACTCTAAATCTCTGAAGAAAAACTCACTGATTTTAAAAATTCAGCAAATTCCAAATCAACTTTAGGTGACAATTAACATTTTAACAGTTGCTTTTAGCAATTCTCAAGTTCTCCCCTCATAAATGAGTTCTGATGTCAGAGCTGTGAGGTGACCAGACATAAAAATGTCTAATGATGCTTCTGGATCAGTTTGTTTGCTGCACTATTTAGGGTTTTTGCCTGTTTCACCAAATCCTTTTCACTGTGTAAGTAAGTCAGAAGGAGGATGATGAGAAAATGGAAACATAAGAACAGCGAGACAAAAAGAGCAAATCAATTAGCTGAGTAGATATCATAGAACATTTTAAAATACAAGTTTTCTACAAACAAAATTACCTATTTTTATCATGAACTATTCACAAGATAAATCCTAAAAACGAGAGCAGCAATTTAGCACAGTGCCCTACTCATTGAAGGAGTCCCAGACAATCCACGCTGCTGAGAGCTATGCTTTCCCCTGATTTTCTCAGGGCTAGCATGACAGTCAGGGTCATTCGCAGAGACTGAAGTTCTGAACCTCTGGCCAAACCGCTACAAAGCCTGGCTTCCAGAACAAGACAAAAGGGGAACAGGAGCACTGCTCCTTCTCCAATCAATCTGACTTCGACACTGAGGCCTCTCCTAATTACATAAGGGTTAGCAATATGAGAGCAACACAGTCATTAGGATGGAACTTGTCCCAGTCCAAATGGATATTACATCTCTGGGCTATCCTTTATCAACTTCCAATGACAGCCAGGCTGCCCTCTCATCTTCCTCTGTTTACTTTCACATGAGGATTTTTTTCAAGCTCATCTTCCTCAGAAAGTGCAAGTTCATAATGAGAATAGATTCAGTGGGGTATTTATTTTTTTCTAAAACAGTACCAGAAAGATCTGGAATAACCAAGCACCTCTGAGCCTAGCCTCTGCAGCACGCTTGTCCTTCCTGCTCCCACAGTCATACTGTTATTAACAGTCAAGCACTGTTCTCAGCTCCTATTTCTAAAAATTTTACCACTGTTATCACTGATAGCGATTGACTTGTAATGGCTGGATAACATATAAAAGTGCAGCTGATTTAGATAGAGCTGCTATGTGAATTACTGATTTAGCGGTATATTCTTTTCTAGTGGAAGCCCTCCTGAGCATGCAAAACATTCTTCCTAACAGCATCTCAAAAATCATAGCTCTCCTGACGTAGCTCTATTTAGCAGTGGCGAAGCACAGCACTCAGACTCTCACTTGGTCCATTCGGGATCACTGGGACACTACCACTAGAATACACATACAAATTTGTAATCGTAAAAGTTCCATTTTTTACCTTTGTTCAAGCTGTTTGATGGTGGCAGCCATCTGATTTGTTTTTTCTTCCAAACGGCTGTTTAATTCACTCTTCTGTTTCACTCCCATGTCTGAACTCTGGGAAAAGGAGCATAGTGGGGTTTTTTGTCAGTAGCAGTAAAACCAAAAAAAGCTGTGATAAATCATGTGGCGCATGAAATGAAAGGGGCAGAAGCCAGAGAGGCAGGGAAAGGTGTTCAAAAAGCAAATGCCAGGTCAATGTTGCAAGGGCAAGCATCTTGCCAAGTGCAGGCCACATCTAGACCCCGTGAGAGAGCAATACCATGATCAATGAAGCTTCCTGTATAATACATTAATGCAGTACCTGCTAACACTATTTAGCTGTTTTGACAGAATGGTTGGCCCAAGGAAAGCAGAAGCATTCTTTCCTGTCCGAAAGTTTATTTTAGGATTTCCTCCTGAGCATTTTGTGTGACTTTTTGTCTTAAGTCTGCTTTTGTCATCATACAGTAATGTACATAATTGCATCATTTACCTTCAAATACTAGATTGTACTGGAACAGAAGCTACCGTGGCTCGGGTTTTATACCATAAAAGCACAGAAACTGCTTTCCCTGGTCACACACAGACATTTCTGGATCATCACAAGTCTTTCTTCAGAAGAAACTGCATTTTCCATTAAAACTCCACCACATTCAATTCTTCCAAGTACCGCAGCTTGCTGCAGCGAGACAGAAGTACGCTGTATACCTGCACCCCTTACACACCTAGCATCTTTTAAACAGGCAGGGGAAGAAAATATCAAGAGCTATCATTTTTATCCAGAATTTACCATATTTGATTTAATTACTTCCCTACCTGCAGCTTGAAAGAGAGTTCATGCTTTAGGGCCCTGAGATCATCCAGTTGCTGTCTGAGTGCCACCAATGCATCTTGCTTCTCGCAAACATCTTTCTCTAGCATCTTCATGGCTAGCTCCATCTCCTGTCGCATCCCGATCTGTGCCTCCAGCTCTTTCTCCACATCCTGGAACATACGGGTCAGTCAGCATTGCCAGCCAGCTTTCCTCACCACCCAGGACAACCACCCTTAACTGGTGCTCCCACCAATGCAGTCACTACCTAGACACCTGCTGCACTGCCACAGCGTCACAGTTGCAGAGCTGGCCCATCACTGACAGTTAAGGACAACAAACGCACATTTTCAGTCCAGTATTAAAGCAATGTAAACAGCATCACCAGTAAGGAGTCAGAAAGTACTAGACAGGCCCACCTTTCTGATGAAGAGGACCAGCAAAAAGCTGGCAGAGTTCGTCTTCTAAAAACATTCCGCACAGGCATTTTTCTCCCCACCAGCTGAACGCACTATATTCAGCAACAGTTCAGAGAGCAGCAATATCCTTCTCTGGCAAGGGGGCTATCTCAGACCTCGAAATGCAGCTCCATGGCTCATTTCAAGAAACAGACCTCACACTGATCAAGAGCCACAAAATTAACATCGCTTCTGACAAGACTGTCTCGAATCAGACTGAAGCAGGCAGGCAAGAATGATAAAAAAACCCTGGCCAAACATTTTCAGAAGCGATTGTCTGACATGGAGTTATTACGTGAAGCTCCAAGCTTTCTAACTTCATCAGCGAGCTGCAAGCTCACACAGTCCTTACCAGCCGCAGCTGAGTCTCCTCCTTTAACTGCTTCCGTGCTTCAGTCAGTGCATGTCCATCAGCAGTTCTGTCTTTAGTGACCTAAGTTAATGAAGACACCCAGTTAACTTGCCATTATATACTAAACCTCACATTTGCTGATTATTTGCTTCTCCCAACACTTCAAAAACAGGTTCTGCAACTATCAAAACTCAGAGCTCCACTCAGTTACCGCAGCGTGCAGCTCCCATGGGAAATGTCTCTACCTCCCGCCCTCTCTCCCCAAGTGTTCAGTGCAGTGCAGTGGATATGAATTAAACGAACAGAACTTTCACAATATACTAAGTACGGTTACAAAAACTTCAGAAAAAAATCTTACAGGTTTTAAAATTCAAAACAGATTCTGCCATAGTTACTAGCACTTCCAACAAATCCACCAAAAAATATTATAGATCCTGTGCCTTGATTTCTGAAAAGGGTAGCATTTCAGGCCAATACAGCAGAACTCCTATATCCACATTTTTCTGCCACCCCCTCAGGAAATCATCCTTCCTCCTGTCCCTTCTGACACCTCTGCTCAGCAAGCCACGAACATGCTGTGTTACCTCTCGGCTCTGTGCATGCTCACAGTTTAATCAGCTACAGCCAGGCAGGATTTACTGTGGCCAGGGTCCATCTGTTACCTTCTGCAGAAAACCCACCTGGAGTCTTACCTATTGTGGGTTTTGTGTGAGATACAGGAAATAAAGACTCTTCCAAACACCGACTTCTCAGTTGAATTTGGGTTGGGACTGCCCCAAAGGATCAGTACTCATTCACATACATACACCAACCTTACGACTGGACTCCAAGATGTAAGAACTTTCTTCTTTAACACGTTCCATCTCTTCTTGCAGTGTAATAATCCTGTTGTTTGCAACCGCAAGCTATGAGCGAAACAGAACAACAGTAACATATCAAAAACATACTTGACCCATTTTGCCCCCCCCCCCCCCCACATTATTTTTTTTTTTTTTTTTTTTTTTTTTTTTTTTACACTCAGAATTGGGGGCGGGGGGGTGAGGAATATTTGGAGTAGCAAAAAGTTGTCTCTACCATGGGGAAAGACAACCTGAAAAAGCATCAATTAGTGCAAGTGTGATGGATTTCCAGTATCGGCTAAAACAGAGACTTCCCAACCTATTCTGATTCCTGTCTTCCAATAAAGTTACTGACTTTTTCAGGTTTCTACCTGCTAGATGCAGTGTTACACAGTTAGTGCAGCTCAACAGAAATCCTCACTCCATTTCCTCTCCTTTGCCAAAGATAACAAAAAAGAAAAATGCGAGCACACAACAGCCAAGTTTTGTTGACTTCCAGCAATTGAAATATATTACCGAAGAAGAAATACTGGCATGGGTTTGCTAAAGCTTTGGTAGTTGGATGCTCTACTTAGCAGTGTATGCCAAGATGTAAGAAGCTCAAGCATTTGGGCAGGAGAAGCACAATGAGAACCTCATCAGAGGAGGAATATCTGGCTGGAAACAGAGGATCACTAGCACACACCACCCTTACGAAACAGGACATCTGCCTGAGAGGGATCCCCAACGAAGCCATCACCGCAGACTAACAGATTCCTTTACACTAACAGAGTGTGCGGTCAAAGGCCAAAATAACTTAAGAAAACCCCTGGCTTTGCAAATCATAACTTACGTAAGCCTTGCCCACAAGAAAAGCTCAGTGACATTCCAAGAGATCAGCAATGTTATTAAGTGACAAATCCAACCAGAAACTACCCTGACAAAAGTGCGAGTCTTTGGTACAGCTCAAGCCAAATACACAAATTGATGTGACATGTGACGCAGTTCATTAACTACACCCTGCAAATCACCCTGATTGGCACAGCGTGTTCCAGCACCACTTAAATTCTTACTCTGAACAGCATGCAGACTTTACTAAGGTACAAGCAAGTAAATTATTAAAAATTAAAAAATACTTCAGTGAACACTCAATTAATTTCATGGGTATCACGCCTCACAGGCACACCACTCATACTCTGCAGGTAATAAATCCAAAGCCACTTATTATAGCAGCACTGAGAAAAGCAGCCTCTGCTGCAGACCACCTTTTGAAAAATAAAAAAATATTTCAGTTGTAAAAAATGTTTCTTACTCCTTAATTGCAAAAGTGGATATGCTAATTTCCATCACTAAAGCTTCACATCATTTGTAATACATCCATTACAGTAAGTGTTCAATAACCAGACACCCACAGACATCTTTTAATGAGGCTGAACAAGCAAAAAAGAATGTCTGTTTCATATTTGTCCTGCAAGAGCACCTAGACAGCCCAATCAAAATCATTCTGCTAAGTGACATGCGGCAGAGATACTGTAAAGCCATTAGGATGAGACCTGCTATCACCCATCTGTCAGGGAACTGACCCCAAAAGATTTCACTGCATTTGTGACATTACTCATGAACTGCAAGACCCATTTTAAAACACAGGTTACGCCTATGACTCGTGTACCAACCCTTTTTCATGCTTAGACTGAACATTTTATCTATTACTGTAAGTTTTCCTTTATTTCTTGCAAATTGTGACAGGCTAGAGAAAAAGTTATTGAAACCTTTCAATTAACTCTCTTTCCTTTGTAGTCAACTTCTGCACCTGTCAAAGTAAACAGACATCTCAAAATTTCCCTTGTCATGTCTGGACATCTCATAACCTACATCAGCTGTATGGCATTGAAAATCACACCCAATAACAATTTATTCTAAGACTTCTCTAAAAATCAGAAAGCACCCAAAGACTGCAGAAGGATAAAGTGTATTCAGCAGCTTTTTTTTTTAACAGAAACACTCAGCTGTCTTCCCACCTTGTGCTTAGTAGCAACAGCCAATGTAATTCCTTGGCAGGTCAGTTATTCCAGTTCCATCGTTAAACACTCATCATTATGTACACCAGAAATATGAAAATAACTCCTCCCTTACCTTTTTAATCCCCAATTCCTAAAGGCTAAAACATCAGAGGATTGTTTATGACACTTACCTCCTCGGTTAGTTTAGTGTTGGATTTTTCTAAGGCATCCACCTTGGCCTGTAGGTTGTTTACTGTAGCACTGTTGAAAAGAAAAAACGCTACAGTAATTCCTTCTTTTTTAAAATCCTGTTTTCAATTTTGTTATAGTAGATAATAAAGAGTAAATAAATCATGTCTTACCTTAAATGTCTATTGAGTTCTTCTACATAGTTCTTCTGGTCCAAAATAGCAGTTATCTGACCATCTCTGGAAAAAAGTAGTATCACACAGCTCAACCATTTGGACTGAAAGACCTATGAGACACCACTAAACATCTAAGAGGAAATGTGGCGATGTAGCCTGCATGTCCAGCAGAGCACAAGTTCCTAGGTCTCAATGAGCCTGTGTCAAATATATAAGATAGCAAAGCAGAGTTACAGCCTCTGCCTTTAGAATCAGCCACCGTCCTCTGACTTCTCAGAGGCTGCAACTGCGACACTCACCCGGATGACATTCAAGTGTTTTGTGACACACAAAATAGAGTGATTAAGGGACAACATTTCAAAGAGTACAGCAGTTATTTCAAATAAAACCCCCCTGGTTCTGCACTACATTTATATTGGACAACAGCCATCTCACCAAAATCCATTCAAGGAAAACTGTCAACAAATGCATGTCTTGCATGTGCTTCCAGCAAGAAATCTTAACTAAAGAATGTTTTAAAAATGAAATCATAGATAAAATAAATGCAATCAAAACGCCTGACCCTGAGAGATAATTATTACATATAGACCTGAATTCAAACAAGCAGGATTTCCTCAGGAGGAGGAAGTACTCTGGAAGAACCTCAGAAAACCACACCACCTGACCCATGTGTCATTGTGCTCACGCTGCATTTTTCAACCACTTGCTCTGAACATTGCACATCTCCATTTGTGCATGCTGGCACAAGTAGTTTAGTCTATTATTACAGTTATCATCTCTTCCAATTGGATTATTTTTTTCCCCAAGGATGTTACGGTGCCAAAAATCCACTACCGTCCTGCTAGCCGTACAACTGGTGAAGGCCACCAAGCTGCTTACCACATCTAAAGATAGGCAGACCTAACTCTGAAGAGGGTCACTTTTAAAATATTTTTATCTTCAACTGCCAATTAAGGAAGAACACAGAATTTCTGGGAGGCTCTCCTTTTCCCTTGCCCCCTTCCCAATATTTCCACTATCTTATTTATATATTATGATTGATCACACAAGAGCAATTCAGTCTAAATAGCTTTTTAATTAAAAATGTAGCAGCTTGCAGGGCAACCTGGAATACCTGAATACAAGTTACTAAGAGATAAGAGGCAGGGCAATTGTGCATGTACCTACCCTTCACTGCCTTTTGTGCTGTTCCCATCTTTCAAATACATTGAGAAATCAATAACTCCAACCTAGAGAAGAAGAATTTGCATTTTACATTAACCACTTTTTCTAAGACTAAACACTGTCCACAGTTGTGAAATTTTAAGAGTCATTCAGTTAGAACAGTTAGAACGCGTTGTATTACAGCAAAGATTCACTATACCAGTAATCTATCTGAAATTAATGAAAACATGGCCTATTTCAAGCAAAAATATATGAGGATAAGCAGCAAGCCGGCAAGCAAGGCTTGGGATGTAAGGACACAACATCCCCATCACCATATCCGTATATACACTGCTTACACAAGCTGGGATGTAAGTGCATACAGGCTCATTTTCTTTTAACAGCTATAATGATCTCATCGCACAGCATGAGTGAATTAAGAGTTCTGCCCATTTCTCCCCTCATTTTGGCTAGGTCCTTCCCTGTTTTCGCCTCCTTTTTCATTTACTGTGTTTCACTCCACAGTGACCTGCATGCAGACCATAGCAAAGTATAAGAGCAAAGAAAAAACAAAAATCCCGAGTCTCTGATGTCAGCGCTGCCAGCTAACCGAAGACCACAATCACAGTAACAAGCTTGTATTAGTCTTCTATTACGTATAGTAACAAACTCTTATCTCAGTTGATGGAAGTCTTCTCCAATGAAAAGTTCTTCCAATTTAAATGAGCAGAAAAAAGAATATTAACTGAATACTCAAGTACCTGTGAGTCCAGGTCTTCTCCCTTCATGCAGAAGTTCGCATCGATGACATTCAAACCTACTAGGAGGCCAGCAATGATGGCACCTTCTTCCTCCATCATCAGTGCATTAGGCTCATAAAATTCACTGTGGGATGCATGGCAAGAGAAGACAGGTGTTGCATCTTGAAAAATCAACTATTATGAGGGATCCAGCATGGGATCTCTGCTACTTCATATGACAACAGAATGCCATCTCAGCCTTTACAAACACCCAGGGAGTGGCACATAGTCCACATAGAAACACACTCCTACATACTATCTATATACTCCCACTCTGACTGAACAAATCTCTCAGCACAGTAAGTCTGCAAGTGACGCAAGGACCCAATAAGCAGAGGACCTGGTCCCTCACTGTCGAAAGGTGATGGAAAGCAAGCACCATTCCTGAGTAACCATACAACACACTGAAGATTTAAAACCGGGGCTTACTATCAAGAGTTTTTTAAGTAGTATACTTCTACTACTCTACCACTTTCTGTTGTTAACACAAGCCACTGCCACATCTTCCAGTGGACAACACCAGGTTCTCCCTTCTAACCCCAAGTGAGCTATGGATTTACATGGACAGCCAACAAAAACCTACTTGTTTGAATAAAGAAACACCAACATATTTATTAAATCCTACTCCTTTACACAGACATAGTAGTTCAAATCCATGGACTTTCAATTCAACTACAAAATTATTGCTGTTTTATGAGTGGGAAGCAGAGATAGAGAGAAGTGAAATGACTTGTTCCAAGTCAGATGGTAATGAAGTGACAAGGTCAGAAATAAATCCAGTGTCAAGATTTGGCAGACAGAGAATGCTGTATCCCCTCTGTACAAATATTTCACCCAAATCACCTCTTCAGAACCAAAATGTATGTTTATTCTGATATATATTTGAGACAAAGTGAGGAGTAACAGCTGCTGAATTAAGAAAGAATGCTAAGCATTTTTAAACCCTTAGAGGAAGCTCTGCATTTCACAAATATTACCATTTCTTAAAAAAAGTACATGCATACTTTACCATTTGGATGTAAAAGATTGTAAAGATCTTACAAGAGGACAGAAGTGAACCTAACCTAATCTGAGAGTGAGCTCAGCACTCACCTGAGAAGATCCTTTCTGTTAATCAAGGCTTTCATGTATTCTGAAAGTTTCTTCTGCATTAGAGCCAGGCGAAGCCAAGCTCTTCCTCTACCCACAGGTGTCCTACAAAGGCCAGAAACAAAACCGTTACAGACATACTGCAATGCACTGTCAAACAGCTCTAATAATCCTGTTCTGTCTGAAGTTTCTGTGTCTCAAAAACAGAGCTGGCACTGGATAAACAGGAAAAATACAAGGTATCTAAGTGCAAATAGTTACAGGCAAGTTTATCTAAGCAATCACTGCTTCTCTCCTAACTAATTATGTATTTGTTGCTATACTAACAATATTTCCCTGACTTTACCCCTGCTGGACACTGCTACACAAAGAGAGATCAGCTGCTTCAACACATCACCTTCTAATTCAAAATCAGTTTTGCATAAGGCAAGTCAGAAGAACGTGTATACTTCAGCTCAGCACAGACGCCCAAGCACTGCTCATTCAGGTAGGTGTTAAGTTAGGTAAGAATCCACAAACACAGCGGAAAACACAAATTCAGTACTGTTCTCTTCAGCTATTTTGCTCATTAACACGCTCACAGGATGCAATGGGTTATAGTCACCGTCCTTCCCTCTCTGTTTCTCCTGGCAATGTGAAGCGTGCAGCTTTAAAAATACTGATATGCTGCATCACAGCTCTGGCTCATATATCCTGGCACGCTGGCCAGGAGCCAGCCTCAGATGTGCCCCAAAGGAAGGTGTAAATCCCCCATGTTAAGCAGTATTCTGATTAGAAGGAAATTTCTTTCCATCTCCAGCAGTCAGTCAAGCTGTCTTATACCAAATGACACGTGGGGCATTTTACTTTCTAACCTTAACTGCTACAAGCAACTGCCCATGTAAATCATCTTTGCTGCTCCCCATTCTTGACCTCACTAATACACGACATGACACTTCCCAAGGGCTAGTACGGACGCAAAGTTTAGAAACTTTTCCTAAATCTGTTCTTTATTTCAATTTATTTAACGTTTCAATATTCTTTTATAACAGGGAAAGGTAGCAGGAGCTCTGGCACAACACTGTTGGCACTCCACACTGGTCCGGTAAGCCGTTCCAGGAGGAGTGCTGCACAGATCCCCAGTAAAAGCACTTGACCATATGTATATCACTAAATACTAATCCAAAAGAAACTGTTACTGAATCTATTAATCTCTTCTTTCAGCAAAAGATTTAATCCTTAGTCCTGCTGCTCACACAAAAGCTTCCCTACATCTTTTTTCTATTCTCCAGGCTCAAAGCCTGTTTCTTTTTAGCACAGAATAAGCAAACCTGAATGTGATGTCTCAAATGACTGTGACATTTTTAAAAGCAACAAATACATGCTTAAACTGGTTTTTTTTCCCCTCCCCTCTTTAACATAGGCTGGTATCTTCTCCAACTTGGTGCCTGAGCTTCCCTTTTACAAAAACTTTACAAGTTTACCCAAATTTATTTAAAAGAAACATTATCTCTGTCAGCCTCAAGACTATGTAACCTGTGATCACCTTCCTTCTAATTCCATTCCTCTTCAGTCTGACTTCAGAAATAGAGTTAGTAAAGGCTGCTCCCATTCCCAAGACACATCACCACTCATTTAGTGCTAGCAATAAATGCACTGCTGTCTGTAAGACCCCATGCACTTAACACAGAAAGAATATACCCTATCCTCTCCTTCTGCAGATCCTTGATTAAGAGAGTAATGATTCATTTTTATCAGCAGAAGGTAGCATTCCTGTTTGCTCTTTGTTCTTTTCATCAGGATCCTTCTTACAATAAAAACCACATTATGTACTTGTGCAGTAGAAGACCGTACTTACTTCAGTCCTGGGAGATCCTTAACACTTGCTGTAATCTCTGCAGCCTCAGGAACAAGTTTCTCTACTAGTTCTAGAGGTCCCCAGAATGACTTATTTTGCCCAAGAAAAGTCTTTTTGGCTAGAAAAGAGAAAGATACAAAATGAGCCCATTAGGCCCATGCTGACTAAACACATTCTCAAACACGGTCAGAAGTGAATGAACAGCAGACAAAAACTGCCAGAAAGATTCTTCTGGGGCCACTGCTGTAGGGAAGTACAAAAGATGACTTTTTATGCCCAAGTGTGGCAATTACTGGTGCCATTTAAATAAGGCAACACAAGCTCCAGACAGATGCCAGAAAATATTCCACACGTCCCCAGTATGCCAAAACAACAACATCCAGTGATAACCAGCAACTTAAGATTTACTGCCAGAAGACAAAGTTTCTCCTGGGATGCTGTCACTGTCCCTAAGTTACATCTGATATGTGCACAGTAATTTTCTCTCACTGACCATCACATTAGAAGGAAAAGGACGACGCCACTCTGAACCTGCTCCTTCTCCATAGCTGCTAGGGGCTTCTCGGTGCATCCTTTCCTCCTTCAGAAAAGCTTTCCAGCAATCCCTTGGTACTAAAGCTGGAAATTAATTTTCTTACATAGTTCTTACTGCTACTTCACAGCAGCAGCCAGAAGACTGAGAACTCTGTTAACTTCAAACTTACGACCAGCAGTAGGGACGCTGCCAAATGGATAAACAAAGAAGCTGAAGAATAGGGACGCTTCTCCCTTGCACAATGTTACCCTAAACCAGCACAGGAATTGCTTCTTCCACGTGTAACACTGAACACGACTGCTAAAGCAGCACCACAGGACGCACGTATGGGCGCCGGAGGGTGTTTAATATCCTCTGCTTTTCATCTTATGCTACTATCATGCAAGGTCAGGATATCAAGAAAAAGAGTCTGGTACTTGGAGTTTCAGTTGTGACTCTATATTGTATAGCTAAATATATGCTCTGCTTGCTATTTGCAAAAGCAGCTTATAGGACATTAGCTGCACAAAGCCCAAATCCTCAGTTTTAACAGAACTATTAAGCAAGGACCTCCGTGTTGCGGTTCCTCTTCCAGCAAAAGGATTGTTGCATCCCTGAAGCACAAAGAAGTGCAGAAAAAAAGGGAGTCATGAGTTTGCTGAGGACCTAATTTTAACACTTGTCACTTAGTTACACTCCAGACATCTAAAAAGTTGTTTTAAAAATGGCAAGCACCTGCAACAACTAAACTTTTCACCTGCAGTGTTATACCTCCAGCAGAGTTTTTTTTCCCTTCCTGTGGCCTGTCAAGCCAACTGTGATCACAGCAGTGACCCTGTTCAGCCTCCTTTTGGTCTAATGTAGATTACAAAACTAGATTTTTAAAACAAGATTGCTCTTTCTTACTCCTACGGTAGGACAAACAACGCGGGGGGACACCTCCCAAGCCAGGTTACCTTTCAAGCCATGTTTAAGGCAATGTTCCATCACAACGAAGAACTGCTGAAGAGGTGCATAGTCAGAGTCCAGCGTCCTGCCCAGATTAAGCGCCGATTCAATCAACCCCTTGATGCTCAATTTTGCCATGTTCATCAGGTTCATGCGTTCATTAGCCATGAGATAATTAGGATCTATAAAAAAAAGGAAGACATACTGTTGAGCAACAAAAGCTATTTTTAATACAGTAAGATACCCCGTGCCTCTCTCTTTGCTCCTCAGCTTTGAAGACATTTTTAGGGGCAGTGACAGTTTCACGTGAGGCACTCCCTTCAGGCCTTTTGTTGAGAAAAATCAAAATTAACTAGCATTTTATGGCCGAAGCCACAATGACAAGGGAACAGGCGATATATCACATTAAGGGCACCTCAATACTTCAAATAACTACAAAAGTTCTGTATTTTTCAAGAGAAGTTTGAAGACAGCTGTTAATATTGTGCTTTGCACCTTAACAACCAAATTATTGAATTTTATTGAATTATTGAATGTTAACAGCTGTCACTTGTTCCAACTCAAATCCCCAGCTACGTCCAGCTACTACAAACAGGGAAGAATTCCCCACTTGTGATTTGTCCTTACACCTAAAGATCACCATGAATCTGCTCACGCCTAATCCAGCGATGTGTGTGTCTACCCAGCCTTGCATCTTTCCTTCTCTTTTTTTCAAACCTGGATGTAACACGGAGCCAATTCCCATCTCTCCCTCTCCGTTTTGCCAACACTACTGTTTTTTACCACGGACTGTAAGGAGCTGATTTTCATGGCTCCTCTGACAGCTTGCTCCAAGTCCCAACGCGCAGGGATCTTCCAAAACTATATTCTTCCTCTACCACATTATAAATATTCCAATGTTTATACTTGCGTCTTGTTGCAAGAAACAAACACAGACCTGCGTCTTCCGAACCGCAGCCTGCCCGCAGGCCTCCCGCTCCCTGACCTGTGTAACGTGCCCGTGCCAACACCCATCCTTCCACAGAGCGCCCCTCTTCCCAGCCGCCACCAGCGCATTGCCAGCCCCTCAAGGAACAAACTCATTTACAACAGTACTGTCCCATAACTAGAGGGAAACTGTCCCATACCCACAACGAATCAAGTGTGCTTAAGCTTTAGGCCTGGAGATACACAGTCATAGAAATCTTGGCTACTAAAATGGTGTTGCATCAGTTGCAAGTTTTCTGTTTTTATCTGTTTCACCTACAATCTCACACCAAATTTTTGTGCTAAACTTCTCTGGTGCAAGCAGTTTCACCCTTTTATTAGGAGTTTCACACCCATTTACTAGAATAAATGTAAGGCACATTTATTCTAAGGCTGCTATAAACAACCATGTACCCTTGAACAAATTTGCCAGCTTCATGAGAGAAATCACTGCATCTAGCAGCAGAAACATGACCAGAGGACATCTACAACATCTAAAAACATTTAGGAGTGAGTGTCAGGAGGATGGGGCAGGCTCTTTTCAGTGGTTCCCAGCGACAGGACAAGGTGCAACGGGCACAAACTGAATCGCAACAGGCACAAATGGGCACAGCTGAATATGAGCAAAAACTTCCTTACTGTGAGTGTGACAGAGCACTGGGACAGGCTGCCCAGAGAGGCTGCGGGGTCTCCTCTGGAGACATTCAAAACCCACCTGGACGTGGATTCTGTGCAGCCTGCTCTAGAGGAGAACCTGCTTTAGCAGGGCGTTGGGCTAGATGATCTCCAGAGGTCCCTTCCAACCCCGACCATTCTGTGATTACCTGTCTAAGCACAGGGTACACATTTTATCTGCTATACTGACAAAACATGCTTGCATTTAGCAAACAAGTAAAGCAAATAAACATTTGAGACTGAAAACCTTCAGTTAGAACAAAAGGAGACAGATTTCTATTTAAAATGCAGGGGAGCACATAGCTAAGTTTGATGAAAGAAGTCACAAAAACATCTAGAAGTCCAAGCAGTGGAAGAATGGCTGTTCCTGCTGGCTCTGTGGTGTTCCACCACCCAGCCTCCCACAGCCATGCTCACCACCACTGGGGTGTTCTCAAGCTCTTTTTGACTGTTTGGAATGTCCATCTCACCAACATACAGACAGCTGAGATAAGTTCCTATATCTCTCCTTAAAACATCTTCTCATGGTGAAGGAGGGGAAGATGCAACCTTCATCCTCAGTGGATCCAGTCCCTAAGTTAAGGCTTGCAGCAGTCTGGGTTTGTATTCAGCTGGTTTGCCACTAAGTGGGCATTAAGTCTCTACAAGGCAGCTGGACTTAACTGTCTGGATTATTCACAGTTCTCATCCTCTTGTCAATACAACTGTGAAGAACCATTTCTTGCAATTTAAAGTGCAACAACTTAGCCAAAAGAGTCCAAGGGCCTCTTCTTTTTCTGAGGCTATTCTTCTGAGGCTACTGCAGTCTCCTTCAGGACTTGTCCCAACTGTGCAAGTCATCATCCTGCTTCAACATGATGCTGATAGTGACAAGTCCAGTTGCTTCAATACAAACTCCTTGTCATCTCAAACGTACTGCCACTGCAATTAGGCATCTTGTCAGCACCCACCAGGCAAAAAGACAGCAAGGAGCAAAACTTTATAGAACCACAGAAAGACAAAAAAAAAAAATATCACATTGTTCCCACTTCCCATCTTTGATACCTCCTGCAGGTTGAAAAGCACTGCAGGCCCAGTGGCCTGTAGCTGACGGGAGGAATATTTTGTTTCAGTAACCTATGGCTGAATCAAAACAGGCAAGAAGAGGAGCAACTGCTACTATGCGACTGAGATTCCTTAAGCCAGACAGAAGGAGATACTGAAAGGCACCTCAGGGCTGGAAAACAAAAAGCAACTACTGAAGTGCTACTGAACTACTACTGCAATAACATCCTCAATTGAAGAACATGAGAAATTATGAAAGGGAATCAAAAAAGAGCATGTGTGAAACATAGGAACAAAGGTGGATTTGCTGACGTGCCTTGGAAGCATGCCGTGGTGAGGTTCCCACAGCTCCAAGGCTTGCTGGCAGCCAGGCTGGCGAGGTCTCGTCACTGCTGCTCAGTTTTGGTTGGCCTGTCTGCCCGAGGACAGGCTGGTTTTACCGGGGATGCTGCTGATGACTTAAAGAAATACTCAGACCTAGACATGTGGCAATAGCAGTAGCAAGGCTCAAGTATATATCATTAAAGCTGAGAGCTGTGAAAAAATCCACAGTATAAAGGAGAGCAATGGGCCAGGGCAGCTGCCACTGTTCAAACCCAACACCACGGCTGCATTTCTTTAGCCTCTCCAAAAGCAGGTCAGGATGCCTCTCTTATGCCCTTTTTATTCTCCAGGATGAAACAGTACCTTCCCCAAATTTCCCTGGAACCACCCTGGCAGCTACCGCGCTAAGTGGCTCAAGAAGGGACGGTGTCTGATGAAGAAGGGGAATGTGAGGACAGCGCTAAGCAATGCCAGCTGGAATTGCCATCAACTGACAGCCACGAGCCTAGCTGCGCTCCAAGCCACATCTGCTGCCACGGACAATGCCTTCTTGTTCCGAGAAGTGGCAAACAAGCCCAGTTGTTCCTGTGCTTCCACTCAAATCTTATACTGCTGAGGGACAACATGATCAAACTCCCTGAAGAGTTTTGCTTTACTGACTGTACATTCTTCAAGCACAGATTGTCTTGACTCACATCTTACAAAAAGGCTGAGATTAGGCATTCAGAATTTATTTTCATAATTCAGAAAACTTCAGAGTCCTCATTTAGGAATGTAATTCTCATAGTAGCACTGGACTGTAGAAAGATTTAATTTAGTGGGTGATTTTTATTGCCTTTGCAGAACTACTACTACTTTAAGCTGATAGATTTGACACATACATAGAACAGATTACCTGTTTCGTGATTTGCAATCCATTTCACAATTTGCAATGTAGCTAACAGTCACCGTTACTAGAAATGCAGACTCAGGAAAAAAAAGTAAGACAAAATATTACACATGACTGCAAAAACTAAGTTTTGTAGATGTAACTAAAAAAACCTGCTGTATATTTTCTTCTGTATATTCTGCATAAAGCTCATAAACACCTCCAAGAGCATCCATCACAGGTGCCCGTCAGGTGTATATGAACATCACTACAGCATTTACTTCTAGTGCAGACAATTATTGTCACAAAATTGTGCTTTGCTTTGGTACTGTGATTCAAATTCTGCTCAGAAGAAGGTTATCTGGAAAAAACGGTCACCCCGCTCCCTTAATGCTTCTGGTAGCACAATTCCATCTACAGTATATCCGCGCTTCTGGCCAAGACAGATAAACTCGCAGAAATCTCTAGAAGGTTTGAATTATCTGGAGCAATTTTGATATGTGCCCTCAAGAGTATGGTGCTGTGGTAAAAGAAACACATTGACTTTAAAGTTTAAATGTTTTGAAGTCTGGGTTGAACATTATTAGTTGCCTGGCCAGGCTTTGAAGAGAAACTCCTATGCACACACATGCTGTGCATACCGATCTCGGCAGTGAGATCAGACCCTTTTGGAAAGCTGAGTGAGTGTGTCTTGAACATACCTAGAAGTTTTAAGACTTGACTGAAACCTTGTTAATAATCACAGCTGCTTTTTCTTTCTCCATATCAGGGGAATCACAAGATACAGGAGGATACAGAGACCTCCTCTCCTCTCTAGCCAAGATGTTTCTTTGCCAGCCAGGGTCCGGCAGCGGCATGCCCCAAGCGACAAAGCTCTGCCGAAGCACCGAGTGGTCCTGCACCCGCTGCCCCAGCGGCTCATCGCCCCCAGCAGCAGCAAGGCTGGCATCCACAGTGACTCTGTTCTGGTGGCCAATCAATGGCTAATGCAAAACTACAGAAGCCGTACAAGATGACTCCATGGAAAACGTTACTTTGGCTATGGTTATTAGCTAATTTGGATTATGGTAGAGTCCAAGGATACTACTCAGAATTAGGATCCTACTCTTTAATATACTCACAGGAAACCATATGATTTCTTAAGAGTATCGAGAGCTGCTGCCTCACACAAACCTATACCGAGGTGAAGGGTATGCTTTTTGAGGCAAGGTATGTGGTTTTCCACGGGTCTGAGGCCTGTGACTGCTGTGTGTCAACTGGGGTCAATACTACCCTAATTAAAAAAAAGCACAAATAAACAAGAATAATAGAGGGGTGCATGAAACACACTGAAGACAACTAGACTCTTTCAACACTTTTAAGAGCTAACGAACATCTGAGCTGATGAAAGCACTTAGGAAAAAAGAAAAAGCAGGGCTATGCTTTCATTTAAGACTAAAATGTGCAGTCACAGCCTCAAGAACTGAAAATTGTTTTCATCACATCAACTAATTAAAGGTTTCTGCTTCATTAGTCTGTTGTGAATGATGGTGCTTTGCATATGCAGCTTATCTAAGACTCATCTTGCAAACTGATTAAATGTTACATAGTATGAGACTGGGTAAAAGCCCAAAGATTTATTCCAAAACCTAAATTCTAAGTAATTTATACCATCGTTATATGCTCTGCGACCTATACACCTTTAAAAAGACAGGATGAACAAGTAAAGGTGACTTTTACACCATCTGTAAGACTGTACGCTGGCTTTAAGTCAACCCAGACATTTTCTGCTTTGACAAGTCCGACTCTGACGTGCAACTCGGATTCTCAGTTTGAGTCAGGATCTTCTTCAACTTTCTGTTTCTGCTTCTAATGCAAAAACTCTACCTGTGTTTTACTGAGCATGCCATGTCCTAAACCTTAAAAAGTAAAATCCTGGCCCTTACACTTTGCCTTTCCTTGTGGTTTGGATTTCATTTGAAGTAATCCTAAGTTCTCAAGACACTTGCTACTTAAATATTGTAGCTTCTCCAGAACAGATAGGCTTTCTAACCAGCAACCTTGGACATATATATAGGATATAAGCAGTCATGCCTGAGCTGGACTTGCATCCCACTAGAATGACAGGGTAAAATCATCAGCTTATCTGACTGTTCCTTTAAAACACTCAAATCCAAGGTTTCTGAAGAGGTAAAACTGAGCCGCAATCATTCAAATGCTAACAGCATGAAAAGCAAAGGGTTCCTGAGGAGCTCCCATGAAGATGTTCCCAAAAGCATTAAAAGCAAAAAGCTAGAACTTTGATCAAATGCAGGGAGTCATGAAACACTGTGAACAAATCTGCTCAAAGTAATGCCAATTAGTTAGCATTTCACAAAGGTTCTCCATGTGCTGAATCTATCTTAAATCAAGAATACAAACTTAAAGCAATCTGAAATTTAGAAAGGCTGCTTCTGTGTATGGAAGAGAAATGGAGTCCTGTAAACAGTTCAAACTGTATTCAGATGAACTGAGACACGTTCACGGTGAAACGCCTGCTTCCAAAACAAACCAGCCAGCTATCCGCAGCCCACCGAGTTTCAGTTAAGCAAATTCGCATTAGGAGAGAAATTGGTTCCTGCCGCTCAAGACTACCAAATCAAGAACACAGGTATAATTTCATATAAATGTGGAAAGCTAATCCCTAGATAAATTAAGAACTTTCATCATTTAAACTGGAGTTCAACACCGTTATGTATTTTTTAAGCTGCTTCTGTTTCCTGACACACTCTTACATTCAAATGCCTCCCCTGCCTTCCAGCAATGCAAGCCCCTGACTGCCATCACAAGGATGAGTTACGCTTTTTGTGTTATGCAAGCACTCTCTTGAAGATAAGCAGTAACGAAAATAAAAATGACGTGACTATTCACAGGTGAAAAGCAGCAGTACGTCTGTTTCTGCAGATGTTTTATTCTACTAATTTTTTGCCTCTGTATTCAACATTCAACCCGTCTACTCTGAGGGACTGTGGATAAACTGTAAAGCAGCCAGACTAATGCCCCCTTACAAACTGAAATTGGATTTCTTAAGAGAAGAAACATTTTCACTGAGTTTAAAAGGTTGCTTCATTTGTTCTTGCTATTATGTCCTTAAAGTTAACTTTGGAGGGGGAAAGCACACTCCATGTCAAGCATCCGTCAGTCTCTCATCAATCACCAAAGAGGACAGTTTCCCTGCACTCGCCAGGTATGCAAGTTTCAAGAAAACAGAAGGGGGTGGTGGTTATGGGAAACAAAGATACAAGTGCAAACAAACAAGACATTTCAAATGTATCCCACCCCAACAAAATGAACACAAAAAATATGTACAATTTTTTTTGTTCTTTTTTTGGGGGCGGGGTGGGGTGTGTGTGTGCACGGAGGGAAATCTCAAACCTTTTTTGTTTTTTTTTTCCTTAAAGACTACCTTGGATGTGCCCTCAGCGGGAGCTGCTGGGAAAGCAGTGTTAGCTGTTGTACCAGGAAAGAGAACCTCCCCCGCAGCTGTCGAGCAGCCTGCTCTGTTCATGAGCCCACTGCGCAGAAGCCCAGGCATGTAACCAAGCACAGCAGTTAAGAAAGGCACTATCCACAGAAGCTGACCAGCAACAGATCAGTGTAGTTAACGCATCAAAACTAATTTTTATGTGCAACACACCCTCTTTATACCATTCGAATTTCCAAATATAAATAAAAATAAATTTTGCTATGTCATGATTGATTTTGCTTTTTTTCTTCTGCCAGAAACATGCTTAAAACTACCTGCACTGGAAGGTTTTTCCTAAGTGAGTCCCAAACGTAACTGCATTACTTTGCCAAGTATGTAATTATTACTTAACTATCCATTATTATTCTAGGAATAATTGCAACTACATATTTTAAGATAGCTGTATCCTTCCTGGTATTGCTCATACTTTACCCCCTATTTATAACCCTGAGTCCATAACATAAACCCGCTTCACTTAATTTCACCACTTTGCTTTACCAATTTCTGTTTCAATTGCTTATCTGAGCTATAAAGAAAAAAAATGCAGGTTTTGATTAACATCCTACCACTGAGGATTTTTAGACCAAACCTGAATAAAACACTGGTAAGAAACCACCCACCACAGTCTGTGGATCTGCAACCCACACCACCTCCCAAAACACTCAATACACAAACTGGCAAAAAGAGCTGAAATGCATTTGCCGACCTTATTCCTTCAGGATTATCCGTATGAGAGTAACACGATTTATGCTCCCAAGTCTTCCAGACATCAAGAACCCTAGCTTTAGCTTCTGATTTGAGATTGCCATTTCAAAAGAATTTCGCCTGTATAGATAAATATCCCTAACCATCCTTCTATATTGAAATCTATGTCCTTCCTAACAATGAGCACTTAAAACTTCTTAGCCACAAAAGGAAAATTCCTTTCTTATTCCCTTGCCTCTGAAAGGTATTCGCCTTTTGTGCTGTAAACAGTTTCATCCCAAGCACGAGCAGTTGTATTCAGTCATCAAATTACAAATTTGAGTGCATGCTGAATTTGGGATTCAACTATTTCATGTTTGCACCATTTTTTAAAATAAATTAAGATGCTCTATAAAAAAAATAATATCTCATTTAGTACTTCACAAGTTTTAATCAAAATTGGAAATACGAGTTTTAGAGTCAACTGTGCAAAGGCTCAAGTTGATAAATGGAAATATTTCAGAAGATCTAAAGCTTTGGGAGGATTTTTGAAATATTTTTTAAAATTTAGCTTCCGTATATTACTGCAACCATTTAAGCTGTATTTATATCAGGCTCGGGAAAATAAATGCGTCAGAAAGTATTTAATGTAAGTAAATCAGCCACTTGCTGATTCACTTTTTCCACCTCCACTTGAAATCAAAAATTTTTGAAACATTTTTCTAAGCAACATTGTATGCACATATTTTCAACAGAGAAACCAGTAAGAATTTAGAAACTAGAAGTGATCACGTCTAACCCATGAAGAGGCTGCTAAAATTTAGAAGAAGAGCCTTCACAATATCAATTTTAAGTGTAAATTAACACAATTGCAAGCGCAATACATACACTCCAGTGATCAAAGACATTTTCTTTAACAGCAGAAACCAAACAACCAGAGTGCAACCAGTACAGCATGTTTCGGCTTCAAATCTGGTTGAACCAGACAAGCATGTTTAGAAAGGCACAGCTATTGGCACTGGCAAGGAAAACTGTATTTTGCACTCAGGCTCACAATAATAAGGAAAAAGCCAATCATCAGTGGAAATAATAGCTGAAAGATGTTGGTGTGGCACGCACCTTCAGTATCATCACGCAATTGCTCCACCACATCTGTCAAATCCTCCCAAGAGTCTTTGCAAACAGCAAAAAGAAAGGAAAAGAAAGAAAATGTCATGCAAGCCGTGATCTAAAGGAAAGATTCAAAATCAAGGTATAAGAAAAGGATAACTGAAAGGGAGATTTGCATAATACCAGACTTAATTCACAGTGGCAAGAGATTTGCAAGTCAAAAGGTTTTATTAGTGTGCACAAAGAGCACAGCAAAGTGTTGTTTTTTCCTTGGGAGTCAAATTAAGGTAGGCTTCAGTAAAGCTTTAGAAGGTTTGTTTCTTTCTGCATTAAGACAAGCAACATTTTTTGCAAAGCACATCCTAAAAAGAAAAGCAAGAGAAGCATTATTTTGTTTGCAAGATCAAAGCACTGAACTTTGGATACTTATGCAGTGTCAGCATTTGCTTCATTTTCCTCCTACCCAGCGCCCAAACCCACCCCTCAAACAGGGAAATACAGCCACACACAAAAGCAAACGTGTTTCAGGTAAAGGACATACCGAGGACATTTAAAATAAACAGAGTTTTAACTCCAGGACGACCATCACTCCAAATGCAAAATCTCACAGAGGTGATCCAGCTGAACCTGGATGCCAGTCACAGGTTTAATGCCGTCATTCTGGTGAACAGCTAAGGCCTCGATCAGGACACCACCTCTGTCTCCTTGCCGGGAGCCCGCAGATGGCCGACAGGCACGGGGAGGAGGCAGGTGTCCTTGGAGAGAAGCAGGCAGGACAAGGAAAACTTGTTTCAGCACACCCACTAACTCCCTGGTTTCAAACCCAGAAAACAAAGCCAGATGGAGCCCTGGAGGGTCTGAACCCAGTGGGATTTTCAGCTCCCTACTTACGTGTCCCCTCTCCCTGGCACTCATTTGCAATCGGCTGAATGTCGGCAGCACAAGGAAGGTTCTATTCCCCATGACGGGCCAAAGTCCTGAGCAAAGTACACAGGCTTGCTAGGACCTCCTCCCTCCCACAGCAAAGCTACCGCCAGCCTCCCGCAGCTGTAGGAGCCTGTGCTGGCTAGCCAGCAGCACATTCACAGCCACGCTGAATGAAAAAAAATAAACAAACTAAGTCCAAATAGCAGTACAACCAACAATTCAACTGACCCCCAAAAGCTTCCTATGCTGCAATACCACTGACCAACAGTCTTCTCATCCTTTGGAACCGTTTTCTTCATGTAGTGTGTTTTTAGCTATCATTTTTCCTGAACCAGTTCACCTCTTCCCCTGCAGCTAAGCACTGCTAGGAAAAATGTCTTCACGGAAAGGTGGTCAAGCATGGGCACAGCTGCCCAGGGAGCTGGTGGAACCACCATCCCTGGGGGCGTTTAAGAAATGTGCAGATGCAGTGCTTAAGGACATGGTTAGCAGTGGGCTTGGCAGCACTGGGTTAATGGTTGGACTCACTGGTCTCAAAAGTCTTTTCCAACCTACATGATTCTGTGATTCTAATACCAAGAAGAGCAGAAAACCACCATGCCTCGGGTCCTGCCCACATACCCAGGTTGAAGTGATCAATTGCTTTCGCACCAGCAGGGATTTCTCCTCTCCTTGTCAGGGGTGAAGGACAGTGAGCACAGTCAGGCTCACCCACCCCTGCTTGTGAGGAGCAACAGGGAGCTTCACAGAATCACAGAATCATTCCGGTTGGAAAAGACCTTTAAGATCATCAAGTCCAACCACGAACCAGCTCTGCCAAGCCCACCACAGTCTAGTAACCATGTCCCTAAGCACTGCATCTACGTGTTTTTTAAACACCTCCAGGGATGGTGATTCCACCACCTCCCTGGGCAGCCTGTTCCACTTGAGGAGTTCCCTGCTATCACAACAACCAAGCCCTGCTGATGCCACCACACACACTACACTTAGGGCTTTTGGTCTTTTATTACAGGTGTTACAGCTTCCTGAAGGTTCAGGAGACTCGTTCACAGCTCACAGTGTGTTGGAAAGGTACTTTTTGAGGCTGCCTCGGTGGGAAAACAAAATTGCTACAGCCTCGTTAACAACATGGAGATTGATCATAGATTCGCTAGAACAATCAGAAGTGGACAGAGAGACAAACCCTATACTAACAATCTCATCAACCCACTGCCTTCATTCCTCTACAACAGTGGACTGACATGTCTCTGATGCTCTCCTGGACCCTACTGCACTCTTACCTTGAGGTGCCAAAAATTGGGACTCCATAACTCATGGGTCACTTTCACCACTTTCATTATTTTTTATTTTATTTTTAAGGACTTAAAATGCAGATGTTCGCATGATTGAGAAATTCAGCGTTCGTAAAAAAATGCTCTATGTAACAACACTACATAAACCAGGTAATATGGCTAGTATTTTCCACCTCTGTTTCTAGGATTTCTGAAAAGGAATCTGATGAGGACCTAGCTGCACATGCAGTGATTTATTTAACAGCAATTTTCATCACATGCGAAGATCAGAACATGATTCTGATGATCCCAGAATGCCTCCTTGCACACCAAGACTTAAGCCAGACTTAATCACCAAATGGTCTTTTATCTAATACTGAGAGTTTGGGGTTTTTCCTTAATCTCAACAGTGAAGACCATTTCATAATGAAAAAAAGATTCACAATTAGCTTTGGTAACAGGGACAGAGAAAATTCCCAGGCTTCATTTGATCTTTCACATGATATCTCTTTGATTTTGTCACTTCAAACTCCTCCCCACACGCACCATTGTAGCCTCCAATTATTTAAGCTCTCTACTCCTCTAAGCCTCTTTTTCTTTGTTCAGCTCCGTATCCAAAAAACACCCAGGACCTCCAACCTATGATAGCTATTAAGCCTCACTACCTGTTGTTTATACACAGAAGAAACGGGTTTGCGTTCTCATCACTTCAATTTTATTTTATTTTTTAAATCAACACAGGAAATCATCCAACTGCACGTCCAATCAGCCCAGCACCCCACCTCACTTAACATCTGGGCTACATTTTCCAGAAAGGTGCATGAAACCTCAGCCAGCTCTACTGCCTCTATCTGAACAACTGCTACCCACTTCATGGTAAAACATTAAGATATCTTCTTTTTTCACCCTTCGCAAGTGGTTCATGTAAAGCTTAAAGACAAACATCCAGCAGAGTCACAAATATTTTATTCTATTGTATCTCTACAGGCAATAATCCTACCCTCTTTCTAGCAAGAAATACTTGCAAGAATTGCAGGAATTTATATTGGCACAAAGGCACTATGAGATTTGTACAGATTTAGAGGCAAAAGCATCCATTTAATTAGCACTTCCATATTTTCATTCATTTCTTCATGCATCTAAAATCCATTTGCATACGTTTAATTTCTTCTTTCACATTGTACAGTTTTCCCCACTTGTCTGGAATTTCCACCAAATGGGGGGGGGGGGGGTGGGGAAAACTTCACACACACACACAAAGAAATAATAATTAAAAAAAAAAATCACAAAGACCTGCAACTTGATAGTTTCCATGCTCCTAATCATGGTACATCTAAGACAAACTCAATACTTCTTGAGCATTATGGAAAAATATTAGACTGTAAAAATACTGATGTCTGTAACTAATGCATACCAAGTTTAGAGAACAGGATGATCAAGACTTTTAAGTCTTCATAATATGATTACCTCTTTCCAACTAGATTCCTAGGAAGATTAGTATCGTGGAATCGAATATTCTACTGGAATACATACACAAGCAAGTTCTTTACAAAGGAACTGGAGTACTTATCACTAATATATTAATCATGGAAATCCCATCCATTATTTTAACTATAGTTACTCCCTCCTCCGCTCCGCTGGCAGCAGCGTTCTCACCTGGTTTGCCTGCCAGAGGCAGCCCCGCAGCAGCCCAGGGTCCCCTTTGGGCTCATCTACCCTGCTTAGCACTGGGGCAAGAAACCCCTCCAGAGCCTCAGCGACGCGACTGCAGCTGCAGTAGGGCACTGCAACTTCAGACACTCTTACAACCAACCACAAAGTCTGTCAAATCCAATGTAAAATAAGGTTTACCCAGGCATTTCAGCCTTTGCTAACAACTCCAACAAAACAAAAAGTCATCTTAATGAGCAGGGATACTAAAGTATATGAATAAGTAGCTTCTCTGTGTTACGACTTCGTTCCTGCTAATCAGAATGCTTAAAAAGAGGTGGTGATTAATGAATGCTGAACGATTACATACAGGAAGAAAACAAAAGCTTTCCCTCCTAACTTGATCTTCCTGAATTTGCTCCTATCTTAATTTTCGGTTTAGTATTTCTATTCACAGACATACGCAATACCTAATAGTTACACTGAAATTTGGAACAACTCATGCAGCAATAAGGGATATTGCCAGGGGACACACTTTCCCATGCAAATAAAAGCTTTTTAAAATAAACCCTGGGAGAACACACCAGCATTCAAACTATTTCATGCTGCTATTAAACAGAAAGAGTGCTTCACTATATATTTTTTAAGACCAAAGCTATTATACCCTAAAATAGGGTTGGGAGGAGAAACCTTTATGCAAGGCTACCACCACACCCCTCCAACTCCCACCCAGCTATGCACTGCAATACAATGCTCCTACACCACTGGGCTGCTGTCAGCACGGTTGTGCAAAAGTTCAAGTCCAAAGGCAACACTGCTGAGCAGCGAGGTGCTACACTACTATAGCTACACTACTATACGGTGCTGGGAAAACGTGCTCTGTGCAAAGGCTGAGCATGTCAAGGGGAAGTCAAGATTGTGGCTTCTTACACTGTGAGCAGAACAGGGATAAAACCAGCATCCAAATCACATTATAGGGGTTCTGAATAACTGTTGCATGAGCAGAAACTGGCAAAAATTCCCAAATGTACAGCAGAAGTATCCCTGTAACAGGCACTAAACACAAGCCCTTTAATAAATGCTGAGAAGTTCCCATAGCCCGGTGCTGCACAAAACGCTATATATTCTGCTCAAACTGCCGGCAGAGCATGCATTCGGTGAGAAGTCACATGCAGTGAGCATTATCACCTCAAACACAGCAGCTTAGACTATACCGGGATACCGCCTACAAGCAGACTCCCACGATTCACAGCAAACTGAGCTGCAGCACTGCAAGTTCTCCAACACACACAGCCTCCTAGGCCATCAATCCTCCATCTACGTCTTCTTTACATTTATTAGGAAATATCTTGCAAACGCAACTAGGAGGATGGAATACTCCAAACTTCTTATACAGCTACGGCATTTTGTCATGTGTCAAGACAGATGCTCAGAACAAAGCAAGGAACCCACACATCCTTTATATAGTTTCCAAGCACGGTATAAGAATTAAGTTCCTCCAAAGACACATTAAATCGGTCAGGATCTTTAAATATTTTTTTTTTAATTACAGAAGCTCTTAACAAATGCATGTGGAGGAGCTGAGAAGGCAGTAAAATAACCCAAAATAACCCAAACCCAGCACCAATTTTGCGAAGTGAAAACTGAGCCTGATACAGAAATTCAGCAACAGTGAAATGTCAAGTTACGAGTTACGCCTGCTTTGGCTGCTATGAAAGGCTTGACCCAAATCTGTAAAGTATTTTTGTACAGATGCTTACGGAAGACATTAAGTCTGTTATAAACAAGGAAAACTTCAACAAGACCAGGGTGCCCAAGTTCTGTTTACTGATAAGGAAAGGAGTTATTTTTAAACCTTGCCCACAACAGCAGTCAAGATAAATACTAAACACATCAGCAGCTGAATGCCAATGCCAGCAAAGACAACTAGACCATATGCGGTCAAGGCACTAGTGTTAAATCCCCTCTGCTCCTGCCTGTTCATTTGCCATGACTGAAAAAAAGTTCTGAGGAAAGAAGAAAAAACAACCGACATTTTTAAAATATGACCTACAAAAGTGCTGAGTTAGTTAGGACTGAACACTAAACACAGTAATTGAGATGATGATCAAGCGAACTAAACCAAACTGCAAACAAAAAAGCCAAGCAACAAGGGTGACTTTCACCCAATCCCCCCTTTTTTACTCAACATCTTTCTTGTATCTAGGCCCTAATATTCAAAGCAGTCCAGGAACTCTTCACTTTCTCCTCCAAAAGGAAAGACCACTCCACCATGCCTCATCACCATGCCCAAGCCAGAGCCCCAGAAGTTACAGCAGCACTTCTCACATTCACTAAATGGCACTTCCAAGGTTGTAAGTGAAGTTCTACAGTGACCACGAGGATAACCGTAACTGATAGTTTCCCTGCCAGTTATGCCTCATTACGCCCCACATCAGAAACAGTACTGTACATATTCTAGAGAGGGATGCCAATGGAAAAAATGCTGACATATGTGCTCTTTAGAAGGTTAATTATGGGATTATTTATCGGATTTTAACTTTCAGTCTGCTGCTCTAACCACTTGCTGTTCTTTTTTGGGCCAAAGCATCCCATGACACAAGGGAAAGTTGGAAGAGCTTACTGAGAAATGCTGAACATGTGTGACAAATTGCATTCACATCTTTTTTCTTTAAGGCTAACACATTCTCCTTCATTATATGGACAAATATTACTTCTATCATCAAACTGAAACCTACCGTCACGTTATAGTATTCAACCACATGATCTCATATTTGTTGCCTTAGGAATGATAAATAATACATTTAATAAAAAATAATTGAACTGGTCAAGAAAGAAAATTAGATGCTGTTAATATCATTGGAGGCATGTAATTAATTTTTTTTCAGATCAGACTTGCAAATCAGATGGATCATGAAACATCACGAAAGAAAAGGGACCAGTGAAGACTGTTTCAGCATTATGTTCAAACACCTTGCAATCCAAAAACCAAGGAAGTGACCAGAGCACCTGCAGCCTAGAATGCCAGGAACAATCTATTCAGAACTTTCCAAGTAGCTTAAGCAAAAACATTTTTTAAAACCCACTACATAAAAATCCCATCTCCAAATACACATGTACAGAGAGAGAACCTTGCACAAAGAAGAAAAAGTCCGTCCATTTCACCCTGCAACTTCTGTCTGGGAAAGTTGCTTTCAGAACAGGAAGGCTGGCGTAATAGATAGTAAAAACACTTAACTCCCATGGAAGTACTCCTGCACCAGTGCATGCCTGGCAGCAAATCCCAGCTATGTGTCCAGAGCAGGAGAGCAACAAGGAGAACACAGAGTGCTTTGCTGCTGCTGCCGCCCCAGGGAGCCTCCACTCTCCTCTCACCTACAGCTGCGCTCTGCTGACACTCCTGACCTTGCCACTATCTGCTCCTCGCAGACAACTGTTAATGTTACCCGTTTCCTCTGACCACAGCACACACAGACTCAATCCTCGCACTGCTATCCTGCGCCTACCTTCTCTGTTCACTCGGCAAATGCATCCTTATCCAGCACCCAACAGCCCAGAGCTGCTTTACCTCACAGTACAGCACCGATAGCTTGTGCTTTCATTATAAAACATCACAATTAACTGCAATATTTTTAGTGTAGGACTGTTATGAGATTATTTTTTTTTTTAAGGCCACTGTCATCACTCATCTGGCAGCATTAAGGTCACAGACTGACACGACCGTCGTTCCTACACCATGGACACTGTGACATAAATTGAGGCTTGCACTGCACCAAAAGAAATAGCACTCACAGAGCTATGGAAAACAGAGGAGACTAAAAGTAAGAAAAGGGGGGAAAAAAGTACAGAAGACTCGTGCCCGTTACAGACATAGGGCAAGAAAACAGCAAACATACATCACATATGTTAATGGTGTAATCCCACCTTAAGTTTTATTTCTGTCTCCACATGCTTACCACCAGACATTTCTGTGTGTTGCAACTGCATGGAGTTACACAGAATGTTTCTTCACAACCAGCCTCATTCCAGAGGGAAAAACACTAGTAACCGCTATGGGAAATCTCTCATTTTATTTTGGCTCTTGATAGTTTGCACAAAGAAAAAAACCCACAAAACAAACCTACTTGCCTCCCCAACTCCGCCTGACAAATCTTTCACTTCCTATCTCAGTTGATGCCTAGAGGTTTCTCTGAAACACTTGTGATTCATCATCAACAGGGGAAATAATTAAAAAAATTATTTCCCAGATAAATATTTTTTTTATTTTCCCACATTTCCTGGGTCTGACTTCATTTAGACTGAACAAGCTTAAGAAAGCAAAGAAAACAACTCTCAAATGTAGTTTCTTAATTACAGCATTGAAAATATTTACAGCATTGAAAACTTTAAAACATAAACCAAAATTATATAGTATCCCTGACATAGGTTTCACCCTGGCCTTACAGTGCACTTGCTCACTCTCTCTCTGAATTACTTGAAACCAGCTGCAGGGCTGGCACACTGTGCCAAATGTCCTGAAGAGCTTTTTAAAACTTAATCCTTCCTCCCCTTTGGTTCAGGGTCAAGTGTCCATCTTCTCTTGGTCACCTCCCTTTCTGCACGGCTTGCGATGGGATACAGTGTAAATACATTGAGCAGGACATCTCATCCCTGGGGAGATGAGCATCTTTGTTATGTTACTTTTCAGCACCTGCTGTCTGGATTATGAGACGTAACTGCTAGTCAAAAGATTTATGACCATTAACACACTGTAATTAATCTATCTTGCCTATTATTGACTCTGCATTTGTTCTATTGAATCTGGTTGCCAGTTCCTTCAAGCTCAACCCATTTCAGGGTTTCTGCCACCACGTGTATTTTAAGAGGTACTTTTCTAGCACATGAGTTATCTCGGGCAGTTCTGTCAACATGTGAATGGTCCCTGCTACTCTCAGTACAGTGTTTACAGCAGATCTGTTTTATAATAGGAAAGGCACGATCCATGGAGCAATTTCACCTCTCTCAACAGTTTGCTCTCTGTATTCCACACAACTAGAGAAAACCTCAACCAAAGTCAGAGTGACCAGGTTTTCCTCCTAGGTGTTCTCTGGGGACAGACGAGGCTTTACACCAGGACCCCAGTTCCCCCCCTAGCACAGCCCAGTACAGCAGATGAGCCCTCATGTCCCACAGTTCCCTCCAACTAAATGGTTCTGTACCTCCTCACCAACAATAGGGAGATTCTCACCTCCTCCATTCAAACTGAAGTTCCAAGAAGGCTGCCAATTTGCAACACAAAAAAATAACTCGTAAGGACAAAGAAACACGGAAAAATACTTGAACAGAAAATGGAGAGAAAAGGTGCAATCTGAAGGATGATGCAATAAAAGTGCAATAAATGACAGGGCCAAGAGGTATTTCAGCACTGAGAAGAGCATTTGGTTTTTCTGAAGAGCTGCACAATTTCTACTCAGGGCATTTTACACGAGCATGCATCTGCAACTAAAACTTCTAAATTACTGGTAAAAAAAAAATAATCTGACCTCAGCTATCAAAAATTATACCGTGGAAAAGATAACCTCATCTTTGCATGTTATAAAGATAGCACTCCATTTGCCCAGTTTCGTGCAAATAGAACGGGATGTTAAATACATAAAAAAGGGGACACTGTAGTTCTTAACTGTATGATCTGAATTTACTTGCAACTGTCATCACGTGTACTTCTGTTCTCAATTACAAGCTGATCCCATGAGGATTAAAATTTCCATTGCTCTCACATGAAGCTCCTGTTGATTATTCAAAGCAGAAATTTAACATCCAGTAAAACTGTGCAAGGCCATTTTGCATTTCATAACTTCTCCCAAAAGCTGAGATCAGTGCTCAATCCCATATACACACGCACTCTTGAACGTGCAACAGAAATACAGTCAAGATGTTTTTCATACCTCAGTCCCTAAAGATGACTCAATGATCATTATACAAATTGCAAACAAAGAAGAGCTTAATAGCCACTTGTGTCACATTTCCTTTTGTCATGCCTGCATAGCAAAGTTCTGATTACCTAATTAAGAACCACCATTTGTTTAAAAAAAAAATATGAATTTTTCTAAGTGGATTTACAGTACATAGCAAAATCAGCTTATTTTCATACACACCAAATTGTACCAAACAGTTTAAAAAGGAAATTCCTTTTACTGTTAAATTTAGCATCCACGTTACATGCTATATTAAATACATACAGTTGCAAGAAACTCAGTAACTACACTAATGCATTTAGCCTTCTGCTACAGGCTACTTTTCAACTGAATAAAATTTAAGTTTTGCTCAGAGTTACACTCAAAAACTCCAACTCTGGCAGGAAAGGAATTACTCCAAATTCACACCATTTCATCTTGGATGAGAATCTGTTTCCCAATGAAGTATATTACCTTTTGGCTTAAAAAGTAGCAGAACTGGGCTTGGTTTTACTAGGTAACATGACCACCACAGGAGGATGCCTTGTTTTTAACATCAGTAACACCGTGATTACCACTATACACATTACTAGCTCCCTCTACCCCTCCAGCTCCTATCACAAAATTGACCTCAAGTGAGATTCTTCCAGAGAAGGCTACGGCAAACAGGCTCCCGAGAAAAGGGGCTGACAGCCAGTCTGGCCTCAGAAATAATAAACACCAACTGCAGTTTCTGTGCCTCTGCTTGGGGAGCCCTTGGAGCACAGTCAGAAAGCACAGTAATCAGCCTCTAGCTTCCCCTCACATCCCAATCCTAAGATTGACACCATTAAAACTCTTCTTCTGATGCCTCTCTCTCACTGGAATGAAAACACAGTGCTCCAGTGAGGGATATCAAACCGGAGCAGATTAAGAATCACTTACTTTAGCCTCTTCCTGTATGTTTAAACTGTCTTTCCTAAGTAATCTGTTTTGAAAAAAAAAAAAAAAATCGACAAAAAAAGAGAAGTAATAAAATTAACCACTATCAACAAAGTACTTCCACCGGACTAGAAAAAAAAGTATAAAAGTACTGCAACTTATTGTTTAGCGCAATTTGATTTTCTCAGATATTTTACTTCTTTTTGCCCTACCTTTGGTATAGCTACAAGGAAAAAAAAAAGCATCTTTAGAAACAGCAAAGCTGAAATTCACACCATAGCAAATCGTACGAAGAAAAGCTTGAAGGTGTAAGGCCTGCAAGACAACTCAGATGAAAAAGCTGGGAAGCCAGAAGAGAAGCTTAGGGACCACTAGTCTCCCATATAATTTAACAACTGAGTCATCATAGGGTGTTACAAGAGAGCAGCCCAGCGGAACTGTACAGCAAAATTCTACAGACTAAAATCTTGGTTTCCCCTTCACATTTTAAACCTCCCCCATCCTGCAAGCTGTTCTGTTCTTGACCCTTTGCCTTCTCTTCTTACTTCCTCACTGCCCAAAACTGCTCTCTTCCTCTTCTTGCTCTGACACCACGGGCTGGCTGGCAGTTCTGGGATGCAAGAACGGGTGCAGGCACCAACAGTGCAAGGCTTGGAGCACGGTTTCTGTTCATCCTCAGCACAAAGGGCGTACAGTGAGGAGGAGGAAGAAGGCAGGATGGCTGCTTGTGGGCTGCAGGCATAGCAGATCACAGAGTGAAGAGAGGCCAGAGGTAAAAACTCTTGGGAAGCAGCAAGAGCTTAGGGACAGCAACTGGAAGCTTCAAATCTTCATTTCAACAAGCTGTTGGATTCACTACTGCAATACGTTATTTTTTTATGTGTCTTGATTTGTTAGGAAAAGAATGCAACCTTTCGTTATGCCTTTGGCAGCAACTCTAGAGCCTTTTTGGTTTTTTCCTCTTCTTCACAATCCCTACCTTTCTACATCAGTTTTATGGAGATATTACAGGACAGGACAGCCTCAGCTCCCAGGTCTCCTGCTTCTCCTCTCAGACAAGCACTTGGTGTCTACAAGCACCATCATCCTGTCCCCTCAAGCCGTGCATACACTGACGACACAGCAGCAGTGCTGATGCAGTAGCACCGGTTTGAACACCGGGGATAAAGCTGTGTCAGCTTTTCTATTATGAACACTTTTTCCTGACCTTACATCTCTGTTAAAAATATGACTTGGGTCCAAAACTGCACACACACACCTCCCACAAACAACCAGTCTTTGTGCCTCTCAACAAGCAACTTTAATTTATAAATGTATAAACATCTCCATAAAGGTCTCTATGATACAGCTCTCTTTTTTTATTCATTTTTGACGTACGAATTAAATAACATGACAATGAAATGAGAAAATACTATTTTCTAACCTTTTCTGGTACTTGCAAGAGAGTGGTTGGAATTACAGCTTTAAAAACAATTTTTTTCCTAGTATTGGGGAAAGTTAGTCTAGTATTAGCTTTTGAATTCTTTACATAGGCAGGCAAGAGTGCAATCTGTACACTATAAGGACAGATATTCAGCATATTTCAGAAAGGCAACCCAGAAAAGCTCTATTACAAACACTGGATTCATCCAAGCCCACCTACTCCAGAAGTTTGCTCAGAGCAAGAAGGTGGACAAAAGAAAGACACATGCAAAAATAAGGATCTAAAGAACTGACGCCCACTGTGACTGGAAGGTTTTCCAGGCTATGCTATGAGAAGAGCCCTAGACGGCTTACTGACTACAACACAGTAAGCCAACATGTAATAACTATTTATGAAAGAAAGAATGAATATATAAAAATCAACCCACCTACACTAGAACATCCTGTTAAAAAACCCCAAAACACCGAAGTCCAAAACCAGACAAGTATGAGTGAGCGAGGTCTGAATAAGCCTGTGCCACATGCAAGAACATGGGAACTGGAAGACAGCTGACGTGCTGCACCCTTGGCTCACCCGGAACTCGCTACTCTGGTTCTGCTGTCCTGAGTCCACACCACCTCTCTGAAAACCCTGAGACACGCTTCAGAGGGAGCGCTAGTCTCTGCTTTTGAAAGCTCTGTCTAGTATCCCACTGTGCAATTAAGTAGCTGGCAAGCAAATCCAAACCCAAGGGCTGCTGAAAGCAGCCGTGAATGGAAATTTATTATTGCCTGGGAATTAATTTTGAAGCTCAAATCCTCAGCACAGTTTAAGTTGCCTCATCCAGCAAGACAACATTATACTAAGAGATTAACTGACTCGACAAGCCAGCATCAAACGGGTCAAGCGAGACTACTTGGTGGAGTCACACTTCAGTTGTTACTGGAAAGGGGTCAGAAGTGAAAAGACGGAGCCCCCTCGCTGTAAGTCCGAAAGATACTCGGCATGCACCAAGGCGCACTCAGGACTTGGCAGCGTTGGTGGCTATGGGAGCACTGGCTCCTGTGCAAAATTCCTGAAGGAATTCATCCCTCCTCCCACTTTTTTTACAGGCAGAGCAACGTGTGGGCATCCTCTTGTGGTTTTATCACTTGCAAAGCTTTCAATCTGCATTTTACATGACCTGGCATTACACTGTTATGACCATCAACCCAAATCACACGTTCTTTTTCAAGAAGCAAGCAAGATGCGTTACACCTCCACTTTCCAGGCTTCCAAGCCATTACAAACAACAGCACGCTCCACAGAAGCGAGCTGGAAGACTTGTGATGGTATGATCACCTGACAATAAGCATAACCATGTAATCACTTGGGGCTTTCCAAAAACTACCCACCGACTGTAGGCAGGCGCACATCTGTGTTTTGCCAGTATACTCCATTTGTAAAAGCTGTCAGCTGACTAACAGAACTATAAGCCCTGTTTTAAGAGTGAAATCATGATTAAATGTATCCCAGAGCACACGTTGTGATTGTCTTCCTTCCCAAGACATACAAACCTGATCTTTCCAGATACATCTTAAAAAATAACAACAATTAAGCACAAATCTCTCTTCAAGGAGTGGATTACAAAAGATGCAACAAATTCTTACAGAAATCTGGAGCACCAATTTGGCTTTCTACTGTGTCAAATAGTGTCCAGGTTCTCCAGGCAGGACAAGAGCATCTCGTCCCGGAGACACCCCCTCCCAACTCGGGCAGCGGTTCTAACAATGCGATGGCTGCAGTGAACCCGAGGCAGAGAACCGGACCGTACCTTCGTGGGTAGGCTCTGGGTCGGGTGTCAGCGAGATGTCGTCCAGCTCGCGCAAGCAGAGCCATTCTCCATCCATCGACACTCGGAATTTGCAAAGATAGATGGTCTCCATGGCAGCCTGAGTGATCTTGTCTGTGGTGGGGGTTGGCATGTCGCTTTGAGGCGTCAGAGCAGACATGATGACTCAGCTGGTACAACAACAACGAGGGGGGGGAAAATAAGAACTAAGAAGAAAAGCTTTCTGAAGAAGAAAATAAGAAATACCTTGCTATTAAAGGACAGATATGCTCAGGATCACACAGACTGCTCTGGCCTTTTCATATATAAAGCAAGGTAAAAATGCTGCTCCTTCACGCTTGTCTCTTCCTCCCTCCTTTCCGCCAACTGTCGTTGTCTTCAGCTATGTTAGAGGCTATTGATCCTAAGCAACCAGAGAAAACCTGGCTTCTGCATCAAAGACAGGAGGGCGGGGGGGGGAAGGTAAAAAGAAAATATAAAAAGAAGGAAAAAAAAAAAAAAAAGGCAGAAGGAAAAAGAATGGCTTCCTCTGATGATTACCCAAGCAAAAACAAAGGAAGAATGTAGAGACAGATATCCAGGTTTGCTGAAATCAAACTGCTGGTGCCTTTCTTCCCAGATAAGCCAGGACAGCGAGTGCGGATAGGATTGGTTGTGCGCAGTAAGCAGGGTGTTGACCAAAATGGCTGACTAATGAACTGAACTGAAAATTCAGGCTCATGTGATCAGCTGCTCCAAGCGTAGGGCAAGCAATTCCCAGGATGCTTCCTAGTCGCCGCTGATGCAGGGACGGCAATTAGGCTCTCATCATCCACAGCACCTTCTCATCAGGCTATGCCAGTCAATTTGCGAGCACGCATAACGCGCCACGCACGCTTCTCATCGGTCGCCCCCATACTACAAAGGAGCGCGGAACTAGCAGCCCGAAGAATACAAAGAGACATCTGTATTCCTTTCACGTGCCTGGATGTCACTACATAAATTAAATAAGTACCTTTGTTTTCACAGTAGGTTTGCAAGTCGGAGTTTGTGTTTTATTCGCTGTGCAACCTTTTCAAAGGGTACCTTTGAGCTACAATTTCCCACATACAAAAAAAAAAAAAACCAAAAACACCTTAGGATGGATTTACCAGGGAAACAATGAGGAAAAAAAAAAAAAAGATTTGGCTCTAAGCACTTCAGTGATTGAGGATTAAGCTCTTTTAGGAGGGAACGTGCACAGGGGAGAACAATGAGGGAGAACACCACAAACACACACAGCTAGATGACTGAACCCTACACTTTTAAAGCCTCATCTGAAAATCAGTACCGCTTAGGTGAGACTGATGAAGAAGTATGACCTCACAGCAGGCAGAGAAACAGGTTTTCTGTCTCCTAAGGATGACAGCCCTGTGTCACCCTGTCCCTTCCCAGCTGGCTGAACCTCCTGCATGTCCCCAACCCACACAGCCCCAACTCCAGGGGACAAAAGGTCCCAGATCAACAGACACCCTTCTTATTCCTATTAACCTATTTAACCAGGGCACGGACACATTACCACCACCCACTTCAACTATGACATCAGGCAACAATAAGTTAGCTTAGATTATTTTTGCATGGCTCTGTTGTATTTGTGGAAAGCAGATGTGTAGGACCCATCTGAAATGGATGCCTAGCGTGTCCCGTCCCCCCCCAAACCTGGAGAAGGCTGAGTGTTCACCAGAACAGTATATTGAGAGGAACATATAAATGATAAATGGATGTGACCTTAATTATTCTCCGTACTTTTTCTTCCCTAAAGAAATGCTCAAAAGGATGCATGCCTATTTCTTAGGGATGTGAAATACTAAAACAGGTCACTTCATACAGAATCCAGCATGTCAATCCATAGAGCTTTGGGGAAAATAAGGTACCGATTATGTAAAAAACCCATACAACTAGAAAAAAGGGTTAAGAGCTGTTACTTCTAACAGGCAAGAGGAAGCAGTTGCTTTCAGTGAAAACTTCCTGCTTGGTGCATAACATTTTGACTCAGGAACAGGGCCATGCAGTGTAGTGTTAAAGCGATGCAAAAGGGAATTATTTCATAAACTGCAACACTTAATATTGTTCCTTCTCCCTAAGAGAGAATGAGGTTTATAAACCATGCTGACAGCATTTTAACTCATACGATGTTTATACATCCTTTCATCAGTGACAACCTCTAGTTTTAGTATTCACATTGCACCACTCTTAAAACCAGTGAAAGCTGCCATACACAAGCAGCTACAGAACAGCTGTTCACTCTTGCTAACATTTTGAAAGGGTACAAACAAACATCAAATAATCAAAACAAACCCTTTAGAATCACCAATGTACCATAAGCTATTGTGCAAGCTAGTATCTAACCCATCTAATAATCAGTTTAATTTTGTTGTTTTGAAACAGTTAGAAACACAAACAGCACTAGGCGTAACCCTGCAGCTCACATCTCACAAAATGGGTCTTCACCAGAACTCAGCACTGGCAGGTGACCCACACACCAGGATCACAGTGGAGGTGTGTTAAAAACAATTAAGTAACTGTTTAACTCACACTGGTTTTTCTTTTATGCCATTTGCTTCTTCTTAACACAAAGAAAGAGAAGAAGCCAGTCTGCCCCTTCCAGCTCAGCTGGTTTTCAGGCTCCTTTATGCAGCGTCCCTGCTGCAAATACTCCATAGGGATATTCAAAGTGCTGAAAAAATGTATTTTTCAGCTTTAATTAATTTCATTTATTAGTATGTTTTGCCCAAAACAAAGCTTTGGACACAACATACAACCTAACATTTTGAACAATTGTCACCTTAAAAGAAACAAAGCTACTTCACTGCTGTAAAACTGTACCTTTCACTCCTCTAAGAAACAAAAACGACACGAAGTATGCATAGGCTCAGAACCTCTGATGAGTTGTATTTGATTTTGTTTTTTTTAAAACAACAATTACAAGTTCAGAACTTACTTATCAAGCTGATTTGCTTTTTCTTGCAGCATTTTGATATGGGTGTTTGAACCTCTTCAACTGCCCAGAGGATGCTGTAATCTCCAGATTCCAGTACTTGGCTGAATTTACACCTACAGTATAAAATTCGAGAACTTGCCTTCCCAATACAGCTTTCAGGGTAAGCTAAGGCAAATAGCAAAACTGTAACAAAAGCAGGTAATGTCCATATGTCAGTTACAGCACCACGGGAAAACAGAAACTCTACTCAGAAAAGGAAAACAAACAAAAAAACAAAACAACCCCCCAAACAGGAACTATATCCTGCCACTTACTGACCTGTGAGCCTTTTATCACCACCTGGAAAAAAAAAAGACAAACCCTCCCCTACCCCACTCTGTGCCTCAAAATTACAAAGCATCTTATAAAGAAACAAAAGAAAGGTATTAAATATTTCTATTTCTTAAAGCCAAGCCTTCGATAAAACTACCACGCAACTCAAGGTCAACTGGTAACAGCCCATCAGCGTTCAATGAGTGGTCAATGGACAAAAGAAAACCAAGGGCAGGTATAAATGAAGAAATTACTCACAAAGAACCACTTTCTCAATCTCAAACAAGTCAGACAGCCTTGACCAGTCTTACGAAACCCTCGTATTAGCCACACTTTGGCAAAAGCAGATGGAGGCTTTAGCTAGATTACAAAACAAGGCAGTTTTCTGCAAAAATGTTTTCAAGAGAAAAGAATTAGAAGACAACTATGTTGGAATTTTAGGGTGAAGCACCTGAAAGCAAAGCACTCCATCAGCCACTGGTATTTGAAAACTCAGCTGTACTGGAAAGTATTTTTAGTTTCAAAAGCTGAATTAATTAGAATATCTAAGCAATAAAACCCCAAACAAATTCTCAAACAATTTTTTAGACTCCACAGGGCACCTCTGGGCATATTTTTACTTCCAGTGCCAACAAGCTTGGCCTGCGAGCAATGCTGAGTTCCAGTCATTAGGAGAAAACTTTCCCCAATCACTGTGTAGAGATGCAAAGCAGCTGTACTGCACAATGGCAGTGTTAACAGATGAGATTACAGCTTCAGGTGTCTGTGCTGCTTCTGGTTATTTAAAATCATAGGAGACCACAGAACCATTAAAAAAACCCCATCAATACTATACGAATGGGAACCACTGCCGAAGGAAACAGTCCAACGGCAACAGTTCAGATGCAACACTGAGCTCTGGGACAGCTGCTGGGAGTGTCTGAGAGAGACTACAATGCCAGGATCCACGCAAACAGGATTAAAATTATGAAGAAACACAAGTCCTTATGTGGAAGGCAAGCATGAATCACCAGCAGGTTCTTGCAAGTTTTTCTAAAGCTTGTACCCTGTTTGCCGTTGCTCGATCAGGTGAGGCAGCCTGACAGTCTAGTCCAGTAAGGCAGCTGCCACATTTCTAAGCAAAACAATTCTGATCTTCCTATTTTCTGTCCATGCTCTTGACTGACACGTGAAAACCTCCTACTAGCAGACCTGTGAACATGACTTTTGCTCTCATGCCCTCTCTTTCCTTCACTTTGGCTTCAACTCTGCATCAACATGACATTCACCTACCCATTAGTCCTCTCAACAGCTGTACCGGTTGCAACGACTACAAAAACACCATCAGGGCTACGCCTGGTTCAAGAGCCAACAGTGCTGCTATTCCACAAAGCAAAGCACACACTTGCACTCTTCCAATAGCCTCTCTCCAGGCAATCACTTACGTGGAACGTAATCTAAAAAGATAAAATTAGTAACAAAGCATTGCGTTGCAAAACCTGTTTCTGACTCTTCTGCCAGCACAGATACGTACATTACCTCAAATAACGGTGGAACTTTGAACCCTGCATGTTAAAAACATGAATGGCCAAAAGAAAGTTTAACAACCCCAAAAAACAGTGACACAATTCTTAATTCCTCGAATAAGCAACCAACTGGTTTTTGTCTACCCACTGTGAAATACAGAGATATTATTTAAGGATTCAAGTAACTCCTGTAATTGAGGGTACAGTTAAGACACAGGAAGGAAAAGTCTACTTGAAGTATCATGATGTCTGGTAGGATTTCAGTGGGAGCAAGAAATGGTTTGGGGTGGGGATTTTTTGTTCATTTGGGGTTTCTTTTGTTGTGTTTCTAAGACAGCATAATCAAGTTGCTTTTACTGTATTTAAAAAGTATTCTAAGGTTTTATTGCAGCTCAGCATGTTTAAGTAAATCTTGTTCCTTGTGTCTGTCTGGAATTATCTGTATCAAAAAAGCAGGTCCTGCTGGCATGCCAAGCTTTTGCTTCCTTGATTGCCTTTCCTTAGCGGTTCTTGCCTTCACCTGATGTTTAGAATCATCTCATCTCTCTTACCTCATAAAAAAAGACATCTTGGGTAAAATAGAGAAAGATTAGTTGGAGGGGGAAAAAACATATCCAAGACAAAATCTGGAGAGAAAATAAAGTTATAATAGAGACACACTGTTATGATTTCATTCTTTCTTACCATGTATTTATTCTTCATTTACCTTCAATGCTGGACATCAGGTCAACAGCACTACTGGGCTTGCACCACTGCCCTGCTAACACAAGCATTGCGCCTCCACTTGGGTGCAAATGACCCTTGGGTTGACTTCTACAGCTGGAAGCAATGGCTACAACACCGAATGCCATCAAGTCACTGCTCTCCAGGAAAACCCTAACACAGAGCTATGAAGGCTGTCCTCAGTTCACAAACAGCCAATATACTTTTCCAGATTTTCAAATATAAAATCGAACAGCAGTAGTACATGGCCCTTCAATCCTGTGGCGAGACCTTAAGAGACAGCATGGTTTAATGACTGTGTCATAACAGGAAAAAAAAACAAAACTTTAAATAAACCTCTAAAATATTCTGAAATATTGACTTCAGTATATTGGTCACTAACTCTGCTGTAACACATAAAAGTCAATACAGAGTAATTATTTTCCCTACTAGTCATGGAAATGACAGCCTTCAGGCACTGAAGGGAGGAACTCATGATCCAGCAGGAAACACTCACTTGTATCACCTCTTTCAGTTTACAGCTACATAGAGAGGGATTAGTATTCACAGAGTGCATCACTTTTTTTTTCCTAATAGAAGCACAAGATGCAAAAATAGCCTTTTTCACACTCCTCGGTTGATCTTAACTCTAAAAATAACTGCAGCACTGAAGAATCAAGGGAAGCAGACATGAACAATCGCTTCAGGTACAGAACAAGGAGAAGCAGATCAAGAATTGCCAATGCTGAGCTGTTACACGTTATGGCAACCTGAATTTGCGACACTTGAGAAAAGCTCGTGAAACTGGGCTTCGCAGGCCATGATACCAGCACAGACAGGACAATCTTCATAACCCAGACCACAACTAATACCACTGCATCTCAATGCTGTGCAGAGAAACTCATTTGGAGGAGATGCAAGAAGTGATGTCCCCTCCGAGGCCACATACTCTACAGGTAGCCAGGATGAAGTTCAGCATTGAAGCACACATCATCCTTTCAGCTCCAGAGTGAAGTTTTACCTATTGCTTTAACAACAACCTCAAAGCAGCAAGTGAACAAGCAAGACTTTGCAGCTGAATCCACTGCTCCTGCTGCTCAACGATGAACAAACAAAAGCTGCTTTTAAGTTCCCTGTGAACTGGGAAAAAAACACAACTAAGGAAAAATAATAAATAAAAGAAGGACGATGAAAAAAATTGATTTACAGACTGCCACAGGAGAAAGTCCAAGACACCATGTAAATAGATTATGATTCCTGTTCACTTCAGACACTGCTATTGCTGCATCAGTCACTTCCTGAGCAGGCTTTGACACACGATATTGCACAGGCAGCTATTACCTCTGAGACTGAAAAGAACAAGGGAACTTTTAGATACATTTTATGAGGCTTTTTCACAAAGCTTACATGAACAGCCACTGCAGAGTATAAGGCTAACATGAACATTGCTCAACCAACGAGTTTTTACACAAATGAACTTGTGAATAAACGTGCTCGCCTCAACACCTCCATTCCGCCACATCTACGCAGAAGCCTTCTTACAATGAAGCTTGAACAGCAAAAACACGATGGCTAAGATTAAATATTTTTCTTAAAGTCTCCTTTTCTATCAAAAATAGCTCAGTCCCTTGCACACCCATCACAGGACTACAGCAGGAAAAGACATCCTGATTGCAGGGGGCGTGGGGGATGTGGGAGGCGGTAAAAATTAAGGGTTTGACTGGAAGCTATTAGCTTAAACAACAACTCACCAGGGAGGGAGTTTTGGACTGTGGACAAAAGTCTGCAGACAGCCCTTCACAGACCTCAAACCAAAGTCAGGTCATTGCACCTCCTCTCAGCATTACAGAAATCAAATTCTTACCTCACTGCTTATAGCTCTGCTGAGTAATGGCTTAAAGAAAGTACATTAGCTTCAAAAGGAGGGGAAAGGCACACACACAAAAAGATACCCACCCAAATATAATCAGCTGCTGTGTGAGTGAATGCTAACCTGGGATGTAAGCAGGAGACAAGGCAAAGGTGAAAAGCTTGGCCACCCATACCCTGGCCCAAGCCAAAAGACGAAGCTACGGGCCTATTTTCAAAGATGGGTGGATGGAAAAGGGAAGACCTCTTCCACAGACACCCACACACATACTTTTTGTTTTTAAAACGCACGCAACAACTACTTGGCGGCACTCCAGCTTACCCAAACACACCACATGAACGTTACCAAGACTCTTACAGAGCAGAAAACCCCTTCCCAGCCCACATGCCCCACACGAGCACACACGTCACAGCGCGCCCAGCCTCGCCCAGCACCAGCCCCGGCGCTCCGCAGCACCCCCGGCCCGGACCGCGTGCCCAGCCAAGGGGAGCTCGTGGCATTTCAACGGGCAGCACAAATCCTTCCCGGAGGAAAGGGTGCAGAAAGCAGAGCAGCCTCCAAGGCGGATTCTGCCGAGCTGGTGGTGAGGGCTGCTCGTATCCCAGCTGCTGCCCTAAAGAACGCGCAGGTGTGGTGCTTGGGGCCGTGGTTAGCGGTGGGCTCGGCAGCGCTGGGTCAGCGGCTGGGCTCAAAGGTCTTTCCCAACCGAAACGGTGCCGTGATTCCCGCCAGAGCATTCGCAGCCGCTGCCCTGCGGCCGTGCCCCCTCAGGATAGCGGCCAGGCCCTACGGGCCCCCTCCGCCGCAGCCCTGCCGGGCCAGGGGGAGCTCCCCGGGGCCACCCCACCTCCAGGAGCCCGGGGCGTGCCGCAGCCGATGCCAGCTCATCCCTGCGGAGAGCCGCTCTCCCACCGGCTGCCTCCAACAGGGCACCGCTCGCCGCCCCCCGGGGCGGGAACCCACCGCCTCAGGGCCCTGCCACGGCACTTCCCGCCCCCGCCACCCCCGCCGCCCCCGCCCAGGGGCGCGCCGGGAGGCCCCGAGCCGCCCCGCTCTGCCCCGGCCCGGCGGGAGGCTCCCGGCCGCCGCCCGGGGAGGGGCCCCGCGGCTACTCACGGCTGTCGGTGCCCCCGGCTCCGTCCGGCCCCGGGTAGCTCAGCAGCAGCACGGGCAGGGCGGCCCCGCCGCGGGGCGCCGGAGGTCTCCACACGCCGGACGGCGCGGCGGCGCCTCCATGGCCGGGGTAGAGCAGAAAGAAAGGCGGTGAGGCGGGGGGCGCCTCGTCGTCCTCCTCCTCCTCCTCTGCCGCCGCCGCCGCCTCCTCCCCGGGCTCGGCCCGCCGCTCCATGGCGGGGGGCAGCTCCGAGCCGGCCCCGTCCCGGGAACTTTCGGCCAGCGGCGACAGAAGCGGCCCCTGCTCCGCCTCCGCCATCGCCGCCCCGGGCCGCCGGGCCCCGCCCCGGCCGGGAAGCAGGGCCGCGGCCGGCCTCCGCCCGCCCCCCGCCGCCGCAGGCGGGCAGCAGGGGGGTGCCGGGTGCTGCTCCGCGGGCCGGGCCGCGCTCCCAAGGCAGTAGGCCCTGCTCCCCTGCCGGGGGCCGGATCGCGGGGGGCTGACTGGGATCGGGTGACCCAGCTCCGGTCGGTGCCGGGGCTCCGAGCACTGTGCGGAGGCCCTTGTTTCCACACCTCTTCTGAGAGGATTTTGTTGGGTCCCGTGCCCTCCCAGCCTCCTACCCTTAATTCTTTGTCAGAGCTGCCAATTCCTCTCTCACACTTGAAGTAAACGCAAGCTAAAGGCAAGCCAAGCTCACCTGTGAGCTGCGAGCTGCCCAGCCGGGCCGCGGGGAACAGCTCCAAGCCCCTGTCCCATCGCACCTGTTCGATGGCCTCTCCCCATGCCAGGCCAGGGAGAAGCAGGCAGCAGCGCCGCTCGTGTGGGGGAACACAGATTTTAATCTGAAGTCCGGCTCCTGTGTGCTTTGTTACCCATGAAGCAGAGCTGTTACACCATCTCCCACCTCCCCCCCTCGCTTTCCCAAGAGTGAGATCCCACAAGCAGCAATGTTTTCAGATCCTCTGACAGGAAGTGACAAGGTCCACCTGTATTCCTTACTATTAAAACCACCCAACAGTCCATACCCCTGGTGATTTCACTTTGGAGATCATCTTCCTGAAGACACAAAGACTTCTCATGAAGGCAGGGCAATTACCGTGGACTGTCACGTTGTCAGCAGGCAGGGAGAAAGAACACGTCTGCCCGTTTTTAAAGGCCACCTTGCACCCAGCACACTTCAGCTGAAACGTGTTGGTTCTTTCTTTTTAGATGTCACGTAAAAACTGCCAAAGCAAAGCTATGATCAGCCCGCTGATTTCTGGAGACTGCTTTTTCCACCGCTGTCCCAAGTCATGCGACATGTTGCAGCTAATTTAACAGATGCTTTAATTCATTTTACAAATCTCAAAGCTGACTGATTTTCTATTTGTCGGTGCTAGCAAGAGTAAAACAAGGTACAGACTGCCGCTGATCAAGTATTACGGAAGACAGCTAGGAAAGCCTTGACAAAATTTAAGGCAGCAGCAGATGTATTTCCACGTGAGTTACTCAATACATTTTCCTTACCCCGTATAAATAGAAATTGCAGGTCGTGATGCAGAAAGCATTGTCCACCTCTGCCACAGTACTTTTTCTGCCCAAGTTTCCAAAGCCAAGCCAGGCTTACTCTTTACCACTCACCAAGGATTACATTTTCCAGGTGTAGGAAGACAACAGAGCAGCTCATACCTCTCATTAGAACTTTCTACATGCTGCCTATGTGCTTTTTAAACTTGAATCATTTACATGCAAGTCCAGCCAGGACTCTCTCTCCAATTACCATGCTTCACATGAGCAGGTGGAAAGGACACAGAGGCCGGTAGCTCCATGGCTGTGCAGGGTGACTGAGGTGAGGCATAGCTGTTGCCTGAGCGTGTAAGCCCTAACCTGCGTTACGTGCCACCGAAGCAGACCCCACCGCCAGTCTTTCCCAAGCAGGGCAGCCAGTGCTTGCTAAGCAGGGGCCTGCTGAGGACAAGTGCCATCCCATGGCTGAAGCACATCGCTTGGCAGCGTCAGCACCTCCTCCAGAAACACTACTGGAAGAAGGAAAAAACCCAAACAGCGTGTTAGCTGTGACTTTGCTCCACTTCTCACTTATTTTCCTGACCATCACCTGTAGTCCTTCCCCTAGTCCATTTTCACCAGGATCTTCAAAAGCTGTTTACGGCCAGGGATTTCCCTTCAGCACAAAACACCCCACTAAGAAGTATTTCTTCAAGGAACATGAGTGTCCCCCCTCCCATGGCATTAATAATCACAGCCTTCCCATGATCACTCATACATAAAACCATATGGGAATGAACTATTTATGGCTTTGTCCAATCTCTGAACTAACCAACTGAACATAATGCCGTGTTTAATCTTCATTAAAACCAGTTGGCGCAGCGTTCTGGGGAGATGTGCCGTGCCATCTGCTGGCTGCCTGCACTGGGCGTGCTGATATGCAGCATTCCCTCTTGCCTTCGGCCTTAATCCCAATGTTTCTGGGGAGCATGCCTGTAACAGCACACTAATTTATTATTTCTCTTAATTATATGAAAGTTGCCAGAATTCTGCTTGCCAGCTGCCTTAAAGGTTTTCAAGGCAATGCAGAGCCACCTTGGATACTTACAGCTTGCCTGCAGATCTATGAAAGATCATCAGTCCATTTTTGCACAAAGTGTGAAACGTGCATGAACAGGTGCTGTAGTAATGGGATCAGTTAGCATCTCTGCAGGATATTTTTCACATCCCATGTGATGTCTGTGACACACCACCATTTCTCCTCTGAAAAAGCACCTAAGCATAGGCAAAGGAGACACCTCTATCCCCACAGCTAACAGGCTGCACATCACCCAAAGCCTGATATCAGGGTACAGAGAGCACTGCTCCGATAAGACATGTTCAGTGATTTCTGCAAGCAAGCCTCACTTTTGCCCTGCAACCCAGGCAATTTCATGGAAGGGATCAACTCCCAACACTTTGTAGCCTGTTTCTGTGAAGCAATTTATTAATTTTTTTAAGTGCAGCATTTAACTGCTGTTTGGCCTCTTAGCAGCAGGAGGCAAACAAATGCAGGGCCATTGATGTCAGAAGAACTTGTCATATAACTATTTTATCCGTTACCTATTGTACCAGAATCCCCTCCAAAATCACCATGCCTATAGCTCTGCATCCCATGGATCTGCGACATAGGATGACAAAAAGCCTGCTTACTTCCATTCCCATCTGCCCAGCTTAAGTTTACTGTTTTTCTACCTCTCCCTTTAACAATCAGCTTTGCAAATTAACAAAATATTCTCCAGCCAGCAATTAACAGCATGTGCCTGGCAGAAACAGGCCTAGGCTATAAAGTTTTACATCAAAACCTACAGAAGCACATTTCACTTGCAGAAAACACACGTCTGAAGTACAGTGTCTAGCCTGCCACAGGTATGAGAACACAGCCCCCTCGGTCGTCCCCCCCCCCCCCCCCGACTATCACACACATCCCCCCACTGCCCAAAACAAAACACCCCCCCAACGAACCCCCTAGATGCACAGTGACTCCATAACATGAAACAGCGTTTATGCACAAGGCAATTATTCCCCTTCAGTGATTTCACATGGGAAACAGACCATAGTACCTTTCAGATGCTCCTGGTACACAAATAAAAGCACAGGCTCCCTGAAACCTGTCCCAGACACAAGTGCAGGTCTTACCTGAGACACTGTTTCTTAAACTTTTAAGAAAAATTAATCTGTCATTCCTCTTTTACAGCCTGAAATGCAGGTCACTCACAGTCAGCTCCTAGCAAAAAACTTCAGTGTGGGGTTAAATGCATTTTCACTGCAGAAGGCATGGCAGTAATCAAAACATTTTTAATTTTTACCCTCAAAATGAAGATGTTACGTCTTACCCGTTTGTCTTGTATCAATGCTACGTTAGACCTGTAACAGCAGACATTTAACACATTTATCATAGATGAAGTTAATGTATTTATCACAGATAGCTATGAACTCCAGAAAAGTCCTTGTTTTGCTTCTTACTGATTTCAGAAGGAAGGTAAATGCTATCTCAGGCCACAGGGGACAGCTTTCGGTAACAGCTTTCTGCTTAGTTACAAAATTAGAAAGATTTAGGAGAGCCTAAAAATCATAACCATGTGTATCTCATTCTGCAGCTCCACACAGAAAATGGAAGGACCAGAACAAGACGGTTAAAAAGACTGCAGCGGCAGGGGCACAGAACACATTTCTCAACCCATCCTCAGGAGGTCCCTCCGTCCCATCCTGTCCCATTTCATGCCCTTCGCTTGACACATCCCTCACAGCCTCTCAAAGCCAGTATTTACAGCATGGAAAGATGACAACATTGCAACAGAGGAAAACACCTTAAGGCACAGGCCCGGTGAGGAAAAAGCCCTGTGCTACTTTTAGAGGTCGCACCTTCTGAAAAGCATCCTCTGAAAAAAACCCAACAACCCAAATACCATGACCCCCCCATTATTCATAAGAATAAAACTCACAATATCGTTTATAAAATTTTATTTGATTCAGTAGTGCTACTGGCAGCTATCAGAAATGTAGAAAAATAAGTATCACTGAAGCTTCCTGCTTTTCTTAACTCCCGCACGAATACCGGATGGCTCCCCAGCATATCTGTGCAATTCCCTCCGAACTTCACGGACCTGGCCCTTGCGGCGAATCTTAGCTCGACGGAATTTCTCCCGATGCTTGACCCTGGGGTTGCGATCGATCTTTCTCCTTCTGGGCGTGAGGCCTTTGTTCTTGATCATCTGATAGGTCACACCTCTCTTGCTATTTGGATCCTCTCCTTCCAACACCCCTTCTTCAAGCGTGTCTTGGTCTTCGGTTCTCTTCCTCTTAAATTTCAACTTCTCCTCCATCATCTTATAGTATTTTAGGGCAGCCTCTTCATCCATGTCCGACTCATCTGACCGTCCATCAGCAACATCGCGACCATTAGCAAGAGCGGGTCCACGTTTTGATTTGGTTTTCTTAACATCCAGTGGGAGAAACACTGCAAACTTCTTCTCCTTCCGTAATTTACCTTCCTTCTTATCATAGTAGTTTTTCAAAAGCATCCGAACTTGCGAGGATAACTTTTCATCTATAACAGCTAGGTCATTGATTATATTTCTATAAGCAACCAGCCGTTCGATAACGGGGTGACTATGAACCGGCATCCTCTTTGACTTCAAAACCAAATAGAAACTGATATGGGCACAGTAGTTCAAGTAGAGGTGATACTTGGTCTGTAAATAGCGGCTGCCCTTCCCTTGCGGGATAGTGCCATTCTTGACCATTTGCAGCAGTGGGTGCAGTTCATCCTTGAGCTCCATCAGCTTGACTTCAAAGTCCTCAATCAGCTGCAGGAGCTCAGGGGACTCCTGCTTCAGTAGCTTCAGCTGCTCCTTCTTGGGAAGGGCCTGCAAATCCTTGTCAATCTTCTGCCCCTCGCTATCACGGGTTTTCTGCTGCTCGGCCAGATAGCCCTGGATCATGTCCAGCCCATAGTCATCTTCCCCCAAGTCCTGCACCAACCGTCTCTGGATAACTTGAGCCTCCTGCTCCTCTTCTTCCTCCTCGGCATCGACTTCTTGCTGGCTACGCTTGCCCTTGGCCTGGGCATCACTACCATAGTCCGTGTCGTAGTAGAGCTGCTTGCGTTGGCCCCAGGAGAGCTCATGGGGGAGCTTGGTGTCCTGACGGTGCTCCTCCAAATCGCTTTCCATGGACAGGTCCCCATCTTCATCTTCTACCTCATCTTCCTCCTCCTCTTCACCTTCTCCATCCTCATCCTCCACACCCTCCTCATCCTCCTCACCTCCATCCTTTTCTGCACTATGGTCCACGTAAAGATTCAGCCCCTGCCCTTCCTCCTCCTCCTCTCCTTCGTTGTCTTCCTTACCATCTCCATCCTCCTCGCTGTCCTCCTCGGGCAGCTGCAACCCCAGCACTTCCTCCTCCTCCTCCTCCTCTTCGCTGCCCCCGGCCTCCTCCCCGCTCTCCAGGGCCGCCATCACCGCCCGGAACTGCGCCTCGTGGAAGTCCTCCACCTCATCCGCCAGCGCCTCGGGGCCCGCCGGCCCGCCGGCCGCCTCAGCCTCCCCGTCATCCTCATCCTCCTTCTGCGGGCCGGGCGGCGGCCGCAGCACGGTGCCGCGCCGGGTCCTCATGGCTCCCCTCCGCCGGCGCCGCGCCTGCGCTTCCGCTTCCGCTTCCCCCGCTGCGCGCTTCCGCTTCCTCCGCTGCGCGCTTCCGCTGCCGCCGCAGCTTCCCCCTTGCGGCCCGGGGTGGCCCATGCCTGGGCGAGGCCGGCAGCTCTGTGCATGGGGACCCAGCCGGCTGCGGGAGCGCTGCGGGCTCCGGCGTGTACCCCCACACAAACAGCTGCACGTTCGCGTTCGGTCCCTTCCCCTTCATCTGCGGATTTGTAGCGGCCGGCGCGCCAGCCCTGCAGCGCTGGTGAGGTTATTCCTCCTGTTGGATGTCTGATCGAGTAATGCAGACCCGCTAGGAGCTGCGGGACCTGGGCAGCCGCCAAAACAAGGTGGGTTTTTGTAATCCTGGCAGGTGTCGGCAATGAATAAAACAAAAAGTGCTTTTTTTCCCTCCTCAATGGTTCTTCTTCATCTAAAAGCACAAACGTGTAAAAGTGCTGTCTGTACAGTAATCTTGCAACAACGAGGAAAAATAAAAAAAGAAAGGAAGCACATCTGTCCCCTTGTTAACCAAAACAAGAATCAGATCAAACTTTGAGAGAGGAAAAAGGTGTTTGAAAACTACCTTGGACGCATCTGAGGTACATACGCTCCCTTGAGTCCTTCCCCTCAATAAATTACACTTTTACAGGGATGCACGTGTCTCCTGGCAGGATCCGGGCTGATCCTAGAGGCTGCCAGCCTGCGCTTTCGGGCTGCAGGGCAAGGGCAGGCTGCGAAGCTGGGCTGCTGCTGTGCCACCCCCCCCCACCCCCCGTGCTCCTTGGATTTACACCCATCGATAGATGTGCCCAGGGCATTACTAAAGGAGCAATTCTCGTTTCCAGCAGCGGGGGACCCCTCATCAGGACCATTTTAAGACAATCTCTACTCATCCTGTGTTTTGACTTGTTTCTGTCTGTTGTCTGTCACAGAGCACCCAGCCGAGCCTCCCACCTTCCCAAAGGGAAAATCGCATTAATACTGAGCTGCGTGGAAGCGGCCTGTTTTCAAAAGAGGCAGACTGCCATGCCACAAGAGCAGAGGGAGGCACCATAATTCTTTTAAGTCTGAGCTTAGAAACCCAGAGCCTGATAAATTAAGCAGCCACTTGTCCCAGCAAGGGGTGTTCTACTGAGAGCAAGTGCAGGTGCTTTTTTCTCACCGCAGAACAGGTGCAGTTTTATTTATAAATAGTCCTGTGCACCTTCTGGTGGAAAAAGACATGTCAAGCAAATTTTAAAGTTAACTGAAACAGGGGGGTGGGGGTTGCACAACTTTACTCACTTTTTGGTGACTCATTTGGATTCTGGTAGATGTAATGGCAGACAAGTCACACTCAGGAGCCTTTTCTCTGTTGCGTTCAGCTTCTCCACGTAGTCACCTCTGGGTCTTCCTCATACGCTGTTGCACCAGATATGTTTAGACTAAGACACCTTTTCCAAATCCGCCCATACCAGTTTTCAGATATCAGCTCCCCTGGATACAGGCCTGTACAAGAGCGACAAGAGTAATTTGGTTTTGGAAAGCAAAACAACATTAATTTAATTTGTTAGCCGCACATCAGTAGAATTTCTTACTTTATACTAGTTGGCCACTAAAATACAGCTGTCTCTGCCTATCAGGCTTTGTAATCTTGCCATTTTTTGTGTGAAATCCACCCGGAGAAGCCTGCAGCTGATTTCTGCCTGGTAAAATTCCACATAACTTTTGCAAGCATGACTTAGAGAAACCCAGGCCTTCAATGTGTCCTTGACCCTGATGGTTTCCACCTAAGTACTCTCACAAAGTAGTGCCCTCACAGTGTAGTGCCCTCGTGTTTTTTAAAGTCTGCCCTTTCGAAATTCGGAGCCCTAACAACAGACCAGCTTCCACTTGAGTTCTCATGGATTTAAATGGAATTGACATGTTGTCTCTCAATCCAAGGTTAATTTCTAAGAGCAGAAAAGAAATGGCACCTACAGGCATTTGAACCTCCTCCAGGACTTGCTGAAAGCATCATCCACTTCTGGTGAAGCTGGAGATGACCTCCAACGTGAGTTAGTTCATCCAGTTACTGGGAACTGCTCAAGACAAACCACCCCGGTTCGCTGTAAGCGTCGGTGGAATCACTGCTCCCAATAAAGTAGTCACTGACCGCTGCATGACTGTTTTAATCCACCAATTTCTTTGCTTCTGACTGAGAAATGAGGAGCAAAGAAAGCCATAGGACAGACTGCTAGTGGATGGTGTGTTACTTGGAGGTACCCCGTGCCCTGGTACAGCTGTCCTCTCCATGCCTCACCCAGCACAGCAAGGACACACAAAGGTACACCTGTTTTGCCTCACTTCATCCAGGCCCAGCTTCCTGCCTGGAAAATCCTAGTTCAGCTTGTCCAGGGCCAACTGGATGCACAGGACAAGTGAAAGGAGACTGAGACGACAAGACTGGCTCCCATTTATTTTCAAATTCTCAATTATTCCTTTGCTAGCCTCTGCCGCGCAGTGAGGTTGGGAGTCTAGCCCCCCACTCAGCCCAGAATTTAAGCCTGGGGTGCTGGTTTGCTAGCCCCTTGCCAAACTGCCACAGTACTTTAATGCCTGCTTCCCCAGATAATTTTCCGGTAATTCCAAATGTCACACAGTAAAAAGGGGATAGTCCATAAAATGAATCTTTCTCTAAAGAGCTTGCAATCTAGATGAAAATCCCCAGAGACTTGCAGGTGGCTGGTTGTGACTAAAAATAGCTGTTGTGCCACCACATGCAGACCAAAGGGACCGTATGTGCGCATGTAGATTTAGCAACCGAAATTCAGATATGCTGAGCATTGGCAGTCAGGGAAAACCACCGAAATCAACAGAAGCACACAGCATTTCATTCTGCTCAGTCTCTCCCTTCAGGTTTGAAAATACTCATGCATGCCTCTGCTGGGATGGTACCTGTGCTGTATTTGTATCGGGGCAGTTTGGCAAAACAGACCAGAACTGGCCTCTTCTGTGTGTGCTTTATTCTGCTGCCTGCATCACACCTTCCTGTATATTTACAAAAAACCTCAATTTTGTTACAGAAAAAGTGACCAAAACCAATAGTGCTTTAGATAGACACCCCTACCACCTCATGGTTAGCCAGGTTTATTTTTAACCTTCTGCAAGAGATGGGGCACAGGGAACATCTTGCTGCTGCTTCAGAAGAGAGCTCCACATAAAACTCCGTTGGCAATGCTTTCTGGGGAGGGGGAAAGGAAAAAAAAACAAATTTTGCCCTCCTGAATATGGAGCCCTATGGAGAAAGCAAGGTTTGTAAAGAAGAATTATGGCATAACCTGATGCCTTGATAGTCGCTGGGCTTTCACTGCTCATCCCCCATCACCTCCCAGGGGAAACCTTGCCCGTGAGTGCTGCTGATGCAACACAAAAGCTCGTTGCATCATGCAACGTGCCAGATGAGATGTTCGTGCTAGGAGAAGAAGCTCAGGGGATGGATTCTGGGGTCTTTGAACCGCTTTAAGGCTAAGGACCCAGCGAGCAAGGTCTGAAGAAAGGGAAGACAGCCTGTAAAGTGACAGGCTGCCTTTTCAGGAGCTGGGATGCCTGGCAGCATGGCCTCATGACTTTAGCCTCTTGAGAGCCTGGCCAGAGGAACTGACCCTGGGTGAGTCAAGGGTGGCGTGGGCTGTGTGAAAAGCCTGTATCTGGGCACAGGGTTGCTGCTCTGCTGCATAAGGAAAAGCTGGAGAATGCAGGGAGATTTACCATGGGCTGCTGACATTAATTGAGAGGAACATACGTTGCAGGTAGCAGAAATTCAGGAAACACTGAGTCAATAACCCTGGATAAGAATGGGCCTGCCAGCATCATACTTTGCTCTGTCCCCCATTTTGTCCCTGACGTGGGTGCTTGGAGGCCCTTGCTTGGACTGGGTTTCCCTTAAAAAGTGGCGTTCTCTGCACAAGACATGTACAAATGCTACAGAGACAGCCCTGATCGTGGTTGAGTTACATTGCAACATTTGTTTTTCAGAGTTACACAAGTGATCCCAAATCTGGGACAAAAAAAGAATCCCAGGTACTGGCCAGTGCTCCCCTCCTTCAGGAAAAGTCTGCTTGCTCAGTGCGTCAGAGTTTGCCTGGGACCAGACTCCGGACCTTTCATAACCCACAAATCCCATCCAGTCCTTTTTCCATTCTTAAGGCAAGAAACCTCTGGATGGGGCGAGCAGAGCTGGAGGGTGAGTTCAGCTTTGCCACAGACCTGCTGTTGCTTTACCTCTTTTACCCCTCCCTCATCTTGTCTGCTTTGACTGCAACCTCTTTGGGGGCAGGTTGAGCCCTTAATAGAGGTTTGCACAGAATCTGGTGCAAACAGGATTCTGATCTTGAAGCCTGAAGTGTTTTTATAATACAAGCCAAGCAATCCTTAAGTCTGATTTCTCAAAACTAGGAGCCAGAGCTGTGACCCCTTGGCTGTCTGGACACTTCCTTACCTTACACTTCTTGCTCCCAGGTGGGAGATGGCAAGACGTCCCCTAAATTTTGCACCCCCTTGCACTCAGCAGCTTTAATGCTAACGAAATTGTTCAGCTGAACAGAATAAAAACACATAGTAGAAGTGCAACCCCCTGCCCCCCTTCACCTCTGAAAGCCAGAGGTCTTTTGTGCATTAGACATGCCCGGTTTCAGTCCTCAGCCACAGGTTCCACGGTGTCAGTGCTAGCCCGCTGGGCTGTTTATTTTAGGAAACAAATAGCTGTATCATTTGCACACGCCCTTATAGGCAGACACGGGCTCTTGACTCGCGTTCTTCAAAAGAAGGGAAGGCAAGATGAAGAGCTCTTTGTTGCTGTGCGTGGCCTTGGCTGTCTCCTTGGGATTCGTCCTTGTGGCAGGTAGGTGGGAAACAGAAAACATGGAAAACTGCTTCAGGTATTGGTGAGGGGGGTTGTATGATTGGCTATTCATAATTACAACTGTCAAAAATCAAACCTCAAAGCCTGCTCAGGCAGTCACGCTTCAGTGGTGCTCGCACACCTCAGTGTCTTTCTGCTCCACAGAGCTGTGTGCTTTTTTAATTGCTGCCTTGAGGCTAAAAACCTTATGACTAGTGGCAAGTTTAAGACTGTGATTAGCCTTTTTTGATCAGGTTTCTAAAGCAACAAACCACAAACATGCGCTCTTGCTTTTCTGAAGTGCTAGGAAGCTGGCAAGACTCTTACCTGCTAGATTTAAAGGCTTTCAAAACCTCCCTGGTAATCCTGTCATAGGGCTTACTTTTGATTCAACTGTAGTTTATTGTGTAATTACACTGAATTTCTTGGAGGCTCTTGATTTAAGCTGACATGAGACTGTCATCCCAGCACACTCCTCAGTGTGGTTCCCAGGTAGTAAGATACTGACTAATGCCAGATTTTGATACGATGACCTAAAGTCATGCTCAGTCACATGGTGGATCTGGTCCACAGGATTAAATGGATGCTCAAGGATAACCCAACTGCATCCCTGCATTTCCTCCAACTTTTGAAAAGGGTGTCTTAATTGCCTACCCAGGCAGGTCCTTGGAATGTACAGCTTGCTCTGAAAAGTGACCAGCTATATAATCTATTAGCTGAAAAGGCAGAAAATGTTGATAAATACTGTGTCGGTTCACCACAGAGCCCAGTCTGGGTTTCCCCATTCATATGTATAAGCAGCTTAGAGTGGAAGTCCAGGTAGAGGGTTTTTTACATGCAGCTGCAGGAGTGCTGTTTGTATTACTTATGTTGAAATTAATGTATTTTTTGGCTAATTGAGCCCTTTCCTACTTTAATAAAGTAGCCACTTGGACCTGCAGCAGAGTTTGAACAGATATTTTTGGAATGCATTTGCTTCTTTGCTATGCTGCAGCTGGATTCTGTTTGGCTTCACAGTGTATTACAGAATAACACAATATTGGAAGATGAGAAATTTTGTCAAAAAAATATCTGCATGGGTGTTGAGGAGGGAGCGAACACCATATTGCAGTAAATAAGCACCAGAAAATCCAACCTACAGGTATTTAGAAGGGCATTAAGAAATTTTGTATTTAACTACCTTCTCCCCAAAGCGACTTTACCGGGTGACACATGGAAGCATTGCTGATAGAACTATCTTCCTTTGGGGTTTGTAATTATACTTCAAAAAAACATATGGAGTTCCTGTAACTTTTCTGGTTACTGAATCCAAGAGTGTTACACAAGGGATTAAATCAGGACAGTACTTTTACAGTAGAGTCACAACCCCCCCCCTGCATATTCATAAAAGAGTATGTTAATATAATTTTAGGAGATGAATTTAAAGTCTGCTCCCAAAGATTTTTGGGACAACTCCCAAAGCTAATAGGAGCTGACTTGAATAGTGGCTTTGGATTAAGGGCTTAGAAAGAATTGCACACAACTTTACATAGAATAGTGACAGACACCAGAGGAAGGTCTACGTGGAGGACAAGAAGCTAGAGACTTTCTGTAAGACAAAAGAAAGGCCAAGACTTAAGGAGGCAGAGACTAAAGAGGCTTTTGTAGTAAGATGTTGCTTCAGAGGGAGATGTTCCTGTTGAGCGATGAGTTGGCAGAGAGGAAGCATGCAGAGCAACAGAGATTGGGATAAGGGGTACAGAGACAAGCACAATGACCATCTCCGTGTGTCAGACACAATTTCATATTTCTGTCTTGGTGGGGCATGCTGCAGTCAGAAGTGTGACCTGACTTACCCTCCCTGTGCACATTTTGCAGTGGCATTTGTACAGCTAGCCAGTTGGGCTGGGTGCCACCCTGAGAAATGCTGGAAGCCAAGGGCTTTTAGACCAAGGGCTAAAAGGCTCAGTGGGCACATGGTATAGTGGATATGCTCTCTATAGAGAAAGAAACCCATGAGAGCAGTACAAACGTCTCCCACATGCCTGCAGTGGCCTGCTCCACTGCCCAAAGCAAGGGACCAAAGCAGGTTCCTTCCGGATCAAGAAACTCCACAGTGAATCTTCTTCAGAAGGTGTTCTGCTGCCAGTTATCACAGAAACAGCATTTGTAACCGGCAGGTGAATTGTAGGGTCACTCCAAGGCATTTTTTTACGTGGTTTTGGTGTCTTTTTTCATGGTTATGAGGCCTGTAAGGATCTCAGAAAATAAGCCAGTGGAAAGAAGGCAAATGAGACCAGCATATTGTAAGGGCAGGAAGGAAGGTCCAAGAAGCCTAGGGCAGAAAACCTGGAATGCTCTTTGCATTACATGGTATGGACTAGATAGGTGGGGGCTCTGCCTGTCAGTACTGCAGAGGTCCTGTCCTTGTTTGGTCTTGCAGGCAGCTTCATGTGATGGTTAAGCTGTTGCCAACAGCGGCTAACAGTCAGAAAACTCACAGTCCAGCTCAGAGTCCGTGTGCTGCTCCTGGCTCCCAGCTTTGCTGTTGCTCCCACGGCCTTTGAGCACTATCCCTTTCACCCTATAGCAACAGGGTCTGTTGTTGATCAAACCCAGCAGCTTTGCACATGGGTACTAAGAAAAAAACAGATATGAGCTCATGCAGCATGGGTGTCTGCTTCCTTACTGATCCATGTTTGATAACTCAAAGAAATCCAGCTATTAGGACCAACGCTTTTAAGCCAAAGTGAGTCTGAAACTCTCCATAGACAGGATGAACACAGACATTTTTAGCCTATTTCTTCTTTCTCTCCATGATTAAACCAAGGGACAAGAAGAGTAGGTGAGTCCCCAGAACTGAGGTCTAGAGCCCAATAGAAGCTATCCCCATCTTACAGAAATCATGGGCTTTGGTACTTCTAAGCAGGCTGAAGGTGCTGTAGGAAGAGCAATGCTGCAAAGTGACGGCTGTGAATTTGATGTCAGCAGCACTGAGAAATACAGAGGGATGTACAAACAACTACTTAAGGGTATGACTACGTGTGCATATAAAAGCAAGGCTGGCTTGTTGTAGGTGAAGATAACAGAGGCTCTGGGTTGAGGAAAACCAACTAGCAAAGAACAAGCTATTTCAAATCCATCTACTAAGAAGGCATTGCATGCCACCAGGAACACTCAGAGAGCCTCTGTGTGGCACATGGGATGTTTCACCCTGTAGTGGCTGAATTTCATATTAAATAGCATGCTAAAAGTGCGGGAGTCACACCCAAGCTGGATCTTCTCTATTTGAGTAAGAAAATCAGGACTGGAGTTTTCCTTGCGAACCACGGGAACCACAAGTGCCCCTTGCCTTTCAGTGCTAGGTCAGAGGGCTGCCTTTGTGCTGGGTCCTGCAGTGCTTTCTGGCATCTGTTCCCCTGGGGACCTGAAGGGCAATCTACCAGTCAAGGAAAACCGACACATCTGCCACGTTGGCAAGGTCAGAGACATTTATTTAGAGGCCAGATCCAAACTAGGGTTTGGACTGCTAGGACAGTCCTGGCGCATGATAGAGGAATTGTGTAGCCTCCCCCATTAGGGTAAAAGCAGCACTTCAGCTGCCAGGTACAGCTCAAAGCTTGCAAGGGGCCTTTCCTCCCATTTCATGAGAAACCCCTGCGCGCTTGCCTCTCACCAGCCACACAGTGTCCCCAGGTTCATCATTTTCTCCATGCCAGTCCCATCACATCCACGTAGACTGTGCAGGGAAGGCAGCTGAACTCATCTATGCCAAGAGGCTCATTTGTACCTGTTGCAACCTGGGCTTGAACCGACCCAGATGCCGTAATAGTGCATTTGTGGCATTCTCATCACTTGGCTTTCTGCTAGAGGCGGTTTCAAGGTTTTTCTTCTTGACCCTGGGATTTCATATCCTGTGCTTGCAGGTTATCCAGAGGACCCTGGGGATGACGAGCATGTGCTGGTCAATAATAAGTGTCAGTGTGTGACAGTGACCTCAAAGTTCGTTCCCTCCAAAGAAAATCCTGGTGAAGAAGTCCTGGAAAGAAACATACGCATCCTGTAAGTGAGAGACAAGTATTACACAGAGGTGGTAAGCAGGAGATGAATTGTTAGAGGAGTTCCCTTTCCTTTGCATTGTTTCCCATGTCCTGGCATTGAACTGTTTTTCTCATGGGCTGCTTTCTATGGTATCCTGGAATATTTCCTTTTGCTTCATGTTTTAGTAGCTCACATGAACCTATCTGGTGTTTGTCTCTTCAGGTACAGAAAGCATCTCCATGTTTTAAGTGGTCCAGTAGTAACTTTACAAAACAGGCTGGGGAGGTAGAGTCAATCTAATTAGTCGATCTAATCTGAAACCGAGTTGTGCCCAAGGACTTACTGGACTTAGAAAGCTGATAGCAAGCCTGCTATTTTATAGACTGGGTAAACTAGTTAATGCCTAAACTATCAGAAACTAATTAATGCCTAAACTGTCAGAACAGGTTAATCCTATGAGGCAGATGTCAGTTCAAGAGTAGGATTTTGTCCTTATTATTCACACAAATCTTAGAGGGGTGTGTGTGTCTCTTGGAAACATGGACCAAGTTCAGGCTCAGAGCTGCAGGAGTTCTGGTAGAGCTCATAACAGGAGAAATGCTAATTAAACATCCCTGTCTGTGTCTTGCAAGTCTCTCAGGCATCTGTCAGCTCCAAGTTTAAAGAAAAAAAAGTATTATCAGCACTGTCACCTTTAAAGTGGCACTTTTAGAAATTGCTGCAGTCCTCTTGTGGGCAGTTGTTGCCTTTGAGGGCACAGAGGGGCCAAGACCTGCTGTTCCTGGGCTTGGCTAGGGAGAAGGGTGGGAATGGAAACAACCTGAAGAACAAGATGAGAGATGAGAGCTGTTCACAGCAGGGTAGTCCCCTGCTTAATGAGTAGTTTTCAGAAGGGCGATTCTCTTCCTTCCTTTGCAGAGTTCCCCTGCGGGCTCGAGAGAACATCTCTGACCCCATGTCCCCACTCAGAACCACTTTTGTCTACCGCATGACCGAACTGTGAGTAATTTTATTTACTAAGTTCATTTCCTAAGACTTAACCTCCCCTGCAGAGTTGCCCACAGCCGCTCAAAAACATGCTTGAAGGCCAGTAGAGAAGATGAGGCAGGGTCACAGAGGAAAGTTTTCCCATGGACCCCAGCTTTCATACTCCGTTGCAAGCCAAGAAATTGTTATTTACATGATTAATTCACATTAAAAAGTCTCATATTTACAGGGAATGATTCATTCTGACCTCTGTTCATCTCAAATGTCTTAAGTAGCAGCAAATTACACATTGCCTGTTTAACCCTCCCCTTGCCAATAGCAGTCTGACAACACTCCAAGCATTTGGCTGGGCATTGCTGCGTAAAAGCTAGAAAGGCCACAGCACTCATCTAGCTTCATCTGCAGATAGCAAGGAAGATTTGGGTTTCACCAGGGATATCTTACAACTCTTGTAACACTTGTTCTATTCTCCATCTCTTCCAGCTGCAAAAAATGCGATCCCGTAGAAATTGAGCTGGGTGGTGAGATTTACAAGGCCCAGCAAAGCACCTCCTGCAATGAACCTGAAACCTGCTACACCTACAACAGGGACAAGTGCTACACCACAACCTTCCCATTCTCCTACCACGGGGAGGTGAAAAAAGTTCAAGCAGTTCTGACGCCGGCATCCTGCTATGCCGATTAGCTCAATCCACTGCTGTACTAATGCCTTGTTGTGCTCAGTGTTCCTGTCAAAAAATGCATGTATAGAACCACAGTACCTGGACAACAGTGTCCAAACTATCAGCTCCCAGAGTAATGCCAGCTTGCCTCTTTGTATTGTTTACAACATCAGACTTAGTGCCATCTCCCAAGAGCAGCTCCTGGTTGTCGTAGACTCTGTTCTCAGATCCCCAGCACGTACCTGCAGCGCCATTATTGTATGCCTCAGAAGTTGCCACCATATAGACCAGATCCTCAGCAGATATAAATCAGTAATTCCCTTCAGTCAAGGGAACTACACTGATTTACAACACTGGGGAACCTGTCTTTTTGACAGTCTTCCATCGGTCTTCATCTGACCAAGGCTGCTGCAGACATCAGCAGGAATGTCCGTGTACTTCCCTCCCTGAGCAATGTAAAGCAAACTTCTGCGCAACCTTTATACAAGACCTTTTGATTACATTAGCAGGATTTGTGCCATTAGTAGAAGGCTGTTGTACAATCATATTTGAGAGAAGAGATGAGGGATGAGACTGAGAAATCCGATTTCAAAATTAGTTTACAAGTGGGCATTCTAGACCCTTCTAAGCACTTAGACAATTGCAAGCTTCTAGTTTTCATGCACATTTAGAGAAGATCAAAAGATGCCGCTACCCTGAAGTGTTTTTCAAAGTTGCCAGGACCTCAGCTGTGTCAGGAATAGTAAACTCTTCTAGAATGTGTTAGGTATTTCACTTTCCATGCTTATTTACTGATATTGCTGCCTTCTTCCACCCCTGCTCCCAGTTCAATTGATGAAAAAAATATCAAGTTGGCTCAGATTTCTTTTCTTGTTCCTCATTTTGCATTCAAAGCTTCAAGAAATTCTATGAAGGTGAATCAATTGCTAGAGCAGCACCCTAGTTAAAGATTCATTCCTTCTTTCACACCAGTAGTCTTTTTCTTTATACAAGAAACCCCTCACCAAATAAAGGCACTGATTCTGTATTTCACCTTGCGTTTAAACGCATTCCACTTGGTATTGCCCACAGAGACATCATGTATGTGAGGGCTTAAGGCATCCAGCATTACATTTGGGATGGCTGGTATGTTTCTCACTGTTGTCAGAAGTTGATTCTAAAGCCTTAGGCTGTCCTGAGAAGTCCTTATCTGCCTTCACACGTAATTGGAATCATAAAAACAGCAACCCCCTTATTCCCATAATTGTAGCTTTTTTAGTGAAACATTGAATAAACTTTTTTCTGCAGCAGTCTGTGTGTTATATTCTGGTTCACTGAGAACTCATAAGAAAAAGCCAAGTCTATAATTATATTCTTTCCTCCTCCATGGTGAAGTAAGAAGCTCTCCCTAAATAACTGCTGATACTTACAGGCAAAGCCTCCTGAGATACTGGGATAGAAATATTATGATGCGCTTGCAGAAACTGTGACAGATTGAGGCTGAACTGGTTTATGGTTTTAGGATCAGCTCTGCATCGCTCAGCTCCTTCAGGGCCCTGTGAGTCAGTGCAGAATTGAATTCTAAAAATCCAAACACACTTAAATCGCTCTTGAAATTGCAGTCCTCAGATCAGAATTTTACCTCACCGCTGAAAAAAGTGCCTTTAACACAGGTATGTCAGGGCTAGGCATTCATATGCAAGGTGTCTGTCCTAAAGACAAATCAGTCTTGTGGGGGCCGAATTTTGAAGAGCCAAAGAGTAAAGAGGATCGATGTATATCTTATTCTAATGTTACATTGGAGCTATGGAAAATGAATTTGGAAAAAGATTGTTTTTCCCCCTTTCCTTCATGGAAAAAGATAGCCAATTCAAAGAAATGTGGAATGCAAAGGGAGGCAAAAGGAATCCTGCCATGCGCTGACATGGCCAGGAGTATTTCAGTGGTTAGGTACTAAGCTCACTGAAACTTGTCTCAAAGACATTTTCATCTTCAAAGCCCTGGTGTTCACCAGCCTGGGAGTGCTGTGGTGTTAAAAGACCGCGGGTCACGGCAAGGCTGCATTTCATCCACCAGCACAGCAACACCAGGTTACAGCCACAGGAACGTGCCGGTCCTTGGGGCTCTGGAACCACATGCCTAAATGTGAAGTTTCCACATTTTTTTGTACATCCTGTTGTAGAGACAACGGAAAATCCACATATACTGACAACTGATCGGAAATCACCCTGCAGCACATCTTGGGAGCCTAGCAATGCCAGCACAACAGCCTACCCGTGAGAGGCATTCAGGAAAAATAAATTCAAAGCACAGACTGTTTCCCAAGCAGCCGTGAACAAATACTTCCTTAGGTTACCTTGGGTAAAGCAAACAGCCACTGTGAAACAAGAAAAAAAGTTTTCAGCAAACTCCCCATGTGCTATTCAGCTTTATAATAAAGCAGGATTCATTCCCCCCATCTGTTCTGAGGAGAAGCCTTCGCTGACAGCCCTGCCCACCCCTCAGTGCTGGATTGTGTTAGCCAGGTTTTAAATGATAACTGAAAGTGACACAGCAAGTTAAATCAGACTCTGGATCCTTACCTGAAAGACCAGGATGAAATCGGAGCGAGCGAGGTCTGTGTATCCCTGAAAGTGTACGGGGGAGGGCCTGGGACCTTCCAGCCAGGAGGAGAGGTGCTGCTGGACAAGAGAAATTCCCCTGGCTGGGAGCTGTTAGGTGAGCTGACAAAACCATGTCCTGCTGTGAAAGATCACATTTCTCAGACTGGGCAGCCACTACTTCCAAGTGGGATTTTTTGGCAAGTCCTGATGCTGGGGGTAAGACTGCCTCCCTTGATGTGAGCTCCCCTTTCATTCTCTAAGCGAGTGGGGGGACAAAGCTTCCCACTTGGGCTTGCAGCGCTTTCCTACCAGCTCCACTTATCTTGCCTTAGCCAATTCAACCTGTAAACTCCCCACTGGCGAGGCTGTCTCCTGATGGGTTTGTATCACTTAAAACTAATCCTGACTGGTCTCTGAACAGGCAGTGGGGTATCAATTTATTTGTCAGTATCATTGAGGAAGGCAAAGGAACCTATCTTTTAATGAAAATTACTCCCATGACAGATTGATGTAAATTTTAATTAAGTGCCTAAATCCCTTTTTCCACTCATGTCATCACAGAGGAGGGGACATTCAGAGCCATTTATGTTGCTGTCTTTGTCTTGCCCTGTACTCACTGTGCTTGTGCCTTGGACGCTGTTGCTTTGCTTTTGACGTCCTCCCTACGATCCAGCACCTCCCAAAAGAGTTGGTTCTGTTCAGAGTCATTGTAGCCAGCCTTGCCTTTCAAAAGCATTTCAGGATCCAGGACACCAGCAACTTGTCTCAAGACCTGCAAGCCAAGCAAAAAGACAGCCTGTGTTCAAAAATAACCTCACTGGAGGAAATCTCCTTGGAGGCTGTGTCAGGGACTGCCCAACATGCAAGTCTCCTTAGGGTGCTACCAGTCAAGGAAGTTCATAGTCCAGAAGCCTCATTTTATAGACCTTTTTCCAAAAAATCTTTAAAGCATCAATTGCAACTCAGGCTGCTTGCTAGATCTGTGAAACATGCTGAAATTCTAGTCTCTGCCATCTTCCATGGCAATCTGCTGTACCGCAAAGTTTTCCTTCAGCTGCTTTTAAGTTTCCTTCCTTGCAGTACAGTCCCTTGTTTCATGATCCCCTTGCCCCAGTACTAGCAGCCAGGGGTCGGGGAGAGCTCTGCACTCTGAATTCTAAGGCTTCTCCCAATGAACCCATCTATCATCTTATTGCACCCAAGCCTTAGGTGAATATATCCCCTTAGACAAAGCTAAATACTAAGGCGCTTCACCCAGGGGTCCCCATCTTCTGTAGCATGAAGCCTGGCCCTTCCAAAAGTCTCACAGCTCTCCCCTGTCCCTTTTGAGAATTACTAGGAGCAAAAAGCTCAATTTGGCCACTGCATTTGGTCACTATCCTCCAGCTGCAACATCCAAACAAGCACATTCCCAAAGCTCCCAGCCACACGATAGACAAGGACCTGCTGCCTTTTGCTTGCGTGAAGCAGAGAAAGTTGAAGAACTGGAGACTGGGAAAAGAGAGATTATTCTGTAAACAGGCTGAGAAATAAAGGTAATGAGATATACTCTTGCTATCTCGGACATATGCCTCACATCAATTCTGATTAGATTTTCTTCCTGTGCTATAATGTCCATTTGTATCAATGCCTGTTGATTGCTTAGCAGATAACTCATTTTCTGTAATCTGTTGATGGCAGGCACTAGGTTCCTCAAGTAGCCCATTTGTAATATTGTTACACAATTAACTTGCTAATAATTCGGACCCACTGTCTAAATCTAAGTTACCTTTAATATTATTTGCCTTGTTTTTTTCTTTGGAAAGAAACAGAAGCCGCTGTGGGTTTTTTTAATTGATAATAGTAGCTGCACACAAGATTAGTTTCCTGCTCCAGCTCTCTGAAGAAACAGTGTTTAACCAGGATTACAAAATCATTACCTTTGGGGAGGTGCTTTTTTCCAAGCGTGTGTAGAGCGCTGGTGCAGACAGCACTCAATCTGTGCAACGTAGTCCCTCCTGGCTTGCTGCAGTGGGCTGAGCCTGGGAAGCCAGACCTCTGTTTTGGCCTGCTGCTTCTTTTTCTTCCGTGGAACTGCAGACAAAGATCTCAGTGTGCTGTTGTGAAGGGTAATTGAGACAGGCCACTTTCTACCAGTCATGTTATCAGGTGAAGGAGGAAAGCCATCTCTGAAGTCATCTAGACCTTTTTTCAGGAATAGCCAGTGCTGACCATTAAGGGAGCCTGAGAACCTCGGTCTGCTTTCTTGGAAGTCCTTATAAGACATTTTCTCCCTTCTGTAAGCAAATTACATTAAGCAGAGCTGAAAGGCTGTATTCTAATGAAAGAGACTGGAGTACATTTAGACTGCAAGTGGATATTCAATTCCAAGCATGTTTACCCATGCTGGCCAACAGTTTGCTGCTACTCAGCTTTTGGGAAAAGTTTATAAAACACTGAATTATTCTGTGGGAAGGACACCCACCAAACTCCACCATTTCCAGCTCACAGAAAATCCTGGAATTTCAAAAATTTGTTTTTAAATAAAAACCTGATCATGTTCATAGAGCTTCTGTTTCCAGACATACTTATTTTATACATATGTATATTGCTTCAATGACACAAAAATATTTTAAAGCTCTACTTTCAGGATGGCCATTCCTTCTCATTTCAGCAGACTACAACTTTTCCAGCTTTCAGCCACTTCACATTTAATTTCTGGCCTACTTAATTAGTTTGATGTTTCCAGCAAAATGGCTTTGGCAGTTTCAGAGAATGACTTGAGTCAGTAGCTGAACCAACAACCTTCCTTTTCCAGAGCTGGCAGATACAGTGTCTAACCTGCTGCTGCCAAGGTGGCTTTAGGCTATGCAGGGGACACAGGTAGGAGGGTAGCCATGGCGTGGCCATGGAGCAGGCAAACTGGTATGAGAGACCCTCTGACTGTTTGCTGAAAAGGTCCGAGGCTGAGTTAACCCACAGTGACATATCTCCAATCACTATCTATCTGAGGAACTCCACAAGCACAGTAACAAGAGTGATTTAGTTATGAAACACATTTAAATCCTCTTTGACCTGCAAGGGTTAAATACAAGACAAGAAAGTAGTGACTTAATACTTACTGTCTTCACCAGAACAACATTGTCTATGCTATGGGAAGGTAAAGGCTCTTGCTACAAAGCTAATGGCAAAATCAAGATAGGCATCACTATACCCCTGCCATCCTGCATTTTGCATATACCAGGTATTATGGAGAAACACGTGTGTTGACCCTACTTCAGTTTTACTATTTCACACTAAATATATTCTCACCCTAGTTTGCTCTGTTTCACTCGTTCTTTGGACGCTAGCAGGGCATTTCTTTTTTCTGCCAAAATACTTCAGCAGCTGGGAAGTCTATTTACAGTGAGTACTGAGATGCTGCTACAAAGCCACACACAAGCTAGTTCATGTCCCTTTCTAGCAATACAAAGCCAGATCCAGGGCCGTTCAGCTGCACAGCACAGGCAGACAGGTTTTCACAGATGCTCCAGGTCCAAGTGCTAAGTAGAGCCTCCGAATCCTGCTGCAGAGACCATCACAACAGCCAGCTCAGCGGGAGCAGCCAGGCCTGGGAAGGGCAGTGCATGCACGCTCATTGCTCACTCTTTGCCCTTTCCTCTGCACTCATTTATATCCAAGCAGCAAGGCCCCAGACACTGTGGAGCCATCTGGTCAGGGCTTTATCTGTTTACATACAAATGTGAGCCAGTACTAGTTCTATTGACCACTACAGCCCTGGCAATACCTTGGCCTTTGATACATCCCCTGATGTATACAAAGGTTCTGGATACACAGCACAAGTTCTTGGATGCTCAGGTGAACTGTATGGCTCCTTGTCTGCAAGACTGAAATCCCCACCCACTTTTCTCACCTTTTAAATGATTTTACAGTCATAAATAACTTTCACTTGGCAGACTTCCTCTTCTGAATATCCCCTCCAGAGCTTGGAGCACCTGCCTGACTCGAGACACAGAGACGAGACAAACTCAAGAAGTCTTCTGTTGCTTCAGCCCCATCTGCCCATGTTCTGATGTGCTATTACTTGCTCCTGACTTGCTCTTACATCCACAGAATTCACTTCTTCCACATTGATTTCATGGTTTAAGCTGTACATGGTACTACCAGGTCAGACTGCTCACCATGCTTGGGTAGTTAGTTCCTTTTTCACCTCTGTTGGCTTAAATGGTCAAGCAGCAACTGACGGATATTTTAAATTGCTACTTTCAGTCCCTCAGCAATACAGTCCTCGCTTGCTAAAGCATAACAAAGATGAATAGCTTAAGAAGTTTGCTTTAGAGAGGATCAATGTACTTGCAATATCAAATACTGCAATATCAGTACTTGTAATATCACATATTTTATAGAGTTTCTCAGGAATTGCTTAATGCAGACGTAAAATATGTTCTGAGAAGGTATTATTAAGAGCTAAGAAGGTATACATAAGTACATACCTGATAATTTACAGCTCTGATAGTGAAGATACCTTAGGGGTAAAAATATCATCTTATTCTGCATTAACTGATGTATAAAAGTTACCTCCATGGCAATCTGCAAGATTTCCAGAAAATCTGAAAACCCCAAAAATTTGCAAGAAAATCTGCAGAAGCTAACACCTCAGCAGTGGTACTGCAGATGAGGAAGGCACTATTTTTAGGTCCCTACTGGCATAATACTCTAAGCATGTTTGCAGTTGGTTGGTGTGGAAACCAGAGTCACACGTCTTTATCTGCCTAGAGCAAGGGCTTTCTTCACACACAGAAACAAGCAGAGAACTCCTGGGGACTGTGGAGGAAGATACTGAAATTAAAGCAGAATTTAATTTTGCTACAACATATATCCTTATCTTTTGAACACCACCAGCACTTTGGCTGCACAACCAAAGTCTTTGCTGCTGCTGCTGAAAGAGGATGCAATACACTGTTCAACGTGCCTTTACTAAGTGTTCTTTAATGTTGCTCTCCAAGTAAAATATAAGAAGCAAACATAGGTCAGGCCTGGTGTTATCTCTTAACTTCTTGTGGGTTTGAATGATGTCACAGACTGCTAGATTAAGTCAAAAGGAATTACTTGGGACAACCAGAGTACACCAGAGTAGCTCTCCCTCAAAGTTTGTGGAATACATTATGCTAATGCTTCATATGGTTCTCATTGCACTGCTGAAGCATATCGGATAATTATGCGCACACTGGAAGCTCAAATGAAAAAGTTTACACAGGTGGTATCTGTCATGAATGAGTGGTTTAGGTCACGTAAAGAATCACCGTCAAAGGTATTAGCAAAACAGTTTTAACAGGAATTTGTAGGAGTGCGACTTCAAAGTTCAGTAGCAAGGTTCACTCTATTACTTATTACATAGCTAAACCACACAAAGAAGAATCAAATTTAAAATTAAGCTGGAAAGATTTATACAGCAACTAAACCCATGAAAGGATAAGGGAGAGCCTCCCGCTGAGTCACAAGGTTCAGAATGGACCTCCTTGCTTTCTAAACACTTAACAGAGCTTAGGTGCAACAAGATCCAATCTTAGTTTCATACTTGGTCAACAGTTTAAATCTAAAGGGTGTCTAAGGTTTGCTCACAGATTAAGGCTGATCATAGGATTTTAGCAGCACTTCATCATTGACTAATTTATGATTTACAAAGTGAATCAAACAGGATTTTCTACAATTACACCACTAACTCAACTATGGATCTGAAATGGTAATACTTATACTATACTTACTATAAGCTACCTAAATCTATTCACATACACGCACACAGGCACAAAGGAATCGAAGGAGAGAGAGAAAAAAAAAAAGTACAAAGGTATACCTGTTAAAAGTTCCCCTCGAGTTCAGCGAAATACTTGTGTCAAATGCCTTTGCATTTCTCAGGAGGTGAAGGGTTGATCCTTGAGGAGCAGGAAAATCAGCCCAGGCCTGGTCATCAGCTATTGGCAACGGTCCCCCTAGTACGGCAAACTTGGGAGCTCGGGAGCTCCGAGAGCATCCCGCTCAGAGGGAGATGCTGTTTGCAGCTCACTGCGGTCCCAGAGAGCTGAAAGGGCCTCACTTAGGACCAGTGTTTATAGGATCAGAGATGATTTGCTTTAGTCAATGGTAATTTTCCATCCTGGCCGCAACTCAAGTTGCTAATTACTGGAATTTTTCAAAATTCCAGTGACAGCAGTACTGTACCACTCGGATCCAGGCGAAAAGTATTCCCAGGCTTGCTAAGGGACGTTATGGTTCAGATGAGGAATGCTCCAAGGCTGGCAGGTGCTGTTATGGTTCAGAAAAGGGAAGTTTCTGGTACAGTCAGTGCAGTTTCTCACCTCAGCTGTGCAAGGGTTGTTGGTACGGTCAAGGGACGCTTAACTGCCCAACTCATTACACAGAGGCTAAAGCCTAATGGGCATTCCTGAGGGCGCGGGGTGGCCCAGGGGAGGGGGCGAGATGCACCACCATAGTATCCCAATACCTGTAGGGGCTGATACTCTTTCTGGCATCAAAATGTGTTTGTGCAGTGTGACATGAAAGCCCTGCCTCAGTTTTACTTTCTTCCATGCTGTCCTGGACAATAAGAAAACTGTTCAAATCAAACTCAGCAGCACTTCGAAGTAGCTCAGCTCAGCCTTAGGGTGTTACTTCTTCAGTCATACGGGAAAGAATGAGCAGCCACTGAAGGAAAAGGAATGATTTTGAGGCAATCTGCTTTAAGGTGAGCCCCAACCTACACCTCAAATACTGAAGCACTAGCACACCAGAGCTGACTATATTGCTAGTCTGACAGCACGTCAGGCACCAAGGTGTCTCTGTCTTGGGGTGAAAACCAGTGAAGGCAAAGCCCAAATGTAACCCAAATGACTTTCCCCCCAAAGCTGCAAGGGTGGAGCAACTCCAAACGAGTCTAAAAAACAAGTCTGTGAGAAAGTGTAAATGGTTAACCCTTAGATAACCAAATGATTAGTTTGGCCTCAAGAGACTAGATAAAGCTGAGTGTGTTTGTCATATTATGTATATATACACACGTGCAGGGAGTTAATGTATGTATTTACTGAGTAGGTGAGAGAAGCAATGACTCAATTCTCAGTAGTGAAATCCCAGCACGCTAGGTCCCAGTTAAATTCATATACTTACACATAGCTATATACATCTAGTTAGACATACTTAAATATTTCTCTTGCCTACTCAGTTAATACAAGATTACTTCATGCAGAGCAGGACAGTTACCCTGGATGAGACAGGAGAGTTACCTTCAAATACAGCAGAACCCCATGGCTTAGAGACTCGGGTCCCACTTTCTTTGCCTAAGCATAGCAATCTAATGCTCGCAAAGATGCTTCACAGGGCCAGCAAACACACAACAGGGACCAGGAGAGCTCTGTGCCACCCTGCCCTGGCTGCTGCACACCAGATGGGACACCCTGAGATATCTGAGCTTGTCTGGCTGAATTAAGCTCTTGTCCTACCACTCCTTTCTTGATTTCAGACAGGAAACTTTTGCTTTATGGGACGTTTACAGAGGTATTGTGCAAATCTGTAATAAAGAAATAACTTGACTCTGTGTGTCAACTGGTTCTTGCACACCAGGTGAACAATTCCACTTTTTTGGACAGCAAAACCAGACAGGATTTACAATTCCCTGCAACAGCTGAAGGCCAGAAATTTACACAGAGTTTACATGTGATGTTAGCCACCAAATACACTATATAAATGTATATTCATATATACATGAATATATACATTCTGAAAACTCAAACCTCCACAACTCTTGATGGGATAGAAGAAGACTGACTGCAGCAAGGTAAGCTATATTTTTCTTCTTTTCTAGTTGTTGCAGTTCAGTACAGACATGCTTTTCTCAAATCCATCTATGGGCTCGCAGGCACTGCTCCTTGCAAAAGGAGCCATGCAGCTTAAGAGCTTCTTTGAAGCAAAAACCCCAGAACAAACATTCCTTTTTTAAAATGAAATAAATTAAGAGATAACCCCTGATCTAGATAATGTGGCAAATTAAGAGAGAAATCTAGGTCTGGGCAAAACAGAACCAGTAACTGCTCATCCCCGAATTCCTAACTTGTAATCACATGAAATTTTACTCCATCCATGAACACTGCAACCCCAAATGCTGCATAATTCATTAAAGAAGGGAGTAAGAAGTAATCTGCAGAGAAACAACTTAGTGCCCTGATAGCAAGCCAGGCAACATCTTTCCTTCTTTGCTTTAGTTTCTAATGGAATATAATTTCCTGATTTACCACAAGAGAAAAAAAACCACTGTTTGAAGTTGAAGTGTTTTGGGGTTTTTTTTGGGGGGGGAGACACTTACCCCCTACAACAACTATGCACAGTAAGAAAACCCGTTCAAAAAGTTATCACTGAAAATTTTTTTTGTAACTTTTTATATTTTAAGGAAAATATTTTAAAATAAAAAAGAAAAAACCCCAAAGTTGTTCTCATGATCCCAATAACAGCTACATTCATGTTTAGGAGCTTTACATAAAAATAAAGTATTTTTTTAAAAAAAAAAAACAGTTCACCTAGTGTTAAATACAAGCCACAAAACCACTTTAGCTCATAATCCTCAGAAAGAAAAGCTAAAGCTTAATAAATAAATGTACAATTCAGAAAATAAAACAAACAACTGAACTTTTCACACTCTAACATAACCATTAGTGGTTCTTTCAGCAGAATTCCCTATCACATGAATTAAAAAAATCTACATCACAGCAAATATATATTAAACTCCATAAACTCCTCACAAAAAACCACAGAATGTAAAACTAACACTTCTTTCCTTATGAGAAACAATTTTACTAGAAAAAAAAAAAAAACACCAACAAGCAAGAGGAAATAGGTTTTCACCACTGAATTTAAGCATTCCTAGCTTGATTAGCTCATGCAAATCAAACCAATGAGTATGCAGGATGGAAAAGGCTTAGGAGATAAATGCTCATTGAGGGCACATTGCTAGAGAAGTGCTTTTTTATTATTATTTTAAAGTAATCAAAATAATATAATTTTTTTCTATTTCATAGAAATGAACAGTTTTCTTAAATTATGCTTTATTTTATACTGACTGAAAATCAATGTAAGTACATAGAATGGTTTTTTGGATGCTTTCTATTATTGTGAAATGAATGAAAAAAAATTTTATAACAATTTAATCTCTGTATTTACCTAATAAAAATTCTTATAGAAGGCATGTAAAGCTATTTCTCATTGAAGACACTAATAAAAATTTTATTAAGTGCTTAAGAATAGATATGTCTTAAAATCAAAAGCAATTGAATTATTAAAAAAAGTTTTTCAAGCAAGATGCTTTTTAGTAATGGTAAGTCTATGTATTGGTTTCCAACTACAAAACTTACAGGTTTCTTTTTTGAGTTTCCCTAATCCTGTAGAGAGCTATTACCTCTGTAGAAACACAAGTTATAATACTGTTTCTACAGAGATGTTGGGGGGGGAAAACTGTTTATCCTGTGAATGTTCTAAGATTATCTGGGTGAAGATAGCTTCTTGCATTGCTGTTTCTAACAATGTGATAGCTTATTCAAAGAATTATATTTCAGAGACTTATTCCTGTGTTAGGGAAGCTTAGCCTTAAGTTCACCTGTTCTTCTGACTGTTAATTTAAAGAACCACCTGTGCAGTTCTACTTTGCTTTTGCAAAAACTTAATCCATGATATATGAGTTAAGAGTGCTGAGATGAGGATTCACCAGTGGAAGTGCAAGATCAAGTGAGTTATTTTATTCCAGTGCTCTGCTGAAGCTCTCAATAGAGCAAAGGTGCCTGAAAGAAGCTAAACACATGTGGATGCTAATGAAGAAACTAATTAATAAACAGTAAGGTCAATATATAAAGTACTAAAGCATTTTTTGTGGTAGCAGAAAGCTTGCTTTTGTTCTAGTGAGGTCATAACAGCCCAGGTACAGGTCTGCTCTTATCTGTGCAGTCATTTCAGGCTCAAACTGAAGGAAAAAAAAAATCTTGGCAGCTGTGCAAGCATGTGAGGGACAATGTATTCTTTATCCTCTAATTAGCATTATTCAGGTATGGCATAACCTGCTGTCCTGGCTTAGATTGTCCCTTTTGAAATCAGCTCTATCAAAGTGTTTGGGAAGAAGAACAGGTGGCAGAAAACAGATTATTTTTCCTTACCTCTAGAGGATTAAGCTCTTAGATCCCCAGGTTCTAGATATTGCCAGACAGGGACATCTGCATGCAGCAGCAGCAGGCAGCCATGAAAAGGAAGGTATTCATGGAGGGTTTGCTGGCACCTTGCTGGTTAAGCTGCTATCCGCTGCTACCAGTGCCATTCATCCAGGCCCTCAGGCTGTGCTCTAGCAAGTGTCTCTGTACTTGATATAAGCGATAACATGTGAATTCCTCTATAAATGGGCACGGAAAAGATAGGATTTGATTTCTGTTATGTATTGTTTCTTTGCTAGAACTTGGTGGGTGAGTGAGCGAACAGAACTGTTGGACTACCATTGCAGGTCTACAGCGTTCCTGCCAGCAGCAATCGAGCGTGGCTTTCCCCATCAGCTCTGTGTACCTTCTGCCTGAACGCCGAAGCTGTGCTCCATTCGCAGCACCAGGGCTCTGCTGGTGCCTGCAATATCAGCCGTGCCTAACAGGCAGAGCACACCTTGGCAGGCACTGTGCGTGGATATGCTTCCTACACAGAAGCCAAACTGTTTAGGAAAGCCAGATCTGACCTGAAAGAGTAGCTTCAGGTTGCTGCTGGCAACAGGTTAGCAAATATGTGCTTAGGTGGTTACAGCTGCTGTGACGTTATTGCTATCATAATGAAAAGCTTTTTAGGGAGGAAAGTCTTGGCTCACTTGAGAAGTAATATTAATAATTTTGGACCCCTAACAATGCTTTGTTTAATCCTTAGTTGTATTTTGATACTCATTATCTGGCTGTATGTAAGACTAATTATTGGACAGAAGTTATTTAGTAGTAATTTATGCTATGGAAAATAAAAATGTAAATCTTTTTTCTACAGTGTAAATAAGCTGTTACCTAAAGGAAAGATAATAAACTATTCAATTGAAGAGCTAAGCCTTCTATTGCCTCATTTTAAAGGTAAACTAATAAAAGACACTGAACTAGAAAATTATTTAGTCCTTGAGGCTTCACACTTAATGCCAACCATTTCTATACGCTCATCATTTGAGATATATTGTGAAATTGTTTCCCTGAAAACAGGAGGGGGAGGAGGAGTATGGCTTCTAGAGAGCTTTAAACCCTGTCCTCCCTTCCCCTGTGCCAAGGGCCCGAGGAAAATAACTGACAGCTGTCAATTAGGTGGTGAACAGCAGCGAAGGAGAAGGAGTGCAAGTGTAAACTAGTAGTATTCAACTGCTCTCTTTCTTAGAGCAAGGGTGGCTGAGTGTTTTTGCCTGTGTGTTACAGGTCAGGCAGATGAAGGGTGAAAGGCAGGGTCTGTGGGGGATCAGCAGCACTTGGTAACACAACTGAATTTTTAGCTGTTTCTCATGTTGCTCTGTGATTGATTAAACTCAGCAGGGTGTGTAGCTCTCATCAGCTGTCCTTGATGTCATGTCATGGTCCTCGTGCATGCTGCTTAGGCTGCATCAGGCGAAACACTGCAGTGCTGTAAAGCACTGGGGTGGGGAACTGGGGGCGATGGGGTTCTTTGCCTTGCACACTTGGGTCTCGGCAGCTTGTCAATGGTGTGTGTTTGTGGTACGTGTCATGTGTTAAGGGCCAGATCCAATTCCTCAGCACTGCTGCAGAGCTGATGGCAGCACTTAAGTGTTTAAAAGCAGACTTTTCCCCACCACATTAGGATATGCGATCCAGCCAGGGCGACGGCAGGGTCAACTGCGCTGCAGTGACGCGATACAAGTGATCGGAAATCCATCAGAGAACTGCCGAGGAGGAAGCTACGTGCGATAAATTGGACTCGTATCGTATGTAACTTTGACGCGGTTGCCCGAAGCTTCTGTCGGGAGGAAGAGATAGTAGCAAGAACCTGTTTTTCTGGCTCCTTTCCCCTTCTGGCGGCAGGGAAAAAACAACGGCGAGCGCCCCGTAGGGGTACTGGGGGGGAGGACGTGCCGCTCGCAGGAGTTTGTCCCTTGGCGGCGCCTGTCGGTGGGGGGCGGACCAAGATGGCGGCGGCCAGCTGGTAGCTCACGTGTTCCGGGCAGGGGAGGCGGCGGTTTGCGGGGCCGGGGGACCGGGACCGGCTTGGTGCCGCCATGTCGGGCCGTCAGGGAAACAAGCTGCCCAGCAACCTGCCCCAGCTGCAGAACCTCATCAAGAGAGACCCAACCTCCTACACCGAAGAGGTGCGGAGCCGAGCGGCCCGAGCAGGGAGGCCCGGCCGGGAAGCAGCCGGCGGAACGGGGGGTTGGAGCGGCGGGCGGGAGGGGAGGTGTCCTGGGGGTGCTAAGGGAAGCCGAGGTGGCTTGGGCGGCACGTATTGCTCGTGCCGCTGAGCAGCTGTCACCCTGGTGTGTGCTCAGTTCCTCCAGCAGTACCACCACTACCAGTCCCATGTGGAGATCTTCACCTTCCAGCCGGACAAGCCCAGTAAGGAGCTGGCCGAGCTGGTGATGTTCCTGGCACAGGTGAGCCGCAGCCCTTCCAAAGGATGACTTTGGCGCTGGCCTCGAGCCTGTCATCAGCCACAAAGTCCTCGCCAGGCCAGGCCGTGTTTCACCTCGTTGGGCTGGGTCTGTCTACCCCCAGGTTGCCCACTGCTACCCGGAGCACGTGGCCAGCTTCCCCCAGCAGCTGAAGGAGCTGCTCTCCTACCACCACACCGTGCTGGACGCAGACCTGCGCATGGTAAGACCCACAGCAAAAGGTGTTTGGGGCAGACCGCATCGTGTCATTAAAATAAGCCCTTTATGTGTGAGATTGGAACTTATGGTTTGCTTTGGTTCCAATTCCCTGTTTCTCTCTTACAGACCTTCTGTAAGGCTTTGATCTTGTTAAGAAACAAGAATCTAATAAGTCCAACCAGTTTGCTGGAGCTCTTCTTTCAACTGCTGCGGTGTCACGATAAGCTTCTGCGAAAAGTAAGGCGTGCTTACAAAAACCAGTCTTGATTTCTGATTGGTTTTGACTGACTTGCCGCAAGTAATAACAGCGCTGGTGGGCAGCTGTTCCCCTTTCCTGGGTTACAAGTGAAGAACGCTTAAATTATCCCTGATTTTTCAGCAGCTGACAGTGCCAGAGGCAATACCCAATGTGTATGTGACTGGCAGTGAAGCACGCTGCTGTAAGCATCTTGACCACGCTTTTGCAAGCTGTAGACCTGTCCTACATTTGAAATTGAGCAGCTTGGGTGTGTCTGCAGGTGAAAACCATAAAGAGGTTGCTGTTGGAGCAGGCCTTACTGAATTATTTGTGAGAACTTCTCAGTAAAACAACTAAACCCAAGCCAGCTGCTAGTTAAAGCTCTGTTTCAGGTTTTCTGCCCTAAAAGTGGAAATACTTGCTTTCTGCCCCCAGAATTACTAAACTGGCTGCCAGAAAGTGGCTGAAGGAAGCAGGGGTGGGTTTTAAGCAATACCTCATGCTGTTCATTTTCCTGCCTTACTGTACTATAAATTAAGTACACTTTTCAAATACATAAAAATAAAGCATGCATGAGACTTTACAGAATAATCTCTTGGGTTTCTTTTCACAACTATAACTTAAACTGAGAGTAATCTCGGGGGTGATCAGTTTGGTCTCTCATTTGAGTATGTAGAGACTTTGTGGGAATAGTAGCATATCTGCATTGTTTTCTGCCTGACTTGCATACGTTACCCCCTATTATCTGTCCATTTACAGACTTTGTATACTCACATTGTGTCGGACATCAAGAATGTCAATGCTAAACACAAAAACAATAAAGTAAACACAGTAAGTATTTTCGCCTCAGACATACTTCAATTTAACCTTTTGACGCCATGAAATAGCTCGAATAATAAATGTTTCCAAATTTTCTTCTTAGACACTGCAGAACTTCATGTATACTATGTTGAGAGACAGCAATCCCACTGCTGCCAAGATATCTCTAGACGTGATGATTGAACTTTACAGAAGGAATATTTGGTAGGTCTGGCAGGCTCTTACTGATTCCCCATTTGTCGTGGGGCAGCCGTCCTGACATCACTCAAGGCATGTAGTGCAAAATGTAATGCAGGGGGCAGCGACTTCAATGTATTTAACTTATTTGTGTTCCAGTGGGGCTGTATTTTGTGGTACAGAATTTATCTGGGAAGAAATAGTCTTGCGTGATGCTTCAGAGTTATTGAGGTTGAATATTTGATGTTTTAGTTGAAAATGGTACATAAATTCTAGTGCATTTGAAACCGAAGCTGTGTGCAGCTTTTTTTTTTTGAGCTTTTGCACATAAAAGCCACTAATATTAGCGTACAGCTTGTGCTCTACAGCGAAAAGAGGAATTTTGGTTTTTTTCTTGTTAAGTCTGTAAGTTCATTCTAGATGACTGATCTAATGGGTGTTTTGGGTTCTGGGGTTATTTTGTGAAGCTATAATATAGCTCCTGTTTTTAGCAGATGGCAGCTTGAAAAATTGTTTAGATAAGTATTGAAAGGAGTAGAAGCACACTGAGTACTGTCAATTGTTGTCTTGTACCTAATATGTTGTTGAATCTTTATGTTGTATTACAAAATGCCAGAGCAGATATTACCTAGTGTTAAATTGCATGCAAAGATGGCAGTCTCTTCACTACCACTTTTTTTTTTGACTGTAAAAACATGTGAAAGACTTTCAATCCTTTCAGCCTGGGATTAAGAGCAACTGTTTTGCTCTTCCTGCTTCTTGAACAGAAACAAACTGTTTAAATGCAGCCTGTGATACTGCTGGCGAGCAGCATGCTTACTGCTTCTTACATATCTGTAAAATAGAGCAGTGGCAGAGCAGTTGCAGTGCAGTTCTTGCATTTCTGACTCGGGAGAGGGTCTCTGCAATACCTGTGTGAGTTAAGCTGGGGTGTGAATGGCAACATTGCTCTTTCAATGTATTGCAGAGAAACCACCACTGGCAGAGAGGATGTGGTGCTGGTGTGTATTTGGGCATAAGAATTTTCATGTGTAGCGTTCAAAGAAATACTGCCTATTCTGTGGCACGAATTAAAAAAAATCACAGCAGCTTTGTGAAGATTTGGGTTTTTCTGGTGTAGTGAAGTGGCTTGAGAACTATTTTCCCTAAAAACCAGGGACTGCTGAAAAAAAAGTCAGTGTTGCTGTAAGGAAAAGACTTCTGCAGTTTTAAACAGTTAAGTTTGTAAGTATATGAGACTTGGTATAAAATAGAATTAATTTCTGTGGCTTTATTTCATATAAATCCTTGGTTTTAGAGGATAATTTATCTCAAAACTATCTAGCTGCTTTTCTAATAGTAATTAGGATTCTGCTTGCTTGTTTGTTTTTGCCAAGCAGGGTATTTATTATTTTTTTTATACCAGTGGAAAAGTGGTAATCTGTCTTCCATTATTGGAGCTTATTCTTTCTATCCCTTCAGTCACAGTGTGAACTAGATGGAACTCAAGTGTGTCTGTTCATTTAGATAAAGCTACTGCTACATTGGAAAAATAAAAGAAAATGACAGAAGCTTAGCTTTTTGGTTTGCAAATCTACTTGGAGCATTGAGAGACATGATTCTAATGAAGTTGCCTACTTCTTAGAAGTCACGTTTCATAAGACTTAATTTTCTGAGAATAACTTTAAATTGCTAAACTTGAAGTAAAAGGTAATGGTTTTTTTGTTCCAGGAATGATGCCAAAACAGTAAACGTCATCACAACTGCCTGCTTTTCAAAAGTGACAAAGGTGAGAACAGAAATCACTTGATAAAACTGGATGTTATTGGAGCTAACTTTTTTCTGTGGATGCAACTTTCTGGTTTGTAATTGCTAACAAGCTTCACTAATAATTTTTCTCCTGCTTATTTTATTTTCCAAGTACCACTTGTGTTGTGGGAGGAGGCGGCATTTGGCTCTGAAGTACAAAGCAGCAGAATTGGAAGCTTAGCTTATAACAAGTGCAGGCTGGTGTGGGGAGGGTAGGTGTACTTTCTACTCAGAACAGTCAGAATATTGCCTTGTTATCATCAGCGTTGTAAGGCTTTTATTTGTTAAATGGGAAGAGAAGGGGCTTGAGTGAATCTTAGGCTTTCTGTCATCTGTGTCAGTTCTGCAGTGCTGGAGGCTTTAAAAACTTGTGTTATGGTTTGAGAGAAGTTCTTACGCTATGAAGGTCCAAAAGCTGTTCCATTCAATAAAAAGCCAACCAAACCTAACAAAAAAACTTCACCAACAAACTCATATAAACTCTTGGAGTTCTGAGCACTGGCTCAGGTATCAGCTGCCAGGAATTCCTGATAATGTGGCATAGAGGAATGACATTGAAATTGCTTTGCAGAAAGGCAGGAAGAGCATTTGCATCTTTAAACTTGCTCCAGGCATTGTGGAAGGCCAGCTGCTTTTTGACTCCTTGTGTGTCTCTGACTGTTGAGGGTGGGCAGCAAAAACTGACTATGCAAAAACACCTGTGGGTTTCAGTCTGATTTCTTTTGCTTTTTGTTCATATCCATGCCTATTAAAAAAAAAAAAAAAGGAGCGTCTTGGCATAGCCTAAGATGTGGGTGTAGAGCCGTTTTAAATACGCTGTTTTGTTTTTTCCTGACATAAACTGACTTTGCTTTTCAGGTACTGGTTGCTAGTTTGAAGTTCTTTCTTGGAAGAGATGAAGATGAGAAACAAGACAGTGACTCGGAATCTGAGGTGAGTGTTGTGATTAACTTTCTCCTCTCCATTCTTCAAACTCTTTAATAGGTCTGTCATCCTAGTGACCTGGGCTCTGCCAGTCTGTCTGCTTCTGTTACTTTGTTTTCCATCTTGTTTCCTGCAGATTTTCTCACACTTTACAAAAAAGTTCAATGTTTTTGACAGCTGGCCCCAACTGACAGCAGGATGCCTTTGCTGTCTGTCCAAAGACTAATGCTAAGAGCTCATTTGCTTTTCTTGTCTTGTAAAGGAAGCAATTAACTTTAAAAACCTAAGCAGGGACTGGTCAATCTAGATCGTGAAGGCATGCATTGCTAATGTGTAATGTTAGAGTTGTGGGAAGAGGCTTTCACCTTGTGTATTGGAAGCTGGTGTAATTTTTTGGCTGGTTGTTTTATCTTCATTTTTTCCTTTTTGAGCTCCACTTCCCTTTTACGTACAAATAAATATAATTCAGTTACCTTGAGAAGGCTGATGACCTAACAAATTTAAATCTAGAACATCCTAATACAGGTTATCATTGTTTGTCTGTGACTGAACAATACTCTCAAATTAATCAGCTGTAAAAACCACTCTGTTCGCGTGCTGTTAACTGTTCCATGATTTCTTGTATGCAGGTGTGTGAGTGATTTTATGGAATCGGGATCTTAAATGCTAGTATTTCTGTATGAGGAAGTTTAGGAAGAGGGAGAGTTTTCAATTGTAGTACATGATCCTGAAAAATACTGATACTTTTTGTTTCTCTAATTCCCATTTGAAGCCTAATGTCACCTGAGTCTTGTTATCCTTGCATTCTTTCTCGAGGACGATGTTCCCACAGCCAGAGATTTGATGATGCGGTATGCAACTAACAAGAAAACCACCAAGCGCAAGAAGAAACTGGAAAAAGCAATGAAGGTTCTCAAGGTGAGGAGAGTGGTGTTGGACTTGCCAGCATTTTAGCTTAATCCTTCCAGTGCAGAAACCTTGCTGTTGCCCTTGTTGACTTAGCTACTGGTTGTCATCCCTTCTAGGTAAAGTTCCTCAAGTGTTTTAGCATCCATTGGCCAGATGTAAGCCATGTTTATCTGGAAGAGAGCTGTTTTGAAACAACTTAGACCCTAAGTTATGAATTAGTTGTCCTCTAGGTACCCTTTGTGTGGTCCCCTACTTTAAAGTATGTCTTGTCTTGATAAGTTACTACTTAATGCAGCTCCTGTGGCCTCTTAGGTCAGGTGGCAGAAAACCCTATGCAGCTGAAAAGAGTGATTGTTTACTTGTCAAAATCAAAGTGCCTCTGCTTGAAGAGAGGAATGGTAAATAGCAGCTTTTAACAGCAGCCTGAAACTGAAACACTTACAGCTTTTTCTTGAAAAGAAAAAAATGTCTCTTACTCTTTTTGCCATGCAGAAACAGAAGAAGAAAAGCAAGCCGGAGGTGTTCAACTTCTCTGCTATTCACTTGGTTCATGATCCCCAAGGTAAGCATGCATTGTGTTTTGTCTTTTTTCAAGTTATGTGTTAACCCCAGACACTTAGACACAACTCTGCAAGGAGAATGACAGTGAATAGTAGATAGGAATGTGACAATGTGATACTTGTAGCGTGCTTTATCCTAGAGTTTCATAGCACTTCAGAAAAAGTGAGATTGATCCTGTTGTGCTTGTTGTAGTGCAACACTTGTAGACAGTCAGAAAAGGAAGGAGCAATGTTATATCATCTTCAGGTTGGTACAGATCAGGACATGGCGCTCTATCCATTCCTTGTATGTGTGAAGACCATAATTTGGTGAATGGGGAGTAGTTCACTAGTTTCTTTGTCTTATCCCCTTCAAAAATGTATTTCTATTACTAGTCTGCTCTTTGATTAATATCACTTGACTTGTTCTTAGTCCGATCTAGTGTATCTCTGGGGTTTTTGTTTGGGTTTTTTTTCAGATGAACCCAAAATGTATCTGAAAAAAATAATTAGCTTTAATACTGACCCTGTGCTATGATGTGAAACTTCTGCTTGTTTTCCTCTCTGCTAAACTTGTGCACAGCTTTAGACCTTCTAGGCATGTGAGAAGAAGAGTAACCCATTGAGAGAAGTGCTCTGGCTGCCTTTTAATTTCTTCTGTGCAAGGGCACTGGGTCTTAAAAAAACCCAAACCAAACTGACTGCCTTTTTTAACCTAATCCCAGCTGAGTGCTGCATTGTGTTTTTCAAGTGTACTGCAAATCTGTTACTGTTTCTTCTAGACTTTGCAGAGAAACTGCTGAAGCAGCTGGAAAACTGTAAGGAACGATTTGAAGTGAAGATGATGCTCATGGACCTAATATCTAGGCTAGTTGGAATACATGAGGTACGTACTCTGATGATTTTATAATGGTCTGATGGTAGCTAGCCTTGTTTGGGTGATGGCATGCTGTGGCCTTGTGCCTCTGGAAAATGAAGTTTAATTTTTGTAGAAGTTGAAAAGTGCAGATGCGTGGTCAGGTAGTTCCCAGTAGTCCTTGTGGAATGGTGCAGTGGCATAGATTTGTGTGGTACTAAGTGAGCTCTCTAGAGAAAGCTCTTGGCTTGGAATAGCTGAGCTGTCTCTAACAAATAGGAGGAGAACATGTCTTTTTCGAGACCTGCATGCTCGTAGTAGGTTCATCAAAGGAGAAAGGCTTTTCAAAGGAGTCCAGCAATTGCTTATGAAGAGCGCACTCTGCAGTGCAGCCAAAATGTTATCAAAATTACTGGACTGTCTTTCTGTTTTGAGAGAGAAGATTGTGTTGCCGAGGCAAAGGGAAGTGGCATGTTGTAGGATTGTGCAGCAGTGTCCTAATTTGAATTCTGTGCAGTCTTAATAGGAACCACTCTGGATTTCATGGAGCTTGGGACTGAGCCTTACATTTCCTTTGTACAAGTCATATCCTTATCTCCATGTATTCTCCTGTCTTGAGTTTGATATGCGTCATGCAACAAAATCGAAGGCATTTGGAGAGCACACTGTATAGAAATATTGATTGTTTTACAGTGTATCAGCCTGTGAAGGTGATACCAAGTTAAAAGACAAGCAGCTAATCTGTTACAACTCCTTTCTTGCAGCTTTTTCTTTTTAATTTCTACCCCTTTGTTCAGAGATTCCTACAGCCCCATCAGAGAGGTGAGTAGCTACTAGTAGGTAACACTGCTGGTCCATCATGTCATATATACAGCCAGTTCTTAGAAGTGGTGCTGCAAATGAGTATTGGTAGCAGTAGCTTAGTAGCAAATAGGAGTAGTCCAGAGAGTGTGGCTGAAGGAAGTAAAAGGCCCTGACGGCCAGAAGTGCAAAGCGATTTGGATTATATGGAAGTTGTGTCCACTCAGTGCTCCTTACCTGAGCATTTGAGAAACTCCAGCGATTGAATAAAATGAAGCTACCGAGTCCCTAGTTCCTTTCAAATCCTGGCTAGCTGAGCAAAGCATGACTGCCTTCTGCTGCTTGTTTTACTGGTGTTGCATTCTAGCTCTAGAGTGTTTCTTATTGTCTTACCTGGCTATTAAAGGCCTGCACTGCTGCTGGGGTGGAGGTCAGATGAGTTCCTAATGCTTGGTGGGAGAGGAGAAATAGTTATCCCAAATAGCTTTAGACTGAAATAGCTTTGAGACTTTGAGCAGCTTGTTGAGTTAACTGTTTCGGTAGGTAAGTTTATCGCTCCAGCTTTGGATCTTTTTCCTGCTTTTCTTCCAGAAGTGACAAAGATTCTTCTGTTTGCTGCACAGGCTTCGCATCAGCTAGTACCACCCGAGGTCAGTACTACACCTATATTTGATGATGTTAAAAATGGACAGCAGGCCAGCAGGGAAATATAACTGAATGTGTTTTGGGGGAGGAATGAGAGGGAATCTGGTCAGACCCTTTGCCTTTAAAAGCTCATGGTAATTTTGGCTATTTCTGCAAATTCCAAGAGATTGTTTGGTATAAAGGGGAACTCCCCCCCATAAACTCATGGCTGATGTTTTAATTTCTGTGAGAGAATTTGTGTCTGAAAGTATTTGCAGGCTATAAAGTGACAAGTCCTGAACTCTGTTTTTCTGTGGAAAGGGCTCTGTTGTCTGTTAATAATGTGTACTAATTTTCATTGTTTGATTAAATAGTCATTGTCTATTGAATCTTCTTTCTTATTTTCAGATTATCCAGTCAGTGTTAATGACGATCGCCAACAACTTTGTCACTGACAAGAATTCTGGGGAGGTCATGACCGTGGGGTGGGTACAGAATCTTAACAAAACTGTAAAACTCTCTGAACATGGAAAAGTATTTTTCTTTTTTAAACTATCTGAACTCAATCCTGTTGTTCATACTACTCTTTCAAGAACCTGCTTGAATAAAAAGAACTTAGGACAGTATCGCAGCATAAACTAAATTCCCCAGATGATGGGTTTCTGTGCTTAGTGCTATGACTAACTTTTCTGGATTTCATGATGGTGTGGGTTTTTTTGCTTTTTTGTTGGTCTTGCTATTGCTACTTTGAGGGCTGACCTCTTGTCTGTGAAGTAATACATTTGTATATACTCAGTGAGAGGCTAGCATCACCGTTCAGGACCCTTAACTTCGGTGTTTTATGGATGAAATTTCACTACTGTCAACAAATTTAAATGTTGTTGGTAAAGAAACTGTAATGTTACTTTCTTTGACTAGTCAAGAGAGGTATTTGTGAAAGCTCACATGTAATTGGAGAATGATCACTAAATGTAGAAGAGAGCTGAAATGTCCTTTTAGACAAAGCACTCAACAGAGGCAGACTATTTGTGTAGACATGTTGTGAATGTTTTGTGAGATATTCCTTTTCCTCTTGACATGGTGTTAATCCAGGTATGTAGCATACTGAGTGTCTCCATGAAGACGGTTATAAAGGGAAATCATGTCAGCCCACAGACTTCTGTTAGACTGTCCTTAGCCTGCTCATAGTTGACTCCAGAACTGTTTCTTGATTTATTATTTTTCTAATTGTTTTTTTCCCCTTGGCCTAGCAATTGTTTGACTGCTTTTCCTGTCTGCCTGGACCCAGACTTCAGTTGCAGAATCCTGAGGCCTAGGATCAGACAGAATAATAGCTGTAGAGCATGGGGCAAAGATGGAGGGTTTGGGAGAACCATGGCACAGACAGCTCCTTGTGATGCTCTCCTCTGGTACACTAAATATTGTATAAATGCTGTATAAGGTTCTTCAAGTTCCAAATAATTCAGTCTGTTACTGGGCTAGTGGGAGTCTCTCCAATTGTGGTGTTCAGAAAATAATTCACTTCCAATATTTTTAGAATCAATGCAATAAAAGAAATCACTGCGAGATGTCCATTAGCCATGACTGAAGATCTGCTCCAAGACCTTGTTCAGTACAAGACTCATAAAAACAAAAGTAAGTGTATTACATGGATAGAACTTCTAAATCTTTTTTTTCTTGTGTATCATCTGGTCCTCCATTGTTACAGTGATGTTTTAATTGTTTGTGTGCTGAGAGGTATAATTTTCAATATGTCTGCTGCATTTCTCTGTATTTTGTGTGTGTATACACAGAGTAGTTATGGCAGGGGAACTTAATTGACAAAACTGAAGAAGGGAAACTGCTTGCTAATAAAGATTTAGCCCTAGGGAGGAGCCGGATCCTGCACTGGAGAAATCGGAGGGAGCTATCATTTCAGAAAAGGCACAAGCAGGCTGTAAATACTGTTTATCTGAGTGGAGTTTCAGTTTGCTCATAATTCTGCGGGTTTTTTTGTCGTTATCCTGACTCTCCCCCCCTTTTTTTTTTTTTTTTTTAATTTTTTCCTGGGTAGATGTGATGATGTCTGCAAGGACTCTGATACACCTTTTCCGTTCTCTGAATCCAGAGATGCTGCAGAAGAAATTCAGGGTAAGTGTTGTTTTATGTGCATTGCATTCACCATAAACACAGGCTCGTGGGCTCAAAAAGGACTATGAGAACTAGTCTCACAGCCCCTTGAGAATGAGGTGGAATCATGCCTGCATTCTTTCCCTGCCTGCTCCCTTGCTGCCTTCTGACATGGCGTGCTATTATTTCAAGATTTCGCTAGTTCAGATTTATCAAACTCATTAACAGAAGAATCACACTACAGAAGCATGACTGTCTTCCTAGAGTTTGTTCAGCTTAGTAATTTAAGAACTTGTCTTATTCCATCAGGCAGAATTTATCTTTTCCACCTGCAACCTTCTCTCCCCCAGATTTTTTCATGGATTTGTGGGCATTAAAATAGCAGCCTGCTTAATGTGTTTTTTGTGAACTTACAGGGTAAGCCTACTGAAGCCTCGGTGGAAGCCAGGATTCATGAATATGGAGAACTGGATGCCAAAGATTATATTCCAGGAGCAGAAGTATTGGATGTTGAGAGTGAAAAAGGAAAGGGAGGAACCCAAGAGGAAGGTTGGCCTTTTTTAATTTACCACTTCTATTCTGAGCATCATTGTCATGAAGATTTTCTTTGGACATAAAACTTAGTGTTCACATATTTAATTTGCTGCTGTTGCATGCTGCATGGCTTGCATGTGTTTGTATTTGTCCATTAAGTACTGATACTGTCCTTCAGTAAGTGCAACTTATCCAGTGAAGTCTGTTACTGTGTGTTGCTTTGCATGGTAGACACTGAGGGATGGAAAAGTAGAGGGACAAACATTGTACAGCTGTGAAACTTGATGTGTACAGCTCTTCCTAAAGCAAAGGTTTTGTTGCGTATTATAAAACACTGAAATAGTAATTTGAAATAGTATTTGGCCGCTTTAATTCACTTCTTGTGTAAATGCTCCACGCAACGTGAAACTCCTGCCTGAATCAGGAAAAAGCCAGAATAGTCTGGCAGATCAAGTTTGAGTGCATTCAAGATTGTGCAGTGGAAGTGTACTGAAGGAATAAACACCCTGATATATCGTGTTTCTTATGCATGTGAATACAGCAATTAGTGTAACAGTTGTCTTTGCTTCAGTTTCTGAAGCTGGTAACTTCAGCACATCAGTCAGTTTGAACAACAGTGAAGAGCAGCAATGCATATACTGTAGAAAGTAACAGCTATAAATCGCTTTGCTTCCCTCCTTGGTTTAGATAGCAGGGAACACCATGACTGAACAGTGTAATAAGGATTAGTATCTGTAAACTACTCTGTTTCTTCAGAGGTTGTTCCACATGCACTTTGTTTTGAGGATCTCTGGCTTCAGGTGAGAGTTAAGCTTTTCAAAGCCTAGTGTTATGGTACAGCTTGCTGCCATGCTGACTTGTTGCAGGCTGCTTTGAGTATTTTCTGTGGCTGGCTTGGTTTTGAGTGAATAAGGTGTACGTAAATGCATTTCCTCTAAAGGCTCTTATCACCACTTTTCCAGCTTTGTTGAAAGCTCGTAATAAATGCATGCATTGAGGCAACTGCAGCTCACAGTAATGACAAAATACACAAGGTCTTTTAAGCAGTCTGTTGTAGGAGGTGCCATATGCAGTTATTGCTATAAAAATTGGTGTCCATAGCTGAATGTTCATGTGATGTGGGTGTGCCAAGAAATCAAAGCTGGGTTTTTTTTTTTGCTCAGCTCTGAATTGGTTGCATGCCAGATGGAATTTGGTAGCTGAACTCGCCGGTGGGCAAGCATGGGAGCTGCTGGTCTGTTCAACTGTGGATGTCTTCTAAAAAATCATTAACTGAAAGGGATCAGATGTATGAAGTATCTTATGCCTTTGTAATGTCTATGTAGCTCTAAGACTGGGACGCTGAGACCCTACAGCTTGCCTGTTATTTCAAACTCAAGCAGTTAAGCCAAATCTGTTTTAGCAGCTCTGTGCCCTTCTTCCCTTGAGCAGATGGATGGGAAAGTGCTAGTCTGAGTGAGGAAGAAGATAATGAAGATGGAGAATGGATTGATGTGCATCACTCCTCCGATGAGGAGCAGCAAGAAGTAGTGAGTGTCTTTTACCCCAAAAACAAATGAGTATTGTTAATAGCAGACCAGATTCTCTTGCTCTGTACCTTCATGTGGCTGCTTATAAATAACTCTACAGGGCTGTGGAGTAGCTTGACCAGAATCAGTGAGGTTGAAGTACTATTGAGCACCTGTGCTGAAGTATGCATCTTGTTAGAGGGAAAAGGAGAGACTGGGGAATTCCATCCCAGGGTTCAATTCCTTCAAAGCTATGATACTTACATGAGTGCTTTTATTCACTCTGAAATATGGAGTGGATGTACCACTTTATTCTAATACTACATGTTGGATATAAAACTAGGAAGAATCCTAACAGCTGGTTGTAGCATTTCCCAACAATATTGCCTCTACGTAGGTATTTGGGAGGCAAGGATCACGGATCACAACACAGGAATTGTTTGCAAAGCTATGCGTGATTCTTCTTTTGTACTTTTCTCAAAAGGCAGAGAAGGTGAAAAACATGCCCATAGAGGAACGAAAAGCCAAAGCTGCAGCAGTCAGTACAAGCAGGCTGCTCACTCAAGAAGACTTCCAGAAAATACGTCTTGCCCAGCTTTCCAAAGAACTTAATTCTGCACCTGGCAAAGCTGCAAAGAGGAAAAATATTGAAATAGATGATGAAGAGGAGGGCAGGTAGGATATGGACTATTGTGACAAGTGCTTTCTCTTCCCTGTAGTATCTGGTGATACAGCTTTTAATTGCAGCAGGGCACAGGGTGCTCTGCTGCTGCTCTGTGTTCCCTGGTGACGGCTAACAGCCGCACAGCCCAGAAAGGATCCTGGGCCCCCAGGGGATTTGTTTATATTTGGGAGAAAAGACAAGAGGAGCTGATGGAAACTGTGAGACTGTTCTGCTTGTTCAGACCAATAGGCATGTGGGGTGCTTTTTGTAGCAGTAGTTGCATGGTTATACTTCCAGAGTTTCTTAAACTTTGTGGACAAAGCAGGACTTGGGAAAACAGTAAGGAGAGACTTTTATAAAGGTTGTCCCAAGCATGAGGATTAGCCTGAGAGAGAACAAGAAGTGCTTGTGTGAAAGTTTCTAGGAAGACAGTGGTGTAAGAGATGGGTGAGGGGCAAAGGGTTGAGAGGGAGCCTTGTTCTTCTTGCTAGATGAAGCTTTGTGTGTGATGGCCTTTTCTTGGATTTTTGTGTAGGGGAGAGTTGCTTTCACTCAGAGATATTGAACATCTGCATAAGAAGCCTAAATCAGACAAGGAGACCAGACTGGCAACTGCAATGGTGAGGAACTACGCTATTTCATATCCTCTGTCTTTCTCAATATGGGTTTGTGGGTGGGATTGGTTTGGATTGCTGTCTCCTGCAGGAGGGAGGAGGTGGTGGGGTTGCATCTGTAAGAGGGTGCCCAGCTGCCATCTGTGTTGTGAGAAATGTTTTGTATTTGTTTTGCTTTGTTTTATCTTGCTGTTGCATCTTGGCTGTAAAAAATAAGTAGCCTCTTGCTGGTCACAGGTGACAGTGAAAATATAGACACACCCAGTCTTCACTATGACTCAAGAAATACATCCACGGTGGAAGAATGCATATAATATACACAAAGTCATACTGAACCTGGGTTTATTGTTACTGCCATAGAACCTGTCACCTTAGCAGCTGATGTTAACTGTAGGGAAAGGGACATGACCCTGTTCTTATATTACATTGTCTATTCTAGGCTGGAAAAACAGACAGAAGAGAATTTGTGAAAAAGAAAACAAGAATTAACCCATTTGCCAGCTCTTCCAACAAAGAAAAGAAAAAGCACAAGAACTTCATGATGATGAGATACAGCCATAGTGTCCGGACGAAAAATAAGCGTTCTTTCAGGGAAAAACAGGTAATATTTAATGTTGAAAATAGATGGGGCTGTTTGAGCAAGTTACCTTACAATGCAGGTGAAGTGCTCTCTGTCCAGTGCTCTAAGTCGTTGCTGTTTGCTTTGATGGATTAATTGCTGGAAAGGCCGGTGGGCTGGGTGGCTTCTCTTGAATCTTACCCCTGAGGAGGGATATCGGAGACTGTGGTGGTAAAGAATGCTTTTGTCAATCTTGTATCTTTTTACTATGCATCGAGGACCAAGCCCTGTTGCAAAGTCATGCGTAGGTTAGGAAGGCAACTATAATGTGGTTTGTTTTCCTTTATGTAAATTAAAGAAGGTCATATTAGAACCCTGACTGTAATCCTGTGAGAGAAAAAATGTTTGCCTGATACAGAGGACTTGTTTTTCAGGACAAGCTTTTAGTGTGTTTCTTCACTCTCCATATTTGTTCTTTGACCTTTCTCCCGTTACTGTCATGTTACGGACTCCTCTGTCCTGGCGTTGAGGTCATCTAATAGCTTGTCACAAACGTACTTAAAGAACAGACATAAATGTATGCTTCCTGAGCTAAAGCTTGGCCACAGCCCTTGTGAAAGGGTGTACAAGCTACAAATATAGATTTGGCAGTCCAGTTACTGTGTTCCTGCAGGCAAGCTGTGCCAAGGGTAGCTGAAGCGATATCTAAAAGGCGAGGCAGGAACTTCAGGGGATGACTTTGCTCCTGGAGGTGCTGGGCAAGGAGCCCACAGAGCTCTACCAGGTGACTGGGGTTAGGTGAGCTGGCAGGAATGGAGTGTGGATGGGGAGCTCCCCTGCTCCTGTGATCCACCTCAGCTGGGTGGCAGCAGGCATTATTGCCTGAGCTGTGTGTGACAGCTGTTGCCAGAGCATTGCGGTAGGCATACTGCCTTGCCCTGTTTCACCTTGCTGTGTTTCACCTTGTACCAACAACAAAAATCTGTTTAAAATCCTTTTATCTAGCCTGGCAGGTGGCCAGGGTTTTACAGGGTGTTATAAAATTAAAATCCTTTGAACAGGTTCCAAGAAAAACTTCTAGAGTAATCAGTTATGCAGGGGTCTTGTTTCTGCACAGTGTTAACTTTTGTGTTTTCTTGCTAGCTTGTGTCTTGTGCTAGAGTGCATTCAGATGCTTCTTTTACAAACCCTCCTTTGTGAGTTGTTTCCAGGATTGTATCATTTGGTTAATGTGTATTTGTCTGCAATTTGTTGCCTTAAGAGCAGCAAGACTGAAAGTGTTTATAGACCAAACAGAGAGAACGTCTTAAGTGTTTCTGTTAAACAGGAAGACTTGGAGTGATACCCTCTGTAGTCTTTTTATTTGCTGTCATTTTGCCTCACCTTAAGTAAGGCTGACCACGCTAACTCAGCTCTCAAAACACACAAAAAATGTCACAAATTAACAATCGAGGCACTTTAAGGAAACTGCTCTTTACCATGATTCTTATACTTTGCTCACTTCTTCTAAAAAGCCATCTTAAATGGTTTCAGTTCTGACTCCTGGTTACTGTTTTGAGTTTAAATGTTATAGCTAAACAATGAAAGAATTGTTTTTTCATACTTTTTTCACTGCAGTTAGCCCACAGCATCAGTTCTGTTGACCATGATTTGAAAATAATTGTTAAAAGTGGGTTGGAGTACCATAATTGCAGGATACTCTTGATCTGCTGCTCTCTTTGGTGGTTGAATTTTAAGAGACTGTTGTCTATAGTCCAGAGCTTACCAACTAAAACATGTCTGAAATAAACAACAAAATCTCTTTAGGGTGATACAGCACTTGTAAAAATTCTAGCATCCCTCCTTTCCCCTTTGAAAAGAAGCTTTGTAATACTCTTTCAGAAAATGCCATTTAATCCTACTTACCTCTCACCTGGACTGAAGTCTTTCTCTTGATGTCTTCTAATTGAATATTAGTGAGGCAAGATCAGTTTGTTACTTTACAATCTCTTTCATTATATAGGTTTTCCTAATGAGGTACTGAAACATGTTGATTTTTTTGAAGTCCAGCTCTTTCTTTAGCTCAACTTGGTAATACAATTAAATAATCACTGCATTTTTGTCACAGTAGTCATTAGCATTTGCCAGTTACTGCTCCCAGTTTTATCTGATAAACTATTAGTGTGTTTCTCTGAGGCTGAAGAAATTGAAGAGGGTTGTTGATGTGACAGTGTTGTTGTCTCATTACTTAATATTCTCCTTACCTGAATATTCCACTCTTGTTTCATATTTAGCTGGCTCTTCGGGATGCACTTCTGAAAAAGAGAAGACAGCTGTTGAAATAACAGGAACAGAAAGGAATACTTAATCACCCTTGAAGAAGTAGCCTTAGAAATGCATATTTCCACCCACCACCACGCCAAAAGAAAAAAGGGACTGAAACGCCTTATGGATTTCTCGATTCTTCAGAATTATAAACTGAACACTTTGAAGCTGTTGGATATTGTATGTATAGGACAAATGGAAGAGGCCTTAGTCCTTGCAGGATGTTTTTTTTTTTAAAGCATTCTAGGGAAGGCAATTATCTTTTATTAAATATAATTTACTTACACCTGATTTTATATGTGTAATTATTAGAACATACAACCTTATGTAAAAATATTTTACTTGAAGCAATTAATAGGTAATTGGAAGGAAAAAATATTCTGGCTTGGTCTACAAAGTATGTGTATATGATGTCTGTGCCTGTCTTAAGGATGTGATTTTACAGACTAAGCCATTTTCCAAGTGGCTGTTTTTTACCTGTTTAATGAAACCGAATTGTTGTAATACAGATAAATTCAAGTGAACAGTTAGGAGGAAGAACAGTCTCATTATGGTTTGTGAAGAAAACAAGAATAACATTGGTATATGGGAGATGGTTTTCATGTTGCCATTTAAATAGGAAGGTAGCATCATATGCAGGAGAACTAAGGAATCTTTATGTTCCTGTATCAGTGCATCTCATGGTGGGACTTGCTGGCGTTTGATTTTTGAAGTACACATGGATATACTTCCATGTGTACAGATCCATGTTACTTATATGTGGATCTGTGGATTCTTTACACCAGAGGTGGAACTCTTGCTTCAGCCTTGACTTCTACTGGGACCATTGATGGGTTCTTACCCAGCCACCTGCTTTAATGGAATCTTGAGGGAGTTACAACACCTGTTGCCTCATTGTGTTTGAAATGGGTTTTCTTGTGTGGCCAAAACAGGTGCCACATGCACAATATAATGGAAGAGCATTTGGTAGGGTGGCTTTTTTCTTTCCTTCTTAGGAAAGGGCATTAATGTTTGTATTCCACATGGGAATGCACTCAGCCTAGGTAGGTTTGTTATGTTGAATACACAATTGTATTCACTTTAATTCTGATTATGTCTGTTGGGGCTTTTTTGTTCTGTTGTCACATCTTGTTTCCTAAAGCAAAAAAAAAGAAAACAACCAACACCTTAGAGCCTTCAGGGAGATAGAAGAAAAAAGTAGAAACTTTATGCATCTTCGAATGCTACATTTAAATGCAGTGCTCCTGCTGAGGGAAGGGCGGGGATTGCTACTTGGGAATGACAGCCAGGAGCTGGCCCTGTGGAGGATGTGCAGGTGGGAGCTGGCGAGGCGAATGGATGCAGAGGAGCTGTGGCAGTGTGGGGACTGAGTGTGGAGCAGGGGCTGAAGAGGCCACAGCAAGTGGAGGACATGCACTTTTACATCTAAAACCTGTTTTTACTGTTTCTTTTTTGTCCTTGAACAACTGAGCCCAGTTTCCCTTGGTGTGCGTGTGTCCAAAACCGAATGACAGCTGAGGCAAAAAGGGAAAGGCAATTATTTTTTTGTCCTCTTTGACTTTTAACACAGGTGTCTAGTCTCCTCCCTTTTTCCCTCCTGTTTACAGCCTTGCAGTACCCTCCCGCATGCTGCGAGCTACCCCCACTTGCTGCCAAGTGTCTGCCTGTCTCTCAAAAGCGAGAGTATTGGGCTGCCTTTTATAAACGATTTCACAAATGAACCGCCGATGTCAACCGCAAGTTTAAACCTGTTTTTACCGTGTTTTCATCGCTCTTGTCCCTGCCTCCAGGCGGGCGGGGCGGGCTCGGCGGCGGGGACCGGGGCCCGTGAGGGGATGGCTGCGGCTCGGCGCCCCGCGGGCCCGCTCCTTCTCTGTGCGGAGGTCAGGCTGTTCCCCCGCTGCAGGGTCGAGGGCGGCTGTCAGGCCTCGGGGCGGGCGGGCGAGGAGGGCGGCGCCCGCCATATCCCGGCCCTCCCCTCAGGCAGCCCCTGCCCGGTGCAGGGCTGCAGCCGGGCTGGCGCCATGGGGCGGGCAGCGGCGCGGTGGCCCCGGCAATGGGGGCTGCTGGTGCTGCTGTGCGGGGCGGTAGCGGCGGCCCCGGCTCCCCGCACGGCGGCCCCGCTGCTGTGTAACGTGAGCCTCGACAGCCCCGCTGAGGAGCGCTGGCTGCCGGTGCTGAGACGCTTCGATCCCGCCTTCCTGCGCGCCGCCGTCGCACGGGTTATCGAGTGAGTGTGAGGCGGCGGGGCGGGAGCGGGCAGCCCGGCGGGGTGCGAAATGGCCGCCGGGCCCGCCGCCCTGTGCCACTGGCGGAGCGGCGTGAGGGGTAGCCGCAGTCCCCGCCGCTCCCGCGTCAAGGGCCCGTCGTGCCCTTCTCCCGTGCGCCGCCTGACCCGCCGCTGCGGGCCTGGGCGGGAGGGAGGGGGAAGCCGTGCCGCAGGGCTGCTGAACTCCCAGCTCAAAAGTTCGGGGTGGTTTTGGGTTTGTGTTTGTTTTTTTAGCGTTAACTCAGTACTACCGCAGTTCTTATACGCTTAGGAACCTTGCCAGGGGATAGACCGGGGAGATCTCTGGTAAAAATAAGAAGAAATTGCACAGTAGGAACCTTGAGGGGCTTCTGTGGGGATGTGGAGAAGGCGGTGAAGGGCTTGGGATGCTCAGGGGTGGGCGGCTGGGACAGCCCGATCAGAGAAACGGCAGGCTCTGTGGGTGTCTCGCTGCCAGCTGTATGTTGCAAATCTCTTGTGTCTCTTTCTTGGCTAATGCCTTGAGCATATTTTGCAGTGAAAGTGTACCAAAATGGGTCCACGAAGTCATTCGGCCGATAGCAGCAGAGTTGGAGTTCTTTATGCCGCAGCCCTTTGCAGGGGAAATTCTGGGGCTGTGCAAAGCCCTGGGAATAAGTCTTGGAGATGGAGTCCTGCTAAACTTCGCCTACGAGTCTACTGCGTAAGTGGCTGGTGCTTAGAGAATCTGGTAGAAATGGGTAGAGGTTCATTTTGGTTCAGCATGGGAGAATGCACAAAAAGGCAGGTGAAGACATGATAGATGATTTGCAATGTTCGTCTCACCCTGTTCTGTGCATTCAGCTGTAAGGTTTCATTCTCATTAGGAAGTTTATGCCCTGAATTGAACCAGAAATGCAGAGCAGTGTTTTTATTAATAAAGGTAACAACGTAGCAAAGCAGTGTGTTTATTTGTTAATAAAGGTAACACATAGCTGTAATGTTTTTGTGTACATATATCTGTGTAAATGTATAAAAGTACAAAAATAATTTCTGCTAATAAGGAAGGGCCACCCATTCAAAGTAATTGGGTTCATTTATCATCAAAGTGCATCATGTAATGCACTCTTGTCATTTAAATTGTCCTATTTCCCCAAAAAGGAAACTGGAAGAATTAGTTGCAATTTAAGTATTTCAACCATTCATCTGAGATATGGTTGCTTCCAGACCATTTTCTGAATGAATGTTCACTGTATAATGCGAATTTTATAAATGACTGTATAATGCCATTTTTTTTATTTGCACAGTGTAAAATGGATGTAGTATCTTTATGACGGCAGACAACCTCAGTGGAAAAACCACTCCATTTCTTTGTCTTTTTTTGCTCTAGAAGCATGTGCAGGATAATAATAAACAATTGGCATTGCCTGTGACGATTCTAGAATTATTTTTCAGTACAATTTTAATAAAAAAACAGTTGCATACAGCCACTTGTATGCATTTTGATTATTATTTTTCTTAATGTGTGGTATTTGGTGGGTTTTTTTCTTAATAAGGATTAATATCAGATAAGATAGTAATTTAAATGCTAGCTTTCTTAGTATTTCATAGAGGGCACTTGTCAGCCCTGGTAAGGCCCATGAAATTTTAAGTTTCTCAGCAATATTAAAGAAAAATCAACTGGGAACAAACTACTTGTCTGCAGAATTTTTTTACTCTTGCAGTTTTGAAAGACAGTTCTATGCATCACTGGAATGACAAACTCATAACTTCACAGAAAATAAATTTTTAATTCCCTGCTAATTCAATATACTTCATAGAAAAGCCTGTTTCAATGAAACTGAAATTGTTAGTAAAAAAGTAAAAAAGTTCATCACACTTCCTGTTCTAGAGAAGAGGTTAGCGTATTACTGAAATGGCTGATACTTTAACAACAGCCGGTGTTTTCAGTTTGAAAGGACGTTGAAATTTTTATCTAGTTGTGATTAAAAATATAAACAGGGTCCAAATTGAAATAATCTATAACTGTCAAAATGAAATCCACAAAGTTTCAGACTGATGCTTTGTGGATGGTTTTAGACCACTTTTCATCTCAATTCAGAAAAGTGTTAAAATGAAATAATGAAAATTTTCCCAAGTTGAAATGCTGCTTCCTACCTGGTCTGTAATATCTGACCTGATGTGGATGGTAGTGAGGCTTTTGAGTTTCTGAGCCAGGTGAGACCTGGTAAGTTAAGTATCATACAGTTTTATATGTTAGACTCTGCGGGAAAGGACTTTCCCTTAGAGTTATCATGCCTAAGTCATATTGGACATTGTAGTGTTGTGCAGTTATGCAGAGCTTCAGTCAAACCATTCTATCCCCCCCTTTTTTTTTCCAATTTGAAACTAAAACTTGCAAGAAAATTTGTCAGTAAGTGTAGGGTGAGACTGTTCTCTAGGGTTGGGAAGTGTAAGTGTTAATGATGTAATGCAAGTTCCCATTTCATTTGTATGCTTACGTTACTAAAATACTTCACAGAGGATAAAGTCAGTTACTCCTCCTAAAACGCTGAGTTAGTTCAAGTATAATATTGAAAGCGTTGTCATAGCTTTTTCTTAGATCGTTCTTTCTCCTTTTTGTTTTTGAAGGTTCTGTACTAGTATTGTCGCTCAGGATGACAAAGGAAACATTTACCATGGTCGGAACCTGGATTACAATTTTGTCGATATATTAAGCAAGATTACAATTGATGTGCAGTTTATAAAAAGTGGGCAGGTATCATCTCTGGTGGCTGGGTGGTTTTCCGTGAAGGAACAGGGTATGGTCGTACAGCTGTATAGGCAGCAGGATTTAATGTAGGAATGTGGTTCCTATCCCAGGTTTACTGGATTATTACAGCAGCACAGTCAATCTCTCTAGTAGTGTGGGATGAATGCTGGTTTTCTTTGCTTTCTGGACATGCAGTCTGGTGTGATAAACTGGAACAAATAGAACAGCATAATCTAATATCTCAAGATCGTTATTTGGAAGGAGATGTTGAAAGAAGGAAATGCCAAAATATTAAGAAGAGAGGTACTAGAGAATATAGAAAAGAGATAAGTTTTGGCAGGGACTGATTTTGAGGCTTTTTTTCCAAGGCCTTGTTAACTTTTTTGACCAATGTGTGTATGTTAGATGAAAATTTCTGAAAATGAACTACTTGCTAATGCAGTCCTCGTTAGTGAGATTTTCTTTATATTTATTAGTCTGTTTTGCAAATGGAGAACTTTTTGTTTGTTTCTTGCTTGGCAACTTGCTAACTTCAGCAGTACTTTTGTAGCAGTCTGTGATCATTAACAAATGAAATGCAGTGAATTTTGGTCCTCAGAGTCTTTCTTTACTTTGCAAATTTTGCTGTAATTTAAGACAAAGCATTTTCTAATAACCTCTGTATGAAAGTCACAGAAAAAAAAAAGTACAGGATGCTGCTTCAGAAAGTTGCCTGTATTTTAACTAGTGTTCTGTTCCAGAATGCTAAAATACTGCATGTTTCCTGGTTTCAGATAGCGTATCAAGGCACCACGTTTCTTGGTTATGTAGGCTTATGGACTGGACAAAGTCCACACAAGTTCACAATCTCCGGTGATGAACGAGGTAAAATAAATCTGTCTGCCCCACCTGATGTTACGTACATTATTCTAGTTGATTGTTTCCTGCTCGGGACCTCCTCTCATACTCTCCTAGAGGGAAAAATGTAATTCGGGTTGCCAGGAAGAAGCTGATGTTGCATGACTTCTCTTGCCCTCAGGGAGTGAAAGCACACAAGCTGCCAGGTTTTTGGCTGCTACATGGGAGAAAGGTATTTGTCAGCCCAGCATCATCTGACCTTGAAAAGTGTCAAAGGAGACAGAGAACCTTGAGGAAAGCCATAAAAGACAAATTAATGTGTTCTGTTCAAGAGACATAATTTGAGATAGCAGAGTAGGGGCTGAGGGGAAAAAGGTGCAGTTGTGTATAGTAAATTAATGGCTGCTTTCCTAGTTCTCTGTCCCTTTCTCTGTCTTCCACAATTCTCTGTCCCCATGAGGCAGCTTCAAAGAGAGGCTGGGAAGAGAAGTGTAAGACTGAGAGATCTAGGGGAAAGACAGCAGACCCTGAGAGAATGCATGGAGGTACTGGAAAGGCAGCCGAGGACAGATCCAGTAGTAGAAGGAAGTTGAGAAATGTCACTACCGAGAAGTAAAGCTTGACAATAGGAGGGCTGGTAACTGTCAGGAGGGCAGAGGAATGGTCGCTGCCTTTTCCATCAGCCCTTCAGTTTCACAGATACTGAGTTATGTCTAACTCAGAGCTTGGGTTTGCCCCTGCCATTGCTTCACTCCTTTTTTTTCTTTTTTCTTTTCTTTTTAAGAAGCATACTTCTAGCTGTTTGTTAGAACTGGAAGCAATGTAGTCTGAGTTAGAACCAACACCTAAAATAAATGTTTGTTTTTCACTTGCAATTGTGGTAAGCATTTTTTCTTTTCTTTTTAATCTTTTCTTTTAATTAATCAATCTTTTGTTTTCAATTTTTTTAATGTTAAGCAACCGCTATTCAGTGTATATGTTATATACATATTCATTATCTCTGTGAGTGGGGATTCTACTATGGAGCGTGCACCTTTTGATTCCTGTTCCCTTTGTTAATACTGCCTTGTTGCATTCACTAAATTATTTCCATAGTTTACATTCATGGGTTTTTTTAAGAGCCTGCTTCTGATGCTAGTGTAGTTATTTAATCCTTTCAAAACTCAGTATCCTGGGCTGATACTGAGAGATGCCAACTGATTTTGGTTCATACTAACATCAGCTTGGAAATAAAGTCTTAAGTGTATCAAGTGTCTGCAAAAGGCTTGATATAGAAGATCTTGCAAAGTCCTATGTCTGTGAACAGGCACAATCTGGGGACAAAACCAGTGCCGTCCTGCTTTCCCTGCTGTTTCTCAGCAGTGTGCTTCAACCTGCAGTACAAGGATCATCTGAGATGACAGTGAGGTGGTTTAGTCCATGCACAAACCCATTCTGTTCTCCTGATTCTGATAGAGGAATCAAGTACTGCAAACCTGCGTGTGTGGTTGGCCCCACTTGTCCATCAGCAGCTGATGTGCTGTCATCCGTGTGCCTCCACTTCAGCCACGTGTCACTCATTCAACACATGCTGCAGTCCTGTAAATCAGTTGTTGCTGACTGCTTGCTGCTTTTTATCCGAACTAAAAGTTCAGTCATACGACTGAACTAAAAAATTTTGGGAAACAAGCATGTGAACTACAGCTGGAAAGGGGGGTGACTTTAAATTAGGGTGAAGGTCTATCAAGTGACAAGCACATTGTTTCTGCTGGCTTTTTCTGGTTTTGGCATATGAGTAATTATAACCTTGTCCTTCTGTTTTTCTTAGTTCTCTTAATTTTCTCCAGTAATACAAAAACACCATCACTACCTCTTTTTTTCAGCTGTGTAATTCTTCCTGTTGTTGAAATAGTTCAGGAAGATGAATAATGAGGTGATTGATGCTGCTAATATTTGAGTTGACAGATGTAGACTATTGTAGGAATGGACCAGCAATTCTTTTGGAAATACTTGTTACAAAGTGCTAGTCCTGGTTACAGTCACCTTTGACTCTTCGTTACTTATAATTCAGCTATGAATAAAAACAGTTTTAAAACTGAGCAGCTAGCAAGTTATCAATACTGGAAGAAGTGTGGTAGTTTTTGATAGGACTTGCCAGTGCTGGCAAGTTCTGAGAGATATTGTGTATTCTCTGTACAATGTTGAACACTATCTTCTTTATTGTCCACCGTACCTCAGACTCCTGCTGTTTTATGGCAGCCTGTTAGGGTTGTGGGCATATTGTACCTTTCAGAAGACACCAAAAAGATAATGATCGCTCATTGTAGGTCTGATATGCTTTCTGGAAAGCAGGGTCATTACTTCAGCTGCTGTGGTTCAAGTTCAGCTGGGATTGTCTATTTATATTTCAGCTCTAGTTTCACCTGGGTTTCATGCTTTTTGCTAGCCCTTCTTCTGGAATGTTGGTATTTTATGCTGATATGTAGCTGCCCTGTTTATAAATTTATAAAGCTGCCCTTTAAATAAACTTAAAAGAATTTATTGCACCGCTCTTTTGTAATACAGTAGAGAGAAAGATTGTAGAGCTAGAGATGGGACGTGGAGAAGAAAGGAAGGCAGGAGGCTAGATTTCACAGGATGTACGTAACATGCATACATAGTAATTTTTATTATTTTCTTTTTTTTTCCCCAGAGGATGGTAGGTGGTGGGAAAATGCAATAGCTGCTTTTCTGAATCGGAATTACCCTGTCAGCTGGCTTGTCCGAGATGTAAGTGCACTGAGTTATTGTCTCATATTTCACAGTGATGTCATTTGTACTTACAAACTTCCTAATAAATTTGATGTTCCAACTTCTAGTTTCACAGAAAATTCAATAAATTGATAAGTAAATGCATTTTGTAAGAGGAGATGGGTGTTGTCCCCAAAAGTGATGTGTAGGAGAGAGGCAGTTCTAGCCCTTCAGGGAGGTGGTCTCTAATCAATGCCAAAAGTCCTTGAGAAGCTGTGCAAAGACTTCTTTCCTAGGGACTACTTCAGCTAGTTGTGATTTGTAATTTAACAAATTGAGGCAGCTGCACTCTTAGATGGCTAGTGTCTCACCCAGTGGTTATTTCACACTACATTTGATATGTTACCATATTAAAAATGCAGAGTTCACCGGTGAGTGGAAGGAGTTGGACCGGTATTTCATATAGCACTTTTTGAGTACTGTGTTAGGGTACTACTAAGATAAAACAGATTTGCTGCTTCTCAGATTCTTGAATTACGGTAAGCATGAATGATACAATTGCAGGTATACAAACTCCCTGCAGAACTGGAATGTCTACTGGAGACTTTACTGTTCATAGTTTTTGGAGATTGAGATGTGTCTTGAGGCTGTGACTTGAAACTACTAGCTGCAGTGTTGCTGTCAGAAATAATTGTTCTCTAGGGTTTCCCCTGTCTTTCTGAACAACGTTATTTGATGCACGTTCCCCATATTTGTTTTTAGTTCCTGCACAGCGTTCACTTTTAAAGACGTACTTCAGTAGGTTGTGGCTCTGTGCCTGAAAATAGCTTCATTGGCTGCAGTGACTGTCAGTTTATGCTAAGTTAGTCACCTGGTTGTGGCAGGAGAACACAGGCTTGCTGTAAGCAATGCCTCTGCCTTACTCACCGTTGTTACCTAAATCCTCTGAAACCACTGGCAAGACAAAAACATTGAGTAGGTTTCCCCCCCCACCCCGCTTTCATCCACTTTTCATCTATCCTGTTGTTCACATTGAAAGACTGAGGGTGTTCCTGAGGATTCAGGAAAATCCTTTGCTGGGGGTTGAATTTGCAGAGTAAGGATATGTCTCTGTCTTTTGAATGGCAGATTTTCCAGCTTTTTTCACTTTTCACCATATACAAATGTGTACATGTATGGGTGTGTATATGTGCATTTATATTTACTGTTTTCTTTGAATATTTGCAAAGTTGGGATTAATGAGTTAATTTACTAGTCATAGGCATTTCATGTTCATATGATTGTCTGTTTGGAAACATGTTTCAAGTAGCACTTTACAGTCAATTGCTATTTTCAAAAAAGCTGGACCTTTTCTTCTTTTTAAGATGTCCCAGTGCTCGTTTTTGTGCTTGGCTGTGCTCTGTGATCTTTGTTTCACTGTGATTTCCTTTTTGCATTAGACCCTGAGCAGAGCAGAGGACTTTCAGTCAGCTGTTCTCAGACTAGCTGGCATTCCCATCATTGCTGAAGTTTACTATATTGTAGGAGGTGTATCACCCAAAGAAGGCATGGTCATAACGAGGAATAGAAGAGGGCCAGCCGATCTCTGGCCTCTTGATCCTTTAGGTGGAGCGTAAGTATTAAAAACCAGTTTATTTTGCTTTTTCATATTCCCTTCTGAGTGAGAGGTAGGCTTAGTGACCCAACATTCTTGAGAGATCCAGGGCATCTCTTACTAATGCTTACAGCTGGACAGGGAAAGCTTGAAAGTCTCTGAAAGGAACCCCAGTTTCTCCTCTTTGAGAAGGAATCACACCACCTTGTCAGGCTGGGGCAGTCCAGAGGGTTGAGGGTGGAAGGAACACCTGTATGTGTTTATTTTTTAGCCAGAATCCAAAAGAGACAAGACTTGAGGGCCTCTCCTGTCTGGCTCCCAAATATTCTACTGGTAAATTCAGCAATTCAAAATTAATTTTGACCCAATTTGGTAGAAGGGTTGGTAGCTCAAAAATAATTGTTCCTGTCAATTAATATTGACAGCTTAATATATGAAGGAGATAACAAGATAGTTGCCCTGCGGTGAAAAAGGGCACTTAATGCGTACAGTCAGCCAGCGAGTACTGGCTTGGCAACAGCCAGGTGGCCTGTTGGCTCTGTGTACTCCAACCGGAATGCTGCAGGCTGCATCACATGCCTACCTGCAGTCTTTTCTCCTATCATCTCTTTAAAGATCTGATCTTCCTTTTATTGTAGTCAGTAGTAGCTTTGTCACGGACACCAGCAGGAGTTCAGAGGTTTCTTCTTTTTTATTTGTGTTCAGTAGTTTATGGTAAAGGCTGCTATTTTTATCAACATAGGACCCCCTGGGCTTGCAAGAGACATGGGAAGGAGGCTTTTGAGGGATTTTTTTTTCCTTTTGGCAATACAGAGATATTGTATTCTTTGTCTTTGTTAATTACCTACCAATTCGCCTTTTTGCTTGTGTTTATGTTTGTGTGTTGTGTTACATATAGGTGGTTTCGTGTGGAGACAAACTATGACCATTGGACTACCCCTCCTCCTTTTGACGATCGAAGGTAAATTTAGTTTGGAGCTCTGTGGTGATATAACACTTTTATTTTGAAAAAGCTTAAGAGACTTGTGTGTTTTCTTCTCCAAATGGGTGTTAGCTCATTGAGCAGGCAGCTTATTCAGTTTCTGTGATGCCACTCAAAAGGGAACAGATGAGGTAAGGAGCAATATTCATGCGTGCCAGAGGAAAGTCTATGTGGCACTGAGTGGCATAAAAGATGAAAAATTGCAAGGATAAGGCATGCACCCAAAATTTCTTTATAAAGCAGTTTAGTAAAAGCTAAAGGATTTAGATTCACAATGACAAAAGTATTTGATGGCACTAGGAAGGTGTTTGCAGATGACATTTTTTAGGTTTTAGGCTGTGTGGTATGCAAAAAGGTGTTGACGGATTCCTGTTGGTCTGTACTCAGTGTTGTAGTTAGTTACAGAGTAGCTTCAGCAGTGTGAGACTAGATTCAGTCATGCAGAACTCTGGATTATTTTAGGCCAAGGCAAGCATTTCAATGTAAAGGCGTTTAGTGAGACGTTTTTCACATTGGTGCTTTGTAGCCTTTGGAACAGTAAGCTGTGTTTAATGATACTACATTGTTTTCCTGCAGAACTGCAGCCATCAAAGCTCTCAACGCTACTGGACAGCAGAACATCAATTTTGATACGCTTTTTAAGGTAAGCTTTTAAATTCTGCATTGTGACTTAATGTTCTTTTTCAAAGCAGAAGTGCAGTTACATTTTTGTCAGGGATTTAAAAGCTGTGCAAGGAAGGCATGGTGAAAAAGGTGTACTTTACAACCGTCTCTGGAGAGTTTAAGACTGCTAAGTTTGTTTGTTAAATGTTTCTGAACACGCTTGCATAGATAGTCATTTTGTAATAGTGTACCAATCCAAGTGGAAGGTGCATGAGGTGAATCCCATCGCCATCATCTTTGTGCAGTTCCTTATTTCAAGCACAATTACAAATATTATGGCAGGCAGATAAAGTGTTAGGCATGAGTGTTATTTACCAGTTAGTTTTGAGAACTTAAATGTTCTGTGTTTCAGAGGGCTTTTAAAAAATATTTTTTGTGAAATTATCTGATATTTAAAAAACCGCAAACAAACAGCAAGAGAAATTCTTGACTTTGCATTATTCCTTTTCATAACTTCATTCTACTACTGCTTCTAAATAGCCTTTTAATTCTCTCTTCATTTACCAAAATGACAACTCTTCAAACTTTCTGTACAGGTGTTGTCAGTGAAGCCAGTCTTAAACAAGTAAGTACTAGATTCAGAGATGTTAATCAATGCCTCTGGCCATGCCTTGCACCACTTAGAAGTCAATCACAAACTTCCTTAGGATCTTCCTATGTGTCTGTCTGAAGATCTTGCAGTTTCCCAACTTAGATTTCTGCTTGTGCACGTGGCATGCTTTTTTCGCTTCCACAGTGCTCTTCCTCTTTGGTCTGTCACTCTAGCCAAGAAACTACTCTTTGTTAGGCTCGGACTGGTAATGGGAAGTTCCTTTGTAGTAGTGAAACAAGTGACTGCTTAGAGGAGGAGCTGGGCTTTATCCTGAGTCATTTGTGCCTTTCATTTTTGGAACCTTTGTATTTGCATTAACACTGAAAATGGCTTTCTTGGGAGCTTCTGATGTAGCTCTGCTTGATGTGTAAAAAGGGAAAAAAAGAAAAGGCAGTAAGTGGGAACATAGCTTTTAGGTACCATTTATAAGATTTCTAAGAGAGATTTATTTCAGTGTGCCATTATTGTTCTGCATTATTCCACAAATTGCACCTTTGCAGGTTATCCTGTTTTGTTTTACTTCTGTATCAAGCTCAGTATATTCTCTGGATCAGCCATTCGCGTTAGAGCTTGGCAATGGCTTCTTCAAAGTTAATACCAGGACTTCCTCTACTCTGTTATAAACGTGAGGAAATTTGGAAAGGAGAAGGTTGTGTCTGTGTAACTGCTAAGATTAGCAATGCTAATTTTTTAATACAGTGATAAAATAGATGTAGAAATATAGTTCCTTTGCTGTACTGAGTGGGGGGAAAAATACTAAAAATTTGTGCCACCAGCCTTCATTTTTATCAGTCTCCCACTCTTCCTAACCCTTGTGTACCTAAGCAGAACGTTTGTTTTCACTAAGATTTGTTCTGCTGCTTTGCTAGTTTTAGAAATTGATTTTCTTGCCTTTGGAGTGTCACTTACTCTTTGCCTCTTTCCCTACCAGTAACACAGTGTATACCACGCTAATGAGCGCTGCACTTCCAGATAAGTACCAGACATGGATCAGAACTGTGAAGTGAAGAGGTGTAAGTAGCATGCTGGTGCTCCTAGCTAGTGTAATTAAATAAAAATGCCAGCTGAAGAGTCATTGAGGGACAAAGCACTGCAGTGGCACTCAAGTGATCTAGTCTGAATTCCTGATTCTCCTTTGCTTTGCTTATTGACCTTGGATAAATACCTTCCCCTGTTGTTTTAGAGGTAGTTAAATATTGACATTCTTTGCAAAACTCTTGGAGGTTAGCTTAGGAAAAGTGCTTTATCAGAGAGGAAGGGGTGGATGTTGTTGCAACGTAAAAGGTAGAGGTTCACTTTGTGAACGTTTTAGCTGTTATTTTTACCAGTCCTACTACAGTCATGTCTCCTGGTGGTTGACCAGGACAGGAAGCCCTGCCAGAGTGAACTGAATCCCAGAAAGAGGGGTTGGTGCGCTTGGCATGGAGAAAGATCAAGCTTAATTTGCGACAGCCACTCACAGGCAACTGAGTATTAGCATCCTTTGAGGGCTTTTGTCCTGTGAACTTGAAGAAAAAGTCAAAGTGCTTGAACTCACAAGCTGCCTCACATGGTAGCTTTATTGTGTTCGGAGAAAGATATTAAGTGGTGTTTATTTCTATTCCGAGAAACTCTGGTTGCATTGTCTTTGCAGGAGCACAAGAAACTGCGTTGCAGCTTGAATAGTTTTTTAAACTATTATTAGTATTGTGTTTGTAGAAGTTATATTGTACATTTGATTTTAGCAAGAGTAATTCCTTTCTTTTAGAGATTCTGCACCATTTGGTTCTTTGTTAACTTGATACAAACCTGTGCTCTTTTTTTTTTTTTTTTTCTTTTTTTTCTTTTTTTTAGCTCAACAGACAAAATGAGTAAAAAGCTGAAGCTTTCCAGGACTGGCATATGCTTTTAAAATCACTCTCACAAGCAGGACAGTTGTTTTGGCTTATTAATTATAGAATCATATAATTATTTAGGTTGAAGTGTGAGCCATTCAGGAAGTAATGACTTGTTAATTTTAGGTGTTGCAGATGATACTGTTAATGGACTGTAATGGAAGTTTGATTTTATTGTAATCGATGTTCTAGCAGATGTTGATGGCTAAAAATGCTTTTACTGTTTTTGGAAAGAGTTGTGCAACCTGAATGTACTTATGCGCTGACTAATAAATAAAAAACTCATATATTTTGCCTGGCCTGTAGGTCTGAATATAATTAAATAAACATATGCAGCTGATCACTTGATTTATGAAGACCTGTGGTGTTACTCCTAATGTCATCATCCTTTTCACTGATCTTGTGATCATGAGCCTAGCAGGGTCAGACGCAGCAGTCAGCTGCATGCATATCTGTAGACGGTTGTGATTTTATTCATCAGAAACCAGGACCCGTTTGAGGAGTCTTTTTAAAACAGTCTTCCCCCCCCCAGTAGATGACAGAAGCTTGTGATGGGATAGCAGTGAGGTTGGAAAAGGTTTTCCTTTTCTGTAGTTGAAAGTTGCCTTCAACAGAAAGTTCACACCTAATTTCTGTGGTACAGAGGTGTCAGAGTTTTTTGTTTGTCAGGTTGTGCTGTAACTGCATATTGAATTCAGGCGCTTTTTGGGAGCACCTCAGCAATACTGAAGGATGTAATGAGTCAAAACCAGTGGATACTTTCATGTAAAGCTTAGAGGTCCCATTCATGGACTGGACAAAATTCCTGCTAATGCCAGTGAGAATTTTACCAGAGAGAAGAAGGTGTGCTCAGAGTGTTGGGTCAGAGCACCGTTTCTAGATACATGCAATGTCACCTGTGGTATTTGTGCACCAGTTATGCAAACTGTTCCTGAGAGAGCTTTCTGGAGATGTGGGCCCTTTATCTCCTTGTGCTGAGTTTGGCTCTGGCATAACCTACTTAACTTGCATCCTCTACTTCTGCCTGGATAAATGCGCTGCAAGCTTTGCCTTGACCCAGTTTGTACAATGATGTTAGCAGTCATATGCCAGAGCAATAAATTTGAAAAAAGAGTTCCTGGAGGAAGATGGAAATAGCAGTGACAATATCTCTGAGATTTCAGAATGGCGTTGCTTTAATTCACAGAGGAAGCACTGACTGAAGATACCAGCAGGTTTTCTTTATGTAACAGCCGCCCACACCTAAAGACAAAAGGTTCCCTACAGGTGTGACTTGTCTTCTTGACCTCAGCACCATTAGGCTGATTATCTTCTGGCAGCCTTATGCCCAGATTCTCAGTGGTATGTAAATCTAATCAAATGTAGTTGTTTCAATGTGTACAAACAGACCTGGAGTGTATAAGTATTTAGTATCCATGAATATTCAGGAAACAATTGCCTGCTCCTGTTGTGTTTGTGTCTCATCAGCTGTTCGGAACTTGCTCAGGCCCAGCCACAGAACGGATCATGGAAATGTGGGGGTTTTGAGATTTAAACAAGAAAGGAAACTAGATTTCAAGAAGTCTTAATATGATTTTCTTTTGTTTTTTTCTTTTAAATTATTTTCTTAAAGAAAGCCTTGCACTTCATCCATTTATAAAAGTTCAGACTTCCTGATTGCCAGCAAAATAAAGCCTTTACGCCAACTTGAACAGATTTTTTGCTAACCAAAAGGACACGTATCTTTCTGGTCTTCATTTAATGACAAGCTAAAAATATAAACACTAAGAAAATGGCAAATGACACATCTTACACACTAGATGATTTAACCCGTGAAACGTGTTGAGCTGCTTTTGCGTAAGAATTGAAATTTGATAGAAATGCAGAGAGACAGGATTGTTAATGCCTTAAATAAAACTGTCTTAACAGTGCTGGAAATGTGAAAACGTAGAGCTCATTGGTTTTGGAGGATTTGGGTGGTTTATGGTGTCCTGTTTGTTTTTAAAAGAAGGAGGATCATTTCTCCTTGCGTGAATTGTTTGCTGATTGTCCTTCTGTTTGAGATTTCATCTGCTTTGTGCATTCGCTTTTTGGAGTCTGGGAAGTAAACCAGCTTTTCTGCTTTCTCAAGCCAGTCAGATTCATGACTTAGTTCTATTTAATTACTTAACAATTCTAAGTTAAATACATTATCCTTGCTTCTTCCACCCTTTCATTTCTGTAGTACAGATTCCCTAGCTACAAAGCCCAGAAGATTTTTCAGCTCAACATAGGGAGCAGGTGAAACCTTTTAGTTCTTTTGCCTGCAGGAGTTTTGCATTTGGCAGAAGGCAACTTGAAAGTGTGTAAGAGCTGACTTAAGATGAGAGAGGCCAACATGCCGTATTTCTCATTCATAATCCTTTTCAGTAATCCTAATCCATTTCAGATCTGTAGCCTTTCTTAAGTGTCACATGGGAGAGGATTCTTAAGGCTGCTCAAAACAACTGCAGTAAATAAATCGAAGAGTCTGCGCTTGTTGCAGAACAGCGCACACATTCTGTACTGTGGGTGCTGAAAGACCACGGCACTTTCTGCTGCGTGCCCAAGGGAACAGCTTACTTGATGATTTAGATTCTGAAGAGGGGTTTCTGAATCAGTCATCAAGCAAATCACTTCAGGGATCAGTTTGGGTACTGAACAGAAAAAAAATATTGTTAAAGTGGAGACCTTCTGTTGTGTCTATCTTAATAAATCCATGAGTTAGAAATCAGTGGCAAGGTAAGTTGCTTTTTTATTTCTCTGTAATGATGTTTTGTGTTCAGAACTAGTTACTTGGCACCCATAATTTGAGGTGAAATATCCTTTTTGTATGTTAAGCTGTATAAAACTGCAGTGACGAGTTTTCTATCTGAAATTCCCCTTTTTGGCCCTGCAGTAACTGTGCAGGTGCAGAGGTCAGTGCATGTGTAAAATAAAACAAGCTTCACCACCTTGTTTCCAGCTACAAGACATGCCGAGTCTAATGTACACGTGGGACATACATAGGTATTTACTCTAGGAGGGCAAGGCAGGATCATCACTTTCCTTAGTGCTAGCTAGCATTTTTATTCTTGGGAGAAGTATTTAATTTTCTTTCTTTTTAAAATTAATCTGTAGCTTTTAAACGGCTCTTTTTCTTTTAGCAGAAATAAAAATTTCTGTTTCCTTCTGGATCTCTTCCAGTTATTTTCCTTAGTAAACTTTCGGTGAGTCTGTTGTATCCTATTGTGCCTTCCATGTTCTGCTCATCTCTTCCCTTAGTTGTTCAAATGTCCATAAAATTGTCAAGTTAGTGGGGGCTTGGCTGTGCAGGTGATATGCGAAGCGTGTCATCTTCCCTGGGAGCCCCGCTGTTCCGGAGTTAGCTTCGTGTTCACTTTGGCATTCCATGCAGGAAGCCTTTGATTTGTGGGCGTGGAGCACCAAACTGCACAGATCTATAATGTAGACAAGCTCAGTGATGCGACGCAGTGTGTAGGGTTTGATTCAAAATGCTGTCACCTGCTTTGGTTTTGACAGAGCTAAAGTAATATTTACAGTAAGTCAGGAGATTTACTTAGGCTTTTGTTGTTTTGGGGTGGTTGACACAAATGGATTTGTGCAAGTTTTCCTTTAATGAGTTTTATGTCTATTATATGGTATTATTAAATGAGTCGGTAGCTTGTGTTTTAAAAGCTGCAAAAACAAGTATGTTATCTGTTGGCTTGGGAAGTGTGTGTGGAATCTGGCTTTTCTGTGTTTCTCCTGCCTTCAGTAACGCTACCTCGGGTGAACAGGGAATGTGCGTCTTTTCTATGTCTGTGTTCTGCTGAGGCACCGAAATTTCTTGTTCTGTTAGTTGTCTGTGTCTACATGTAGCTCTTGTGCCCATGCTTTTATTGTGGTGGTAGTTCTGCTCTGGTGTAAGTGAATGCAGCAGGTTTTATCGCCTCGCTTTGATGAGCGCGTGTGAAACGGTGAGAAAGGAGCAGTTTAGCCGTCTGTTTTCTAGATGCGTTGTTTTGTCTTGGCTGTGTAATGCAGCCTGTGTTTGAGGTTCAGCTTCATCACTGTTCAACTTCATCATGTCTTCCAGGCTGTGTCTTTATGGGCCTCTGTTCATCTTTTTCTTGGGTACAAGGTTTTAGGAAGGGGAGCGGTGCACATTGCTGTTGGGTGGATGAGGAGGGATCAGAGGTGCTGAGCAGCTGGACTGGCTCTCTTTCCTCCTTGCTCTTCCCACCCTTGAAACAGGTTTGATTCCATCTGGAGTCCCTGGTTTACTGCTGTGCGCTCCTTTGCTCAGGCTGTGGCGCTCAGAAAAATAGCAAAGTGAAAAAGTTCACAGGTCCAGGAATTGCTTGGGAGAGATCTGTTGACAAGACAGTTCACGGTAACGTAAATAGGTAGGTGCCTGTGCTTGCTCTCTGGGACCCTAATACTAGACCGTCCCTCTCAGCAAGGATGGCCAAAATGTATGTTTAAAGTAGGGCCATCCAAATAACAAATGTTTGTTTTGGAGGGAAAAGAGGAAAAGTTCTATTCTGTGTTTCCAAAGGCGATCTCAAATCCAAGGTCCCATTTTATCACAACAGATAGGCAGTACCCCTGAACACATCCTAAACCAGCAAAGTACCCAACTCTGTACTTAAGTGTTTGCTTCAGATTTGTTCTCCATTTTTAAAAAGTGATCTGGAAGTTTTCTAGTTCCTGCAAAAAGTACTTTTTACAGATATCTTAAAAGGCACCCAACTCTTCCAAAAAGCTGAAGCACCCGTCTGCCTCTGAAGCTGGTGCTGCCAGGCTCCTGAGCGGCACTGAAGATACATCCAGGTGCGCCAGGCTGTATTGAGCTCCAGCGGTCGGCCCTTCAGGGATTTCTCTTGGGACTGGCTTGAATTGGGTCCTGTGGACTGAGCTCCCATCAGGAGCTGGAGTGTGTCTTCTGGTGTCATTTCATCTGAAAGGAATCCATGTCGGGCTGTTTCAGACTGCCCTGCTGGGTTATACTAGCACGCAGTAAGGGGAGGTGCTTGGGGGTGGCTGTTTCCAAAGCAAGATCCCGATACAGAGCGAATCCTTCGTGCTGTTGCTTCTCTGCTTAGCTGCTACTTGCTGAAATCTTCAGATCTGTGTCTTTGAAAAGAAATTTTTGTTTGGATAGTCGGATGGGAGTTACAGTTCTACACTCAGAAATTCTGAGCTTGAAAATTAGTTTTTCCTGAAATGGGATTTGCCTTGTATAGGAGGTTACAAATAAGTGCTTTAAGTGCTAGGGATTCTGATTTTTGTGTGCAGTTTCCATTTGAGTATTTAACGGTCTGAGAGGTTGTCAGAGTACCTGCATTATTTAAGCACAAAGGCCATAAAACACCAGATTTAATTGGGTGTAATCCTGCAGTGATTTCAGGCCGTTTCTTGACACTGATATAAAACAACATTGTTAGAACAAAACTGGAGTGATTGGTATTTTGTTGAGAGCATTGCTATGGATCCTCCTGTTGCATCACTCGTTATTGTGAAGATGCCGTCATGCTGTTGAGCATCCTGGGCAAGGTAGGGAGTTTCGTCATTTCATCTGCCTTAGAAACTCCCCATGCTGAAATGTTGCGTAGCAGGGCTCATCCTCCTGAGCAAAGCCTGCGCGTACGCACCTTAGCCAGCACCGGACACCTTCCCTCAATTAGCGTGTGTGCAGCTCTGTGGCTGTTTTGAGAAGAAAGACATGGGTTAGGTGGAAAGAGATTGAAGGAGGCAAAGGGATGGCGGGGAGTAAAGGAGAAGGGCTTTTCCCTCTGCTGGGGAGAAGTGCCTCTGTGGTCACGCTGTCCTGTGTGACCTTTCAAAGTCCTTTGAGCTGTGGTCACCTGCTAGCACCAGGCTTAACGGTTTTACAGGTGTTTATTATCTTCCCTCCCTCTCTCAGCTTTCTCCTCCCCCAGTTCTGGGTTAGAATAAAAATCCGTGTAACTCTTAAGCGATACAGCCTGGGACCGCTTCAGCTGCAGTACGTGACTGGGTTTATATCCCAGAAGAAACATGTCTGACTGTGGATGACATTCTGGTTGTCCTCAAAGTGAGAGATTTCTGAATTTGACCTCATCTCAAAACAGGATCCATTTGCTCTGACCAGAGCTTTCCACAGTAGTAAAGTGACAAAAGTTTGGCTGTCCTGGCCTTTTATACTGGCCAGGATCGGAGCAACTAGTGGTATAATAAGCTCCCACACTCCAGCAGATCCATGAGGTGAGGAAAGCAGTGTTTAACAAAGCTGATTATTTTCTTATGATAGCCAATTGTTATTTTAGACTTACCTCCCCTCTACCTGTTGTACTGCAAATAGATTTAAATACCATCTGTGTCTTCATCTCTCATAATGAGTTATCCTTCAGATGGCTACATGCGTGATGATTTGTCTACATATACCAATTGTTAATGAAGCAACTTAATGACTTTTATAGTTCCTGATCAGTACTAAATCTTTTTTCCTCCTATACAGCCTATGACTGCCTCCCATGAGCGGTCACGTGCAGTATTTTAGCACCTTTGTCCAGCTGCTTCAGCTATGCATGAGGAGCGGGGAGAAAGCACGAGGGTTCGGACGTGCAGTCTGCTCTCAGAGCTCAAGATTATTTTATTGTAGCATCTGAAATGAAGGCTCTGGTCAAAGACTGCCATATTGCTAAGCAATGGGATCCCAAAATCAGGCATGTGAAGCACTGTAAGGGTACACAAATGCCTGATCTATACATCTCCTGTACAGTTACAGTACCTGGCTATGCAATCTCTGCTTTTAGGAAAGGTGCTGAAATGGTTCCTATTTATGTAGCTGACTTGAAATTTGAAATAGTGGGACAGAAATCCTCACCTGAGATTGTCTAAAAGATATCAAAGTAGCTGGAAAAACCTGGTAGTGGAAGATACAGTTGGACACAAGACAGGTCATCTGCTCATTGGTCTTAAGTGTTACTATCTTTAATTATAGATTCTTGGCACTGTGGGACATTGCAGCTGATTTGATTGGTGACCGGATGGTCTTTCCTGCATCTCTTCCGTGGTTTTGATGATACTGGATCAGCCTGCAATGTCCTAGGAGCATCGGTCGTAGAACATGGGATCTGGTAGTTCTGTAAATGTCAACTACAAGTACTCCCTGCAGAAGTCTGAAAATGGTGAGTGATTCTTTGAAAGGTAATCTTTTCCTGTCTGCTCCTGCACATGCTGTTGGGAGGCTGCAGTGGCTATGTTTCTTTCCTGAGTTACCTGGTTTTCTTGATAGTATTGAGGCGAGGTTTTGTCTTGCAGTATCCTGTGACAAGGAGTCTCAGCTGTCAGACAGAAGACCAACAGGCTTGAGAAAAAAACGGGTATTTAGACTAGGGTTAGATTAAAATCAAGCAAAACCTGACCAAAAATGAAGCAGCAAATAGCAGTTCTCTTTGAACTAATATCCAATGGATGAATCAGTTGCTGGCTGACATGTGTGTTGCCATGTGCTGACAGCAAGACAGACGGTATCACCCTGCTGCTGCTGCGGGGCTCCTTTTTTAAAGACTGTTACTGGCGTAGGACTGATAAAGCAGAAGCATTAGCAAAGCCAGAATAAATCTGGCTCTGAAGAAGGTAAGATGGTGTGGCTAAGAAAAGCTGAAAAGCAAAAAGTGTGCTTTTTCCTTTTCCTTTTCCTAATTACATCAGCAAAATGCTCTTAATCTTTGCTAATGATCTGTTGTTTATGGCTCTCTGTATGTATGCAACGATTTGTATTTATGAAACCCTCAGTATGATAGTATCCATTTTCGGGGGTGTGTTTAGGTCTGCTGTGGAACAAAGGGAGTTTATGAGTGAGACTTTACACATAAGGAAGTGTAAAAAAGTAAAGAGATTACTGTGGCGTTTGAATCATTCAGTCATCAGCACTGGCATAACAGCAGTATGGTGCAACCTGCAAGTGCTTTGAAAAGAAAAATAGTGATGGCATGGAGAAATAAAGCAAGCAGGGATACTGTTGTGACTTAGTCTTTTTTTGTTTGTGATTTTTCTTTGCTGAAAAACTCCACCTTTTATTTAAGTAAGCTAGGTATGTCTGTTGTCTATAGCACCAGAGAACCATGGATTTAGATTAAATGGAATGAAGACGTTCTTTACCGTGAGGGTGGCGAGGTGCTGCCACAAGGTTGCCCCTGCAGCCTGGGCGCTGCCACAGGGTGCCCCATCCCTGGCAGTGCTCAAGGCCAGGCTGGACAGGGCTTGGAGCCACCTGCTCTGGTGGAAGGTGTCCCTACCCATGGCAGGGAGTGGGAACTGGAGGGTCTTGAAGGTCCCTTCCAGCCCAAACCATTCTGTGAGTCTGTGATTCTAAGTTCAGGGCTATTTTATGATAATGGCTTGCCTATAACAAACAAAGTGTACCATAAAACTAGTTACTTATTTAAAATTCTGCATTAGATCTGATACCTCATCTACAGTTTCCCATGGCAGTAAAACCTCTCTGAATTTCTTGCATCTGATTCTCAAAATCCTTCAGATCTAGTGATCTGCAGATGTGGAGCCACTTAGGACTTTCCACCCAAGTGTAACATGCCAGGTGTCATCCTGTCCCCCTTGTAGAAGGCCCAGAGGCTGTTCCCAATGGAAAACATAGCCAGCAGAACTCTATTGAACTGGCCCTGCACTTGAGTGAAAAAGGGGATGGGGAACCCAAGAGAGGGCGCAGGCTCCTTTTCCATAAGCTGACGCATGAGCTACGCTGAACTGGCGTATTTTGGTTAGAGTGCTGCCTTTGGCATGCTTTCAGTAGCTTATATGATGATGTATGATTCAGTTTACTGCTTGGATCCTCATAAAATGTGGATAAATCTCTTTCTTTTCCTTTTTTATTATTTTTTTCTAAACTAGTACAAACACTGCCAGATGAAACTCACCCAGGTAAGCTGGTCAATTAGAATACCTGGCTTTTTCAGTTGCAGGGTCAGACTCTGTAAAAAGTAGTGTAAAAATCCAATGCCTCACCCATCTGGAGCTTAAAATGCTGTGAATGGTGGTATATATGCTCACTGTGCGCTTGATAACAAGTCTTTCATAGACTTTATTTTTATTGTTTTAAGGGATCTAGTTTTCATTGGTATATGTGGATTCATAACTCTGAATTTCTGCTCGGCATTCATTTGAAATGCATCTGACATACCACAGTAAATGGGCATTTATCCACTCTTAGAGGAATGCAAGATATTCTAAAATTGTTTATTTTGGAGAGTGATTGTGACTGTGATTCTGGTTACATGCCAGCCAAATTACTGTACAGGGAGTAAAGCAGCTGGTGTTGGGTCTTTTATAACAGAGGCTTGAAGAGATACTGTCAGGAGAACCAAACTGCTGAAAAAAAAGCCAGCCTTTTTTAGTTTTGCATAGCTCAGCAGATCAGTAAGCATTTTCTCAACAAGATATGGGGCTCAGGCAAAGAATATCTAAGTTATTCTTGAATTAAGGCTGGCCTGGTCTTACCTGCTTGCCCAGGACTTCAACATGACTCGGTTTCCCAGCTGCACAATAGCAGCAGCTCTTCCCTTTTTGTGCTCTCCAGCTCCCAGCACTGTAACAGTAGCATAATTTAGAAGGAGTATTATTTTCAATACATAAGCCATCAGGATATCTTATTTAGATAAAGGTCAGTGTTTCCTGCTGAAGTGCATGGAGGATGGTTTACGTTTTATAATTATTGCAAGCTAATTGAATTAATGTGACCTTTTTGTCTCTTGCCAGTACTTAGCAGCTCTTGGGGTAGGGGTGGGGGATTTCCTTCTTTTTCCTAAAGTTTCTCCACCACCACCACCACCACCACCACTGCACCCCATTACTCTCCCTGCTTTGGTGAAAGCGGCAGTGTGCTCCTGTGAACCAGATGCCAAGGGAATACCAGCTATCGTTAGAAAATATTTTAAATGTAGGTCTCTAGGGTAGAGCTCCAGAAATGATCAGGAAGGAACACAGAGCGTAATCAAAAGAGAGATGCCAAGTAGCAGAGCTGGTTGGCAAGGTGTTGTAAAGTAACCAGGTGGTCCAAATGGGGTCAAGACCAGCTAAGGAGGATGGAAGAGGTTCTAGGGCAGGGGTCCTCAAACTTTTTAACCAGGGGGCCGGTGCACGGATGAAGTGGCAGGCAGCCATCTGCAGCTGCTTGGTTTCCCCCCCCAACCCCCCCGCGGGGGGGTGTCTGTAAATACCGGGGGCCGGATTGAGGACCCTGGGGAGCCGTATCCAGCCCACGGGCCGTAGTTTGAGGACCCCTGCTCTAGAGGTACCTAGAGTTCTATGGCAGAACTTGGAAAAGGAAATGGGAAAGTGCGCCAATGTACTTCGCTTTAAATATGCACACACCCCATAAATATGCACTTTTAATGAAAAACACTGGAATTGGGGAAATGCAGAGGAATGGTTATGTTTTAAAGATCAGGGCAAATAGGCATCATTTGGAGGGAAGAGCGTGGTACCAGTGCTGGCTGTGGATTGAACCACGAGCAGGCATCTGCAAATTCCTGGCATTTCATTCCTTCTGTGTCATTCAGTGGCCAAAGATCTATCTCCCTCTTCACTGTGGGTGTTCATTTTGTCTTTATTTTGTTCAGGGTAATGGTATGTTAACACTTATGCTAGAACAGATTCCTTCTGAAATTTGTCCAGAACCACAGAAACTGAGGTATTATTTGGCTTAAAGGCAGGCAGGCAAACCCCGTATTTTTAAGGCTCTGAAAGGGGACTCAGTGTCTTGTTTTCCCCCGACTCCTTGTGTGGCCTCAGTCAAATCTCTGGTCTCCTGAAGCCCCAGTACCTAGACTGTAAGAGAGGCATGAAAATGATCAAGGTAGATAGAAAGGGAGGAAATTGTCTATTAATTCTGAAGAACGTGTTTGATATTTACACCCTAGTAAGCTGTCGGTAACGCTGGTGCTGAGGAGCCAGCAGTGACGGTTAGAAGTGCTTCAGTGGTCTCTGCTCAAGCAGGGTCAGATCAGCCTCTTGTCATACGGTGAAAAGGAGTGGGTGTTTTGTTATCCTCAGTATTTAGGCATCAGAACACCTTTCCTAAAAATTAGCTCCTGAACAAGAAAGGTCCCTCTTCAGTTTTCAGGGTCAGGAAAGGAATGGTAGCCGGCTCCCTCGGCTGCAGCCACCGGTGCTCAGCACGTTGGTTCTGTTTCTGTCCCCTAGCTTTCAAGGCAGCTGTCTTGATCCAACGGTGGTACCGGCGCCATGTTGCTCGGCTGGAAATGCGCCGGCGTTGCACCTGGAGAATCTTTCAATCCATTGAGTACGCTTGTGAGCAGGATCAGATCAAGGTAAAGCACCAAGGAAAAGAGTATGTAGGAAAATACATAGCAGGGTGGTTTCTTGTGCCACAGTCTCAGTTGTTTCTGGCTACTGGCTGGTAACCCCACAAGTGCTTCAGTGGGCCAAGGACTGGGCTTCCTGCCCCTTTTTAGCCTATTGTTTTCCTGCTTATGTCTGATGAAACCCTACTAATGAGTCTTGAAAGCAAGCCATAAGGACCATTTACCATTGTTTTTCCTGAGTCCAAACACAATAGGCAAGCCTAGTTAGCTTGTTATACTTTAACTTTGATTAATATTCTCTTACACGGTTGCTTTACTGTCAGGCGGGGAGAGGGCGGGCTTGTAGGTGTACTTCTCTCTGTATGGCTGAAGGTAAAGCTGCTGCTTTGACTTCATCACAAGATACTCAGAACTAGAGTTGGTATGCTGTGATTTGTGGTGTGTACCAAACAACACGAGAAGGGCATAGATAATACTTCCAGAAAGAAGGTCATGTTAAGTTGCCACTCTGCAGAATTTCGTTCCAGGCTGAATGACGATGGGCTCTCTCTCTTCTCACAGCTTCACAACTTCTTCAGTTACCTCGTGGACCACTTCACGCCAAGCAGCAGTAAAGAGAGTAAGTTTCTATGTGCCATTGATAGATACGGCGCCAGCAGCTCAGACGGTTGCCCCCTGTATGCCTTCGTTGCCCCATGCTGGCCCTTCAGGATGGCAAAGGGGGCCAAAAGTGTCTGGCATCGGGAATTTGGATAGGGAGTGAATTGTCTGGAGACTGTCCGAGCTGTGTGAGGGATGTGAGGCAATTCCTGCTCCTTAGGAGCTGGAAGGGGGAATAAAGCTCAGTATGTTTTCTACAAGCAGTATTAGAAATGTGCCTTTTTTCAGTGATCCCTGGTAACCAGGGCTTTGCAGAGTCCATTTCTGAAGCAACAGAATCCATCTTCAGGGAACTGTGCTCTAGGGTGTCTGCTTTATATTTAGTCTCTCACTTAAAGTGGGGCATTGGCGGGGAGAAGTGCTGTAGGAACCAATACGGTACCTTCCTGAGCCTGCAGAGAGCACTGTAAGTTATTAGTGCTGGGAACTTGCTAATAGGCTTAGCTCTGAAATCTGATGGTAGTAAGTCAAAATTAACTGTTTGCTTTGCTGATCATAACCTGCTGAAGTGCTTGCTTCTTTCTTTCAAACTGGCACCTTTTTTCTCACACCCACCCCACGCATTTTACAGCAAAGCTCTGTTGTGGAAGATATTTCTTTTCAGTGTCTGTATAAAACAGAACAGTGATGTCCTGTTCCTTGAGTTAGGCTCTGAGGTGCTAAAGCGATAAAATATGACGTGTTTTATACAAATTTTATGCAACACTGAGAATGTTGGTGCAAGCTTAGAAAAACCAGTGGGACTTAGAAGATAGTTCCTTATTATACAATTTGCTTTTGCATGTCATTGGAAATAAGATTTCAATTAGTCATGGCAACTGGTGTCCATCTGGCTTTACCAGAGTTTTGCAGAGACGAGCGTAGCTGCCAGCACTGCTGGACACAGAGCACGTGGAAACTTCTCCCTGCAGCCTTGTCCCCACTGCAAATTCTGTACTGGTGTCAGACCAGGAACTAGCCTCTGCCACTGCTGTGGCTCATGGGCTCTAGCCTAACCAAACACACCTTGCCTTTAGCAAATTATGAGAGTGGTGTTTTGAGCTGACTTAACTTTTTCTTCTCTTTCTTTTCTTAAAAAAAACCACACACAACCAAACCGACCAATTTGCCACCCAGGGGATTTTATCAGTCGCATGTTCATAAGCGGGGAAAGCTTCAAAGAGGCAGAGCTGGAAAAATACTGTGACTATGAATCCATGGAGGTGCCAGACTCCTACACTGGACCCCGTCTTTCTTTCCCGCTCCTTCCTGACCAGGCGACTGCCTTGCTGGAAGCTTTCAAACAGAAACAAGTAAGGATCCCAAAAGGAACCACGCTTTCCCCTTTTCTAGGCAGGCATGTAGGACAGATAATTTGCTTTTAGCCTTCCTAACAAGCTGAGCTGCTTGGAGTATAACGAGCTGGCAGGCTGTTTTAAGCAAAGGGGGATGGAAATGATACGATATTTCTACCTGCCACAGGAACTTTTTTCCCTTCTGAAAATGCAGTTCTCAGAAAATGGAAAACTTTTTGGAGGTGTGCATTGATATTAACCAGAATTTCATTTTAAAAGAAAAAAAAAACAAACCACAACAGTACATGTTGAACCATTCTGTCATTTTCTTGTTGCAATTCCTCAATTTGTAAAAAAACTAGAGGATGGTCTAGATGGAAACAGCTGATTAAATGTATGTTTTGTGCCATGCAACTTTGACTCATCTAAAATGTAAAGCCCAGAACCAATTCAGCAGCACTAAGACAAGTCCTTGCACCATTGCAGCATTCTGCTGCCATC